>NW_028324193.1:2610000-3262500 GCF_054372755.1 Phalangium opilio | reverse complement strand
AGTTTATGAATCACTTCAAACGCGAAAAGTAATATCCTCAGCGACATGATTGTTGTTTGATGGAAAGACTAATTGTGCAGCGACCAACACTTAGATCAGCTGTGTTTTATACTCTGGCTCGAATCGAATTCATTTATTATCAACTATTAAGCATTTTCAATTGTTGTGTCAAACCGGAACAGGAAAATTTGGTCTCGCCGAATTGGTCTCGCCATTTTGGTCTTGCCGATTTGGTCGCGGGACTAATTGGTCTCACCGATTTGGTCTCGGTACTATTTCCCCAGTAGCACTGCCGACGCAGGGCCTACATGGTCGGCTTTGTGTGTTACCGACGAGTTGGTAAAAAGTCACTAATAAGTCGGGAGAGTAATGGTTTGAAAGTCGAAATGTCCGCCTGGAGGGACGATGGCCCGCCGGTTTTCCTACTGTTTTGAGGCTACTATAAAACGACTGTTGGCCGACTATATGTCGGCGTCATTATGCCTACCTAAAGCCGCGCTCAATCCGACGATTTCGCGGCTTTTTAGTATAGGAACGGTAAATCGTCGGTAAAGGGCTGGTAGAGTAAGGGTTTGAGAGTCGAAATGTCCGCCCGGCGGGACGACGGCCCGCCGGTTTTCAGACTGTTATGAGGCGACTATAAAACGACTGTTGGCCGACTATATGTCGGCGTCATTATGCCTACCTAAAGCCGCGCTCAATCCAACGATTTCGCGGCTTTTTAGTATGGGAACGGTAAATCGTCGGTAAAGGGCTGGTAGAGTAAGGGTTTGAGAATCGAAATGTCCGCCCGGTGGGACGACGGCCCAGTGGTTTACCGACTGTTACGACACGAATGAAATACGACCCTCATCCAACACGTTTGAGAGTCGACTTAACCGCCTGTCAGCAAGAGGTCCGACGCTTTTGCGACGATCAAACCTTAACTCGAGGCCCGACGGTTTTGCGACGATCAAGCCTTAACTCGAGGCTTCATTCGCTTATAGTAAAGGATAATCAGTATTGAAATTTTTTTAATACATTTTCAATGAAAAGCACTTTACAATTTGTACTTTGAATATTTCAAGTAACATACAGGTTGAGCATCAATTTTAACAATTTGAAATATTAAACAATGTATTCGATATTACACGACTAGTCTAATGGAAATATTAGCTGCCTAGCTAATTGGTTTCAAAAAAAGTAAAATTTTTCAGGGCGAGTATAATATTTACATCAATTAAAGCATTTATTAATATTCATTGTTACTATCTTCGATGTGGCCAGTTACTATCTATTAAATTACAAAAATGTTAACGAAACATATACACTTACAGATTTTTTTAAGGAAAAAGAAAAACATACAATTCTAAAGGGTATTTTCTAAAGGGTATTATTTCACACATTTTTCTCTTAAAATGTTTGAAACCGCATAAAAATTCTGTAACTAAATCAAATTGAGATCTATTTTGGAATTCGGTATTATTTTTACAACCAAAAATCTTTAAAATACTTAATATATAAGGTTTTTGAACTCCAAGCGCCCCAAAACACTTGCTTCTTTTATATTAAAGCAAAGAAACTGAAGGCACACGAAAACGTTTAAGTTTTGGTTTCACTTTATAGGGGTGTGGTTCCCAGTAGATGAGAAGCTAGGTAAAAAGCAAAGGCTTATGAATAAAACTGAATCTAAGAGGTAGATAAATTGATAACTCAATAACAAAATTCAACGAACGAAGACGTTTCTAGTTTATATAGTGTGACAAAGAACCTTAGTGATGAAATTAAAAGTTAGCAAGCCTAGAACTAATCATTTTCAACCACAAAAATCTCGTTTAAACATTCTAACGACCCAGCCGCGTCAGAGATACTGGAACGGCTGACTTGCTTTCGCACTAGCAGCGCCCTCTTCGATGATGGCGTTACCTTAGTTACGCCAATAGAACAGAGGCGTGTCACCTGACCCGAGAAATTACAGGAGGGAAAATTCAAACTAGAAAATCAGATGTGTTTTCTTGCTTTGCAGTTTTTTGTAACGTTATGTTTCTAGTGTTGCCAAAAATATAGTATTATCAACTTCTGCTTGTGGGTAGAAATATAGTATAAGTTAAATATATAACAAAAAAAATTTTGGTGGCATATGCGGAATAGTAAAAGTCAAAAAAAACCGTCCCACGGAAAAAGAAGGCCCATCAACAACCTCATTTTTCATTTTACTGTTTTTAAACGTGACAATACCGACTAGCGGGAAGAAGTTGGTAATCAATTGGCAAAAATGGGTTACATGTTTAGGACGGTAGACAAGACTACTTCAAACCACCACAGTTCCAACTGTCGGATAAATGTCGGTTACTAAACGGCCTAAGAATAACTTTGCTTTTAAATTTACTCTTCTTAAACGTCACAATACCGACTAGCGCGAGGGAGTTGGTAATCAATTGGCAATAAATGTGTTGGAGATTTCAAGACGGTAGGCAAGCCTACTTTAAACCATCTCAGTTCCAACTGTCGGATAAATGTCGGTTACTAAACGGCCTAAGCATAACTTTGCTTTTAATTTTACTCTTCTTAAACGTCACAATACCGACTAGTGCGAGAGAGTCGGTAATCAATTGGCAAAAAATAAGTTGGAATTTTCTAGACGGTAGGCAAGCCTACATTAAACCATCTCAATTCCAACTGTCAGATAGATGTCGGCATTGCCAACTAAAAGAAGTAGTCGGCTTCATGAGTCGGAAAAGTGTCGGAATAAGCATGGTACAGCCGACTGGACCGTAAACCAACTATTCGACCTTTAGCCGACTGTTATGCGGAAGGCTTGTGCTACTGGGGAAGTACCTGCAAACACCCACAAGTACCCACAAGCACCAACAAGTCCCCACAAGCACGCAAAAGCACCCACAAGCACCCACAAGTACCCACAAGCACCAACAAGTACCCACAAATACCCACAATGACCTACAAGTGCCTACAAGCACCCACAAGTACCCAAAAGTACCTACAAGTACCTACAAGCACCCACAAGTACCTACAAGCACCCACAAGTACCTATAAGTACCCACATATACCCACAAGCACCCACAAGTACCTACAAGCACCCACAAGTACATACAAGCACCCACAAGTACCCAAAAGTACCTACAAGCACCCACAAGTACCTACAAACACCCACAAGTACCTATAAGTACCCACATATACCCACAAGCACCCACAAGTACCTACAAGCACCCACAAGTACCTACAAGCACCCACAAGTACCCAAAAGTACCTACAATCACCCACAAGTACCTTTAAGTACCCACATATACCTACAAGCACCCACAAGTACCTACAAGCACCCACAAGTACCTACAAGTACCCACAAATACCCACAAGCACCCACAAGTACCTACAAGCACTCACAAGCACCCACAAGTACCCACAAGTACCTACAAGCACCCACAAGTACCCACAAGCACCCACAAGTACCCACAAGCACCCACAAGAACCTACAAGCACCCACAAGTACCTACAAGCACCCACAAATACCTACAAACACCCAGAAGTACCTACAAGCACCCAGAAGTACCTACAAGCACCCACAAGTACCTACAAGCACCCACAAGTACCTACAAGCACCCACAACTACCTACAAGCACCCAGAAGTACCTACAAGCACCCAGAAGTACCTACAAGCACCCACAAGTACCTACAAGCACCCACAAGTACCTACAAACACCCACAAGAACCTACAAACACTCACAAGTACCTACAAGCACCCACAAGTACCTACAAACACCCACAAATACCTACAAACACCCACAAGAACCTACAAGCACCCACAAGAACCTACAAACACTCACAAGTACCTGCAAACACCCACAAGTACCCACAAGCACCCACAAGTACCCACAAGCACCAACAAGTACCCACAAATACCCACAATGACCTACAAGTGCCTACAAGCACCCACAAGTACCCAAAAGTACCTACAAGTACCTACAAGCACCCACAAGTACCTACAAGCACCCACAAGTACCCAAAAGTACCTACAATCACCCACAAGTACCTACAAGCACCCACAAGTACCTACAAGCACCCACAAGTACCTACAAGTACCCACAAATACCCACAAGCACCCACAAGTACCCACAAGCACCAACAAGTACCCACAAGTACCCACAATGACCTACAAGTGCCTACAAGCACCCACAAGTACCCAAAAGTACCTACGAGTACCTACAAGCACCCACAAGTACCTACAAGCACCCACAAGTACCTATAAGTACCCACATATACCCACAAGCACCCACAAGTACCTACAAGCACCCACAAGTACCTACAAGCACCCACAAATACCTACAAACACCCAGAAGTACCTACAAGCACCCAGAAGTACCTACAAGCACCCACAAGTACCTACAAGCACCCACAAGTACCTACAAGCACCCACAACTACCTACAAGCACCCAGAAGTACCTACAAGCACCCAGAAGTACCTACAAGCACCCACAAGTACCTACAAGCACCCACAAGTACCTACAAACACCCACAAGAACCTACAAACACTCACAAGTACCTACAAGCACCCACAAGTACCTACAAACACCCACAAATACCTACAAACACCCACAAGAACCTACAAGCACCCACAAGAACCTACAAACACTCACAAGTACCTGCAAACACCCACAAGTACCCACAAGCACCCACAAGTACCCACAAGCACCAACAAGAACCCACAAATACCCACAATGACCTACAAGTGCCTACAAGCACCCACAAGTACCCAAAAGTACCTACAAGTACCTACAAGCACCCACAAGTACCTACAAGCACCCACAAGTACCCAAAAGTACCTACAATCACCCACAAGTACCTACAAGCACCCACAAGTACCTACAAGCACCCACAAGTACCTACAAGTACCCACAAATACCCACAAGCACCCACAAGTACCCACAAGCACCAACAAGTACCCACAAGTACCCACAATGACCTACGAGTACCTACAAGCACCCACAAGTACCTACAAGCACCCACAAGTACCTATAAGTACCCACATATACCCACAAGCACCCACAAGTACCTACAAGCACCCACAAGTACCTACAAGCACCCACAAGTACCTACAAACACCCACAAATACCTACAAACACCCACAAGAACCTACAAACACCCACAAGAACCTACAAACACTCACAAGTACCTGCAAACACCCACAAGTACCCACAAGCACCTACAAGTCCCCACAAGCACGCAAAAGCACCCACAAGCACCCACAAGTACCCACAAGCACCAACAAGTACCCACAAATACCCACAATGACCTACAAGTGCCTACAAGCACCCACAAGTACCCAAAAGTACCTACAAGTACCTACAAGCACCCAAAAGTACCTACAAGCACCCACAAGTACCTATAAGTACCCACATATACCTACAAGCACCCACAAGTACCTACAAGCACCCACAAGTACCTACAAGTACCCACAAATACCCACAAGCACCCACAAGTACCTACAAGCACTCACAAGCACCCACAAGTACCCACAAGTACCTACAAGCACCCACAAGTACCCACAAGCACCCACAAGTACCCACAAGCACCCACAAGAACCTACAAGCACCCACAAGTACCTACAAGCACCCACAAATACCTACAAACACCCAGAAGTACCTACAAGCACCCAGAAGTACCTACAAGCACCCACAAGTACCTACAAGCACCCACAAGTACCTACAAGCACCCACAACTACCTACAAGCACCCAGAAGTACCTACAAGCACCCAGAAGTACCTACAAGCACCCACAAGTACCTACAAGCACCCACAAGTACCTACAAACACCCACAAGAACCTACAAACACTCACAAGTACCTACAAGCACCCACAAGTACCTACAAACACCCACAAATACCTACAAACACCCACAAGAACCTACAAGCACCCACAAGAACCTACAAACACTCACAAGTACCTGCAAACACCCACAAGTACCCACAAGCACCCACAAGTACCCACAAGCACCAACAAGTACCCACAAATACCCACAATGACCTACAAGTGCCTACAAGCACCCACAAGTACCCAAAAGTACCTACAAGTACCTACAAGCACCCACAAGTACCTACAAGCACCCACAAGTACCCAAAAGTACCTACAATCACCCACAAGTACCTACAAGCACCCACAAGTACCTACAAGCACCCACAAGTACCTACAAGTACCCACAAATACCCACAAGCACCCACAAGTACCCACAAGCACCAACAAGTACCCACAAGTACCCACAATGACCTACAAGTGCCTACAAGCACCCACAAGTACCCAAAAGTACCTACGAGTACCTACAAGCACCCACAAGTACCTACAAGCACCCACAAGTACCTATAAGTACCCACATATACCCACAAGCACCCACAAGTACCTACAAGCACCCACAAGTACCTACAAGCACCCACAAATACCTACAAACACCCAGAAGTACCTACAAGCACCCAGAAGTACCTACAAGCACCCACAAGTACCTACAAGCACCCACAAGTACCTACAAGCACCCACAACTACCTACAAGCACCCAGAAGTACCTACAAGCACCCAGAAGTACCTACAAGCACCCACAAGTACCTACAAGCACCCACAAGTACCTACAAACACCCACAAGAACCTACAAACACTCACAAGTACCTACAAGCACCCACAAGTACCTACAAACACCCACAAATACCTACAAACACCCACAAGAACCTACAAGCACCCACAAGAACCTACAAACACTCACAAGTACCTGCAAACACCCACAAGTACCCACAAGCACCCACAAGTACCCACAAGCACCAACAAGAACCCACAAATACCCACAATGACCTACAAGTGCCTACAAGCACCCACAAGTACCCAAAAGTACCTACAAGTACCTACAAGCACCCACAAGTACCTACAAGCACCCACAAGTACCCAAAAGTACCTACAATCACCCACAAGTACCTACAAGCACCCACAAGTACCTACAAGCACCCACAAGTACCTACAAGTACCCACAAATACCCACAAGCACCCACAAGTACCCACAAGCACCAACAAGTACCCACAAGTACCCACAATGACCTACAAGTGCCTACAAGCACCCACAAGTACCCAAAAGTACCTACGAGTACCTACAAGCACCCACAAGTACCTACAAGCACCCACAAGTACCTATAAGTACCCACATATACCCACAAGCACCCACAAGTACCTACAAGCACCCACAAGTACCTACAAGCACCCACAAGTACCTACAAACACCCACAAATACCTACAAACACCCACAAGAACCTACAAACACCCACAAGAACCTACAAACACTCACAAGTACCTGCAAACACCCACAAGTACCCACAAGCACCTACAAGTCCCCACAAGCACGCAAAAGCACCCACAAGCACCCACAAGTACCCACAAGCACCAACAAGTACCCACAAATACCCACAATGACCTACAAGTGCCTACAAGCACCCACAAGTACCCAAAAGTACCTACAAGTACCTACAAGCACCCACAAGTACCTACAAGCACCCACAAGTACCTACAAGCACCCACAAGTACCTACAAGTACCCACAAATACCCACAAGCACCCACAAGTACCTACAAGCACTCACAAGCACCCACAAGTACCCACAAGTACCTACAAGCACCCACAAGTACCCACAAGCACCCACAAGTACCCACAAGCACCCACAAGAACCTACAAGCACCCACAAGTACCTACAAGCACCCACAAATACCTACAAACACCCAGAAGTACCTACAAGCACCCAGAAGTACCTACAAGCACCCACAAGTACCTACAAGCACCCACAAGTACCTACAAACACCCACAAGAACCTACAAACACTCACAAGTACCTACAAGCACCCACAAGTACCTACAAACACCCACAAATACCTACAAACACCCACAAGAACCAACAAACACCCACAAGAACCTACAAACACTCACAAGTACCTGCAAACACCCACAAGTACCCACAAGCACCTACAAGTCCCCACAAGCACTTAAAAGCACCCACAAGCACCCACAAGCACCAACAAGTACCCACAAGCACCAACAAGTACCCACAAATACCCACAATGACCTACAAGTAAAAAGTAAAAGTATAAAAATTCTGTAACTAAATCAAATTGAGATCTATTTTGGAATTCGGTATTATTTTTACAACCAAAAATCTTTAAAATACTTAATATATAAGGTTTTTGAACTCCAAGCGCCCCAAAACACTTGCTTCTTTTATATTAAAACAAAGAAACTGAAGGCACACGAAAACGTTTAAGTTTTGGTTTCACTTTATAGGGGTGTGGTTCCCAGTAGATGAGAAGCTAGGTAAAAAGCAAAGGCTTATGAATAAAACTGAATCTAAGAGGTAGATAAATTGATAACTCAATAACAAAATTCAACGAACGAAGACGTTTCTAGTTTATATAGTGTGACAAAGAACCTTAGTGATGAAATTAAAAGTTAGCAAGCCTAGAACTAATCATTTTCAACCACAAAAATCTCGTTTAAACATTCTAACGACCCAGCCGCGTCAGAGATACTGGAACGGCTGACTTGCTTTCGCACTTGCAGCGCCCTCTTCGATGATGGCGTTACCTTAGTTACGCCAATAGAACAGAGGCGTGTCACCTGACCCGAGAAATTACAGGAGGGAAAATTCAAACTAGAAAATCAGATGTGTTTTCTTGCTTTGCAGTTTTTTGTAACGTTATGTTTCTAGTGTTGCCAAAAATATAGTATTATCAACTTCTGCTTGTGGGTAGAAATATAGTATAAGTTAAATATATAATAAAAAAAATTTTGGTGGCATATGCGGAATAGTAAAAGTCAAAAAAACCGTCCCACGGAAAAAGAAGGCCCATCAACAACCTCATTTTTCATTTTACTGTTTTTAAACGTGACAATACCGACTAGCGGGAAGAAGTTGGTAATCAATTGGCAAAAATGGGTTACATGTTTAGGACGGTAGACAAGACTACTTCAAACCACCACAGTTCCAACTGTCGGATAAATGTCGGTTACTAAACGGCCTAAGAATAACTTTGCTTTTAAATTTACTCTTCTTAAACGTCACAATACCGACTAGCGCGAGGGAGTTGGTAATCAATTGGCAATAAATGTGTTGGAGATTTCAAGACGGTAGGCAAGCCTACTTTAAACCATCTCAGTTCCAACTGTCGGATAAATGTCGGTTACTAAACGGCCTAAGCATAACTTTGCTTTTAATTTTACTCTTCTTAAACGTCACAATACCGACTAGTGCGAGAGAGTCGGTAATCAATTGGCAAAAAATAAGTTGGAATTTTCTAGACGGTAGGCAAGCCTACATTAAACCATCTCAATTCCAACTGTCAGATAGATGTCGGCATTGCCAACTAAAAGAAGTAGTCGGCTTCATGAGTCGGAAAAGTGTCGGAATAAGCATGGTACAGCCGACTGGACCGTAAACCGACTATTCGACCTTTAGCCGACTGTTATGCGGAAGGCTTGTGCTACTGGGGAAGTACCTGCAAACACCCACAAGTACCCACAAGCACCAACAAGTCCCCACAAGCACGCAAAAGCACCCACAAGCACCCACAAGTACCCACAAGCACCAACAAGTACCCACAAATACCCACAATGACCTACAAGTGCCTACAAGCACCCACAAGTACCTATAAGTACCCACATATACCTACAAGCACCCACAAGTACCTACAAGCACCCACAAGTACCTATAAGTACCCACATATACCCACAAGCACCCACAAGTACCTACAAGCACCCACAAGTACATACAAGCACCCACAAGTACCCAAAAGTACCTACAAGCACCCACAAGTACCTACAAGCACCCACAAGTACCTATAAGTACCCACATATACCCACAAGCACCCACAAGTACCTACAAGCACCCACAAGTACCTACAAGCACCCACAAGTACCTACAAGCACCCACAAGTACCCAAAAGTACCTACAATCACCCACAAGTACTTATAAGTACCCACATATACCTACAAGCACCCACAAGTACCTACAAGCACCCACAAGTACCTACAAGTACCCACAAATACCCACAAGCACCCACAAGTACCTACAAGCACTCACAAGCACCCACAAGTACCCACAAGTACCTACAAGCACCCACAAGTACCCACAAGCACCCACAAGTACCCACAAGCACCCACAAGAACCTACAAGCACCCACAAGTACCTACAAGCACCCACAAATACCTACAAACACCCAGAAGTACCTACAAGCACCCAGAAGTACCTACAAGCACCCACAAGTACCTACAAGCACCCACAAGTACCTACAAGCACCCAGAACTACCTACAAGCACCCAGAAGTACCTACAAGCACCCAGAAGTACCTACAAGCACCCACAAGTACCTACAAGCACCCACAAGTACCTACAAACACCCACAAGAACCTACAAACACTCACAAGTACCTACAAGCACCCACAAGTACCTACAAACACCCACAAATACCTACAAACACCCACAAGAACCTACAAGCACCCACAAGAACCTACAAACACTCAAAAGTACCTGCAAACACCCACAAGTACCCACAAGCACCCACAAGTACCCACAAGCACCAACAAGTACCCACAAATACCCACAATGACCTACAAGTGCCTACAAGCACCCACAAGTACCCAAAAGTACCTACAAGTACCTACAAGCACCCACAAGTACCTACAAGCACCCACAAGTACCCAAAAGTACCTACAATCACCCACAAGTACCTACAAGCACCCACAAGTACCTACAAGCACCCACAAGTACCTACAAGTACCCACAAATACCCACAAGCACCCACAAGTACCCACAAGCACCAACAAGTACCCACAAGTACCCACAATGACCTACAAGTGCCTACAAGCACCCACAAGTACCCAAAAGTACCTACGAGTACCTACAAGCACCCACAAGTACCTACAAGCACCCACAAGTACCTATAAGTACCCACATATACCCACAAGCACCCACAAGTACCTACAAGCACCCACAAGTACCTACAAGCACCCACAAGTACCTACAAACACCCACAAATACCTACAAACACCCACAAGAACCTACAAACACCCACAAGAACCTACAAACACTCACAAGTACCTGCAAACACCCACAAGCACCTACAAGTCCCCACAAGCACGCAAAAGCACCCACAAGCACCCACAAGCACCCACAAGTACCCACAAGCACCAACAAGTACCCACAAATACCCACAATGACCTACAAGTGCCTACAAGCACCCACAAGTACCCAAAAGTACCTACAAGTACCTACAAGCACCCACAAGTACCTACAAGCACCCACAAGTACCTATAAGTACCCACATATACCCACAAGCACCCACAAGTACCTACAAGCACCCACAAGTACCTACAAGTACCCACAAATACCCACAAGCACCCACAAGTACCTACAAGCACTCACAAGCACCCACAAGTACCCACAAGTACCTACAAGCACCCACAAGTACCCACAAGCACCCACAAGTACCCACAAGCACCCACAAGAACCTACAAGCACCCACAAGTACCTACAAGCACCCAGAACTACCTACAAGCACCCAGAAGTACCTACAAGCACCCAGAAGTACCTACAAGCACCCACAAGTACCTACAAGCACCCACAAGTACCTACAAACACCCACAAGAACCTACAAACACTCACAAGTACCTACAAGCACCCACAAGTACCTACAAACACCCACAAATACCTACAAACACCCACAAGAACCTACAAGCACCCACAAGAACCTACAAACACTCACAAGTACCTGCAAACACCCACAAGTACCCACAAGCACCCACAAGTACCCACAAGCACCAACAAGTACCCACAAATACCCACAATGACCTACAAGTGCCTACAAGCACCCACAAGTACCCAAAAGTACCTACAAGTACCTACAAGCACCCACAAGTACCTACAAGCACCCACAAGTACCCAAAAGTACCTACAATCACCCACAAGTACCTACAAGCACCCACAAGTACCTACAAGCACCCACAAGTACCTACAAGTACCCACAAATACCCACAAGCACCCACAAGTACCCACAAGCACCAACAAGTACCCACAAGTACCCACAATGACCTACAAGTGCCTACAAGCACCCACAAGTACCCAAAAGTACCTACGAGTACCTACAAGCACCCACAAGTACCTACAAGCACCCACAAGTACCTATAAGTACCCACATATACCCACAAGCACCCACAAGTACCTACAAGCACCCACAAGTACCTACAAGCACCCACAAGTACCTACAAACACCCACAAATACCTACAAACACCCACAAGAACCTACAAACACCCACAAGAACCTACAAACACTCACAAGTACCTGCAAACACCCACAAGCACCTACAAGTCCCCACAAGCACGCAAAAGCACCCACAAGCACCCACAAGTACCCACAAGCACCAACAAGTACCCACAAATACCCACAATGACCTACAAGTGCCTACAAGCACCCACAAGTACCCAAAAGTACCTACAAGTACCTACAAGCACCCACAAGTACCTACAAGCACCCACAAGTACCTATAAGTACCCACATATACCCACAAGCACCCACAAGTACCTACAAGCACCCACAAGTACCTACAAGTACCCACAAATACCCACAAGCACCCACAAGTACCTACAAGCACTCACAAGCACCCACAAGTACCCACAAGTACCTACAAGCACCCACAAGTACCCACAAGCACCCACAAATACCCACAAGCACCCACTAGAACCTACAAGCACCCACAAGTACCTACAAGCACCCACAAATACCTACAAACACCCAGAAGTACCTACAAGCACCCAGAAGTACCTACAAGCACCCACAAGTACCTACAAGCACCCACAAGTACCTACAAGCACCCTTAAGTACCTACAAGCACCCAGAAGTACCTACAAGCACCCACAAGTACCTACAAGCACCCACAAGTACCTACAAACACCCACAAGAACCTACAAACACTCACAAGTACCTACAAACACCCACAAGAACCAACAAACACCCACAAGAACCTACAAACACTCACAAGTACCTGCAAACACCCACAAGTACCCACAAGCACCTACAAGTCCCCACAAGCACTTAAAAGCACCCACAAGCACCCACAAGCACCAACAAGTACCCACAAGCACCAACAAGTACCCACAAATACCCACAATGACCTACAAGTGCCTACAAGCACCCACAAGTACCTATAAGTACCCACATATACCCACAAGCACCCACAAGTACCTACAAGCACCCACAAGTACCTATAAGTACCCACATATACCCACAAGCACCCACAAGTACCTACAAGCACCCACAAGTACCTACAAGCACCCACAAGTACCCAAAAGTACCTACAAGCACACACAAGTACCTACAAGCACCCACAAGTACCTATAAGTACCCACATATACCCACAAGCACCCACAAGTACCTACAAGCACCCACAAGTACCTACAAGCACCCACAAGTACCCAAAAGTACCTACAATCACCCACAAGTACTTATAAGTACCCACATATACCTACAAGCACCCACAAGTACCTACAAGCACCCACAAGTACCTACAAGTACCCACAAATACCCACAAGCACCCACAAGTACCTACAAGCACTCACAAGCACCCACAAGTACCCACAAGTACCTACAAGCACCCACAAGTACCCACAAGCACCCACAAGTACCCACAAGCACCCACAAGAACCTACAAGCACCCACAAGTACCTACAAGCACCCACAAATACCTACAAACACCCAGAAGTACCTACAAGCACCCAGAAGTACCTACAAGCACCCACAAGTACCTACAAGCACCCACAAGTACCTACAAGCACCCAGAACTACCTACAAGCACCCAGAAGTACCTACAAGCACCCAGAAGTACCTACAAGCACCCACAAGTACCTACAAGCACCCACAAGTACCTACAAACACCCACAAGAACCTACAAACACTCACAAGTACCTACAAGCACCCACAAGTACCTACAAACACCCACAAATACCTACAAACACCCACAAGAACCTACAAGCACCCACAAGAACCTACAAACACTCAAAAGTACCTGCAAACACCCACAAGTACCCACAAGCACCCACAAGTACCCACAAGCACCAACAAGTACCCACAAATACCCACAATGACCTACAAGTGCCTACAAGCACCCACAAGTACCCAAAAGTACCTACAAGTACCTACAAGCACCCACAAGTACCTACAAGCACCCACAAGTACCCAAAAGTACCTACAATCACCCACAAGTACCTACAAGCACCCACAAGTACCTACAAGCACCCACAAGTACCTACAAGTACCCACAAATACCCACAAGCACCCACAAGTACCCACAAGCACCAACAAGTACCCACAAGTACCCACAATGACCTACAAGTGCCTACAAGCACCCACAAGTACCCAAAAGTACCTACGAGTACCTACAAGCACCCACAAGTACCTACAAGCACCCACAAGTACCTATAAGTACCCACATATACCCACAAGCACCCACAAGTACCTACAAGCACCCACAAGTACCTACAAGCACCCACAAGTACCTACAAACACCCACAAATACCTACAAACACCCACAAGAACCTACAAACACCCACAAGAACCTACAAACACTCACAAGTACCTGCAAACACCCACAAGCACCTACAAGTCCCCACAAGCACGCAAAAGCACCCACAAGCACCCACAAGCACCCACAAGTACCCACAAGCACCAACAAGTACCCACAAATACCCACAATGACCTACAAGTGCCTACAAGCACCCACAAGTACCCAAAAGTACCTACAAGTACCTACAAGCACCCACAAGTACCTACAAGCACCCACAAGTACCTATAAGTACCCACATATACCCACAAGCACCCACAAGTACCTACAAGCACCCACAAGTACCTACAAGTACCCACAAATACCCACAAGCACCCACAAGTACCTACAAGCACTCACAAGCACCCACAAGTACCCACAAGTACCTACAAGCACCCACAAGTACCCACAAGCACCCACAAGTACCCACAAGCACCCACAAGAACCTACAAGCACCCACAAGTACCTACAAGCACCCAGAACTACCTACAAGCACCCAGAAGTACCTACAAGCACCCAGAAGTACCTACAAGCACCCACAAGTACCTACAAGCACCCACAAGTACCTACAAACACCCACAAGAACCTACAAACACTCACAAGTACCTACAAGCACCCACAAGTACCTACAAACACCCACAAATACCTACAAACACCCACAAGAACCTACAAGCACCCACAAGAACCTACAAACACTCACAAGTACCTGCAAACACCCACAAGTACCCACAAGCACCCACAAGTACCCACAAGCACCAACAAGTACCCACAAATACCCACAATGACCTACAAGTGCCTACAAGCACCCACAAGTACCCAAAAGTACCTACAAGTACCTACAAGCACCCACAAGTACCTACAAGCACCCACAAGTACCCAAAAGTACCTACAATCACCCACAAGTACCTACAAGCACCCACAAGTACCTACAAGCACCCACAAGTACCTACAAGTACCCACAAATACCCACAAGCACCCACAAGTACCCACAAGCACCAACAAGTACCCACAAGTACCCACAATGACCTACAAGTGCCTACAAGCACCCACAAGTACCCAAAAGTACCTACGAGTACCTACAAGCACCCACAAGTACCTACAAGCACCCACAAGTACCTATAAGTACCCACATATACCCACAAGCACCCACAAGTACCTACAAGCACCCACAAGTACCTACAAGCACCCACAAGTACCTACAAACACCCACAAATACCTACAAACACCCACAAGAACCTACAAACACCCACAAGAACCTACAAACACTCACAAGTACCTGCAAACACCCACAAGCACCTACAAGTCCCCACAAGCACGCAAAAGCACCCACAAGCACCCACAAGTACCCACAAGCACCAACAAGTACCCACAAATACCCACAATGACCTACAAGTGCCTACAAGCACCCACAAGTACCCAAAAGTACCTACAAGTACCTACAAGCACCCACAAGTACCTACAAGCACCCACAAGTACCTATAAGTACCCACATATACCCACAAGCACCCACAAGTACCTACAAGCACCCACAAGTACCTACAAGTACCCACAAATACCCACAAGCACCCACAAGTACCTACAAGCACTCACAAGCACCCACAAGTACCCACAAGTACCTACAAGCACCCACAAGTACCCACAAGCACCCACAAATACCCACAAGCACCCACTAGAACCTACAAGCACCCACAAGTACCTACAAGCACCCACAAATACCTACAAACACCCAGAAGTACCTACAAGCACCCAGAAGTACCTACAAGCACCCACAAGTACCTACAAGCACCCACAAGTACCTACAAGCACCCTTAAGTACCTACAAGCACCCAGAAGTACCTACAAGCACCCACAAGTACCTACAAGCACCCACAAGTACCTACAAACACCCACAAGAACCTACAAACACTCACAAGTACCTACAAACACCCACAAGAACCAACAAACACCCACAAGAACCTACAAACACTCACAAGTACCTGCAAACACCCACAAGTACCCACAAGCACCTACAAGTCCCCACAAGCACTTAAAAGCACCCACAAGCACCCACAAGCACCAACAAGTACCCACAAGCACCAACAAGTACCCACAAATACCCACAATGACCTACAAGTGCCTACAAGCACCCACAAGTACCTATAAGTACCCACATATACCCACAAGCACCCACAAGTACCTACAAGCACCCACAAGTACCTATAAGTACCCACATATACCCACAAGCACCCACAAGTACCTACAAGCACCCACAAGTACCTACAAGCACCCACAAGTACCCAAAAGTACCTACAAGCACACACAAGTACCTACAAGCACCCACAAGTACCTATAAGTACCCACATATACCCACAAGCACCCACAAGTACCTACAAGCACCCACAAGTACCTACAAGCACCCACAAGTACCCAAAAGTACCTACAATCACCCACAAGTACCTATAAGTACCCACATATACCTACAAGCACCCACAAGTACCTACAAGCACTCACAAGCACCCACAAGTACCCACAAGTACCTACAAGCACCGACAAGTACCCACAAGCACCCACAAGTACCCACAAGCACCTACAAGAACCTACAAGCACCCACAAGTACCTACAAGCACCCACAAATACCTACAAAGACCCAGAAGTACCTACAAGCACCCAGAAGTACCTACAAGCACCCACAAGTACCTACAAGCACCCACAAGTACCTACAAGCACCCACAAGTACCTATAAGTACCCACATATACCCACAAGCACCCACAAGTACCTACAAGCACCCACAAGTACCTACAAGCACCCACAAGTACCCAAAAGTACCTACAAGCACCCACAAGTACCTACAAGCACCCACAAGTACCTATAAGTACCCACATATACCCACAAGCACCCACAAGTACCTACAAGCACCCACAAGTACCTACAAGCACCCACAAGTACCTACAAGCACCCACAAGTACCCAAAAGTACCTACAATCACCCACAAGTACCTATAAGTACCCACATATATCTACAAGCACCCACAAGTACCTACAAGCACCCACAAGTACCTACAAGCACCCACAAGTACCTACAAGCACCCACAAGTACCCAAAAGTACCTACAATCACCCACAAGTACCTATAAGTACCCACATATACCTACAAGCACCCACAAGTACCTACAAGCACCCACAAGTACCTACAAGTACCCACAAATACCCACAAGCACCCACAAGTACCTACAAGCACTCACAAGCAACCACAAGTACCCACAAGTACCCACAAGTACCTACAAGCACCCACAAGTACCCACAAGCACCCACAAGCACCCACAAGAACCTACAAGCACCCACAAGTACCTACAAGCACCCACAAATACCTACAAACACCCAGAAGTACCTACAAGCACCCAGAAGTACCTACAAGCACCCACAAGTACCTACAAGCACCCACAAGTACCTACAAGCACCCACAAGTACCTACAAGCACCCACAAGTACCCACAAGCACCAACAAGTACCCACAAATACCCACAATGACCTACAAGTGCCTACAAGCACCCACAAGTACCCAAAAGTACCTACAAGTACCTACAAGCACCCACAAGTACCTACAAGCACCCACAAGTACCTATAAGTACCCACATATACCCACAAGCACCCACAAGTACCTACAAGCACCCACAAGTACCTACAAGTACCCACAAATACCCACAAGCACCCACAAGTACCTACAAGCACTCACAAGCACCCACAAGTACCCACAAGTACCTACAAGCACCCACAAGTACCCACAAGCACCCACAAATACCCACAAGCACCCACTAGAACCTACAAGCACCCACAAGTACCTACAAGCACCCACAAATACCTACAAACACCCAGAAGTACCTACAAGCACCCAGAAGTACCTACAAGCACCCACAAGTACCTACAAGCACCCACAAGTACCTACAAGCACCCTTAAGTACCTACAAGCACCCAGAAGTACCTACAAGCACCCACAAGTACCTACAAGCACCCACAAGTACCTACAAACACCCACAAGAACCTACAAACACTCACAAGTACCTACAAGCACCCACAAGTACCTACAAACACCCACAAATACCTACAAACACCCACAAGAACCAACAAACACCCACAAGAACCTACAAACACTCACAAGTACCTGCAAACACCCACAAGTACCCACAAGCACCTACAAGTCCCCACAAGCACTTAAAAGCACCCACAAGCACCCACAAGCACCCACAAGCACCAACAAGTACCCACAAGCACCAACAAGTACCCACAAATACCCACAATGACCTACAAGTGCCTACAAGCACCCACAAGTACCTATAAGTACCCACATATACCCACAAGCACCCACAAGTACCTACAAGCACCCACAAGTACCTATAAGTACCCACATATACCCACAAGCACCCACAAGTACCTACAAGCACCCACAAGTACCTACAAGCACCCACAAGTACCCAAAAGTACCTACAATCACCCACAAGTACCTATAAGTACCCACATATACCTACAAGCACCCACAAGTACCTACAAGCACCCACAAGTACCTACAAGTACCCACAAATACCCACAAGCACCCACAAGTACCTACAAGCACTCACAAGCACCCACAAGTACCCACAAGTACCTACAAGCACCCACAAGTACCTACAAGCACCCACAAGTACCTATAAGTACCCACATATACCCACAAGCACCCACAAGTACCTACAAGCACCCACAAGTACCTACAAGCACCCACAAGTACCCAAAAGTACCTACAAGCACCCACAAGTACCTACAAGCACCCACAAGTACCTATAAGTACCCACATATACCCACAAGCACCCACAAGTACCTACAAGCACCCACAAGTACCTACAAGCACCCACAAGTACCTACAAGCACCCACAAGTACCCAAAAGTACCTACAATCACCCACAAGTACCTATAAGTACCCACATATACCTACAAGCACCCACAAGTACCTACAAGCACCCACAAGTACCTACAAGCACCCACAAGTACCTACAAGCACCCACAAGTACCCAAAAGTACCTACAATCACCCACAAGTACCTATAAGTACCCACATATACCTACAAGCACCCACAAGTACCTACAAGCACCCACAAGTACCTACAAGTACCCACAAATACCCACAAGCACCCACAAGTACCTACAAGCACTCACAAGCACCCACAAGTACCCACAAGTACCCACAAGTACCTACAAGCACCCACAAGTACCCACAAGCACCCACAAGTACCCACAAGCACCCACAAGAACCTACAAGCACCCACAAGTACCTACAAGCACCCACAAATACCTACAAACACCCAGAAGTACCTACAAGCACCCAGAAGTACCTACAAGCACCCACAAGTACCTACAAGCAACCACAAGTACCTACAAGCACCCACAAGTACCTACAAGCACCCACAAGTACCTACAAGCACCCAGAAGTACCTACAAGCACCCACAAGTACCTACAAGCACCCACAAGTACCTACAAACACCCACAAGTACCTACAAGCACCCACAAGTACCTACAAACACCCACAAATACCTACAAACACCCACAAGAACCTACAAACACCCACAAGAACCTACAAACACTCACAAGTACCTGCAAACACCCACAAGTACCCACAAGCACCTACAAGTCCCCACAAGCACGCAAAAGCACCCACAAGCACCCACAAGCACCAACAAGTACCCACAAATACCCACAATGACCTACAAGTGCCTACAAGCACCCACAAGTACCCAAAAGTACCTACAAGTACCTACAAGCACCCACAAGTACCTACAAGCACCCACAAGTACCTACAAGCACCCACAAGTACCCAAAAGTACCTACAATCACCCACAAGTACCTACAAGCACCCACAAGTACCTACAAGCACCCACAAGTACCTACAAGTACCCACAAATACCCACAAGCACCCACAAGTACCCACAAGCACCAACAAGTACCCACAAGTACCCACAATGACCTACAAGTGCCTACAAGCACCCACAAGTACCCAAAAGTACCTACGAGTACCTACAAGCACCGACAAGTACCTACAAGCACCCACAAGTACCTATAAGTACCCACATATACCCAAGAGCACCCACAAGTACCTACAAGCACCCACAAGTACCTACAAGCACCCACAAGTACCTACAAACACCCACAAATACCTACAAACACCCACAAGAACCTACAAACACCCACAAGAACCTACAAACACTCACAAGTACCTGCAAACACCCACAGGTACCCACAAGCACCTACAAGTCCCCACAAGCACGCAAAAGCACCCACAAGCACCCACAAGTACCCACAAGCACCAACAAGTACCCACAAATACCCACAATGACCTACAAGTACCTACAAGCACCCACAAGTACCTACAAGCACCCACAAGTACCCAAAAGTACCTACAAGCACCCACAAGTACCTACAAGCACCCACAAGTACCTATAAGTACCCACATATACCCACAAGCACCCACAAGTACCTACAAGCACCCACAAGTACCCACAAGTACCTACAAGCACCCACAAGTACCCACAAGCACCCACAAGCACCCACAAGAACCTACAAGCACCCACAAGTACCTACAAGCACCCACAAATACCTACAAACACCCAGAAGTACCTACAAGCACCCACAAGTACCTACAAGCACCCACAAGTACCTACAAGCACCCACAAGTACCTACAAGCACCCACAAGTACCTACAAGCACCCAGAAGTACCTACAAGCACCCAGAAGTACCTACAAGCACCCACAAGTACCTACAAGCACCCACAAGTACCTACAAACACCCACAAGAACCTACAAACACTCACAAGTACCTACAAGCACCCACAAGTACCTACAAACACCCACAAATACCTACAAACACCCACAAGAACCTACAAACACCCACAAGAACCTACAAACACCCACAAGTACCCACAAGCACCTACAAGTCCCCACAAGAACGCAAAAGCACCCACAAGCACCCACAAGCACCAACAAGTACCCACAAATACCCACAATGACCTACAAGTGCCTACAAGCACCCACAAGTACCCAAAAGTACTCACAAGTACCTACAAGCACCCACAAGTACCTACAAACACCCACAAATACCTACAAACACCCACAAGAACCTACAAACACCCACAAGAACCTACAAACACTCACAAGTACCTGCAAACACCCACAAGTACCCACAAGCACCTACAAGTCCCCACAAGCACGCAAAAGCACCCACAAGCACCCACAAGTACCCATAAGCACCAACAAGTACCCACAAATACCCACAATGACCTACAAGTGCCTACAAGCACCCACAAGTACCCAAAAGTACCTACAAGTACCTACAAGCACCCACAAGTACCTACAAGCACCCACAAGTACCTACAAGCACCCACAAGTACCCAAAAGTACCTACAATCACCCACAAGTACCTACAAGCACCCACAAGTACCTACAAGCACCCAAAAGTACCTACAAGTACCCACAAATACCCACAAGCACCCACAAGTACCCACAAGCACCAACAAGTACCCACAAGTACCCACAATGACCTACAAGTGCCTACAAGCACCCACAAGTACCCAAAAGTACCTACGAGTACCTACAAGCACCCACAAGTACCTACAAGCACCCACAAGTACCTATAAGTACCCACATATACCCACAAGCACCCACAAGTACCTACAAGCACCCACAAGTACCTACAAACACCCACAAGAACCTACAAACACCCACAAGAACCTACAAACACTCACAAGTACCTGCAAACACCCACAAGTACCCACAAGCACCTACAAGTCCCCACAAGCACGCAAAAGCACCCACAAGCACCCACAAGTACCCACAAGCACCAACAAGTACCCACAAATACCCACAATGACCTACAAGTGCCTACAAGCACCCACAAGTACCCAAAAGTACCTACAAGTACCTACAAGCACCCACAAGTACCTACAAGCACCCACAAGTACCTATAAGTACCCACATATACCCACAAGCACCCACAAGTACCTACAAGCACCCACAAGTACCCACAAATACCCACAAGCACCCACAAGTACCTACAAGCACTCACAAGCACCCACAAGTACCCACAAGTACCTACAAGCACCCACAAGTACCCACAAGCACCCACAAGTACCCACAAGCACCCACAAGAACCTACAAGCACCCACAAGTACCTACAAGCACCCACAAATACCTACAAACACCCAGAAGTACCTACAAGCACCCAGAAGTACCTACAAGCACCCACAAGTACCTACAAGCACCCACAAGTACCTACAAGCACCCACAAGTACCTACAAGCACCCTGAAGTACCTACAAGCACCCACAAGTACCTACAAGCACCCACAAGTACCTACAAGCACCCACAAGTACCTACAAACACCCACAAGAACCTACAAACACTCACAAGTACCTACAAGCACCCACAAGTACCTACAAACACCCACAAATACCTACAAACACCCACAAGAACCAACAAACACCCACAAGAACCTACAAACACTCACAAGTACCTGCAAACACCCACAAGTACCCACAAGCACCTACAAGTCCCCACAAGCACTTAAAAGCACCCACAAGCACCCACAAGCACCCACAAGTACCCACAAGCACCAACAAGTACCCACAAATACCCACAATGACCTACAAGTGCCTACAAGCACCCACAAGTACCCAAAAGTACCTACAAGTACCTACAAGCACCCACAAGTACCTACAAGCACCCACAAGTACCTATAAGTACCCACATATACCCACAAGCACCCACAAGTACCTACAAGCACCCACAAGTACCTACAAGCACCCACAAGTACCCAAAAGTACCTACAAGCACAGACAAGTACCTACAAGCACCCACAAGTACCTATAAGTACTCACATATACCCACAAGCACCCACAAGTACCTACAAGCACCCACAAGTACCTACAAGCACCCACAAGTACCCAAAAGTACCTACAATCACCCACAAGTACCTACAAGCACCCAGAAGTACCTACAAGCACCCAGAAGTACCTACAAGCACCCACAAGTACCTACAAGCACCCACAAGTACCTACAAACACCCACAAGAACCTACAAACACTCACAAGTACCTACAAGCACCCACAAGTACCTACAAACACCCACAAATACCTACAAACACCCACAAGAACCTACAAACACCCACAAGAACCTACAAACACTCACAAGTACCTGCAAACACCCACAAGTACCCACAAGCACCCACAAGCACCCACAAGTACCCACAAGCACCAACAAGTACCCACAAATACCCACAATGACCTACAAGTGCCTACAAGCACCCACAAGTACCCAAAAGTACCTACAAGTACCTACAAGCACCCACAAGTACCCACAAGCACCCACAAGTACCTATAAGTACCCACATATACCCACAAGTACCTACAAGCACCCACAAGTACCTACAAGCACCCACAAGTACCCAAAAGTACCTACAATCACCCACAAGTACCTACAAGCACCCACAAGTACCTACAAGCACCCACAAGTACCTACAAGTACCCACAAATACCCACAAGCACCCACAAGTACCCACAAGCACCAACAAGTACCCACAAGTACCCACAAAGACCTACAAGTGCCTACAAGCACCCACAAGTACCCAAAAGTACCTACGAGTACCTACAAGCACGCACAAGTACCTACAAGCACCCACAAGTACCTATAAGTACTCACATATACCCACAAGCACCCACAAGTACCTACAAGCACCCACAAGTACCTACAAGCACCCACAAGTACCTATAAGTACCCACATATACTCACAAGCACCCAAAAGTACCTACAAGCACCCACAAGTACCCAAAAGTACCTACAATCACCCACAAGTACCTATAAGTACCCACATATACCTACAAGCACCCACAAGTACCTACAAGCACCCACAAGTACCTACAAGTACCCACAAATACCCACAAGCACCCACAAGTACCTACAAGCACTCACAAGCACCCACAAGTACCCACAAGTACCCACAAGTACCTACAAGCACCCACAAGTACCCACAAGCACCCACAAGTACCCACAAGCACCCACAAGAACCTACAAGCACCCACAAGTACCTACAAGCACCCACAAATACCTACAAACACCCAGAAGTACCTACAAGCACCCAGAAGTACCTACAAGCACCCACAAGTACCTACAAGCACCCACAAGTACCCACAATGACCTACAAGTGCCTACAAGCACCCACAAGTACCCAAAAGTACCTACGAGTACCTACAAGCACCGACAAGTACCTACAAGCACCCACAAGTACCTATAAGTACCCACATATACCCAAGAGCACCCACAAGTACCTACAAGCACCCACAAGTACCTACAAGCACCCACAAGTACCTACAAACACCCACAAATACCTACAAACACCCACAAGAACCTACAAACACCCACAAGAACCTACAAACACTCACAAGTACCTGCAAACACCCACAGGTACCCACAAGCACCTACAAGTCCCCACAAGCACGCAAAAGCACCCACAAGCACCCACAAGCACCCACAAGTACCCACAAGCACCAACAAGTACCCACAAATACCCACAATGACCTACAAGTACCTACAAGCACCCACAAGTACCTACAAGCACCCACAAGTACCCAAAAGTACCTACAAGCACCCACAAGTACCTACAAGCACCCACAAGTACCTATAAGTACCCACATATACCCACAAGCACCCACAAGTACCTACAAGCACCCACAAGTACCCACAAGTACCTACAAGCACCCACAAGTACCCACAAGCACCCACAAGCACCCACAAGAACCTACAAGCACCCACAAGTACCTACAAGCACCCACAAATACCTACAAACACCCAGAAGTACCTACAAGCACCCAGAAGTACCTACAAGCACCCACAAGTACCTACAAGCACCCACAAGTACCTACAAGCACCCACAAGTACCTACAAGCACCCAGAAGTACCTACAAGCACCCAGAAGTACCTACAAGCACCCACAAGTACCTACAAGCACCCACAAGTACCTACAAACACCCACAAGAACCTACAAACACTCACAAGTACCTACAAGCACCCACAAGTACCTACAAACACCCACAAATACCTACAAACACCCACAAGAACCTACAAACACCCACAAGAACCTACAAACACCCACAAGTACCCACAAGCACCTACAAGTCCCCACAAGAACGCAAAAGCACCCACAAGCACCCACAAGCACCAACAAGTACCCACAAATACCCACAATGACCTACAAGTGCCTACAAGCACCCACAAGTACCCAAAAGTACTCACAAGTACCTACAAGCACCCACAAGTACCTACAAACACCCACAAATACCTACAAACACCCACAAGAACCTACAAACACCCACAAGAACCTACAAACACTCACAAGTACCTGCAAACACCCACAAGTACCCACAAGCACCTACAAGTCCCCACAAGCACGCAAAAGCACCCACAAGCACCCACAAATACCCATAAGCACCAACAAGTACCCACAAATACCCACAATGACCTACAAGTGCCTACAAGCACCCACAAGTACCCAAAAGTACCTACAAGCACCCACAAGTACCTACAAGCACCCACAAGTACCTACAAGCACCCACAAGTACCCAAAAGTACCTACAATCACCCACAAGTACCTACAAGCACCCACAAGTACCTACAAGCACCCAAAAGTACCTACAAGTACCCACAAATACCCACAAGCACCCACAAGTACCCACAAGCACCAACAAGTACCCACAAGTACCCACAATGACCTACAAGTGCCTACAAGCACCCACAAGTACCCAAAAGTACCTACGAGTACCTACAAGCACCCACAAGTACCTACAAGCACCCACAAGTACCTATAAGTACCCACATATACCCACAAGCACCCACAAGTACCTACAAGCACCCACAAGTACCTACAAACACCCACAAGAACCTACAAACACCCACAAGAACCTACAAACACTCACAAGTACCTGCAAACACCCACAAGTACCCACAAGCACCTACAAGTCCCCACAAGCACGCAAAAGCACCCACAAGCACCCACAAGTACCCACAAGCACCAACAAGTACCCACAAATACCCACAATGACCTACAAGTGCCTACAAGCACCCACAAGTACCCAAAAGTACCTACAAGTACCTACAAGCACCCACAAGTACCTACAAGCACCCACAAGTACCTATAAGTACCCACATATACCCACAAGCACCCACAAGTACCTACAAGCACCCACAAGTACCCACAAATACCCACAAGCACCCACAAGTACCTACAAGCACTCACAAGCACCCACAAGTACCCACAAGTACCTACAAGCACCCACAAGTACCCACAAGCACCCACAAGTACCCACAAGCACCCACAAGAACCTACAAGCACCCACAAGTACCTACAAGCACCCACAAATACCTACAAACACCCAGAAGTACCTACAAGCACCCAAAAGTACCTACAAGCACCCACAAGTACCTACAAGCACCCACAAGTACCTACAAGCACTTACAAGTACCTACAAGCACCCTGAAGTACCTACAAGCACCCACAAGTACCTACAAGCACCCACAAGTACCTACAAGCACCCACAAGTACCTACAAACACCCACAAGAACCTACAAACACTCACAAGTACCTACAAGCACCCACAAGTACCTACAAACACCCACAAATACCTACAAACACCCACAAGAACCAACAAACACCCACAAGAACCTACAAACACTCACAAGTACCTGCAAACACCCACAAGTACCCACAAGCACCTACAAGTCCCCACAAGCACTTAAAAGCACCCACAAGCACCCACAAGCACCCACAAGTACCCACAAGCACCAACAAGTACCCACAAATACCCACAATGACCTACAAGTGCCTACAAGCACCCACAAGTACCCAAAAGTACCTACAAGTACCTACAAGCACCCACAAGTACCTACAAGCACCCACAAGTACCTATAAGTACCCACATATACCCACAAGCACCCACAAGTACCTACAAGCACCCACAAGTACCTACAAGCACCCACAAGTACCCAAAAGTACCTACAAGCACAGACAAGTACCTACAAGCACCCACAAGTACCTATAAGTACTCACATATACCCACAAGCACCCACAAGTACCTACAAGCACCCACAAGTACCTACAAGCACCCACAAGTACCCAAAAGTACCTACAATCACCCACAAGTACCTACAAGCACCCAGAAGTACCTACAAGCACCCAGAAGTACCTACAAGCACCCACAAGTACCTACAAGCACCCACAAGTACCTACAAACACCCACAAGAACCTACAAACACTCACAAGTACCTACAAGCACCCACAAGTACCTACAAACACCCACAAATACCTACAAACACCCACAAGAACCTACAAACACCCACAAGAACCTACAAACACTCACAAGTACCTGCAAACACCCACAAGTACCCACAAGCACCCACAAGCACCCACAAGTACCCACAAGCACCAACAAGTACCCACAAATACCCACAATGACCTACAAGTGCCTACAAGCACCCACAAGTACCCAAAAGTACCTACAAGTACCTACAAGCACCCACAAGTACCCACAAGCACCCACAAGTACCTATAAGTACCCACATATACCCACAAGTACCTACAAGCACCCACAAGTACCTACAAGCACCCACAAGTACCCAAAAGTACCTACAATCACCCACAAGTACCTACAAGCACCCACAAGTACCTACAAGCACCCACAAGTACCTACAAGTACCCACAAATACCCACAAGCACCCACAAGTACCCACAAGCACCAACAAGTACCCACAAGTACCCACAAAGACCTACAAGTGCCTACAAGCACCCACAAGTACCCAAAAGTACCTACGAGTACCTACAAGCACGCACAAGTACCTACAAGCACCCACAAGTACCTATAAGTACCCACATATACCCACAAGCACCCACAAGTACCTACAAGCACCCACAAGTACCTACAAGCACCCACAAGTACCTATAAGTACCCACATATACTCACAAGCACCCAAAAGTACCTACAAGCACCCACAAGTACCCAAAAGTACCTACAATCACCCACAAGTACCTGTAAGTACCCACATATACCTACAAGCACCCACAAGTACCTACAAGCACCCACAAGTACCTACAAGTACCCACAAATACCCACAAGCACCCACAAGTACCTACAAGCACTCACAAGCACCCACAAGTACCCACAAGTACCCACAAGTACCTACAAGCACCCACAAGTACCCACAAGCACCCACAAGTACCCACAAGCACCCACAAGAACCTACAAGCACCCACAAGTACCTACAAGCACCCACAAATACCTACAAACACCCAGAAGTACCTACAAGCACCCAGAAGTACCTACAAGCACCCACAAGTACCTACAAGCACCCACAAGTACCCACAAGCACCCACAAGTACCTACAAGCACCCACAAGTACCTATAAGTACCCACATATACCCACAAGCACCCACAAGTACCTACAAGCACCCACAAGTACCCAAAAGTACCTACAATCACCCACAAGTACCTACAAGCACCCACAAGTACCTACAAGCACCCACAAGTACCTACAAGTACCCACAAATACCCACAAGCACCCACAAGTACCCACAAGCACCAACAAGTACCCACAAGTACCCACAAAGACCTACAAGTGCCTACAAGCACCCACAAGTACCCAAAAGTACCTACGAGTACCTACAAGCACCCACAAGTACCTACAAGCACCCACAAGTACCTATAAGTACCCACATATACCCACAAGCACCCACAAGTACCTACAAGCACCCACAAGTACCTACAAGCACCCACAAGTACCTATAAGTACCCACATATACTCACAAGCACCCAAAAGTACCTACAAGCACCCACAAGTACCCAAAAGTACCTACAATCACCCACAAGTACCTATAAGTACCCACATATACCTACAAGCACCCACAAGTACCTACAAGCACCCACAAGTACCTACAAGTACCCACAAATACCCACGAGCACCCACAAGTACCTACAAGCACCCACAAGTACCTACAAGTACCCACAAATACCCACAAGCACCCACAAGTACCTACAAGCACTCACAAGCACCCACAAGTACCCAAAAGTACCCACAAGTACCTACAAGCACCCACAAGTACCCACAAGCACCCACAAGAACCTACAAGCACCCACAAATACCTACAAACACCCAGAAGTACCTACAAGCACCCAGAAGTACCTACAAGCACCCACAAGTACCTACAAGCACCCACAAGTACCCACAAGCACCCACAAGTACCTACAAGCACCCACAAGTACCTATAAGTACCCACATATACCCACAAGCACCCACAAGTACCTACAAGCACCCACAAGTACCCAAAAGTACCTACAATCACCCACAAGTACCTACAAGCACCCACAAGTCTCTACAAGCACCCACAAGTACCTACAAGTACCCACAAATACCCACAAGCACCCACAAGTACCCACAAGCACCAACAAGTACCCACAAGTACCCACAAAGACCTACAAGTGCCTACAAGCACCCACAAGTACCCAAAAGTACCTACGAGTACCTACAAGCACCCACAAGTACCTACAAGCACCCACAAGTACCTATATGTACCCACATATACCCACAAGCACCCACAAGTACCTACAAGCACCCACAAGTACCTATAAGTACCCACATATACTCACAAGCACCCAAAAGTACCTACAAGCACCCACAAGTACCGAAAAGTACCTACAATCACCCACAAGTACCTATAAGTACCCACATATACCTACAAGCACCCACAAGTACCTACAAGCACCCACAAGTACCTACAAGTACCCACAAATACCCACAAGCACCCACAAGTACCCACAAGCACCAACAAGTACCCACAAGTACCCACAAAGACCTACAAGTGCCTACAAGCACCCACAAGTACCCAAAAGTACCTACGAGTACCTACAAGCACCCACAAGTACCTACAAGCACCCACAAGTACCTATAAGTACCCACATATACCCACAAGCACCCACAAGTACCTACAAGCACCCACAAGTACCTACAAGCACCCACAAGTACCTATAAGTACCCACATATACTCACAAGCACCCAAAAGTACATACAAGCACCCACAAGTACCCAAAAGTACCTACAATCACCCACAAGTACCTATAAGTACCCACATATACCTACAAGCACCCACAAGTACCTACAAGCACCCACAAGTACCTACAAGTACCCACAAATACCCACAAGCACCCACAAGTACCTACAAGCACCCACAAGTACCTACAAGTACCCACAAATACCCACAAGCACCCACAAGTACCTACAAGCACTCACAAGCACCCACAAGTACCCAAAAGTACCCACAAGTACCTACAAGCACCCACAAGTACCCACAAGCACCCACAAGTACCCACAAGCACCCACAAGAACCTACAAGCACCCACAAGTACCTACAAGCACCCACAAATACCTACAAACACCCAGAAGTACCTACAAGCACCCAGAAGTACCTACAAGCACCCACAAGTACCTACAAGCACCCACAAGTACCCACAAGCACCCACAAGTACCTACAAGCACCCACAAGTACCTATAAGTACCCACATATACCCACAAGCACCCACAAGTACCTACAAGCACCCACAAGTACCCAAAAGTACCTACAATCACCCACAAGTACCTACAAACACCCACAAGTACCTACAAGCACCCACAAGTACCTACAAGTACCCACAAATACCCACAAGCACCCACAAGTACCCACAAGCACCAACAAGCACCCACAAGTACCTACAAGTACCCTCAAATACCCACAAGCACCCACAAGTACCTACAAGCACTCACAAGCACCCACAAGTACCCAAAAGTACCCACAACTACCTACAAGCACCCACAAGTACCCACAAGCACCCACAAGAACCTACAAGCACCCACAAATACCTACAAACACCCAGAAGTACCTACAAGCACCCAGAAGTACCTACAAGCACCCACAAGTACCTACAAGCACCCACAAGTACCCACAAGCACCCACAAGTACCTACAAGCACCCACAAGTACCTATAAGTACCCACATATACCCACAAGCACCCACAAGTACCTACAAGCACCCACAAGTACCCAAAAGTACCTACAATCACCCACAAGTACCTACAAGCACCCACAAGTCTCTACAAGCACCCACAAGTACCTACAAGTACCCACAAATACCCACAAGCACCCACAAGTACCCACAAGCACCAACAAGTACCCACAAGTACCCACAAAGACCTACAAGTGCCTACAAGCACCCACAAGTACCCAAAAGTACCTACGAGTACCTACAAGCACCCACAAGTACCTACAAGCACCCACAAGTACCTATATGTACCCACATATACCCACAAGCACCCACAAGTACCTACAAGCACCCACAAGTACCTACAAGCACCCACAAGTACCTATAAGTACCCACATATACTCACAAGCACCCAAAAGTACCTACAAGCACCCACAAGTACCGAAAAGTACCTACAATCACCCACAAGTACCTATAAGTACCCACATATACCTACAAGCACCCACAAGTACCTACAAGCACCCACAAGTACCTACAAGTACCCACAAATACCCACAAGCACCCACAAGTACCCACAAGCACCAACAAGTACCCACAAGTACCCACAAAGACCTACAAGTGCCTACAAGCACCCACAAGTACCCAAAAGTACCTACGAGTACCTACAAGCACCCACAAGTACCTACAAGCACCCACAAGTACCTATAAGTACCCACATATACCCACAAGCACCCACAAGTACCTACAAGCACCCACAAGTACCTACAAGCACCCACAAGTACCTATAAGTACCCACATATACTCACAAGCACCCAAAAGTACCTACAAGCACCCACAAGTACCCAAAAGTACCTACAATCACCCACAAGTACCTATAAGTACCCACATATACCTACAAGCACCCACAAGTACCTACAAGCACCCACAAGTACCTACAAGTACCCACAAATACCCACAAGCACCCACAAGTACCTACAAGCACCCACAAGTACCTACAAGTACCCACAAATACCCACAAGCACCCACAAGTACCTACAAGCACTCACAAGCACCCACAAGTACCCAAAAGTACCCACAAGTACCTACAAGCACCCACAAGTACCCACAAGCACCCACAAGTACCCACAAGCACCCACAAGAACCTACAAGCACCCACAAGTACCTACAAGCACCCACAAATACCTACAAACACCCAGAAGTACCTACAAGCACCCAGAAGTACCTACAAGCACCCACAAGTACCTACAAGCACCCACAAGTACCCACAAGCACCCACAAGTACCTACAAGCACCCACAAGTACCTATAAGTACCCACATATACCCACAAGCACCCACAAGTACCTACAAGCACCCACAAGTACCCAAAAGTACCTACAATCACCCACAAGTACCTACAAGCACCCACAAGTACCTACAAGCACCCACAAGTACCTACAAGTACCCACAAATACCCACGAGCACCCACAAGTACCTACAAGCACCCACAAGTACCTACAAGTACCCACAAATACCCACAAGCACCCACAAGTACCTACAAGCACTCACAAGCACCCACAAGTACCCAAAAGTACCCACAAGTACCTACAAGCACCCACAAGTACCCACAAGCACCCACAAGAACCTACAAGCACCCACAAATACCTACAAACACCCAGAAGTACCTACAAGCACCCAGAAGTACCTACAAGCACCCACAAGTACCTACAAGCACCCACAAGTACCCACAAGCACCCACAAGTACCTACAAGCACCCACAAGTACCTATAAGTACCCACATATACCCACAAGCACCCACAAGTACCTACAAGCACCCACAAGTACCCAAAAGTACCTACAATCACCCACAAGTACCTACAAGCACCCACAAGTCTCTACAAGCACCCACAAGTACCTACAAGTACCCACAAATACCCACAAGCACCCACAAGTACCCACAAGCACCAACAAGTACCCACAAGTACCCACAAAGACCTACAAGTGCCTACAAGCACCCACAAGTACCCAAAAGTACCTACGAGTACCTACAAGCACCCACAAGTACCTACAAGCACCCACAAGTACCTATATGTACCCACATATACCCACAAGCACCCACAAGTACCTACAAGCACCCACAAGTACCTATAAGTACCCACATATACTCACAAGCACCCAAAAGTACCTACAAGCACCCACAAGTACCGAAAAGTACCTACAATCACCCACAAGTACCTATAAGTACCCACATATACCTACAAGCACCCACAAGTACCTACAAGCACCCACAAGTACCTACAAGTACCCACAAATACCCACAAGCACCCACAAGTACCCACAAGCACCAACAAGTACCCACAAGTACCCACAAGTACCCACAAAGACCTACAAGTGCCTACAAGCACCCACAAGTACCCAAAAGTACCTACGAGTACCTACAAGCACCCACAAGTACCTACAAGCACCCACAAGTACCTATAAGTACCCACATATACTCACAAGCACCCAAAAGTACATACAAGCACCCACAAGTACCCAAAAGTACCTACAATCACCCACAAGTACCTATAAGTACCCACATATACCTACAAGCACCCACAAGTACCTACAAGCACCCACAAGTACCTACAAGTACCCACAAATACCCACAAGCACCCACAAGTACCTACAAGCACCCACAAGTACCTACAAGTACCCACAAGTACCTATAAGTACCCACATATACTCACAAGCACCCAAAAGTACATACAAGCACCCACAAGTACCCAAAAGTACCTACAATCACCCACAAGTACCTATAAGTACCCACATATACCTACAAGCACCCACAAGTACCTACAAGCACCCACAAGTACCTACAAGTACCCACAAATACCCACAAGCACCCACAAGTACCTACAAGCACCCACAAGTACCTACAAGTACCCACAAATACCCACAAGCACCCACAAGTACCTACAAGCACTCACAAGCACCCACAAGTACCCAAAAGTACCCACAAGTACCTACAAGCACCCACAAGTACCCACAAGCACCCACAAGTACCCACAAGCACCCACAAGAACCTACAAGCACCCACAAGTACCTACAAGCACCCACAAATACCTACAAACACCCAGAAGTACCTACAAGCACCCAGAAGTACCTACAAGCACCCACAAGTACCTACAAGCACCCACAAGTACCCACAAGCACCCACAAGTACCTACAAGCACCCACAAGTACCTATAAGTACCCACATATACCCACAAGCACCCACAAGTACCTACAAGCACCCACAAGTACCCAAAAGTACCTACAATCACCCACAAGTACCTACAAACACCCACAAGTACCTACAAGCACCCACAAGTACCTACAAGTACCCACAAATACCCACAAGCACCCACAAGTACCCACAAGCACCAACAAGCACCCACAAGTACCTACAAGTACCCACAAATACCCACAAGCACCCACAAGTACCTACAAGCACTCACAAGCACCCACAAGTACCCAAAAGTACCCACAACTACCTACAAGCACCCACAAGTACCCACAAGCACCCACAAGAACCTACAAGCACCCACAAATACCTACAAACACCCAGAAGTACCTACAAGCACCCAGAAGTACCTACAAGCACCCACAAGTACCTACAAGCACCCACAAGTACCCACAAGCACCCACAAGTACCTACAAGCACCCACAAGTACCTATAAGTACCCACATATACCCACAAGCACCCACAAGTACCTACAAGCACCCACAAGTACCCAAAAGTACCTACAATCACCCACAAGTACCTACAAGCACCCACAAGTCTCTACAAGCACCCACAAGTACCTACAAGTACCCACAAATACCCACAAGCACCCACAAGTACCCACAAGCACCAACAAGTACCCACAAGTACCCACAAAGACCTACAAGTGCCTACAAGCACCCACAAGTACCCAAAAGTACCTACGAGTACCTACAAGCACCCACAAGTACCTACAAGCACCCACAAGTACCTATATGTACCCACATATACCCACAAGCACCCACAAGTACCTACAAGCACCCACAAGTACCTACAAGCACCCACAAGTACCTATAAGTACCCACATATACTCACAAGCACCCAAAAGTACCTACAAGCACCCACAAGTACCGAAAAGTACCTACAATCACCCACAAGTACCTATAAGTACCCACATATACCTACAAGCACCCACAAGTACCTACAAGCACCCACAAGTACCTACAAGTACCCACAAATACCCACAAGCACCCACAAGTACCCACAAGCACCAACAAGTACCCACAAGTACCCACAAAGACCTACAAGTGCCTACAAGCACCCACAAGTACCCAAAAGTACCTACGAGTACCTACAAGCACCCACAAGTACCTACAAGCACCCACAAGTACCTATAAGTACCCACATATACCCACAAGCACCCACAAGTACCTACAAGCACCCACAAGTACCTACAAGCACCCACAAGTACCTATAAGTACCCACATATACTCACAAGCACCCAAAAGTACCTACAAGCACCCACAAGTACCCAAAAGTACCTACAATCACCCACAAGTACCTATAAGTACCCACATATACCTACAAGCACCCACAAGTACCTACAAGCACCCACAAGTACCTACAAGTACCCACAAATACCCACAAGCACCCACAAGTACCTACAAGCACCCACAAGTACCTACAAGTACCCACAAATACCCACAAGCACCCACAAGTACCTACAAGCACTCACAAGCACCCACAAGTACCCAAAAGTACCCACAAGTACCTACAAGCACCCACAAGTACCCACAAGCACCCACAAGTACCCACAAGCACCCACAAGAACCTACAAGCACCCACAAGTACCTACAAGCACCCACAAATACCTACAAACACCCAGAAGTACCTACAAGCACCCAGAAGTACCTACAAGCACCCACAAGTACCTACAAGCACCCACAAGTACCCACAAGCACCCACAAGTACCTACAAGCACCCACAAGTACCTATAAGTACCCACATATACCCACAAGCACCCACAAGTACCTACAAGCACCCACAAGTACCCAAAAGTACCTACAATCACCCACAAGTACCTACAAGCACCCACAAGTACCTACAAGCACCCACAAGTACCTACAAGTACCCACAAATACCCACAAGCACCCACAAGTACCCACAAGCACCAACAAGTACCCACAAGTACCCACAAAGACCTACAAGTTCCTACAAGCACCCACAAGTACCCAAAAGTACCTACGAGTACCTACAAGCACCCACAAGTACCTACAAGCACCCACAAGTACCTATATGTACCCACATATACCCACAAGCACCCACAAGTACCTACAAGCACCCACAAGTACCTATAAGTACCCACATATACTCACAAGCACCCAAAAGTACCTACAAGCACCCACAAGTACCCAAAAGTACCTACAATCACCCACAAGTACCTATAAGTACCCACATATACCTACAAGCACCCACAAGTACCTACAAGCACCCACAAGTACCTACAAGTACCCACAAATACCCACAAGCACCCACAAGTACCTACAAGCACTCACAAGCACCCACAAGTACCCACAAGTACCCACAAGTACCTACAAGCACCCACAAGTACCCACAAGCACCCACAAGTACCCACCAGCACCCACAAGAACCTACAAGCACCCACAAGTACCTACAAGCACCCACAAATACCTACAAACACCCAGAAGTACCTACAAGCACCCAGAAGTACCTACAAGCACCCACAAGTACCTACAAGCACCCACAAGTACCCAAAAGCACCCACAAGAACCTACAAGCACCCACAAGTACCTACAAGCACCCACAAATACCTACAAACACCCAGAAGTACCTACAAGCACCCACAAGTACCTACAAGCACCCACAAGTACCTACAAACACCCACAAGAACCTACAAACACTCACAAGTACCTACAAGCACCCACAAGTACCTACAAACACCCACAAATACCTACAAACACCCACAAGTACCTACAAGCACCCACGAATACCTACAAACACCCAGAAGTACCTACAATCACCCACAAGTACCTATAAGTACCCACATATACCTACAAGCACCCACAAGTACCTACAAGCACCCACAAGTACCTACAAGTACCCACAAATACCCACAAGCACCCACAAGTACCTACAAGCACCCACAAGTACCTATAAGTACCCACATATACCCACAAGCACCCACAAGTACCTACAAGCACCCACAAGTACCCAAAAGTACCTACAATCACCCACAAGTACCTACAAGCACCCACAAGTACCTACAAGCACCCACAAGTACCTACAAGCACCCACAAGTACCTACAAGCACCCACAAGTACCTATAAGTACCCACATATACTCACAAGCACCCAAAAGTACCTACAAGCACCCACAAGTACCCAAAAGTACCTACAATCACCCACAAGTACCTATAAGTACCCACATATACCTACAAGCACCCACAAGTACCTACAAGCACCCACAAGTACCTACAAGTACCCACAAATACCCACAAGCACCCACAAGTACCTACAAGCACTCACAAGCACCCACAAGTACCCACAAGTACCCACAAGTACCTACAAGCACCCACAAGTACCCACAAGCACCCACAAGTACCCACCAGCACCCACAAGAACCTACAAGCACCCACAAGTACCTACAAGCACCCACAAATACCTACAAACACCCAGAAGTACCTACAAGCACCCAGAAGTACCTACAAGCACCCACAAGTACCTACAAGCACCCACAAGTACCCAAAAGCACCCACAAGAACCCAAAAGTACCCACAAGTACCTACAAGCACCCACAAGTACCCACAAGCACCCACAAGTACCCACAAGCACCCACAAGAACCTACAAGCACCCACAAGTACCTACAAGCACCCACAAATACCTACAAACACCCAGAAGTACCTACAAGCACCCAGAAGTACCTACAAGCACCCACAAGTACCTACAAGCACCCACAAGTACCCACAAGCACCCACAAGTACCTACAAGCACCCACAAGTACCTATAAGTACCCACATATACCCACAAGCACCCACAAGTACCTACAAGCACCCACAAGTACCCAAAAGTACCTACAATCACCCACAAGTACCTACAAGCACCCACAAGTACCTACAAGCACCCACAAGTACCTACAAGTACCCACAAATACCCACAAGCACCCACAAGTACCCACAAGCACCAACAAGTACCCACAAGTACCCACAAAGACCTACAAGTTCCTACAAGCACCCACAAGTACCCAAAAGTACCTACGAGTACCTACAAGCACCCACAAGTACCTACAAGCACCCACAAGTACCTATATGTACCCACATATACCCACAAGCACCCACAAGTACCTACAAGCACCCACAAGTACCTATAAGTACCCACATATACTCACAAGCACCCAAAAGTACCTACAAGCACCCACAAGTACCCAAAAGTACCTACAATCACCCACAAGTACCTATAAGTACCCACATATACCTACAAGCACCCACAAGTACCTACAAGCACCCACAAGTACCTACAAGTACCCACAAATACCCACAAGCACCCACAAGTACCTACAAGCACTCACAAGCACCCACAAGTACCCACAAGTACCCACAAGTACCTACAAGCACCCACAAGTACCCACAAGCACCCACAAGTACCCACCAGCACCCACAAGAACCTACAAGCACCCACAAGTACCTACAAGCACCCACAAATACCTACAAACACCCAGAAGTACCTACAAGCACCCAGAAGTACCTACAAGCACCCACAAGTACCTACAAGCACCCACAAGTACCCAAAAGCACCCACAAGAACCTACAAGCACCCACAAGTACCTACAAGCACCCACAAATACCTACAAACACCCAGAAGTACCTACAAGCACCCACAAGTACCTACAAGCACCCACAAGTACCTACAAACACCCACAAGAACCTACAAACACTCACAAGTACCTACAAGCACCCACAAGTACCTACAAACACCCACAAATACCTACAAACACCCACAAGTACCTACAAGCACCCACGAATACCTACAAACACCCAGAAGTACCTACAATCACCCACAAGTACCTATAAGTACCCACATATACCTACAAGCACCCACAAGTACCTACAAGCACCCACAAGTACCTACAAGTACCCACAAATACCCACAAGCACCCACAAGTACCTACAAGCACCCACAAGTACCTATAAGTACCCACATATACCCACAAGCACCCACAAGTACCTACAAGCACCCACAAGTACCCAAAAGTACCTACAATCACCCACAAGTACCTACAAGCACCCACAAGTACCTACAAGCACCCACAAGTACCTACAAGCACCCACAAGTACCTACAAGCACCCACAAGTACCTATAAGTACCCACATATACTCACAAGCACCCAAAAGTACCTACAAGCACCCACAAGTACCTATAAGTACCCACATATACCTACAAGCACCCACAAGTACCTACAAGCACCCACAAGTACCTACAAGTACCCACAAATACCCACAAGCACCCACAAGTACCTACAAGCACTCACAAGCACCCACAAGTACCCACAAGTACCCACAAGTACCTACAAGCACCCACAAGTACCCACAAGCACCCACAAGTACCCACCAGCACCCACAAGAACCTACAAGCACCCACAAGTACCTACAAGCACCCACAAATACCTACAAACACCCAGAAGTACCTACAAGCACCCAGAAGTACCTACAAGCACCCACAAGTACCTACAAGCACCCACAAGTACCCAAAAGCACCCACAAGAACCTACAAGCACCCACAAGTACCTACAAGCACCCACAAATACCTACAAACACCCAGAAGTACCTACAAGCACCCACAAGTACCTACAAGCACCCACAAGTACCTACAAACACCCACAAGAACCTACAAACACTCACAAGTACCTACAAGCACCCACAAGTACCTACAAACACCCACAAATACCTACAAACACCCACAAGTACCTACAAGCACCCACGAATACCTACAAACACCCAGAAGTACCTACAATCACCCACAAGTACCTATAAGTACCCACATATACCTACAAGCACCCACAAGTACCTACAAGCACCCACAAGTACCTACAAGTACCCACAAATACCCACAAGCACCCACAAGTACCTACAAGCACCCACAAGTACCTATAAGTACCCACATATACCCACAAGCACCCACAAGTACCTACAAGCACCCACAAGTACCCAAAAGTACCTACAATCACCCACAAGTACCTACAAGCACCCACAAGTACCTACAAGCACCCACAAGTACCTACAAGCACCCACAAGTACCTACAAGTACCCACAAATACCCACAAGCACCCACAAGTACCCACAAGCACCAACAAGTACCCACAAGTACCCACAAAGACCTACAAGTGCCTACAAGCACCCACAAGTACCCAAAAGTACCTACGAGTACCTACAAGCACCCACAAGTACCTACAAGCACCCACAAGTACCTATATGTACCCACATATACCCACAAGCACCCACAAGTACCTACAAGCACCCACAAGTACCTATAAGTACCCACATATACTCACAAGCACCCAAAAGTACCTACAAGCACCCACAAGTACCCAAAAGTACCTACAATCACCCACAAGTACCTATAAGTACCCACATATACCTACAAGCACCCACAAGTACCTACAAGCACCCACAAGTACCTACAAGTACCCACAAATACCCACAAGCACCCACAAGTACCCACAAGCACCAACAAGTACCCACAAGTACCCACAAAGACCTACAAGTGCCTACAAGCACCCACAAGTACCCAAAAGTACCTACGAGTACCTAAAAGCACCCACAAGAACCTACAAGCACCCACAAGTACCTACAAGCACCCACAAATACCTACAAACACCCAGAAGTACCTACAAGCACCCAGAAGTACCTACAAGCACCCACAAGTACCTACAAGCACCCACAAGTACCCACAAGCACCCACAAGAACCTACAAGCACCCACAAGTACCTACAAGCACCCACAAATACCTACAAACACCCAGAAGTACCTACAAGCACCCAGAAGTACCTACAAGCACCCACAAGTACCTACAAGCACCCACAAGTACCTACAAGCACCCACAAGTACCTACAAGCACCCAGAAGTACCTACAAGCACCCAGAAGTACCTACAAGCACCCACAAGTACCTACAAGCACCCACAAGTACCTACAAACACCCACAAGAACCTACAAACACTCACAAGTACCTACAAGCACCCACAAGTACCTACAAACACCCACAAATACCTACAAACACCCACAAGAACCTACAAACACCCACAAGAACCTACAAACACTCACAAGTACCTGCAAACACCCACAAGTACCCACAAGCACCTACAAGTCCCCACAAGCACGCAAAAGCACCCACAAGCACCCACAAGCACCCACAAGTACCCACAAGTACCCACAAGCACCAACAAGTACCCACAAATACCCACAATGACCTACAAGTGCCTACAAGCACCCACAAGTACCCAAAAGTACCTACAAGTACCTACAAGCACCCACAAGTACCTACAAGCACCCACAAGTACCTATAAGTACCCACATATACCCACAAGCACCCACAAGTACCTACAAGCACCCACAAGTACCTACAAGCACCCACAAGTACCCAAAAGTACCTACAATCACCCACAAGTACCTACAAGCACCCACAAGTACCTACAAGCACCCACAAGTACCTACAAGTACCCACAAATACCCACAAGCACCCACAAGTACCTACAAGCACTCACAAGCACCCACAAGTACCCACAAGCACCCAAAAGTACCTACAAGCACCCGCAAGTACCTACAAGCACCCACAAGTACCCAAAAGTACCTACAATCACCCACAAGTACCTACAAGCACCCACAAGTACCTACAAGCACCCACAAGTACCTACAAGTACCCAGAAGTACCTACAAGCACCCAGAAGTACCTACAAGCACCCACAAGTACCTACAAGCACCCACAAGTACCCACAAGCACCCACAAGAACCTACAAGCACCCAAAAGTACCTACAAGCACCCACAAATACCTACAAACACCCAGAAGTACCTACAAGCACCCACAAGTACCTACAAGCACCCACAAGTACCTACAAACACCCACAAGAACCTACAAACACTCACAAGTACACACACACACACACAAGCACCCACAAGTACCTACAAACACCCACAAATACCTACAAACACCCACAAATACCTACAAACACCCACAAGTACCTACAAGCACCCACAAATACCTACAAACACCCAGAAGTACCTACAATCACCCACAAGTACCTATAAGTACCCACATATACCTACAAGCACCCACAAGTACCTACAAGCACCCACAAGTACCTACAAGTACCCACAAATACCCACAAGCACCCACAAGTACCTACAAGCACTCACAAGCACCCACAAGTACCCACAAGTACCCACAAGTACCTACAAGCATCCACAAGTACCCACAAGCACCCACAAGTACCCACCAGCACCCACAAGAACCTACAAGCACCCACAAGTACCTACAAGCACCCACAAATACCTACAAACACCCAGAAGTACCTACAAGCACCCAGAAGTACCTACAAGCACCCACAAGTACCTACAAGCACCCACAAGTACCCACAAGCACCCACAAGAACCTACAAGCACCCACAAGTACCTACAAGCACCCACAAATACCTACAAACACCCAGAAGTACCTACAAGCACCCACAAGTACCTACAAGCACCCACAAGTACCTACAAACACCCACAAGAACCTACAAACACTCACAAGTACCTACAAGCACCCACAAGTACCTACAAACACCCACAAATACCTACAAGCACCCACAAGTACCTACAAGTACCCACAAATACCCACAAGCACCCACAAGTACCTACAAGCACTCACAAGCACCCACAAGTACCCACAAGTACCTACAAGCATCCACAAGTACCCACAAGCACCCACAAGTACCCACCAGCACCCACAAGAACCTACAAGCACCCACAAGTACCTACAAGCACCCACAAATACCTACAAACACCCAGAAGTACCTACAAGCACCCAGAAGTACCTACAAGCACCCACAAGTACCCACAAGCACCCACAAGAATCTACAAGCACCCACAAGTACCTACAAGCATCCACAAATACCTACAAACACCCAGAAGTACCTACAAGCACCCACAAGTACCTACATCTGAAACGCGCCTGCAATGATCCTGCAAGAATCTGAAATGCACCTGCAATTATCCTACAAAGTATCTGAAATGCACCTGCAATGATCCTGCGAAGTATCTGAAATGCACCTGCAATGATCCTGCGAAGTATCTGAAACGCATCTGATATTATTCCACAAAGTATCTAAATCGCACCTGCAATGATCCTACAAAGAATCTGAAACGCGGCTGCAATGACCCTGCAAAGTATCTGAAACGCGCCTGCAATGATCCTACAAAGTATCTGAAACGCGCCTGCAATTATCCTACAAAGTATCTGAAACGCATCTGCAATTATCCTGCGAAGTATCTGAAACGCGGCTGCAATGATCCTACAAAGTTTCTGAAACGCACCTGCAATTATCCTACAAAGTATCCGAAATACGCCTGCAATGATCCTAAAAAGTATCTGAAACGCGCCTGCAATGATCCTGAAAAGTATATGAAAAGCGCCTGCAATTTTCCTACAAAGTATATGAAAAGCGCCTGCAATTATCCTACAAAGTATATGAAATGCTCCTGCAATTATCCTAAAAATATCTGAAAAGTACCTGCAATTATCCTACAAAGTATCTGAAACGCGCCTGTAATTATCCTACAAAGTATCTGAAATTCGGCTGCAATGATCCTACAAAGCATCTGAAACGCGCCAATAATGATCCTGAAAAGTATCTGAAATGCGACTGCAATTTGCCTACAAAGTATATGAAAAGCGCCTGCAATTATCCTAAAAAGTACCTGAAACGCGCCTGCAATGATCCTGAAAAGTACCTGAAACACGCCTGCAATTATCCTAAAAAGTATCTGAAACGCGCCTCCAATGATCCTGAAAAGTACCAGAAACACACCTGCAATTTGCCTACAAAGTATATGAAAAGCGCCTGCAATTATCCTACAAAGTATATGAAAAGCTCCTGCAATTATCCTAAAAATATCTGAAAAGTACCTGCAATTATCCTACAAAGTATCTGAAACGCGCCTGTAATTATCCTACAAAGTATCTGAAATTCGGCTGCAATGATCCTACAAAGCATCTGAAACGCGTTAATAATGATCCTGAAAAGTAACTGAAACGCGACTGCAATTTGCCTACAAAGTATATGAAAAGCGCCTGCAATTATCCTAAAAAGTACCTGAAACGCGCCTGCAATGATCATGAAAAGTACCTGAAACACGCCTGCAATTATCCTAAAAAGTATCTGAAACGCGCCTCCAATGATCCTGAAAAGTACCAGAAACACACCTGCAATTTGCCTACAAAGTATATGAAAAGCGCCTGCAATTATCCTAAAAAGTATCTGAAACGCGCCTGCAATGATCCTGAAAAGTACCAGAAACACACCTGCAATTTTCCTACAAAGTATATGAAGCACGCCTGCAATTTTCCTACAAAGTATATGAAACGCTCCAGAAAAGTATCTGAAATGCGCCTGCAATTATCCTAAAAATTATCTGAAAATCACCTGCAATTATCCTACAAAGTATCTGAAACGCGCCTGTAATTATCCTACAAAGTATCTGAAACGCGCCTGCAATTATCCTACAAAGTATCTGAAACGCGCCTGTAATTATCCTACAAAGTATCTGAAACGCGCCTGCAATTATCCTACAAAGTATCTGAAACGCGCCTGCAATTATCCTACAAAGTATCTGAAACGCGCCTGCAATTATCCTAAAAAGTATCTGAAAAGCACCTGCAATTATCGTACAAATTAAAGTATCTGTAACGCGCCTGTAATGGTCCTTAAAAGTGTCTGAAACGCGGCTGCAATGATCCCGCAAAGTATTTGAAACGCGGCTGCAATTACCCTACAAAGTATCTGAAACGCAGCTGCAATGACCCTGCAAAGTATCTGAAACGCGCCTGCAATTATCCTACAAAGTATCTGAAACGCATCTGCAATTATCCTACAAAGAATATGAAACGCACCTACAATGATCCTGCAAAGTATCTGAAACACACCTGCAATTATCCGACAAAGAATCGGAAATGCACCTGCTATTATCCTACAAAGTATCTGAAACGCGCCTGCAATGATCCAAAAAAGTATCTGAAACGCGCCTGCAATTTTCCTACAAAGTATATGAAACGCGCCTGCAATTATCCTAAAAAGTATCCGAAACCCGCCTGCCATTATCCTACAAACTTAGCAATTTCTGACTGTAACATGCATACAATATATCTGGAAGGTACAGTACCTGTAATGAGCCTACAAACATCCTGATTTCTTACGGTAGTTACTATTTCCCTTCTGTTTTCTAGCTGTAAGGTAGCTATTTTATGACTCTTGAGTAGCTAAATTTTGTATACTGCTGTACTGAGTTTTCCAACGGAAGATATTTTTCTGCAAAACGTCTAAAATGTTCTGCATTGCTCTCTGAAATGCATCTTAATTTTGTCTGAAGTTGAACCTTTTTCAGGTTTATTCCAGTATTTTTCCAGAATATTCCAGTTTATTTGCAATATATTGCAGATTCTAAAAAATCTAAATAACAGCAAAATGCAGCCGTAAATTTTTGTACGGGATGTCTCACAATGATTACGACCGTGTTAAAAATTTCCTAGCAGCGTGTATAGTTCCTTCGAGCATTTTCGAAGATTTTTGTAACTTGGTTCGTGACAAAAACTTCACGCGTAAACTACAATTATATAATTTATTCTACATTTGCTTAAATAACGACGCGTACATTCGCGAATTAATTGGAATTGATTGTGTTCATTAAAAGTTTTAGACTAAAATTCGATTCTTAATAATAATAAGCCTAGAATAACCTAGCATAAGCCTATGTTTTTCAGGATCTACCATAGCATAAGCCTAGCATAAGCCTATCCCTACAGGTACCAGCCACTTGACGTCATCAAAAATTAGCTGTGACGTCATACCACTACACTAAAAATAAATTCAAATTTCCCGCCAACACCATCACGTGACGTCATCAATTCCCCCCCCCCCCAATCTCATCCCCCCCTCCAACACTTTCACGTGACGTGTTGGGGGGAAGGAAGGGGGGTAAAACCTGTTCTATACCGTCATCCTTACTCTCTAATCCAGATGGATAAAACCGGACTGGATACCAGCGTGCCAACCCTGGTATTTGTTTTTATGCTAGGAGGCCCTACTTTGGATTTCTTGCTTTTCGATTTCCCGAATTTCAGATGTGCAACCCTAGATTTAGCTGTGACCAGTGCAGTCTCTATTTTATTTTCCTCAGTTATAAACCTAACATATATTGCGGTGGCGTAAGCCTTTGGGGAAGCGTCACAAAAGCAATGCAATTCTATATTTTTAACTTTGCCAGTTGCTTGACAAAAGTAATAGCGGTTTATTTTTATTTCATGCAGAGAGAGTAATTCTAGAACCCAGGCCTTAAGATTTTCATCCCACCCTACGTTGGACTCCCAAACTTTTTGCAAGAGCATCTTAGCGCGTATAGTGAACGCAGCCAAAAGGCCGATAGGATCAAAAATTTGCGAAACCAAGCTCAAGGCGTGGCGTTTTGTTTGCTTTAGGTCACCTGCCGCTTTTATTAAGTTTGTCAAGTCGTAAGAAAAAGTGTCAGACTTTGGATCCCATTTCTTACCGAGCACTTTTGACTCGCTATCACTTGATTGGGTTTCAAATTTTTCCGCTTCGTTGTGTTTTGAGTAATCCTCCCATAACTTTCTTAAATTCTCAGAGTTTGTATTCTATTTACGGAACTCCATGCCTGCTATTTTGAATGTGTTTGCCGCGCCCAGCGAGAGGTCAAAAGCCCCTTTTACGGTACCCTCCCCAGTTGTGAGATCATCGACGTACAAGTCGTTGTTCAATTTTTCTGCTACTAACTGGTTAACCTGACTATTAGTTTGCAAGTGGTGCTTTATTGTGCACGCTAAAAGGAAGGGGGAGCTTGTCACCCTAAAGGGTACTCTAGTCATTCTAAGTGTAACGTGTTCGCTTGGCTCTATAACCCCGTTCTTCTCTTTCACCCACAAGAATCTTACAGCGTCTTTGTCATTTTTGTTTAAGGAAACTTGCAAATATGCTTGCTTAATATCCGCGACAATCGCAATTTCATTTTTTCGAAATCTCAGTAGTAAGAGAAGAAGATCGGGATTGAGGTTTGGCCCGGGTGCTAGACAATCGTTTAACGAAGGGCAGTTTGTAGCATGGGAGGATCCATCTAGTACCACTCTTAGTTTGGTGGTAGAGACGTTTTCTCTGGGGCATGTGAAAGGTTCCAGGTTTCTTTAACTCTTTTTCTTTTTCTGGGACAATTTCTACAATATTGTTTTCTAATTGGTCGTTTATGACGTTTTTGTATTCCCTATAGTACACGGGATCTTTCTGAAATTTTCTTATCAGCCCCATTAATCTTTTTCGGGCAACGTTTTTGTTGTCATGGAGCCGTTCTTTATCCACCTTCCATTTTTGAACTCTATATCTTTCAGAAAAGTTTCTACAGTGGCGTCATCCAAATTTTCTGTGACTTCCTTACTTTTTATGCCTATTCCTTCTAGTTCCCAGAAATGTTGTACTGTCGCGTTTAATTCTTTTATCCCAGCGAACATTACTACCCCCGAAGTCACTTCGTTTTTTCCTAATTTCGTGGGTCCCTGCAATGCCCATCCAAACGTGGTTTCCATAGCGACCAAAGAGGGACTTAATCTTTCTAGGTTGGTGGTACAAATTGTCCAATACAAATCCCCTATATCAAAATGTCTATTTCTGAATTTTCATTTTTCCATCCCGTAGAATCATATGGAGACCTTTGCTTTTCATGGCTCTAATCAGCTCTTCGCTGTTAATTGTTGTAACCGAATTACATAAAGGGGATCTCGGTTAATATCACCTCTGATTTCTTGGTGTTGCATTTTTGATTTTCTAAAATAACCTTGACCCTACGGCATTTTTTCTCTACGAGCTTTTGATTTCCAAAACTCATCCACCACGGGTAACTCCAATTTTCTGGACAAGCTTTCATTTATGAAACTTTGTTGACTACCCCCATCAAGGAGGATTCTAGCTAAACCTTCATTTTTGTTGGACGGATTTTTTGTTATGGCCAATGCAGTTTGCAATAATACTACATTTCTCCCGTCATTAATTTGAGCAACATTAGTTAGGGTTTCCACTCCAATTTCCAATTTAAATGGAAACGAAAAAAATCGGTGGGTTCAAGAACACTCATAATTCAAACACCAGAGTTGCGAGGCACAGAGATAGGAGGGTGCTTTCGATAACCCGTGAAATGATTTATTGGTTATTGAACAGGCTCTATAACCCCGTTCTTCTCTTTCACCCACAAGAATCTTACAGCGTCTTTGTCATTTTTGTTTAAGGAAACTTGCAAATATGCTTGCTTAATATCCGCGACAATCGCAATTTCATTTTTTCGAAATCTCAGTAGTAAGAGAAGAAGATCGGGATTGAGGTTTGGCCCGGGTGCTAGACAATCGTTTAACGAAGGGCAGTTTGTAGCATGGGAGGATCCATCTAGTACCACTCTTAGTTTGGTGGTAGAGACGTTTTCTCTGGGGCATGTGAAAGGTTCCAGGTTTCTTTAACTCTTTTTCTTTTTCTGGGACAATTTCTACAATATTGTTTTCTAATTGGTCGTTTATGACGTTTTTGTATTCCCTATAGTACACGGGATCTTTCTGAAATTTTCTTATCAGCCCCATTAATCTTTTTCGGGCAACGTTTTTGTTGTCATGGAGCCGTTCTTTATCCACCTTCCATTTTTGAACTCTATATCTTTCAGAAAAGTTTCTACAGTGGCGTCATCCAAATTTTCTGTGACTTCCTTACTTTTTATGCCTATTCCTTCTAGTTCCCAGAAATGTTGTACTGTCGCGTTTAATTCTTTTATCCCAGCGAACATTACTACCCCCGAAGTCACTTCGTTTTTTCCTAATTTCGTGGGTCCCTGCAATGCCCATCCAAACGTGGTTTCCATAGCGACCAAAGAGGGACTTAATCTTTCTAGGTTGGTGGTACAAATTGTCCAATACAAATCCCCTATATCAAAATGTCTATTTCTGAATTTTCATTTTTCCATCCCGTAGAATCATATGGAGACCTTTGCTTTTCATGGCTCTAATCAGCTCTTCGCTGTTAATTGTTGTAACCGAATTACATAAAGGGGATCTCGGTTAATATCACCTCTGATTTCTTGGTGTTGCATTTTTGATTTTCTAAAATAACCTTGACCCTACGGCATTTTTTCTCTACGAGCTTTTGATTTCCAAAACTCATCCACCACGGGTAACTCCAATTTTCTGGACAAGCTTTCATTTATGAAACTTTGTTGACTACCCCCATCAAGGAGGATTCTAGCTAAACCTTCATTTTTGTTGGACGGATTTTTTGTTATGGCCAATGCAGTTTGCAATAATACTACATTTCTCCCGTCATTAATTTGAGCAACATTAGTTAGGGTTTCCACTCCAATTTCCAATTTAAATGGAAACGAAAAAAATCGGTGGGTTCAAGAACACTCATAATTCAAACACCAGAGTTGCGAGGCACAGAGATAGGAGGGTGCTTTCGATAACCCGTGAAATGATTTATTGGTTATTGAACAGGCCCAAGAATATTTTTTTTAAATTTATTTTGAAGCTGTAATATTACTCCATGGTCGAAAATTTGGTATATTCACGTTTTGTGTTCACTTCCTGGCAAATGATGAAAATCGCGTGACGTGTCTTGACGTCATTGTAGGAAAACAAGCGAGCACTGTACTTTTGATTGATTTGTCAATATAAAAACAATTTTAAGAATTTTTTTAAATTTATGATTAAAGTGTTGGTGACATAATTTTTGTCACCCACAAACTAAAAATGCGATACAGATCCATGAAAAATCTAGTTTATTATGATATGTTTACTTTTTTAATTGGTTTCGTAGCAATTTATAAAATTGCAATCAAAGTATACTGTTTGGAAAACACCTAGTTAAAATTTTGTTTCGTTTGATGACGTAGTAAGGAGAAATTTTCTCTCTAGATATCGCTCACGTGACGCCTGTTACACTCTAAGAAATAACGGAGTAGTGATGGAGTAAAGGCTTCGTTTTATTCCCGAAATGGTGTAAAATTCAAGTTCGAATGGTGTATATTTACTTTTCACACCTTTCAGATTCCCTAGATGGTGTTACAGAGGAGTAAATGTAATTTTATTCCTTTTTAGGATCTTTTAAAAGGGAATACGAATGAAGTAAATGCTCCATTTTATTCCAGAAATGGTGTAAAATGAAAGTCAGAATGGTGTATAATTTTGTTTCACACCATTTAGATTCCCTTAATGGTGTTACATAGGAGTAAATGCAATTTTATTCCTTTTTTTGGATCTTTAAAAAGGGAATGCGAATGGAGTAAATGCTTCATTTTATTCCCGAAATGGTGTAAAATGAAAGTCAGAATGGTGTATAATTTTGTTTCACACCATTTAGATTCCCTTAATGGTGTTACATAGGAGTAAATGAAATTTTATTCATTTTTAGTATGTAAGGTTAGGCAGGCTAGTTGGTGGTATCGATGTCTTTCCATTGTTCTTAGATCAACCTCAGACTCTGATAGTTTTTTGCCAATGTCTTCACTGTCAATCATGCAAAAACGGCAAATTCTACCAGAGTTAAAACAAGTATTGAAGCCAGCTAGTTTGTGCAAACCTAAATTATCGCCAGAAAAAATACTCGCGAATCCCCGGATATAGCTTTCTTGTCTTTTGGCATAAATTCCTTCTGTAGCTAATTTATCTAAATCAAAAATAAAGGGCGAAATACTTCGTGCCATCCGTATCGATCCACATCGACTGATTTAGCAAGAAATACCAGATGAATATCGCTTAATTTTGTCCGATATTGATTTTTGCGATTTAGAAGGGAAAAATAGCAACCAATCACCTTTTGCTTCCCCCTTTTGGACCCCAGGGGATTAACAGCTTCAAACTCATCTTCGTATAGTTGAAGTTGAACTGTTTCAGAATCTAAGTCATTATTCAAAATGATCTCAGTTGACATTTCACCTTGTTTTAAATGGGCAATTAATTCATTAGGGATACTGTTGGTGTTAATATGTCGTCGTATTTCATCACTTTGTTCATAGATGTTCTCCAATACTTTCAAAATAGGAATATAATGAAAATGACTAGGTTTAGCATTTTCTAGGCTCTCCGTGAATGTATACTGCAATGGTTGGACCATTTTTAATTCAGACGTGCAATACGATGATATTTTGTAGCTTGAATTAACGCTTAAAAAGGTGTCTCGAACATCTTTGTTTGATTTTAATAAATCATTTTCCGAGAGCTCAATATTGTTCGCACGCAGCACACTTTTATTTTTGAACTTTGCATCTCTAACAAATTATTATATAAATCGAAGAGATCATTAGTCAAATTCTCAATTACACTTCTCGGGAGCAAATGTTTTTCCCTGTACTTCAGTAGAAGTTTCACTATCCTTTCTCTTAACTCTAGGGGCTTCAAATTAAATTCAGGTTCATCATTCCTATCTTCTACTGATTGTTCTTGAATGTCCGTCTCCTCATAAAGCCAGTCATTTTGATCAGTAACAGATAAATCTGATTCGGCCGTTTCATCAATAACATTTCTATGGTGTCGATAAACGTGTTTTCGGTAACTTTCGGCGTTTTTGAAGCATTTACCACAATTATTTACACCACAAGTCACAGAAAAATTTGGTTCATGTTCATGTTTGCTTTTAAGATGAGAAATAACGAGGGTAAATTTTTTGGCAAAGAACACGCATTTCGCGCACTTATACAGCCTAACACAATTCATAATTAATCCAAAAATATTAAAGTTAGTTCATAATTTTAACCAAAAACTTGAGTCCGTCTCTAATAAAAAATAGCTCTGGGAAGTTTAGAGGACCGATTCATGTCTAAAGAATGCAAAAGTGCTCTTGTCCTTAACCATCTTCGGCGCTGCGTTTTCTAACATTAAAATATAGGATACTTCGCGTTCACTGACCACTGTAGAAGGGAAGGATATTAAGATATGTGTCTAATCTTTCAGAAATATTGAAATTAAAATTAGTGGTATTGGTCTAAAGTGCAAACGCAAATGATTTTCTGTAAATTTTCGGTTAATGATTTTTCAACTTGGTATGCCTGTCCGACTCCTCGAAAAATATCTTAGGAGTTTTCGCTACCAAGCCTAGCACGTTGTTGGGAAGGCGTACCTTCTACCTGTCAATGTCACTGTTGAGCGGTACGCACAACTAAAAGAGAAAGTCTTCGCGCCAAAATGTTACGCTCGTTATTGCAACACTATACAGACCGGCTCTTATGGGGGGGGGGGCTTAACCCCAAAATTCCTAGAACCCCTGGCCTTCGACGAACCCAGTCTTTCTTTTCTTTGCTAGAACTATTTTACTTTCTCAGTGACAGTGAAACGGTGTCGTACGGTAAATACTGTTTTCAAAGCGTATTAGGGAAAAATCGTCGGAATACGGTTTTCGCGTTTACAACGGTACATGTTTTGTGCGAATATGAGCTCAAATATTACATGTTCAATATGCTGTGGCGAGAGTAAAAGAAAGCTGAAAATAACGGGCAATAACCCAACGTTATTAAATTTAAAAGAGGCTTTGCTATTGGACTCTTCCTTCTCGCATATTAGAGATGAACATTTTATATTTCAGGTAAGGTTTCAAAAATATCGATTATTTCACATATTAACTCAAAATTTAACATCATCATTTTACATTTTTAATTGCATGCTTATTTACTGATATGTTCCATAAGTTTGTCAGTGGTTACTGAGAGCTTGTCATGAAGTGACGTAAGTGAAACGCCGTAGATTCTCTTAAAGCGACCCTTGGTGAGGCGCTGTCAAAGGCTTAGTACAGACTAAATAGTAAGATGGGGTGCAACGTTAGCCGAATGTAGTCAATTCTCGCGTCGTTCTCAAACTATCTCTCAGTAAGTTTCAAGCATTACGAAGTATAGGTAGCGTCATACTAATGGAAATTATCTGATGTACTTATGATGTATATATATTTGGGGACCTGGTATAAACCGGAATAGAGAGCTGCATTTCAATTTCAAATGTTTCCATTTCTATAGCACTTGTTTATATTTTTTTACCTATTCTCCCCATATATTTCATCATTTCCCCATCCGTTACCGATCAGTGGTTTCCAAATACCAATCATTCCCTTTTCTTAATTAAGAAACGTTGTTCCATTTTCAACGATTACTGAAATCAACAATAGAATTAAACCACTATCAAAATTAAATATTATAAATGAAATATGTAATTATTTCTATCCAGAAAGGGGTAAAAATTAAAAATTACCAGATTCTGGACATTTCTGGAAACTGGGGAAAGCCGATGCGTTAAGCCTCGTTTTCAATCAAGCAAAAAGTTTACGCTTTTTGCTTACGATTGAGGTGGCAAAAAAGGGTTATTTTCAATCAGCGCGCTACCGCATGAGAAAAAAACAAACTGCAAAACTACTAACCGTTTTCAAACTGGTCGCGCAAAGCTTTTAAAGCGTGCGGTTACCGATATCACGTGATAGCGGGCGGGTACCAAAGCATTTTCACCCCTAAAACTATAAACAAATATGGCGGTCACCTCGAAAAGACGGCGTATGCTAAGCCTCGGTCTTTATCTCTAACCAATTTTTAACAGCGCCACCTTTTTTAGCTGCCTATCTTTCTATCCGTAGCATTTCTTTATTATTTATTTTTTTTGCCATTTTCAATAATAGCATAATTGTTAAAAGTTATTCAATGTAAAATATAAAACTAAAAATCTCAGAGTCGAACGGTCAAAACAAACTCAGAGGCATGAAAAATGGAGAATTTCTATCGGACACTAAACTGTGACGTCATCCTCCATCGCGCTTGAAAGCAAAAAGTTAACGCAAATATCTACGGAGGATAGATATCTGCTTGAACAAACATTCAAGCAAAAGCGGCGCCTATCAAGCTTAAAGCTTCAGCCCAAGCGCGATTGAAAACGGCTAAATATTTTGCTTTTGCGTTTCGCTGTGATTTTTCAAGCAAAAGCTTGCGTTTTTGATCAAAAAAGCTTGATTGAAAACGGGCCTTTATGTTAGAAAAATATAACCCTTGAGCGTCTTGGTTTGGCCCAAAATTACCACTGCAATACTTGTTTTTGAACGGGAATAGTAGTAAAAACAAGGACGCTCAACAACTTTAGAAAACCGGCCTGCAGCCTGGACTGAAGGACCCCTAGTAGCTCTCTGTCCCCAAGTAGCATGACCATGAGTCACTACCCAAAATATATTTTCTGAGAATTTGGCACGAAAACTTACAGTAGACTGATTGACAGCTATAATAGCCGTGAATCTCGTGTGCTAAAGTAAGAGGTATGGGCTATAGAACTGCTAGCTACCTAGGCAAGAACGAAATATGTGAGATGAATAGTATTGGCACCGATGTTATCTTGCCATATAGAGTCAAGTACATTCAAAGGCAGAGAGCTGCCATTACTCTATGGTAAAGCCCATCAAAAATCTTTTTGGAATTTTAGGATCTTCCATAGAAAATAGGTTATATCCGTTTACTAACCATTTCTAAACTAATGTGTATATCAATTTAACCACTTCCATTCCATATTAGTTTTTACTCCGTGTGGTTACGTAACAACCAACGGAGTAATGCGCTCTTACCCAGTTGGATAGTTTGTTAGTATAATGCATGCGAAAAGGCAGTGCACGAGACTCCGTGGATATTGAAATCGTTTGAAATCGTAAAGCGGACCGGTAAAAGTAACAGCTTTGATTGATAGTTCATAAATCGTGGCACGAGGACGGTTTTGAAGTTCAGTATAAAGCTCGGGTTCTAAATGGAATTATGAAACATGACTTATAAGAGTTTGTAGAAGTAAAGGATCATTTTTAAGCTCGTTATAGAAAAAAATAATTTCGCATTTTTTATAGATCCGTATGAGTATATATTGTCCCTGTCTTCCATCGGTCGTACTACAGTGGCAGTTCGCGTTTACAGACATATATAGACAGCCTTCCCTCTGGAAGACCATTCGTGACGGTGGGGTTACTATACAAATTACATAGACATCGGGAACATCTTCAATAGACCAGAAAGTTCATGGATTTGGTTTTTGTGCAAACGAAATTCTGAAATTAGTTACTGTAAGGGTTTATTTCTGGTTGTGTTGATTTTCTACGATTTACGGAAAGAGGAAAAATGTATGCTAAACTATAAATGGCACCTTATAGTGTCGTGGTCACTGTATTTCGCGTGTATTGAATTGGGCAGAGAATTCTCAAGTTTATGTGGCACTCTTTGTAAATTTATAGTGTATACGATCCACTTTATAGACTAAGCCTTAGATCGTTGTTGGGTGATGTACAACCTTAGCACATTGGAAACCACAAGGAGTAGTGCAAAACTATTTTGCCCTTGTTTCCATCCATTCCCGATCCGAATATATTAGTAGGGAAACCATCCATTCTCGTTCTGGATGGTTACCACGGTAAATGATATTTACCGGTTCCATGCAGCTCTCTAGCCCGGAGGCATATAATGCTGTTAAGACGAGTATGCAGAAGCAGTTAACATCCTGAACTATAGAATCAGATTGGTTTATATCACAACTGAATTCTACAGGGCCGGTAGGCCCTTGTAGATATGACTTGATACTCTTTTGTAACGTTAAAGCAAAATTCACATGCTTTTACCAATTTTCCTATGGAGATTAACATGGGGTTTTTCGTGATATTTAACCACCTCTAACTGAAAAACTAGAGCGAAGTTACTTTTCGGAATACTCTTAATTTAACAATTAAGTATTCAGGGTGTGCGATCGGCTAGTCTAATCAGAAACAATTAAGTCTAAGTATGTTAATTTTAGTTAATTACAGAAGTACTTGTTTCGACCATCGTGATTGGACATAATAATAATGCTAGAGCTCTTCGAAAACTCAAAATATCCAAGTATCTATGGTGTAGTGGTTATCACGTCCGCTTTACACTCGGAAGGTCCCAGGTTCGAGCCCTGGTAGGTACATGACTTGACTATCGTTATTGGACACAATAATAAGCTAGATCTCTTCGAAAACTCAGAATAACCAAGTATTCATTGTGTAGTGGTTATCACGTCCGCTTTACATGCGGAAGGTCCCGGGTTCGAGCCCTGGTAGATACATGTTTTGACCATCGTGATTGGACATAATAATAAGCTAGATCTCTTAGGAATCTCAGTATTACCAGGTATGTGTAGTGTAGTGGTTATCTCGTCCGCCTAACACGCGGAAGGTGCAGCGTTCGGGCCCTGCTAGATGCATGTTTTGACCATCGTAATTGGACATAATAATAAGCGGTAAAGAAAACATAATTACTCAAAATTTAATTACATTAAGACTGAAGCGACAGATATTATATAAAAACGTCTTGGTTTGGACCAAGGCCGAAAAAACAAACGATATGTGTGAGGTTTATCAATTGACTGAAGTTCAGATATTGAAATTTTTTCTAGTTATTTTTATACACTCAATCCTTAATAATATTTAATTCAATCAACTGATTTTACTGTTAATCGACCTAGTCCCTCTAAATTAATTGAAAAAAATACATATCTACGCTTTTTCAAGAACAATTACATTTTCCGAAAACGTTTTATCATGAAATTAATTATTTTGAAGGGTTTCGTGTCGATGCTCACTAACTTGTGAGCATCTTGACCGACATAGTTTTAATTGTTGCTGGCTTGACAAATTTTCAAGTTTGCACCAAAAGAAGTTTAAATCTGTTTTAAGTTGTTGATAAGACTGTCGTTTAGAGTGAATGTCGTCTACTTAAAACAAAGCAACAAAGTTTATCCTGTGTGGTAAAGGGTAAAGATCACATAAACAGAAATACTTCTCAGACTTGTTATATTCATTTCCCGCGGAAATAATATGGTTAAACACATCATTCATTACTAGTTATGCCAAGAAGGTCACATTTAACTCCGACACCCCCTCCCTTCCTCTATTTTCAAAATATATGGCATTTTATAATCACCAGTGGTTTCAGTGTATGGGTCATCTGAGCCGTCGCAACACACTCAGCCAATATTACCATAGACTGAGTTATGACCAAGAAATTCTTAAGTACGGAAAAGGAAGTTCCAGTGCAACTTTACCATCAAAGAGGCGACAATAGAAATGTAGCATTTCGATATACGAAATTAAATGTATAAATTCGCGCAACACCCTTGTTTGGCATCCACGATCAAATATTTACATTTTCCATTCGAGTTATGCCAAAGTTCGCTTGCTTTTTTTAGACATCCAGTAGAACATTTCAAATATTCAATACTGTATCCTCAACATGATAAATTAATTTCACGATAAAATGTTTTCGGAAAATGTAATTGTTCTTGAAAAAGCGTAGATATGTAATTTTTTCAATTAATTTAGAGGGACTAGGTCGATTAACAGTAAAATCAGTTGATTGAATTTAATATTGATTTAGGATTGAGTGTATAAAAATAACTAGAAAAAATTTCAATATCTGATACTTCAGTCAATTGATAAACCTCACACATATCGTTTGTTTTTTCGGCCTTGGTCCAAACCAAGACGTTTTTATATATTTATTTAAGGCTTACGACGCTGAATTCGATCAAGATGTGGACTTGACTAATCTGTCAAAAATCGAAGATAAAATGATTGTTAAAGTCATTCCAAAAATAAACACGGTTTGAATTTTTGAGAAGATTAATCCCAGAGTCGAGTTTAAGAGCTAACTATTTTATAGACGCCATCAGAAGACAGCCCTTCAGCTGCTAAAAAAAATAGATCTGAAAATGATATTGATATTATGGTAAGAAGCCACTCTTCTTTTCAAAAGATATGCTCTCAGAAACTGGGAACTGATGGGCTTTTCCATTCAGTGATTCACTTTGGACATTTAGGAACAATATATCATATTTTATTATCGCGGTTTAAAAATTTAATACCTTTAGGAAATTACACGTTATGTTGAGGATATCCACTCAGCTATCCGTGAGGACTGCGCAGATTAGTTATGGGATATTCACGAAAACGAATTATACTATATATGTAATAGAACAACACTCGACTATTATACTTTAACATTGAGAATACTCGAGGGGCTACCCATTAGTGAAATCATGCAGCTTTACTAATTAATGAAAATGAAACTAATTCTTAAGTACAAACTACAAAGGGAGTCACTCCTTGGAAAATACGAACCTTTAGAGCCCTATCCCTACTTCTATAAGGTTTTTAAAAGGGGTACAGCCTTAAATTGTATGGTCCATCAAATTTCCTGAAGTTCCGACAGCGTCATAAAATGGATTATTAAAGGTCATGGATTTCTTATAGGATGAAACAGAAATGTCAGAAGTTACGGCTCTTCCTTTTACCGAAAAACAGGAGACAGGGTAAATCTTATCTCTAAATAATTTTGATTAATTAAACAGCTTTCGCAAGGCTTTTAAACTTCGATGTGGTGAAGAGCAATTATATTAATTACATAATGATGGTTTCACGAAAATTTAAAGAGAATGAAAAGATTGTTTTACTTGACAGTGTTGTGATGCATACTGAAATGTTCAACCTAGAGAACATTAATACTGTAAGCAGAACAAAATTTACGTTAGAATACAAGCTCCCCGCCATCCCTATGGTCTTAGTTCAGAAAGAGAAATATGTTTCCGCGACGGAAAAGGAGAAGCGACGTACTAATAGGGAAATTGTGAATATCCTTTACCATGATTTCATTAACAAGTATAACTCAGTGTAAGTACAAGACAGATAATATGGTTACAACGAAGTTGAAACGAGTATGTTTTATGTCTAGCTATCCACCATCTCACACTCACGTGGCAGCGAAGCTTGTTGATGAATTTTCATACTTAGGAAACGTGGTAAGGAGCTGACATAAAATTTAAAGTTTGAAACTTGGGTAATATGTTGTAAACTATTGAGTTGCACCAGAAATGTTTGAAACAATTCGAATGGAGGCATAATTGTAGTATTCTTTTAAAAATAAATCTTGGGTTAATCAATCTTCCAAGTAGTGGGGATGAACAATGAAAGACGGCACAAAATCTATTATGCCCATGTGGGCTTCAATTGCAATGGATATAGTGTAGTAGAAACTTAACTTTACCTTGTACATAGGTTCCGTAGCACTTGAACCCCCATTGGCCATCAAATGTATTTTTTTATTGCTCAAAAACAAACTGGTGCATGTAATGTAAACTAGAATCCTTACAATGTATTTAAAGGGAAAATGAAATGGTTAGACAACCATTTTTAATCGATTTATAGTGATAAATTACCTCAAATATTGTTGACAAAGTTACCTAATAATTTCTTTATTATGCTTAAACACTTTTGTAGACCTGATCGACTCTGGCTTTTAAATTACAATATTTAATTAATTAGTATTATAATTATTTCATCGTAAGGGTACCTAGACTGCATTAATAAGAAAGAAATTCAAAAATAGTAGAAAAATTATGCATGGAAATAAGAGTGTTCAAAAAGCCAAGGCACTTTACGGAAGAACGAGGGAGCAAATAGAATTGCAAAAATCTCAGCTTGAGAAAGATAAGAAAGCCAGAGAACAAGATGCAAAGAAGGGAGACACTAGCGAATCTGGTGATAAAACTCCTGATCCGTTTCTTCAAGATGAGCATGAAGATACTACTAATAACGAAGTGGAACTGGAAAATATCACCCAGAAGAGTCCGTCAAAGGAGATTGATGTAATCGAAGAGGAAATATCTGCTAGTACTTCAACTAGTGATAAGTTCCAGATAGTAAACAAGATATGCCCCAAGGCATATTAACGCTGTTTGCAGTGTGATATTGTCTTTAACAAAACCCCAAATTAGGGATACCAATAAGCAAGGCGTGGAAAAGTATAGGAAAAATATCGATAGCTTAACATCAATCGTAGTGGCTCAGACGTTGAGTCTCCGCATCCCACACCGTAGACCTCAGTTCGAAACCCGATACCTCCGAGAGACCGCATTTTCTCGTCGAAAATATGATCGAGTTTAGTTAGATGTCGCTAGTGCGGTGGATAATGAAATTCCGGCAAGATCTGCCGCGTAATTTAAATCTCACCAAAAACATCTCTGTAAAAATATGCCAAGTTGTTTGGCCGTAAAAAGAAGTGAGATCTAAAATTCGGCCAAGTTATTATCTCCAGGTGAACCAAAATTTTATGCGACTTAAAACTTCTCAAGAATGTTTTTCTGACTTGGCCATTTGCATATCAAGGATTCGTTTAATTCCAGATATGGATCGAAATTAAAATATTTAATCAAATTGGTTAAATATTCTTGATAAGCCTTTGTGGTTAAACTTGTAATTTCCGTTATTAACCTTCACGGGTGCAAAGAAGAAGGATGCAAGTTTGGAATGCTAATGGCCAAGTCAGAAAAACATTCTTGAGAAGTTTTAAGTCGAATAAAATTTTGGTTCACCTGGAGATAATAACTTGGCCGAATTTTAGATCTCAATTTTTTTACGGCCAAACAACTTGGCATATTTTTACAGATATTAAAAGGGTGTGACCCAAAATCCCCCCAGACTAAATCCCCCCGGACAAAATGTTTTTGGTGAGATTTCACTCCTTTTTGTACGTGCATGTTCTTGTAGATTTATAGAAGTAGGATTATGAAGTGAAATAAACATTTGTACTTTTAGATTTTTATTTGTTCTATCCAAGAGTTTTACTTGGCTTTGCCTTTTTCAACTTTTTGCATTCAACTTTCTTTTTTTTTCTCAGGCTGTGATAATTGTTAACCGTATTTCTATTCGAAGAACACAATATTGTGGCAAGTAACACTTTTAATCAACAGAATAGATTTAAGAAAAACTAAATGAATCAAAACACGCTTAGAACCATTTCAGACGAAATGAAAAGGAAATGAGTAAAAACTTTAATTACTAAAACATTATGTAAAAAACATAAATTTTGCAATAATACGAAAGAATCATATTAGTAAAAAATATTAATATTAAAAGACGAAAAAATTAAATTATAATGTCCTATTACGAGGGGATATACATTATAAAACCCCCATTTCAGGGGCTAATAGGGGAAAATTCCCGCTTTTGGGACTTTTTCCTTTCTTTGTATGCTAAGTCCTACTTGTATGCCAAATTTTATCATTCCCGCAACACCGGAAGTGCCCTAGAGGTTAAGATGATGACTCTAATTTTAAACCCCCATTTCAGGGGCTAACAGGGGGAAACTCCCGCTTTTGGGACTTTTCCCTTTGCTTGTATGCTTAGTGGTACAAGTATGCCAAATTTCATCATTCTAGCACCACCGGAAATGCCCTAGAGGTTTAGATGATGACTCTAATTTTAAACCCCCATTTCAGGGGCTAAAAGGGGGAAACTCCCGCTTTTGGGACTTTTCCCTTTGCTTGTATGCTTAGTGGTACAAGTATGCCAAATTTCATCATTCTAGCACCACCGGAAATGCCCTAGAGGTTTTGATGATGTGTCAGTCAGTCAGTCAGTCAGTCAGTCTCATAATGTGTCATTTTCACATAGGATTATCACAGAAACCAAATGAGTTAGAAAGCTGGAAGTTGGAGGACTTCCTAGGATTAACACTGTGCCCTTGAGGTGCAAATATGAGTGGTGTACTATTCCCCAGTACCGAGTTAAGAGGGGGTCAAAATGAGGCTGAAATGTTTCGGGTAAAGGATTGCTGGTAGTGCACGACAACTTGGCGGGTGTACTGCCGTGCACCCAGATTTACGAAAATGAACGCGAACGCGAAACAGCCAGCCTGCCTGCCTGCCAGCAAGCCAGCCTGCTTCCAGGGGTCGCCGTATAAAGCTGTTGCTATGGGCAAACAGCTTAAAAAAACCAGAGGCCAGACGTGTAACCCGTTTTAAGGTATTGTTCAGCAATGTTATTACTGGGGGCTCAAGGAAAATGTTGAAAATTAAATCGGCATTTCAAAAACTCGTTTAATGCCAACAATTGAACCATGGCGTAATTAGATCATCCGTCCGTTTAACGCGTATTTAAGGAAAAAACAATAACGACCCATTATGATGTAATGGTACTTTTTGTGAACACCTTTTTTGCTCTTTCTTTGATTAGAATTTTCTTCATACCAATGATAAGTTTTCATTAATTCATAAAAGAAAGAATAGTAAGGGTAATGCGAAGTCACTCATCTCCCATTCTTGCCATCATTTGACTGTCGATTCTTCTAAGTCAAAGAATGTAGCAAAAATCAGAATTAGTTATGATTTATTATGTCACGATGAGTAAAAACATTCTCCTTTATATTTTATCATTACGTAATTGAAGTGAAAAGTAATTGAAAATCACTGTAATTAAAGTATTTTTTGAATGCAGGTAAATACATCATTTGAGGATGAAAAGAGCCTAGAGCAGCATAAAAAGCACATGAAAGAAAAACTTTACAAAAGAATTATTGACTCCAACTAATTAATTCAAAAATGGCAAGAACATTCGAAGATCGTGCCTCAAAACTGCAACGGGGTATTCCGGTCATGGACATTATAGAAGAGTATCGTGCCTTATGCGACGTTAAACAAGTAATCGCACGTCATCATTAGGAATTAATTTATATCCCAAAGTTTAGACCCCTACCCTGAGAAATTTATTTTTGTGCTCATACTGGTTTAGATTTCAAAAATACAATTTGCGAATTTTCAGTTTTTTTCTGGAACTTCAACGAATTAAAAACATTGATGTTCGCAAAGAACTCCTTGAGTAGCACCAAAAGTATGGAGAGATGATTTGGAGGCTGGCACCAACTTCAACGAAAGAGTTTAAAAACACTATCAAAAACCAAATTAGCGAAGAAAGTGACTTAAGCGAGAAAAAACGTAAGCAACATTAAAATATTTTCAAAGATGAAAAAATTAACTCATGTTCAATTTATTTAGAAAAAAGAATAAGTGGATCACTTTTACTGATTCCAAGCTTGTATAATGAAAAGTACAACCGCACGTTTTTGAAGGCGGAAAATTCCGACGAAATTGACGTCGACCCAGTATTGGTATACGAAAACTCAATTTTAGGTAGTGAGACGTACGAGTTGCACGTTGATAGAGTAAAAGTACTGGTGGCAAACGAGTTGTCATCAGCAATTTTAGCGTGGTTTTCCTCTTTCTGTATATTTAATTTGAAGTATTTGGACGGTCTTTTGAAAACCTCAACTGTGTATGAATACTTGATGCTTAATGTTACCAAGCCAAGAACAAACGCAGTTAAGACAATTTTGTCAAAATTTACCATGAAGTAAAATTTCAATAAAGAAAACGATTTATTAAGCGGATGCTAGAAGTTTCACGAGAAACATTATTTACAGTAACTTATCACATAGTCTCAAAAATGATAGTAGTCTTGGGCCCTGTATATGCTACAGTCTAATTTTTATCCCCCTGTTTTTCATGCCTTTTGAATTCAAATTTTAGCGGGAAACTGGAAGAAAACTATACCTGCTCCAATGAAACCACAATCAAGTACAGGTATGATTCATAACCAAGGGTATTAGTTCACCTATATCGTGAAATGCGTCTCATCGATCTGTGGATAGCATTACACCGTATGGGGAGTAAATTAACTCAAGATGGGAAATAAATTAACTCCGCATGGGGAGCACAGCGACTCCGCTTAGGGAATACTGCGACTCCGCTCGGGGAATAATGCGACTCCGCTCGGGGAATAATGCGACTCCGCTCGGGGAATACTGCGACTCCGATTGGGGAATACTACGACTCCGATTGGGGAATACTACGACTCCGATTGGGGAATACAACGACTCCGATTCAGGAATACTGCGACTCCGCTTGGGGAATAGTGCGACTCCGTTTGGGGAATACTGCGAATCCGATTGGGGAATACTGCGACTCCGATTGGGGAATACTACGACTCCGATTCAGGAATACTGCGACTCCGCTTGAGGAATAGTGCGATTCCGATTGGGGAATACTACGACTCCGATTAGGGAATACTACGACTCCGATTCAGGAATACTGCGACTCCGCTTGGGGAATAGTGCGACTCCGCTTGGGGAATAGTGCGACTCCGTTTGGGGAATAGTGCGACTCCGTTTGGGGAATACTGCGATTCCGATTGGGGAATACTACGACTCCGATTGGGGAATACTACGACTCCGATTGGGGAATACTACGACTCCGCTTCGGGAATACTGCGACTCCGCTTGGGGAATAGTGCGACTCCGATTGGGGAATACAGAGACTCCGATTGGGCAATACAGAGACTCCGATTGGGCAATACAGATACTCCGCTTGGGGAATACAGAGACTCCGGTTGTTTGGGGAATACTGAGACTCCGTTTGGGGAATACAGAGACTCCGGTTGGGGAATACAGAGACTCCGCTTGTTGAATACAGAGACTCCGATTGGAGAATACAGAGACTCTGCTTGGGGAATACAGAGACTCCGATTGGAGAATACAGAGACTCCGCTTGGGGAATACAGTAACTATACTTAAGGGAGTACTGCTATACCAGAAATGGAGTAAAATAATACCGTAAGGAGAATAGTACAACACCGCATCTGGAGTAATATAACTTCGCATGGAGAGTAATAACATGCCCTAAAACGAATAATCGGTTTAGAACATTTATGTGATATATATTTGTTCCTTAAATGATTTAAAATGGGGTGTTTTTACTTATTTAAAGTGTTATTCCAACCACTTAAATGGAGTAAATGGAGAACGCCTAGCTAGGACATGAGAAAATTCAATATGGCCATGACTCCATTTTGGGAATAATTTTATTTCTCATGGGGAGTAAATACACTACGCTCGTTGTGTTAAATCTGGGACAAACTGAAACTCCATGAATGGAGTACTTCCATTCCCCTATAGTTTTAAGAGTGTAGTGTCTCCGCGCGCGCCGCGTTAAGCTTATTTTATTCAGATTCGCGCGGCCTTAGTACCGTGACCGTCAGTGGCTGAGCGATATAGTCTTATTAAATTTTGAACTAAAATGTCAGCATGGAAGAAGAAGCAAGGAATAGAATTGAGAATCGAAGTTCTACCCACAGTTTGATGCCAACTCGTGAATGGGGCGGGTAAAAATATGGGGGTCGCAGCGAGGTAAAATTGACACGTGACTACAAACTAGCTTCATAGCACCATGATGCGGCCATCTAGATAACTAAAATATTTGTGTTAAGCCTTTTCGGTTGCGCGCTTGCCACACAACCATGCCAGAACCAAGGCTTTAACTGTTTTTACTCTAATTAAGCTATAAAGTTTATAAAATGGGAAGGTATTGTGTTTATAAATCCTGCAAAAGCTATGATAACTCAAATAAATCGCTAGGTGACGGAATAAAATACTATCCTGTACCAAAACCTTTCAAAAACCTCGAACAGTGTTTGCTTATTACAGCTATAAATAGAGTAGATATAACAACACACTATGATGTTAAAGCACATCACTATGTGTGCTCGAAACATTTTGTTGGCGGGAAAGGGCCAACGGCAGAACATCCAAATCCCATGAAGGAAACTGAGCACGTAATATTTTATCCTAGCCCATATTTCAATTATTTATCAGAGATTTAATACACACTATATTACATAATAGATTGAACAACCCCAGGTATTTGGCTCACCACCGAACCCAAATGAAGTTACAACAGAACTACAAGCTTGCATATCACCATTCATTGTCAAGGAACATATTGTAAGACCGCAAAATACAGCCTCATCTAATGAAGTTTCTATCCAACTACAGTCTTCCGTATCACCACCCATCTATAATGGAATTATTGAAAAATCATCATTCAACATAAATGAAGATACTGAACCGGCTACAGCTACACCATTCATCGTTAATGAAAATATTAAAAGTACCGAGGCTAAAACTGATGTAGTTAACTACAGAACAACAGGCTCCAGTGCCACCAACCTTTAATGGAATTAGTAACACGCTCCGGGTTATAGCTTCAACTTCTGTCGTGACTGAAGAACTTCAAGATTTCAAATCACCATTCATCATAAACGAAAGTTCTGAAACTTTTAATACATCCCAAGCTTGTGCTGCAGTAGCCGTTACAAATGAGCATACCACAACCCATGCCACAACGTTATTACACCCTCTAAAAAAGTTGGTCAAAGAATTTTTAGAATATTGGCTCAATCATTTAGATCCATTCGAGTGGGTTGTCGAAATAATGAAACAATCTAAATCCCATGGGCTGGTTTTAAAATGTTTAAGATTTAAAAAAAGTGGAGATAATAATTTATATATCGAAATATCCCAGAGTCTACAACCAAGAATTTTTTTTTGTAATACAATAATTTCTCTGGATCATGAAATATTTTCTTCAAGTTCTGTGGATTTCAACAACCCCATTTTGTCTCTTAATAGTTTGATAAACATTTTCTTTGAGATTGAAAAATGGAAAACGTGCAATGGCATTCTTGGAGAATTATATTTACATTTTAAAGACAAATATTTAAAGTCTTCATACGTATGTTTCACCAGTCAATCGATTCGGTCGGTACAATGCCTAAAATTATTTGTTGGAAAATACACAAGGCTCTGCCATTTTTGCCAAACAAAGAAGAAAATCTTACAAAACAGAAAACGACGAGAGAAAATAGGTGTGCAAAAACAAATGAACATACTATACATGACTGAAGAACAGGCCAAAGAAAAAATTGTAGTCGTAAATAAAAAAATAAAGCCCTAATGAAAACGATTGAAATATTAAAATTAAAAATTAAACAGAGCTTCAAAAATAACGGAATTTTCATGACAGAAGAAGAAAGTACTGTGTTTGAAGATATAATTTTAAAAAATCCCTTTGAGAGTAATTCAGTGTTTAAAAAACTACTGATGCGGGAACAATTAAAATTAATTAAAACGAAAAAAACAAGGCCGAGGAAATGGCATCCAGCCATTATTCAGTGGTGTCTCTCGATTTAAGCTCGATCTTCTAGCACTTATGAGGCCATGCGCCAAGCTTTGGTATTGCCTACACAAAGAACTTTATATAACTACTCGATTGATTTAAACTCTAAAAGTGGATTTACCGATGACGTTCTCTTGGAAATGAGAAAGAAAATTGACATTGAAAACGTAGAAGAGCACCAGAAATACTTTAGTTTAATAATTGATGAAATTCAAATTAAACAAGATTTGGTGTTTCGACATAATACAGGGGAGCTAATTGGAGTCACGAATCTAAATGAATTTAGAAATAAAATATTTGAAATGGAAAAACAAATTGACGGCTCAGCTGATGGCCAACCATGTACTTCAGCTGATGGTCAGAGGAATAACATCAAATTTTAAGTACCCATACGCCTTTTTTCCTTGTGGAAATTTAAATGCAGATGATCTTTACTCCATAATTTGGGAAGCAGTGGAGAATTTACAAGGCGCGGGATTTAAAATTCTCGCATTGGTTTGTGACAAAGCCGCTTCAAATGAGAAATTGATTAAAATTTGTACGTCAGTGGATCAAAAACTAAACAATCACTCAACTGGATACCGTACAACAAATCCTTTCAGTAACAACGAGCCTCTATTTTTTGTCTCTGATGTATGCCACAATGTTAAGACAGCGAAAAATGGCCTAAACAATAGTGGAAAACTGAAGAAACAAAAAGATGGCTCCTTTAGACCAATTAGATATTTACAAAAAAATGGGAAATTTATTTTATGGAAACATATAAGTGACACCTACAAAATTGATTCGACTTCGCTCCTACGTTTAGCACCAAAGCTCACGTACAATCACATTTTCCCAAATGCATACAGTTGTATGAAAGTCAAGCCCGCTACCCAAATTCTAAGCTCTACCACAGCCAATGCAGTAGAGGAATTGGTGGGAGATGTAGCGTCTGAGACAGTAAAATTTCTGCGATATTTTGACCAGTTTTTTGATATCCTAAATGTTTCAAATACATTATCTTTCCATACAAAGAGGAAACCAGCTTTAGCACCGTTTAAGAGTTTAAATGATTGGAGGTTTGAGGTATATGAGAAAAATTATTCAAATATATAAATGGTGTTTGATTTAAATCTTAATATTATTAATTTCAGTGGCTCGTAACTGATTTCCTGGGCTATTTAGACGAATGGGAGCGAGAGGTAGATGAAATGGTTGTTGAAGAAGGTGTTGATAAGTCTAAAATGCTTCTGAGCAGAGAGACGCTAGAGGGCATAAGAATTACTGGTAAGAATATTTCAATATAACTAGTTAACATTGAATAACCTTTATATAATTTTCTCATTTAAGTATACTCTACTATTGAAATTGTCAAGTTTTTGCTCAAGAAAGGAGCTCCATTTGTTTTAACTGCGAAATTAAACCAAGATTTGCTCGAGAACTATTTTAGTAGGCAAAGAGGGTCTTGTGGCTCCGGTGAAAACCCGACCGTTCTTCAATATGGACAGTCAACAAAGAGGATAAAACTGATGAAGTCTTTAATGACAAAAACTAAAAATGGAAATTGTACAAAAGAAAAGCGAGTTAAAAGGAGAATAACTGTTCGTAATCAGTTAATTTCATCTTAAAATAAACATTTTTTAATTTTCTTTGGAATTTTTTGGTTTATTTTGAGTTAGAACTTTTAGTTCTTTTCTAATTCCACTACTAATTAAGCCGTTTTTCTTGGCAATTTGGAATTCATTTTTAATCTGTCTGGTTAGCCCCTTTAAATGACAATTAATTATTATGTTAAAACACTTCAGTTTGGCACTTTGAGAATTTTCATCTTCGGTTCCCCATAAATTGTCCCAAATTTCATTTAAAGAATCATTTTTTTTGAAGATCCCCGATAATCAAAGATTTCCTTAGTTCATTAGTTTTTAAATTGATGTCAGGATTTGCAAATGGCATAATAATATCACATGCTTTCTTAAAAAAGGAAAATGCTTCATTTGTCAGGAAAAGGGATCCACCCCTGTCTTGTTTCATTGTCCATTTGTGAAACTCTTTCTTGGCTTGGCTTTTATTTACAAGGCAGTTTGCCGAGAAAGTTGGGCACTCATAAAATCCAAATAATTTGTTTAAAGCGTAGCCAGCTATTTGATGGATGGATATCAACCGTTTCTTCGGATCCTCTTCTGGACTAAACTTGCTTGCCTTTTGTGAACCAATACTAGGTTTTTTTGTTTCTGCTTCCAAGTAGTTCGATTGAATTTCATTGAAGAGGCGCTGACAGAACACTGTTGTAACAACGTTTTGGTCATTTTGATTGAGTTCCTTAAACGTTGCTAAGGGTGTGAATGATTTGCTTATTTCTTGTTTAAACTCTTTGTTAAGTAAGAGTTCGTGTCTATTTTTATTAAAATCTTTCTTATCTAAAAGTCCAATTTCATCAGAAAAAACTGATAATTGGTCAATTGCATCTTCTGATATATCAGTAATTTTAAATTTCTTTATTTCTTCCAAAGTATCCTGTAATTTTGAAAAGTAACAAAATTAACGCCCAAACACTGTTATAATTTAATTATGTTAGACAAAACATAACCAACATGCCTGAAACTTAGAACAACCAGACCATAACTTGTTGATGTCCACAGATATGTTCCTTCAACTATATACTTACAATAACCAATTTCGGTCTTCCGATGTATGTTACCTTATGCAAGTTAGATGCATTAGCAAGTATTTCTCGTAAATTTGCTTTTAAAAATTGTTTATTAAAACCAATACCTAAAAAGTAAATCAATATATTAAGAAAAATAAGGCAAGGCTTAAGAGTAGATTTTACCTGTTTCAATAGCACGCCGCTTTGCCTTTGAAATTTTTGTTTTATTTTGTTTTTATAATAATTATGATCTTTTGAAATTAAACCCATAACGTAAGTTGATAACTTAAAGTAAAACTTTCGAAGATTTGGACAATTATCACGCAATCAGCTGTTCATGACGTAATTATGAAAATGGATTTCTTTTCCTAAGGAAAGAGGGCGCCATACAGTTCTTTTGCCATGCTGCGTCACAAATATTTTACCACGGTACCCCTTTTTTTCACCCCCACCTGGGTATGGCCGACTTCTCGCATGGGGTGTGAATCGCACACCTCATTTCTATTCCTTCTACTTCTTCTTCCATGATGTCAGACTCGGAAAACGATGAATATTTTTCATTGTCATCAGATTCTTATTCTGAAGACGGGCTTAATCTAAGCTTTGACTCGATGCCAGAAGAAGTTTTAAGGGAAAGGAGGCTTGCTGCAGCAGTAAATAACGAGAGAATTGAGAGACTTTTTAATAATGACTGGTACGTACGATAACACTTGATTTTCATAATTACGAGGATAGGTGAAAAGTGATTCAGGCTAGAATGATTCATACCTTTTACACAAGGAGATCGGACTACTTATGTAATTAGTATTAATCCTCATAGCCTGAAAACTATGTATGTAATTAGTATTAATCCTCATAGCCTGAAAACTATGTATTTTTGTAGGTGTATTTGTGGCTTTTGCCAAGTAATGGCTACCGCCGAAGAATGAACTTGCTGCAGGGAATATGAGCAAGTGGACAGAGGGTAGCTGTATTACACAGCGCCGTTTATTTGAGAGACGATGTCTCGATGTGGAAGAACTTAGGCAGTGGTATTTGGAATTTTGAAACCGGAGGCCTGGAAGAATCACTGAACCTCGACAAGGAGTAATTCACAGGTCAGATTTTAATTTCGATTACCTTACAGTAAGACTAAATGAGTATGATGGACTCACCAATTCTTACCAAGTGGTTTACGTTACCCAATTCCTAGTTGCGTCTTATTAAAAATTCGGGAAACATTTCCATCCGATGCTTATTGTGGATTTGTACGATTACAATTATAACTAATTTTAAAACCTCAATTATCCTCTTGTTAAGTCGATCTTGCGAAATAATTGCTAAACGTCTAATGGAAAAACATTTTAGTGCTACATGACTTGGATAAGGGGATGGACTGGGTGTCAAAATAAGTGCGAAATGTTGTATCTAGAGAAATTCGTATTCCCCATACACAGTTAATGGTGTCTAGCTTCATTCCACTCGCTGTATTCGGATCATTGGAGTTTTTATTGATGACAGACTAGCTTTTTACAACCACACTACAAAATCTTCCAACCGTGTATACTAAACTCCTATTATAATTCTTTAACACTGCTAAATATTGACTTTACGTCGGTAATATGGCGCCCTACTATTGGCACACAATCGCTCCACCAACACCAGGTTGGCAGTTATGTCTTTGGACATCTGTCACAAAGTGAACAACTTAGTTCCCGCTAGTGATTTCTAGGATCACTGCTGTGTCAGTTGGACGAGGGGGTTTTATATTTTGTACTTATCAGTTGTCTTTTTTTTCTTGATAATTTCACACACGGTAGGCTATGAAGTAGTCTTTTTAAACTAAGTAGTCCTAGACCTCAAATAAGAAATAAATAAATTGACTTTTGTTTAAAAATTTTTAGTTTTGCCATTGTCATAAACAAAGAACTATTTTTCTTCCTCAAAACGCCGTCGTTTACTGTAAGATTCGATAGCAAAATCTTTATCGGGATGTTCATGTTTGTGGCACAAGGTTTGTGGTTGTGGGCCTAACACGTTCGCAGTCCGATCCGTTCCTGTATCGTAGGTTTCGGCTCCGCTATACTCAATCACTTGAGCCATTAATCTTTCTACATAATCTAAAAATTCTTACGTTAATGCATTAAGCTACTAAGCAGCCACAAGCTTAGCTTACTGTAAGTTGATGCAGCCATAATAGGTCTAACTGAAAATTCACCGGCTTTCGCCTTGGGAATATAAATATTCTACCTACGAATACCGTCTTTAGTAGTGGCTTGTAGCTTCGAAGAATTTTCATTATAGTGAAGGGCCGCCAAAATTAACCTGAACAAAACCTTTTCAATTAAGCTCTTATTAAAACCTAGTAGCTCTCATTATTTACCGCGCTTCCATTCCATGAAACGAATAATGCGTATGCATAGGAGCAAAATGAATCACTACAGCGTGATAGGCTTCAACAGATGATGTCTGGCAAACTGTTGACATTTGTTTTTCATCTTCCTGCAGAGACTTCACAATTTTTTGCAAAATAAGGAAAGGTTTTTTCCCTGGAAAATACGGGTTATTAGCTAAGCGGTTTTCAAATGTAACGGGCGTAAGTAAAACTAAGACTATAGTTATCTTCAAAGATCATAGAAATAGTTCTTAGTAAATATGTCACGCACTGCATAAACTCTGCCTTAATTGTTGTGTTTCATCGAAATAACAAACCTAATTCCAACTAATATTTGGGTCTTTTCTCGTCTAACTCTCCGTGGGCGCACTCATTGTAAGGCATTCCATGATCCTTATGTTGGTTAGTGACATGACGTAACACAGATAACCATTTAGCTTTCATGAGTTCACCATCTCCACCACTGGAATTGGCCAACCAATACATATGATTTTGTATACTTCTACTCCAAAACTTAACATCTCGCATGTATGTTTTGGTCCCGCAAGCTTGAGCAATCTTAGATTTCAGGGCTAAAAGAAAGTTTTCACTTACTCGATTGAAAATTTGAGAATTAAACTAATTCTTACATTTCACTAAGTGCCAGCAGTCAAATAAATGCGTTATTCTAGGATAATTTTCATTGAGATAGCGCCTTACTTGCTTGTGTCTATCCGTAACTAAATACGCCACAGTCATACCTTTATCAAATAAATAACTTAGCCCCTTTTTTAGTCCTTCGAGTTCCATCGCTACACTGTTAGCTACTTGACTACTCTATAGGAAAAAAACAAGAATCATTATATATATAATTCTTCAGGTGTTGTCCAACAGGCGTGGCAATTGATTACCTGAATCAAAACCAAGTGAATTATTTTTTTTAATGGAACTCTCTAAGAAACAGTAGCTGCCATATTTAGCAGAAAATCCGGGACTGTCACATCTTCCATCCCCACCCAAGCAAAGAGGTTTCCCCTGCAAGGACTCAAGAAGACATCTTTGTTCGCTCTCCCAGACCTACAAGAAAATTTCTACCATTTTTAATCCTTTAAGCATTTATATAAGAAAGGTCACTTACAGTTTTTATAGCTCGCAAAAGGTAGGCTTTTTGAATTCGATAATAAGTTCTCTTATCAAACATTTGAATCCCTATCATTTGTAACATCCTAATGGCTTTAGTTGGGTTCACCCCAGAAAATAAAATAGCTGCGGCAGTAAGAATATTCCCAGCAGGTTTGCGGGATATTTCTGGTTGTCTTTGCTATTTCACTTTGTGATTGTTGCAACATGTAACCTGTACTATAACCACTGAGCCTTTTGTAGACATGACTGTAGTACATTTAGAGAGGCATATTGCGCAAAACGTGAAAAGTTGTAATAATGCGCTTTCAAACACCATAAATTTGCGATCTTTAAAGAGATCTTCCCCTTCTTTGAACTGACGTGAACTACACAAATGGTAAAATTCCATCAAGAACTTTTTTCGCCAGGCACTCGTTTCAAATAACTATAAACTCATACAGATTGACTTCATCTCTAGATAATTGGGAAGGAGTGGGATTTCCTCCTCTTCCTCTTCGTAGATAATTCAAATCTTCAGTTTGCGTAAATGCCTCTTTAGTGTTTGTGACAACGCAGTTTTAGTACACGTATATAAAATTATTAATCTTTTATGGATTGTTTAAAGTGAAGAGTTTGAGAAATTAATAAGAATAAAATTTGTTGAACCTTTAACCGATCAAAATACAACTGTAGTTAAGAGATGCTAAAAATGAGTGTTATAATTGACCTTCTATTTAAAAGTGTATGTTTGATGTCAAAAGATGTTAAAAAAAGAGTATAAAAAGAAAGTGAATGTATTAATAGGGCAAGAGCGAAATCAGGAAGAGCAAGGAGGCAGAGAAAAATCAGAGAGCTCTTTAAGAAAAAGAATGATTGAAATTGTAAAATGAACAGTTAATTTTTGAAATAAATGTTGTTACTTGATAAAGAAAGAGTTGGATTTATCTTACAGGTCCATACCAGAGTCCTAGTAATTAAGTTAGAGTTAAAATAGGGAAGTTTAAATTAAAGAAAAATTACTAAAGTATAGAGAGAGAGGAAACAGAGTTACTTCATAGTGCCGAAACCCGTGATCTGTGGATAAATGCAGAGAAGTTTAAACTACATCAAACAACAACAAGGCAGAGAATAATGAACCTGACAGAAACGTATTCAAGAGAGAAGTCTACAGGGAGATGACAGAAAAGATAATCACGGATGTTATGAACAATATAAATAGTGAGGAGATAAATGAGAGAGCATTACAAGATAAGTTACGAGAACTTAAGAATTGTAAAAAGACTTTGCGCGATGTAGACATGGAGATTGAATTCACTATACCATTGGCTCAATTAAGAGAAGAACTTTTACAAGTTGCCTAATATCAAAATAAAATAGAGAAAGTTATATGTATTGCTGAAGAAACCTTGGAAGTGATGTCTAAACCAGAGGAAAGGACCAACAACACAACACCAATAACTCAACAGAGCACTGCATCAGGTACAACAGTCCAGCATGCAAACATTAAGCTTCCAGAATTCAAAATCGCACAATATTATGGAGAATCAGAAAAATGGATGGAATTCTGGGGCCTATACGAAACAGCAGTCCACAATAAACCTTTATCTAAGGTAGCCAAATTTTCATACTTAAAAACCTTTTTAGGAGGTAAGGCAGCTAGTGCTATAAAAAATTTACCTCCAAGCGAAAACAATTATGAATGAAATGAATGAATGAAATTGTAGTTTAATGTGCATAAAAAAAGTTGCAAAACAACTCGCGAGATTATACACAGAGATTTAAATTATAAAAAATGTACATACACAAATTATACAAAATTACATAGATATATACACAAATTTAGACAGTATTATCCGAATTTATACAAAATGTACAAAGCCACGACATTAGTTGATTCTTGGAGAAACTTATACGGTTAGTATTGTTAAATGTGTTATTTAGTAATTGTGTAACGAATTTTGCGCTTGGCGTCTTGTAGGTTGTCAGAAAAAATGTCAATTATTTTAGCGAATTTATTGCATGTAATTTGCATGCGGACTATGAGATTTAAACTGGTACGACTGAGATAGAAGGTGTTTGGGGAACGTAAATTTTTACGGGTTGAAAACTTAAGGGCCATTAAAAGATCAGAGAGAGGAATTTTGTTATTGAACAATTTAAAGATAAAAGTAAAATCATTCATACGAATAAAATCGTCAATTTTTAGAATATCAAGAATGGTTAACAATAAGGTATATTTATAGGTAGATCGGGGTATAAAGAATCTGTGGCAAAACTCAAGCTATTAATAAATTAAAAGATAGGTTTGGAAAATTTGAAGTTGTAAAAGACGCCCACATGAATAGACTTCTAAATTTGCCAATAGTCACTGACTCCCGAGATTTAGAAGGGTTGTGAAATTTTTAAGATTACTGTGAAATAGAAATTAGAAGTTTAGAATCGCTAGGTGTAAAATCTGAATCATTTGTAAGCGCTAAAAGTCCCATAATATTGCAAAGAATTCCACGAGTATTCACAATTGAATTCAACAAAACCATTGGAAAAGTTGGAAATTATCACATCACTGAATTATTGAGCTTCATAATAGAGAAAGAACCTTCGAACAACTTAAACCCCAAGATAAAGTTAGCATCAAGCAGAATTACCAAAGGTCCTCAAACAGAGATAGCAGGGAAAGAGTCTTCAACAAAGATATTAGAGAGAGAGACGATAATAAAAATAAAAACCAGAGAAACAGGGGTCCCCAATCTACTACTTCTGCGTTGGGAGCAATTAACACACTTCAATATATTTTCTGCGAAAAAACTGACCACACACTAGATAGTTGCGACAAAAGCTTACCATTACAAGAGAAGAGAAATATTTTAGCAAAAAAGAGGTGTTTTCGGTGCTTAAAACGTAATCACAACTCACGATTATGCAAGAGCGAAGTAACTTGTACTGATTGCGGAAGACGACATCACACGGCTATGTGTGAAAATGTAAATAAAGAGACAGGTAGCACCAACACCCGCACAAAATAGATAGAGAATGAAGATAGCAAATATACACCCCAAGATACAGTAACAGCCACAACCTTAAACAACTTAGATGAGAAACAAACTTTTCTTCAAATCGCTAAAACGATCGGCGAAGGAAAAAGAAAAGAAAGAGTGATACGCTGCATTCTTGACGGTGGAAGTGATAATACATATGTAAGAGTAGACATGTCCAAATCGTTGGGCCTAAAAATAATTAGCCAAGAACATTTAAACGTTGGTGCATTTCTTCATGATCCCGTAAGCACTAGAGTCAATAAAGTGGAATTGAAATTAAAAAGCCTTATCGGAAACAAGTCCATCTTGATAGAAGCATTAGAAGTGCCTCGTATTTGCCCAACCGTTAAGCACAAGTCCCCAATGAAAAGATTAAGAGAAAACTGAAAAGCAAAAATATAAAGCTATCCGAAGACTTCACATCTGAAGATCCACTCATCGAAGAATTGACGGTGCTTATAGAGGCAGATTATTATTGAGCAATTATGACAGGCAAACTAGAGCGTTTAACGCCATCACTAATGGCAATGGAGAGCATGTTTGGAAGGGTTATTCACGGTCCAACAACAGAGATAACAACTGAAGAGATAATACCTTAAGAAACAAGTTGGGAAACCAAAATAAACCTCTCCGAGCCGAGACGAATTTACTTTCCAAACACAGGTCCGCAAGCCAATGAGACAAACCGGAAATACATAGTTCTAATCGGCGAGATATTGCCATGATCATTTAGTTTAAAGCGTTTTAATAATTTCCTGCGTATCCACAATAATTCTAATGAGGACCTAATATCTATCACTTAAATGTGTATTTAACTTTCGGCTCAATCTGAACCGTTAAGACCTCCTATAAGAGGACATGAAACAAGTTCAATTATGGTTAAGATCTAGGTTATCTTATCTCATAGACCCAGTCGTTTCAACACGTATGGAGAGATGAAGTATTAACATCCTTATTATTTAATGAAGCTAAAAGTTACGTTTACACTATATATAAATGTAGTAAAGATGAATTAAAAAGTAAACACCAAATTTTAAATGTTAATATCAAAAGATGTTCTTGGAATATTGAGATGAAACAGAGCTTTATAGCTACACAACTACTAAAAGAATCGTAATGCCGAAAAATATTTAAGTATTTCCATTCAATATTCTGCAAAAAGAAAATGTTATCGTTTTGTAAGAGATCTTTTCACCCTACTCGCTTTATATTAACTTTGATATGCGTGTAGTGTTTCGATTCAGATGCAATCTTCATTACTCGTTCTATGTAAACTCTCACTTGTGTCACTTCAAAGAAATAAGTTTATCTTAAATAATTAATTAAATATAAATGCTATTAATTATTTTAATCGCCAGTAAATAACTTTAAAAATAGTTAAATCGTTTAAAATAAAGTTGTTCCTATTTTCTTTCGAAACTTTGCTAATATTGACGTTTAAAGTGAAGGGTACCCCTCTTGCCCGCTTTCTTCAAATTTTGGGGTATATATACGATTCGTTTCCATTATAGTAATAGATAAAAACGCATTCGCGTGAACCGATGGTGGAAGCCCTGCCATTGGGAGGCTAGACGTTTCTCGTAACCCTAGCCGATCGCCGCGTATATCTTGAAACCAAACGATGACGAAGGAAAAGAAGCCAGAATGGACTGACTGGCGTCCATGTGGAATGGGCAAAGACCTGAAGATGGTGGTGCTTAGCAGCTGGTGTCAATGTGGGATTGACGAAGAACAGAAGATGGTGGTGCATAGAAGCTGGTGTCAATGTGGAATTGACGAAGAACAGAAGATGGTGGTGCAAAGAAGCTGGTGTCAATGTGGAATTGACGAAGAACAGAAGATGGTGGTGCATAGAAGCTGGTGTCAATGTGGAATTGACGAAGAACAGAAGATGGTGGTGCATAGAAGCTGGTGTCAAGGTGAAATTGACGAAGAACAGAAGATGGTTGTGCTTGGAAGCTAGCAAGTACAGACTAGTGTCCATGTCGAGTGGACAAAAACCAAAGCTGGTGGTGTTGGAACTCAAGTTGAATAGCCAGAGGAGACAAACCCAAATTTCCGTGAACTGTCAATGCAGTCCGGAAATTGGGAACACGTTTGCTCCGATACGCAAACTGCGAACGCGGTCACGTGGGGTCTGACAGACAGACACACCGACATACATGTCCTACATTGCTTATGAGGACCGAGTTTAAAAAGTCACTTACGGGGACATTTAGAAAACGCAATATCTCCTCCGCTTTTATCGTAAAATCGAAAATATATTTCACTTTTATGACTTGTTTCAAATTGCATCTTAAAATGAATTCCAAATATTTTTAAAGGAAACTTTTAGATAATTTTCTTTACATTCTCTATGGGGACCAAAATCTATGACGTATTTCCGGTTAACTTTGTCCCCGTAAGAATAGCAATACACTAATATTCTCTAAGCTTGAGTTATGGGTAACAAAATGTCTAAATTCAAATGGAAACGGAATTTAACACGTTAATACGATAAGCATAAGGCGTAGTCAAGCAGCTTATATCTTAAGAACTTTACTAATTCAAATTTACAAATCAAAAATTAGACACAAAATGGGGTAAATTAAAAATTTCAAGTAAAAGGTTTTTTTTTAAATAATTTTATACACGAAAACCTTCGAAGTTAACTTTTATTCATCTATATGAAAGATAATAAAAAATTGATGGGAATGGGGTCCCCATAGCGGATGTATTAATTCAAGCTTAAACACAAAATTTTATTTATTACAAATTTCTATTTAACAGAAAGACATCAAAAACACGAAGATATTTCTACTTCGTTATACGATATCTAGTTAAATCGCATTATTTTCACTAAAAGCAAAAAACATGAAAAACCGTTGGCTCAAATGTCCCCGTAAAGGGTTTAAAAATCCAAAATTAGACACAAAATGGAGTAAATTTTAAATTTCAAGTAAAAGTTTTTTTTGGAATAATAAAATACACGACAACCTTCGAAGTTAACTTAACTTTTATTCATCCATATGATAGATAATAAAACAACGTTGGGAATGGGGTCCCCACAGCGGATGTAGTAATTCAAATTTAAACACAAAATGTTATTTATTACAAATTTCAATTTAACAGAAAGACATCAAAAACACGAAGATATTTCTACTTCGTTATACGATATCTAAATAAATCGCATTATTTTCACTAGAAGCAAAAAACATGAAAAACCGTTGGCTCAAAGGTTTCATGTCATAGCCCACTCGATCACGCGCATCACGACGCAAGCTGCTGCCGCTATAAAAGCAAGCTCGTGGGCTATGCTCATGCTTATGCTTAAGGTCCGTTGGAATAAATAATATAAAAGTAAGGAATGGAAACTTTTCCTGATCCCTGCCTTCCGCAGTATAACAAAAACACCTGAAGACCCAAAAGGATTCAATAATTAAGGATTTTTGGAAACTTCCTTCCAGTAAACTGTGGTTGCTACATTCCTACTGCCTTGTTAGCGCCACGTTTTCTTACTGGAAGTTGTTATCCAAACCAAACCCTGACCTACCGACTCCATTCCTTTCTTTTAACTTCTTTGGTTGGAAACTACGTACTACCAGAAGGGGATAATAGGAGAAGGATGACACTCTGTAACCTCTTAATGCTTTAGGTTATGTAACGTCATTCTTCAGAGGCTCACCCTTTTAGTTTGCTTTCCCGCTCATCAAACTACAAATAGGCATCGCACCGTAAGGTGAATTCTATAGTTGTTTGGCACTAAATCCCCAGCAATCATCCCACAAACCTCGTCTTGACATGGGACAAAAATGCACAAGCGCGTCTTACCAAATATTTAAACGCTGATAAAGTAATGATGAGGGAACTATTTATCGTGTATGTGATACGGTTTAGTAACCTTGCTCTAAATGTTCCGATGTTGGGAAGAGTGACGTTACACTTACCCCGCTTTGTGGTACACTTCTCTCGAAGAGAAGTATTATATACTTCTGGTACTACATACACATCGTGGGAAATATTTCAGAACACAGTTATGCCGTTTTCCATTATAGATATAGGCTACGTTCAGTAACTGCTAGCGTACGCAGCGCTGCGCGCATCGGAGACCGATTTTTTTACTGTACGGTTTTTCGCACTTTCGGTTTCTACGTCACGCTACGCATCGATGTGACACCGATCGTAGCGGCTGGAAGAGCAGGTTTTTTCGATGCGAATCGGATTTATGACGTCATTAATTGAAGTTCAACACGGCGAGAAATCCAGTCCAAAGCCACTAGCGAAACGATAACACATTTTTCTTTTATAGATCTTTTCAAATGAACTGGAATTAAGGTTATTTCCGATTTATCATCGTTAGATAGTTCATTTAATAACAAAAATAACAGTTTTCTCCTCAATCCAAAATCTCTAGCAGACGCCATCATGGAAAGTATCATCAAACGCAACAGAGAGAGAAAAAAAAACGTTCAGTGACGTCTGACGTCACTCTGACGTAGCGTTCGGAAAAAAACACATCGGTAGCGGTAACGGCTTTTTCCGATTTCCAGTTACTGAACGTAGCCATACTAAAAACATAAAGCTCCAGATTCACAGTGCTGGAATTTGCTTAACGAAAAAATGCGGGACAAATAGCAGACACCCACTATTTTATGGTGAAGATCAGTATATATTATAATAAGTTTCAGATAATTTAATGACAATCGAAAACTGCATAAAGCCAATGCTACGGTACTTAACGAATATAGACCGATATCAAAAGGGGCGTCAAAGGGGCCGCAGTCCTCAGTAGAATGATGGAGAGATAGATCCGGTGAGAAAGGGGGTAATACGTCATCGGAAAGGGGTACACTCTGTCTGCTTAAACCCCCTTTTTAAATCGGTCTGTGGAAGATAAGTTTAAAACGTCGCGCTTGCGCAGAGAGAAACATAAACGAACTTCAGTCTCAACTCAGAAGGTCGGGACGGGGGGCGGAAGGGCTATAAACTCGTCTCGTTTGCTCACCGTAACGCGCGCCAGAGAAAAAATTAATTGTGGAAGCTAAAAATTGGGAGTTTTCTCAAGCAAAGAGAAATATCAATCCAGCTTGAATCCCTTTTCACTCCCGCATTCATATTTAGAATTTTTTTATAGCCAAAAATATAATTTTTGTGTATATTATATAACATAGCATAATGGATTGATATTCGAATCCAGAATCAAATTTGTACAGAACTATTTTTAAATGAAAGGTTTTTTATGCATTTCCACAATAAAATAGGTTAGAGCACAGGGATTTTCTATTTATGCTGAATCCGAAATCGTAATTTTAATCACTTTGAAGCTTAACATTACGAGGTGGATATTTTTTTGCGAGTTAGACGTTTTTTTTGTAAAATTTCGAATCATAGTGAATGCTTGAACTACGCAATTAAAACCAAATTTCTCGTATTGATTAAACTTATATTCAAATTGTAATACAGTAATAATTTCTAAATTCTGCGCCTTTGTGGGTTTGAAAAAGTGTCGCCAAGGATTGTCTATATGTACAGTTTTTTTAAGGACTACGAAGAAAAACTCGTTTTTGTATAATATATTTCAATATTTATAGTCTAATACACTCTAAAGAATGACAAAGGTTAGAAGGATATATTTACGAAAGGCATCGTTAATTAAACTTAAAATAGGGTTTTTAATAACTTCCTCTTATATTAAATTATTCAAAGAGCCCATTTCAATGCTAATGTTTTACTTCCTTAAGAAAGTGCAAAGTGTTCCAATGGTTTGTTTTTCATAATTTTTTATTTAGGATGTAGCTAGATATTATTTATTGCACTTAAAAAATCATAAATTTGATAAATACCTGTTTAATTGATATTTAGAGTAAATTCTATTTTGTGTTTCTTTGATTTATTACATCTACAATATTTTAATTCCAACAATTTTTGACATATCTTGACTTACACTTTTTGCATCTCCTTAATTTATTAGAATTAAAAATAAATCCAAATTTTCATACCCGAGATGGGCATTGTTCGTCTTTTTTTTTTAATGAATTTTAAAAACCTTCCGCAACTAAAGGCAAAAAAATTGATTAGATTTTTTGATATAAACCTGTTTAATAAAATCCCATATTTTGTCCAATTGTGACTATTTACACCTGTTTTACAGACCCTTCTTCCAATAGATTTTTATATTTTTGCTTTAGATAAAAATTGGATTTTTTTCGATGGTATCGAATAACACATTAAAAGAGCCTCGAATATCAAAACTTGCAGAGGTTATCGGTAATAGTTAGTATAGGACGCTGTAGGTTAGCTGTGGCGAAGGGGCTAGCCATCACCGCTCTATGCGTTGTAAAGGGATCCACCTGTAAATAAGCCACAGGCTTAGTGTGGAAATCCCTTCGTAGACAAAGCTTAGATTACTATTATTATTATCTACCTCTTTTATTAAAATGCATAATACATCTGATTTTTCTTTAACTTTAAACTTTTATTTATGTTTTCAAACGGTTTTTCATTATTTACTTACTGATGAATATTAGTAGTCAGGGCCGGATTAAGGGGGGGCAAGGGGGCACTGGCCCCCGGGCGCAAGGCTTGTTGGGAGCGCATTGAGTTTAACTATTCCCCCTTAGGGACATTTGCTGTTCCGTTTATACCGACTTAAGGGGGCGCACACTATCTCGGCCTCGGGTGCAAAATTGCTTAATCCGGCCCTTTTAGTAGTCTTTGTAAGTAAATAAAATCAATTTTCGATATATCGCTGTTGAATTGTAATTTTAATATCACCCATTTTACACTATTTTTCAGGCGAATAGTAAACTTCGTAAGGTGTCGTATCTAAAATTTCTAATATATACTTTTTTAATTGAAAAGTATAATTTGCACTATTTTGTGTCTAATTTTGGATTTTCACATCCTTTGTGGGGACCCTTGAACCAACGGTTTTTCATGTTTTTCGCTTTAGTTGGAAATAATACCATTCCTTAAATTTTCGTATAACGCAGTAGCAATAGCTTTGTATTTTTGATCTCTACCTGTTTAATTGAAATTTGTGATAAATAAAATTGGAGTTTAAATTTGACTTACTACATCCGCTGTGGGAACCCTTTTTAAAACGGTTCTTTATTATTTTCCTTGTGGATGAATAATAGTAAACTTCGTAAGGTATGGTGTCTAAAAGTTTTGATATATACCTTTTTAGTTGAATATTATAATTAATAATAATAATAATAATAATAATAAAGCTTTTATTTCGTGCAAATAAACAGTACAGCGTAAGTGTGACCTTCAAGTATTTGCACGCGGGGACAATCGGTATAATGATACGTCGTTTGTGTGGTTTTAAATTATTAGGGGGTTTAAAAGTTAAAACTATGCTCATTTTGGTTCATGTTAAGTAAGGTCTATTTTTTTCACATTTAACTTCTTATCATTGAAAATGTCTACATTGTTTCCATGAATATTAAAATTTCTCATTATCCGGCTCATGGGGTATATTGTAGACAATTGTGGTTTGAAAATTTGGTAATTTTTAATTCTTGTCTTCTGATTGGGGATATTTAGATTGATTTGACTTAAGAGTTCTTTACAGTCAATAGCGTTGTGAATTAATTTTTTTAGAAAAAGTATGTCTAGTTTTATTAAGGTGTCCCTTATTGAGTCCATTTTTAATGTCTTGATAACTGTTTCGTACTTAAACGGGGTTTTGATGCTAAAGTATTGATGGTAAAATTTAGCGAATTTCTTCTGGATACGCTCGAGCTTAGATATCTGGTATTGGCTACAGCTACTGTATACTAGGGCACCGAATAAGAGCTTCGGTTTCACTAAAGTTGAGTACAATCTTTTAAAACATGTGGGTGAGTTTATATCCTTAGCGATTTTGAGTGCTAAACAGAGAGTTCTTGAACAGCTTTTTGAGGTGTTTTCAACTTGGCTTATGAAATGTAATCGCTCATCAAACAAGACTCCTAAGTCGCGTATGTTCTTTTCTCTCTTAAGTGTTTTTCCGTTCAGTTTGTAGGGATAAATAATTTTATTTTTCTTGCGGGTGTAAGACACTACATACGTTTTATCCTCGTTTATAGGTATATTATTTATGGTAGACCATTTCTGAAGGTTCATTAGGTCAGTGTTTAGTTTTCCGCAGTGTTCTACGTTGCGAATGCAATTACATAATTTGTTATCGTCGGCAAACATGTAAATTCTGGAGTCCTGGATCTGCAAGGGTATATCGGAGGTGTATATGTTGAATAGTAACGGACCTAGGGAAGAACCTTGAGGAACGCCACAAGTAACTCCATAGCTTGTTTTCGATAGTTCTCCGTTGATTTTTAATGTGTTTTTCCTGTCCCTTAAGTAGCTTTCAATCCAGGCCAATAGTTTTCCCGTTAGGCCGTAAAAATTAAGTTTTTGAAGTAGAACACGGTGGGATACTCTATCAAACGCTTTTGATAGGTCTACATATAGGATGTCCACCTGTCCTCTATCATCTATTTCGGGAGCCATATATTCAAAAGTACTTAGGAGATTAGTTTCAACAGATCGACCCCTGACAAAGCCATGCTGATTTTCGGGTAAGTTAACCTTGAACCAGTTGTACAGTTTATTACTCATTAACATGTCAAATATCATTGGTAAGCTGTTCAAAAGGGAGATTGGTCTGTAGTTACTCGGATCGGCTTCCAAACCTTTTTTAAATATTGGGGAAACCAGAGCTTCTTTCCACATACTTGGGAATTGCCCAAGTTCTAGTGATAGGTTGAAAATATGCACTAATATTGGTGAGAGTAGGTCGCCGCAGCCTTTTACTACGAAGTTTGGAATTCCATCTATTCCAGATGATAGCTTGGGTTTGAGTTTCTTAATTGTATCTTTTACTTCCTGTTCTGATATTATATATTGATAAAATTCACATTGGATTTTGTTTTTTGGTGTGAAGGGTAGAAGTATAGAGTCATCATTCGATATATTCGAGAAAACCTTTTTGAATTCATTTGCAATTTCATCGTTATTTGTAAGGAGTTTATCTCCATTTTTAATCACGATTCTTTTCTTTTTTGACTTGGATTTACTGTTTATATACCGCCAAAATGTTTTTGGGTCGTTTTTAACACTATTACAAATTTCATTTGAGTATGTTCGTTGATCGCGTTGTAGAAGTTTTTTAACCGTTTTGCGAGCTATAATGTATTTTAAGTTATCATTTTCATTACCGATTCTCTTATTTTTTCTGTGATAGTAACGCTTATTTTTTAATGCCTTGATGAGCTCACGGGAATACCAGTGTGGATATTTATTTTTTGTAACATTTCTGGGTTTATTTGGATTACTACGGGGGATAGAGATTTCCATTGCTTCTTGAATATTTTTAGTTGTATAGTTTATGCAAAATTCTACGTCCCTAGATGAGTATACTGGACACCAGTTGATGTCTTTGATTGTTTTATACAGTTTCTGATAATCTCCCTTGATGAATATAAATCTACTAGATACACACTCTACATATTGAATTTTTTGGCTCGTGCAGAATTCTAACGTAAAAACTGGGTGATATTTATCAATAGGTACTAACGGGATTTCATTGTGGTATTCTATTGTACATTTGTCGCTGTTAACTAAACAGAGGTCTAGGATATTTCCACTGCTATTTCTTTTATAATTTAGTTGCTTGAGATTGTTTAGGTGGGAGAGCTCAAAGATATGTTCCGCCTTATGTTTTGCATAATAACTACATTCGTTAAGGTTCCAGTTGTCCCAATTGACGCCGGGGAGATTGAAATCCCCCAAAAGAATTATATCCCCTTTAAAGCTAAGTAATTGATTTTTAATATTATCGTTAAATTCTTCGTAATCTGATATTGAGGAATCCGGGGGGAAGTAAGTACAACCTAATAGTAAATTTTCTCGATTGTTTAGGCGCACTTCAACAAAAACAGATTCATGTTGGTGTTCTAAGTCTGATCGCCTTATGGTTTTAAAGGTGTCTTTAATGGCTATTAGGGTTCCTCCACCAAGACTTCGTTTAATTCGGTCGGTACGGAAAACATTATAATTTCTAGGGAAGTAGTCAGAGCTACTATAAGAGTGGTTTAACCAGGTTTCGGTTAGGCACAGAACATCAAAATTTGTTTCTATTACGTTATTTAAAAATATAGTGGCCTTGCTACGTAGACCCCGGGTGTTTTGGTAATATATAATTGGGTTTCTAGTCATCATCGTGTTGTGCCTTACCTCCCAAATTCTCTTCCCTAATGGTAGTCATTTGTAAAGTGGTTTTAAATTTCTGGTTTTCATAAAGAGGACCGCGAAAGTCTGTTATTAGTGAATTTTCTGGAAAATTTTGGGGATCGCGTAATTTTTTAAATTCTTCTTCGCTTGCTGTGACGTAGAAGGAAGAATACTTCCCTTTAATTCGGGGGTTGAGTTGTATACACTGCACTGTTTCTAACTCTGTTTCAAATTTAATTGAGTCCCTAAGTTGTTCTGCGGTGGTATCAACGGGCAGTCTTGAGATAAACAATTTACACCATTTTGTGTCTAATTTTGGATTTTAAGCCCTTTACGGGGACCTCTGACCCAACAGTTTTTCATGTTTTTTGCTTTAGGTGAAAATAATGCGATTTTTCGAGATATCGTATAACGAAGTTGAAATAGCTTCGTATTTTTGATATCTTCCCGTTTAATTGATATTTGTGATAAATAAAATTTTCTGTTTTAATTTGACTTACTACATCCGCTATGAGGATCTTTTTTAACGCTTTTTCATTATTTTTCTTTTGGTTGAATAATAGTAAACTTGGTTAGGTGTCGTAACTAAGATTTTTGATATATAATGCATTATATATAAGGGCAGTGCGAGCCTTGATTTTTTGGTTTTCGAGCTACATGTTCAAAATATGGTTTCGGGCTTTTATCGCGCCTTAAATTTCTATGGCGAGCCTTAACGACTTTCAATTTTAGCTCTTAATTTTCAATGCTACTGTTTTATACATTCAATTACTTTCCTTAGGAAAGAACACTTTTAAGTCGTAAATATAACAGATAGACTTTTTAGACTATAAATACACTTTAATCCTATTATCACTTACTAATAGTACTTACGTGAACTGACAATCGCATTGATAATTCAATTGAATCGTATTTTTCAATACCCAAAACGGGCCAAAAGTAAAAGTAAAAATAAAACTCCAATTATTTTATATTTTTTTCTATGCACAAAAGTGGAAGTAATATTTACACCAGTCAAATGTGGGCTTGCTAAAAGGATACGAGCCTTACCAAAAAAAACCAGAATAATTTTCTTCTTCGCTGCGCTTGGGCTATCAGGCAGTAATTGTGCAGCAATGAATCCAATATATAAAAAAAACTGCAACTCGGTAACCAGCTGGCTCAAATATAGCAGAATCGGGGTCAGCGCTGCCTCTGCTACAGAAATGTACCGATTTTAAACTATATCTCGTTAATTTTCCGTCTTTAAACCATATTCTGTTAATGTTCTAATAATAGAGGTAAAGTTTAAATATTCTAGAATGAGAATGAAAAATTTACTATTCTGATATCAGAATTAAAGTTTAAACGTTCAAACAGCACCTATGATAGCTTTCTATTAAGGTGTAACACCCCTAAGCTCTTTCTACTGCCAGTTCACTTAAGGAGAATAATCCTTACTATAAACCCAGTGCCCGGATGAATGAATGTAATGAAAACTTGTCTGTTCTGTAGGATTCTTAGGGCACTGCAGTATTCCATGTAACAATGAATTACATTAAGTAATACACGTTGGTACAAGTGCACTTAAACATGCAATAAACCAAAGCGGCTGAAGACCACTGACATGTATCTCCACCCAAACTGCAGTCTACTTACAGCCCTTTTGCAACTCACTTACAGCTAATCACTGAAGCCCCATTGGAAGCACCGTTATAGTTATTCTATCCCTTTCAGGGCCCTCATGCAAACGAAAAGACGCAAGATCACATAGAAGTGTCTTTATAGTGATAAGCTTTAATTTAAAAACTTTACGTAATTTAACCTATTTTTGCCCCTATTCCGATCATTTTAATTGGCTGACAGATATTACGTGCAGAAATTTAGCACAGCTTCATAAAGTCTGTTTTTAAGATACAGCATCTTATTTTAAGGGCTGCTTACAGATGTATTTGATGTTATATTCCAGTCGATGAGATTTGCAAACTCCTTCCTACTAAGCCTGAGTGCATCTTTATTAAGGCATATCACATGGGCTACCATTACAGTTTGATTTCAGTCATGTTGTAGTATCATCAATTTGACTTATTTGCAAAGCTTTTCCAACCATCTAACAGAGATAACTTGAAAATGGTCCAAAGAAACATTCAATTTACAGAATTTTAACACCTGCAGCAATATGGCTATTTTTGCAGCTAGATTTAAGTCAGTTAAGCTGGACTAGCAGCTGTAGTGCAGCTCTTAATCAACTTTAGCAGAAAAATGCAGATCGATTTTTAGCTAAATAATTTGCGGGATGAGTCTGCTGTCAAATGTTCAGAGAAGGGCCTGACAACTACCACCTTTTCTGGGAAGAGAACTAGGACAGAGGACTCTGATCCCTCGCCTAGCTCACAAGCGGCGGCGCCAAAGAAGACTAAGTCTTACTGCGACGTCGCCAGCATTGTCAAGATGGCCATCGTTAAAGATGGCTATCCTACTAATGCGGTCACGGATGCGGACGTTGTTCCCATCCAGGCCGCTATACTCGACGCACTGGAAGCTCCTTGGGAAGCTCGCTGCCGCGTCCCCTAAATTTCCACATCATGGCTGGGGCCATGATCTATTCATGTGGAGATTCTGCGACCGGTGAATGGCTCGTGAAGGTGCTGCACCAGAATGAGCGTGCCATAGGGGGAACACGGCTTTCAGTGATGAAAGCCTGTGAACTCCCGAAGCCGTTCAAGGTGTCCTTCCGTACCAAGGACCGTCGCACCACTGATCCGGCGGCTCTTCTCCGGCGACTAAAGGCCTACAACGGAAGGTTTCTGACCGACTGTTGGCGGTGCCTGAAGTCGTTCGATGAGAAGAGCACCAGACGCTGGATATTCCTAATTGATGGCTCCTCCATGGAGGCCATCAAGGAGGCCGGCTTTGAGGGTCTCACTGGTGTTGACGTCGGGACTTTCAAGGTCCTGAACGCACCACAGGACCCTCTTCAGAAGGTCTCTGAAGCTTCTGATGATGAAGGCAATACCGCAGCCAGCGTGAGTGGGGAGCTGGCAGCAAATATTGCTGGAATTAACTTAGAGCCATCCTTTCCAGATGGCTCGGACATAGACCTCGGGACAGAGTCCGACTTTTTGAAGGACTCTGATACCGAGAGGACTTCCGCTCCTGACACTTGGATGGAGATGGAGGCCGGGGCTGCTGCTGGCGGTGGCGAAGGAGATACCGGTCCTGGATCGGGACTCCAAGCTGCTGCCAAGTAGCGGCTAAGTCCGTCTCTCTTTCTGTGGCATGAGCATTAAGGTGATCCAGATCAACCTGCATCACTGCAAAGCAGCCTCGGCAGTCCTTTGTCGGAGGTTTGCCTTAGAGGGCCTGGATGTGGCCCTCATTCAGGAACCTTGGATCCATAATGGTAAAATCCTTGGTTTAAAGAATGTAGGTAACATTACTTATGATTTTACCTCACTCAACCACAGGGCGTGTGTTCTGACAAGGAAGGGTCTCGATACCCTTCCGCTTCCGAACTACCTCACTAGGGATACTGCTGCTACTAGGGCGGACTGGGGAATTGCCAATAAGATAGTTACATACTCCAGACTTAAGTGGGCTGTCAACTCGTTTCAGCCCTATAAGTCCCCTGGCCCAGATGGCGTCTTTCCTGCCCTCCTTCAGGAAGGTATAGACGCCATTGGCCCCTATCTGTGCAGGATATTCAGGGCCTGCATTGCTCTGGCGCATATTCCGGATATCTGGAAGCGCTCGAAGGTTATCTTTATTCCCAAACCTGGGAAGGCGAGCTATCTTGAGGCCAAGGCATTTAGACCCATCTGTCTTACCTCTTTCTTCCTAAAGATTTTAGAGAAATTGGTGGACAGGTATTTGCGGGATGGAATTCTCTCTCATACTCCCCTGTCCACTGCTCAGTTTGCCTATCAGAAAGGCAAATCTACGGAGACGGCGCTCCATGGCATTTTGAACTGCCTTGATAGGGCCATCGAGTTCAAGGAGATGTCTTTAGCCATCTTCCTTGATATTGAGGGAGCCTTTGATAGGGTCTCTAGTGAAGTTATTCTTCGCGCTGCGGAGCAGTTTGGTATTGACGACACTCTGTGTCGTTGGATACACTCCATGCTCACGAATCGCAGGATGACGGCGTCTCTTCTCGGGGAATCCCTGGAGATCTTCACCGACCGTGGCTGTCCACAGGGAGGGGTTCTGTCCCCTCTTCTTTGGTGCCTGGTGGTGGATGAGCTGCTGGGTCGACTCGGGGAGGGGGGGTGTCACTGCTTTGGCTATGCGGATGACATAGCAGTGATTGTTAGGGGAAGTTCCCTGCAACGATCGCTGCACTGATGAAAACTGCCTTGCATGTTGTTGAGGAATGGTGTAGGGATGTTAACCTCACCGTCAATCCCAACAAGACTGTCCTTATACCGTTTACTCGGAAGAGGACCAATGACCTCTTCAATGATATTTCCTTCCACCGAGGTCAAATACCTTGGCGTGACCTTTGATGCCAAGCTTACTTGGAAATCCCATCTTGACCTTAGCATCAAGAAAGCCAAAATTCTATTCTGGCGTATAAGAAGTTCAGTCAGCAAATCCTGGGGCTTAAGCCCCAGTGCCGTGAACTGGATTTATACTAGAATCATCAGGCCAGTGGTCTCCTATGGAGCTCTTGTCTGGTGGTCCAGGGTTCGCCTTAAAGCAGCCCAAGATGAACTACGCAAGCTTCAAAGGCTGGCGTGCATCGGCATCACGGGGTCCATGAGGACTACCCCCACAGCCTCTCTGGAGATCCTTCTGAATATGCTTCCTCTCCACCTCTTTATTGAGGAGGAAGCTATTATGGGAGCCTGTAGGCTCAACAACCACGGCTGGTGGAAGCCCAAGCACTGGGACTTAAGTCACACCAAGCTCTTCAGTGAGTACAGCAGTCTCGAGCCATCACTTGCGATGGTCTCAGACAAGTCTGTTGTATCATATCATTTTGACGAGCCCTTCAGCGTGCACTTTCCTAGTCGCACTGATTGGGAGACCAACCCAGTCCTTGGTACTGGGGGGGAGACCGTCTGGTTCATAGACGGCTCGAAGACGGACTCTGGAGCTGGTGCCGGGGTCTACTGCTTGACCAAGAAGTTTGGTTTTTACGAGAGCCTCGGCAACTTTGCCAGTGTTTTCCAAGCGGAAATAATGGCCATTTGTTTATGTGCGGATTTCTGCATCAAGAAAAATTACCTCGGACGGACGATTCAGATTTATTCGGATAGTCAGGCCGCCCTCATGGTACTGAATCAGTGCCTTGTTGACTCAAGACTGGTCCTCAGTTGTCTGGATTTGCTGTGTTCTCTGGCTGCCCGCAACAAGGTTCAATTGCTGTGGGTGCCAGGACACTGCGGATATCTGGGCAATGAAAGGGCTGATATGTATGCCAAAAGGGGGGCTGAGGCGAAGTTCTTCGGACCTGAGCCTGCGGTTCCCATCCCCCATGGCATCATTCCTCATAGGATTCACTGCCGGATGTCTGCACTTCAACTGCAGCTCTGGCTTGACATGGATGGGCAGAGACAAGAAAAGGAGTTTGTCCCGGGTCCTTCTATCACTAGGGCAAAGGAACTGCTTGCCCTCACCAAAAGCAAAATTAGGCTGGTCACCAGTCTCCTCACTGGACACTGCCGGCTGAATAGACACCTGCACTTATTGGGCATCGTTGATGACCCACTCTGTAGGTTCTGCCGGGAGGTAGAAGAAACCTCCTCCCATATCCTCTGCAGCTGCGACTACCTCGCGGCCATGAGGTTTGAGCATTTTGACATGCATACTATGGAACCTCACCAGTTTTCTACTGTCTCGGCCAATCGGATTCTCCGATTCATCGAGGCAACAGGACTCTTCGCAGTCTAATCAGCTCGGGGCGCACAATATACCCTTGGTATCGGTGCTCGACGCGGCGACGCGTCACCCCTTTCAACAATACAACAATACAACAATACAAGTGAGCTTGTTATTTCAAGCAAAATCTTTAAAAGTGGTGTCGATCCACTGTCATGGCAATCGTTGAAAAGGTCATTTTGTGCGTCAACGTGACTATCAGTCTCGTTGCTGGTAATTATAGAGCGAGCGTGCAACCAAACGTATATTTCACAAAGGATCTCATTTCCCAGTTTTAATTGGATACAACACTTTTCTAGATTCATAATATTAGAAACACATTTAAATTCGGATTTTCAAACTAGGCGATGAATAAGGGCAACTACACCACGAATATAGATTTCAAAAGCTGCTTTTTCCACTGACAAGCAACGTAAAACTACATTTCGCCAAGAGCTTCAACTCAATATTCGTTGTACTTAAGGATTTATATGAATTCTCCGTTTGCGAAGTTTTCGAAACCGATTTATGTTTTGAACTATATTCTCATGCCGTTTAATTACAACGTTAATTAAACTATATCGACTGTTTATGTTTCAAATAAACCGTTTCCAGACAAGGAATCAGAAACTCTTCGCCAGCATTCGTTTTCGGCGAACTCCCCTATTAGTACAGTTTAAAGGAAAAAGATTTTGCAGTATCTGAGACCATCTTACTTATGGGCAGGCAAACTAAAAGCGACTTAGTTAGAAATTCCGGCTCGTCAAATTATACTGATTCATGTTTAAACAATCCGCCGAAGCAATATTATAAATGATATAATAATTCTACCTCAAGTTCTCTAACACTGTTTACTTCACCATTAGCACTAGCAATGACAGCTTAGAATAAATCTCTATTGGAATATTATATAAACTTAAAGAATGTGTAGCGTTCCGCGGACACAGCCTTGTTGAATTCCACGAAACCATTTCTAAAAACCTTCCCATGTTGTTAAAGATGTGACTTTGTTTAAAGAAGAAACAAACAAGTAAACAACTTACTGAAATATATATAAGGTTAAGTTTAAATTTATGCACGTAAAATTCTATGATTTTTGTTTTCTTAGTAACGATTTTTCGACTTCTTTCTCGGACAAAAATGAAGGGTTTTGATTATAACGTAACAATTATGAATTTTGAAGATACAGTAAGTTCAGATTACAAACATTTCAAACTCAAATTGAATCTTGCTAAACGCAACTGAAAAAATGAAATATCAAAAAAGTATTTTCTATTGATAACTTTCTATTTATTAAAATGTCCCGATAAATTCGATAATTCAAAAAATGAAGCTTCAATATACCTATTTATTTCAAATTGCAATTTTGTCATATTGCCGAAAATATTAATTTTATTCAATAACGCTCAGAATATTTGGGTATCCAACTGCTACTATAATAAAAAGCTATCGGAAAAACAGTATGTTATTTTCCAAAACCTGAACTGTAAATGGGTGGTAATTTACTCGAATTTAAAGTTTACAATAATTTAACATTTTTAACCATTTACCATCATAAATAGATAAATACGTTCGACCTGCGCGCCTCACTTTTAGCGTGACGTTACACTCTTTTTAAATAGCGGCTGCAATTTTGAGATAATAATAATATAATAGAATAGAATATAAGTTTATTGTGCATTTCAGGTATGGTAAGGTTGAGCTTAGGTTCAATCGCGTAGTTAGGTTAGTTTTCCTGTAACCAATGGGAGCAGAGATAAACCAAACATGAAAATTGCCGAAACATACACTATCGCCCGTATTATTAGCTCCAACGGGTTTTTCAACTAGTACTTAAATATTCCAATGTCATTTCTAGGATCCAGGGTTGCTACCCTACGATTCATTTGACAAAATGATGTATTACATTTTCGAAAACAACAAACGTCTCAAGTATATACATACTAGCGAATATAAGGTAAATAATGATACTCGCACATGCCTAATACCATAAGCATATCAAACCTCCCGTAAGCGTGAATCAGAGGGAAATTAGCCATAGGCATTGTCTTGGCAAAACTCGTGACACGGGTCTTTCTGGTGGCACAATAAGGAAACATTTTTCAAATCGCGCAAGGGATGCTACCGGGAGCTTGGACATAAATACAAGGATTAGTATATATCTTATTCTTACCTATTATATGCTCTACCTAAATTAATACTTGTAATAATAACAAACAATTTAAACCTTGGGTTTTGATGTTCGCGTCTTTGGTAATGATCAGGGAGGGGGAGGCGTGCAAAGTTAATGTTTATTTTAATTTTATTTATTCATCTATTTATTCGGATGGGAGAGTACACTGAATTTTTTTAACAGTTAAAGTGGCGAATACAAAACTTGCGGTAACTTACTCTTTCATCTTTGGTTATTATAATATTAATTTTAAACCATATGTATTGTGTAAACTAATCACTATTAGTTTTTCTATTTTGAACAAAAATTCGAGATAATTTACGCTTAATAAACTTAAAATAACAACTGAGGTAATTGGCGGCGGTAATCGTAGTATAGAAGCAGACGACTGCTGAAATTTCCGAGTTAAAAGGTAGTAGGGGGATACGGGGAAGGAGAGAATTGCTTCGATTCCCCTCGAGGTGGCGCAGGACCTCAAATCTCTCTCTGGCGCTATTGTACAATGGTGATTACCCGTGGTCGTATTGTGAATTCATGCTTACTGGTGGTATGATATGCTTATGCTAATACCTAGAGTGAAGGTTAAGAAATATGGATTTAAAATATTTTAATAGAAAATATCTAAAATCTCTTACATTATTAATATCGAAAATTAATTTTAGAACATATTTTCAGAAAGTAATGGTGATACTTCAGCCAGTAATTTATGACAAACCACCATACAACAAGTGGCTATTTGTAAAAAGAATACCAACTGTAGAATTCTTGCATTCTTGTCATAGATTTATCTCGGCAAAAAACACCACGTATAACACGGGTTCAACAGGAACTTTCAACGACATAAACGCTTTCTCTCAAGGAGTAAGAAACGTTTACTAAACTCCACATTCTTTACTTCTTAGCATTGCACTTTGGTAATTCGGTTTAAAATGATCTATAGCTTCATTTGGAAATTAACTATCGTAGAGATGATTTTCGAACTTTTTTTCTTACCAGGTTTGGATCGGGTTGGTTTGCTCGTTCGCTCTCTTAGCTCTTGTTGAGATCATTCAACGGAGAATAAATGGAATTCGAAACTCAGTCGTAACTTTCGTTTTTAAGAAAGTGTTTTTGTACTACGGAGCTACATTAGGAAAAGGTAAACGTCTCCTTTAATGGCTGCTTTTCACTTGACCGCAATAACGCTCGGCAGCTGACCGAAAGCGCCGGAGTGAAGTTGGATACCGCCAATGTCGGCCGGAAGGCTATTCGGAAATAACTCCCTCTTTTGTGGTGAAGGAGCATTACAATATCCTGCCAAAAGTTCTAAACTAAACACTACGCAATTTCATGACTCCGTGTACAAACTCCTAATTCAAGGGATTGCGAAATCGTATTCAACGCGCGACATTCCCTGGGTCAGGTGACCAACGATTAGTTAGTTGCTGGCGTCTACGCCGCGGTAGACCGAGAAATGAAAATTACCCTACAAGACCGAAATTCCGTTGTCAAGTTGTCTTACGCCGACGATGACATTTTATCGTCCTGAATTTTCGTCCTAATTTCGCCAAGTGAAAACCAGCCCTTAGACTCCGATTGAAACGTGGAGAATATTTCAATGAACACTTCAATGCATGGTCACACGCATCCTAACCACACAGTGTCTCACTGCCTTTCTCTCTTAGACTTTTCTAGCGTAACATTTGTGTAAGGATCGTTGGTTCTGTTGTGAAAGGACTTTAATTTGTTCCCCTAGGATTTGACATTCCCGCGTCTCAGGCAGTTCGAATCAGCGTTGGGCTTTTTCTCTTGATAACTGTGATTCTCATCAACTTGTTCAGCAGTTTCTTGAAAGCCAATTACTCCACTCAAAAAATTGAAAACGTCAACACAGTGGCGGATTTCATGAGAGTTCCAAACGTTATGGGGGGTCCTGATCGAAGAGGATCGGCCAGCACCTTCTTTGTCGAACGGTAACGTCTATTTAATTTACTTAAACCAAAGTTATGGTATCGAAAAGATATTTTTATGCAACTTTGGTAACTGTAAACAAAGGTAAACACAATATTTTTTTCTTTCATGTTATACTTTCTGGAAATATTGCGCATCACTCAGTAGCCAAATACATTTTAAATGATCCAAAAAATGCTTAAATTAAGACATTTCAAAGACAATCACTCCACTTCTATTAATAAAAAACACCTCTAACCTCGGAGCTTACCGTAACGTTTGTTTCAGAACAACACTGACATAATCACTCTCTGCGAGTTTGTTGATAAAAATGTACCACGACAATATGAATTCAATCTTCTCAAGGATCCATATGTGGGGTTTTGGGATCTGGAAATCATAATGCGTTCAATGAAGAATGAAGGCCCAATGTTTAAAAACCGGCTTCACCTTGGCTCGGCAGAGTACTTATGCGAACCGAAAGTGTTTATGACGTTTCCCTCTCTACCACCAGAAGCCCTCAAGATCATCAACAGAAGGTTAGTTCCATGAAACTATGCCTTAAATCATGATTCTGTCCAATAAAACTATAAATTATCTTCAACAGGCTGCGCTCTTTCGTGGAAACAAGTCAAGAAACTCCCTGGCGTCGCTCTGCTGAAAGACACTTCGGTCGAAAAGAACAAGGACCTGAAAATGAAGTTCAGGTAATTACCTGGAAAGAAATTCGAATGGCCTTTGCAATCTGGGCAGTCATGCTTACAGTCGCTTCTGTCGTGGCCGCAATCGAGCTACTGACAATGATCCCTTGTCAATCGCAGAGAACCCGCGGAAAAATATTTCCAATGTAATTTTTTGAGGAATATAAGATTTGGTCGTTTGGCACATGTTAGTTGAAACATAAACAGTTGGCAATATAACAAGCTATTTTTATTGGAATACGTTTTAAAGAGCATTTTTTGTACCCCAAACTATGTTTTTAATTTACAAAAAAAAATAATCTTGGAAGTAACCAATGAACGTAAAATAAAAACGTTCGATCTAGTTGATGTTTACTTTTGATCATTGGAAATATGTTCACAGCGTAACTAAGTAGTACATCCAGTTATATATTTCAATGACCCCTATTTGACTAAACAAATGATGTTTAAAATGTTTCATGAAAGCAAATTCAATGAGCACATATTAGACTCAATCAGAAATATTTGTTTCGTAAAAAAGATTTACTTTGAACTCAATATAAAATAATTTACATGTAACATAGATGTATTTTGGCTGTTTATAATAATATCGTGAAAAAAGATTCAATGAGCACGTTAGACTAAATGAAAAATATTTTTGTCGCAACCAAGATGTATTTTGGGAAAATTAATCGCAGTAAGCATGTATTTAACTCAATGGAAAATAATTTACATGTAACAAAGATATATTTAGCCTTTTTATATATATATCAATAAGCACCTATTGGAATTAAATATTAATATTTCTAACGTAACAAGGATATATTTTGAAGAAATATGTTTCATTGAGTACCTACTAATGATAAACACTATGTATAATCGTTAATAATTTCATTATTCACCAGCTTGGATCCAAATGTTTACTGATTAAAATGAAACTTGATGAATTTGGAGGAAAGTTTCAATGATTAAATTCTGGATTTAATCTAAATATTTACATTGTAACTAAGATAAATTTTACAGTATTAATTACAATTACCACGTATTACACGCAATGAAAAACCATTTCAATGTATCAAAAATGTATAAAATAATTTTCATGTAACATGGCTGTTTTTATATCAATGAACACCTATTGGAACCAAAGATTAATATTGATAATGTAACAAGGATATATTTTGGACTAATATACTAATATATTTAATTTAAACACAATCAAGAATTTGCAATATATTTCAATATGCACCTAATTGGAACCAAATGTTAAATGATTAAAATGAAATTTGATGAATTTTGAGGAAAGTTTCTATGATTAAATGTTGGATCCAAATAAAATATTTACATTATAACTAAGACATATTTTACGGTATTAATAACCATTAGCACCTATTACCCAATGAAAAACAATTTCAATTTATCTAAAATGTATTTAAAAAAAATAAATTGTGTTACTTGTCAAAAAGAATTTCAGCATAACTTTAACCATGAGAAAATAATATATAGCTCCCTATAAGTATGAAACTCTCCATTTAAGCCATGTAAACAGCATTTTCTTCCATTGAAATTTGTAGAAAGTTTCTAATGCCACCTATTAAGAGTTTTTGGCGTTAAAAAGATGAAATATTTGTTTAGAAAATTTTCAAATTTTATATTGTAATTAAATAGTTAAAGGTCTAGAAGTTATTATTATGATAATTATAACTGATTAAGTAGATGTCATTATCATAATAAATTAATAGATGGCGCGAGATTTTGACGAACGAGGCTAGCGCCTACACTGGTACGAAGCAATGTGTATCTTGAGTCTCTACGGGCGCGGCGATATTTCCCTGGCCCATCGTGCCTTACGCGGACACCTTAGGTGGCGGCGGTGGTTTCGCCCTTCTTTTACTCGTAGTACCGAAACTTCTCTCACGGGGCATAAAAGCGTATGCGCGCCAAATTTGGGAGCAAATGCTGTAGTATGAAAATGTTCTACGTTTCATACTTATAGGGAGCTATATATTATTTTCTTATGTTAACACGTATTACGCACAGTGAAAAACAATATCAATGTATCTAAAATGTATTTAAAGACAATAAATTATGTTCCTTGTGAAAAAAAAATTCAGTATAACTAAAGCGCGTTTCGGAGGAACAGGTTTGAATGAGCACCTATAATTTAAATTAAATTTAAAAGGGAATTTATTTCAATAGACCCAAAAGAAAAATGTCTATCGGTAATGAATCACGAGCCTCGTTTTGATCTTATTTAGAGGGAGCACCTAACCCTACAATTTTAAGTTTACAGGGACATCCATACTCTATCCCGACATGGAACCAATTAAGATATATTTTGCCCCAGGGGGTACGAGTCATATATGAAGATCAATTGAATCTTATGACACCAAAAATAAAATTTTGGTATCTTTTGTTATCCTATAAAAATTAAGCGACCATGACTTCATGTGAATTTCAGCAGTCAGTTCGGTTTAATTTTCGTACCATAATTAGTTAGATGTCAAAAATTACCAAAAATAAACATGATCAAATAAAGCGTTAGCATCAGTATCATTTATGAATTTAATATTTATTTAAATATGAAGGAAAACGTTCGGTAAGTTACGTTAGTAATTCGATACAATTTCTCAATCTAAATAGATTAAAATATTGTTGTCAGGTCACTATATTGCACTTTTAATAGCGGTGATATATAAGCCCAGTTGTTTGATTGCAATATAAAAATGGAAGTATATCGACCATTTGGATATCTTAAATAAACAGTTTAATTGCAAGGAATGACCTTATAATAATTTGAAGGAAAAAAATTAGTTCAGCGTATGGATCAGCATCATTTTTTAATTTAATATTTACGTTAATAATTTCAAACCATTTCTCAATCTAAATAGATAAAAATATTGTTCTCTGGTCGCTATATGGCACCATTAAGTGAGCTTGTTGGCTCTCGAAGTTGGGGACGCAAGCTGGATGGCGCGCTTTCTTCCCCCCCTTGCTTTGCTGCTCCGTCATTCTTTTCGCCTGCGCGGCCGCCAGCTTGGGTCCTCAACAGTGCGTTGTATCACAACTCCTCGGTGGTGAGAGCTGGCTAACCACTGCGTTTTGTGGGCTGAGTTGATACGCGCCCTTCCCAAGCCATCGTGCTGAGGGCTGTGTGGTACCGGGGAAGTTAAACTACAGTATCTCGAACGATCCCCTCGGGGTACCAGGCGAAACCCCGTTGTAATTAGCCTTCCACCCGGGATGAGGACTACCGGGTGGTGACCTCTTACTTGCCTCATTACTCGTGGGACCTTTATGGAAACTACAATTAAAACTAAAACTAAAAACAAACCTGGGCATGGAGCCGGCTCTGCCGGCACCCAGCCTTCTCTCAGGGAAGGAGGCAACTCCCAACCTGCTTCTGGGCGAGCTGCTGCCTCCGGCAGCACCCACCCTCAATCGGCGGAAAGCCAAAAATCGCTTCCTGCCCCTCCACTGGGTTCTACCAAGTTGAGTGAGGTTAATAGGAGGAGAAAGGCCAACCGCCGAAGAAAACAAGCCTTACAAGGTGGCCAGAACTCTGCACTGGGTGCAAGAGATACGGGCCGTGATGGGACTCCTGTACCTTCGGGTGCTGGGAGTAACGTCTCGGGTACGGACTCTACGCCTGGTGCAAGAGAAGCTACCACCTTTTCTGGGAAGAGAACTAGGACAGAGGACTCTGATCCCTCGCCTAGCTCACAAGCGGCGGCGCCAAAGAAGACTAAGTCTTACTGCGACGTCGCCAGCATTGTCAAGATGGCCATCGTTAAAGATGGCTATCCTACTAATGCGGTCACGGATGCGGACGTTGTTCCCATCCAGGCCGCTATACTCGACGCACTGGAAGCTCCTTGGGAAGCTCGCTGCCGCGTCCCCTAAATTTCCACATCATGGCTGGGGCCATGATCTATTCATGTGGAGATTCTGCGACCGGTGAATGGCTCGTGAAGGTGCTGCACCAGAATGAGCGTGCCATAGGGGGAACACGGCTTTCAGTGATGAAAGCCTGTGAACTCCCGAAGCCGTTCAAGGTGTCCTTCCGTACCAAGGACCGTCGCACCACTGATCCGGCGGCTCTTCTCCGGCGACTAAAGGCCTACAACGGAAGGTTTCTGACCGACTGTTGGCGGTGCCTGAAGTCGTTCGATGAGAAGAGCACCAGACGCTGGATATTCCTAATTGATGGCTCCTCCATGGAGGCCATCAAGGAGGCCGGCTTTGAGGGTCTCACTGGTGTTGACGTCGGGACTTTCAAGGTCCTGAACGCACCACAGGACCCTCTTCAGAAGGTCTCTGAAGCTTCTGATGATGAAGGCAATACCGCAGCCAGCGTGAGTGGGGAGCTGGCAGCAAATATTGCTGGAATTAACTTAGAGCCATCCTTTCCAGATGGCTCGGACATAGACCTCGGGACAGAGTCCGACTTTTTGAAGGACTCTGATACCGAGAGGACTTCCGCTCCTGACACTTGGATGGAGATGGAGGCCGGGGCTGCTGCTGGCGGTGGCGAAGGAGATACCGGTCCTGGATCGGGACTCCAAGCTGCTGCCAAGTAGCGGCTAAGTCCGTCTCTCTTTCTGTGGCATGAGCATTAAGGTGATCCAGATCAACCTGCATCACTGCAAAGCAGCCTCGGCAGTCCTTTGTCGGAGGTTTGCCTTAGAGGGCCTGGATGTGGCCCTCATTCAGGAACCTTGGATCCATAATGGTAAAATCCTTGGTTTAAAGAATGTAGGTAACATTACTTATGATTTTACCTCACTCAACCACAGGGCGTGTGTTCTGACAAGGAAGGGTCTCGATACCCTTCCGCTTCCGAACTACCTCACTAGGGCTACTGCTGTGATTAGGGTATTGCCCTCCTCTTTTGGAGAGGCAACTGGCCTTGTCATAGCGTCTGCTTACTTTGCACATGATGCCACGGACTCCCCACCACAGGAGGTTGCCGCTCTTGTCGACCACTGTGAGCAGCAGGGGGACAGGCTCATTCTAGGCTGTGATGCCAATGCTCATCATGTCACGTGGGGCAGCAGCGACTGCAACAAACGTGGTGATGACCTGCTTGAATATCTGGTCGGTACGAACCTGCATATTCTCAACAGGCACAATGTACCAACCTTCGTTACCTCTAACAGAAAGGAGGTCATTGATGTCACCCTTGCCACAGATAATATCAGTCTGTCGGTATCTAACTGGCATGTGTCTGATGAACCATCTCTCTCAGACCATAGGCACATCTGCTTCTCGGTCGCAGTCAAGTCAACTTCGGTTAAGACGGAACTGCGCAACCCTCGTCGGACCGATTGGTCCGGCTACAGGGAGGAACTTTGCCTCCTACTCAGAGGTAATGCTCCTAAACTTACCTCGGTGCTGGAATTTGATTTGGCTGTTGATCTCATGCAACAGGCCATTATCAATTCCTACCACCATAACTGTCCAGCGAAGCCTGCCAGCCGGCCAAGGCTCGTTCCTTGGTGGAATTCGGAACTTGGCAGGCTCCGCAAGCTCACTCGTAAACTCTTTAATAGAGCCAAGAGGACTGGGGACTGGACTAATTATAGACAGACCCTTAACAAGTACAATAAAGCCATCCGGAAGGCTAAGAGGAACTCCTGGAGGGACTTTTGCGGTAGTATTTCCGATGCCCCCGCTACTGCCAAGATCATGAAGATCCTGGCTCATGATAACACTCACCAGCTCAGCACCATTAAGGTGGCAGAAGGTGAGTTTACCAAGTCAGGGACTGATACCCTAAAGTATATGCTTAAGGTACACTTTCCGGACTCCAAGGTTTTTGTCCCCACATGCACCGATGCTCTCCCCGTGTACTTTCGGAGAGCACACAGGGCGGACTGGGGAATTGCCAATAAGATAGTTACATACTCCAGACTTAAGTGGGCTGTCAACTCGTTTCAGCCCTATAAGTCCCCTGGCCCAGATGGCGTCTTTCCTGCCCTCCTTCAGGAAGGTATAGACGCCATTGGCCCCTATCTGTGCAGGATATTCAGGGCCTGCATTGCTCTGGCGCATATTCCGGATATCTGGAAGCGCTCGAAGGTTATCTTTATTCCCAAACCTGGGAAGGCGAGCTATCTTGAGGCCAAGGCATTTAGACCCATCTGTCTTACCTCTTTCTTCCTAAAGATTTTAGAGAAATTGGTGGACAGGTATTTGCGGGATGGAATTCTCTCCCATACTCCCCAGTCCACTGCTCAGTTTGCCTATCAGAAAGGCAAATCTACGGAGACGGCGCTCCATGGCATTTTGAACTGCCTTGATAGGGCCATCGAGTTCAAGGAGATGTCTTTAGCCATCTTCCTTGATATTGAGGGAGCCTTTGATAGGGTCTCTAGTGAAGTTATTCTTCGCGCTGCGGAGCAGTTTGGTATTGACGACACTCTGTGTCGTTGGATACACTCCATGCTCACGAATCGCAGGATGACGGCGTCTCTTCTCGGGGAATCCCTGGAGATCTCCACCGACCGTGGCTGTCCACAGTTAGGGGTTCTGTCCCCTCTTCTTTGGTGCCTGGTGGTGGATGAGCTGCTGGGTCGACTCGGGGAGGGGGGGTGTCACTGCTTTGGCTATGCGGATGACATAGCAGTGATTGTTAGGGGAAGTTCCCTGCAACGATCGCTGCACTGATGAAAACTGCCTTGCATGTTGTTGAGGAATGGTGTAGGGATGTTAACCTCACCGTCAATCCCAACAAGACTGTCCTTATACCGTTTACTCGGAAGAGGACCAATGACCTCTTCAATGATATTTCCTTCCACCGAGGTCAAATACCTTGGCGTGACCTTTGATGCCAAGCTTACTTGGAAATCCCATCTTGACCTTAGCATCAAGAAAGCCAAAATTCTATTCTGGCGTATAAGAAGTTCAGTCAGCAAATCCTGGGGCTTAAGCCCCAGTGCCGTGAACTGGATTTATACTAGAATCATCAGGCCAGTGGTCTCCTATGGAGCTCTTGTCTGGTGGTCCAGGGTTCGCCTTAAAACAGCCCAAGATGAACTACGCAAGCTTCAAAGGCTGGCGTGCATCGGCATCACGGGGTCCATGAGGACTACCCCCACAGCCTCTCTGGAGATCCTTCTGAATATGCTTCCTCTCCACCTCTTTATTGAGGAGGAAGCTATTATGGGAGCCTGTAGGCTCAACAACCACGGCTGGTGGAAGCCCAAGCACTGGGACTTAAGTCACACCAAGCTCTTCAGTGAGTACAGCAGTCTCGAGCCATCACTTGCGATGGTCTCAGACAAGTCTGTTGTATCATATCATTTTGACGAGCCCTTCAGCGTGCACTTTCCTAGTCGCACTGATTGGGAGACCAACCCAGTCCTTGGTACTGGGGGGAGACCGTCTGGTTCACAGACGGCTCGAAGACGGACTCTGGAGCTGGTGCCGGGGTCTACTGCTTGACCAAGAAGTTTGGTTTTTACGAGAGCCTCGGCAACTTTGCCAGTGTTTTCCAAGCGGAAATAATGGCCATTTGTTTATGTGCGGATTTCTGCATCAAGAAAAATTACCGCGGACGGACGATTCAGATTTATTCGGATAGTCAGGCCGCCCTCATGGTACTGAATCAGTGCCTTGTTGACTCAAGACTGGTCCTCAGTTGTCTGGATTTGCTGTGTTCTCTGGCTGCCCGCAACAAGGTTCAATTGCTGTGGGTGCCAGGACACTGCGGATATCTGGGCAATGAAAGGGCTGATATGTATGCCAAAAGGGGGGCTGAGGCGAAGTTCTTCGGACCTGAGCCTGCGGTTCCCATCCCCCATGGCATCATTCCTCATAGGATTCACTGCCGGATGTCTGCACTTCAACTGCAGCTCTGGCTTGACATGGATGGGCAGAGACAAGAAAAGGAGTTTGTCCCGGGTCCTTCTATCACTAGGGCAAAGGAACTGCTTGCCCTCACCAAAAGCAAAATTAGGCTGGTCACCAGTCTCCTCACTGGACACTGCCGGCTGAATAGACACCTGCACTTATTGGGCATCGTTGATGACCCACTCTGTAGGTTCTGCCGGGAGGTAGAAGAAACCTCCTCCCATATCCTCTGCAGCTGCGACTACCTCGCGGCCATGAGGTTTGAGCATTTTGACATGCATACTATGGAACCTCACCAGTTCTCTACTGTCTCGGCCAATCGGATTCTCCGATTCATCGAGGCAACAGGACTCTTCGCAGTCTAATCAGCTCGGGGCGCACAATATACCCTTGGTATCGGTGCTCGACGCGGCGACGCGTCACCCCTTTCAACAATACAACAATACAACAATACAAGTGAGCTTGTTATTTCAAGCAAAATCTTTAAAAGTGGTGTCGATCCACTGTCATGGCAATCGTTGAAAAGGTCATTTTGTGCGTCAACGTGACTATCAGTCTCGTTGCTGGTAATTATAGAGCGAGCGTGCAACCAAACGTATATTTCACAAAGGATCTCATTTCCCAGTTTTAATTGGATACAACACTTTTCTAGATTCATAATATTAGAAACACATTTAAATTCGGATTTTCAAACTAGGCGATGAATAAGGGCAACTACACCACGAATATAGATTTCAAAAGCTGCTTTTTCCACTGACAAGCAACGTAAAACTACATTTCGCCAAGAGCTTCAACTCAATATTCGTTGTACTTAAGGATTTATATGAATTCTCCGTTTGCGAAGTTTTCGAAACCGATTTATGTTTTGAACTATATTCTCATGCCGTTTAATTACAACGTTAATTAAACTATATCGACTGTTTATGTTTCAAATAAACCGTTTCCAGACAAGGAATCAGAAACTCTTCGCCAGCATTCGTTTTCGGCGAACTCCCCTATTAGTACAGTTTAAAGGAAAAAGATTTTGCAGTATCTGAGACCATCTTACTTATGGGCAGGCATACTAAAAGCGACTTAGTTAGAAATTCCGGCTCGTCAAATTATACTGATTCATGTTTAAACAATCCGCCGAAGCAATATTATAAATGATATAATAATTCTACCTCAAGTTCTCTAACACTGTTTACTTCACCATTAGCACTAGCAATGACAGCTTAGAATAAATCTCTATTGGAATATTATATAAACTTAAAGAATGTGTAGCGTTCCGCGGACACAGCCTTGTTGAATTCCACGAAACCATTTCTAAAAACCTTCCCATGTTGTTAAAGATGTGACTTTGTTTAAAGAAGAAACAAACAAGTAAACAACTTACTGAAATATATATAAGGTTAAGTTTAAATTTATGCACGTAAAATTCTATGATTTTTGTTTTCTTAGTAACGATTTTTCGACTTCTTTCTCGGACAAAAATGAAGGGTTTTGATTATAACGTAACAATTATGAATTTTGAAGATACAGTAAGTTCAGATTACAAACATTTCAAACTCAAATTGAATCTTGCTAAACGCAACTGAAAAAATGAAATATCAAAAAAGTATTTTCTATTGATAACTTTCTATTTATTAAAATGTCCCGATAAATTCGATAATTCAAAAAATGAAGCTTCAATATACCTATTTATTTCAAATTGCAATTTTGTCATATTGCCGAAAATATTAATTTTATTCAATAACGCTCAGAATATTTGGGTATCCAACTGCTACTATAATAAAAAGCTATCGGAAAAACAGTATGTTATTTTCCAAAACCTGAACTGTAAATGGGTGGTAATTTACTCGAATTTAAAGTTTACAATAATTTAACATTTTTAACCATTTACCATCATAAATAGATAAATACGTTCGACCTGCGCGCCTCACTTTTAGCGTGACGTTACACTCTTTTTAAATAGCGGCTGCAATTTTGAGATAATAATAATAGAATAGAATAGAATATAAGTTTATTGTGCATTTCAGGTATGGTAAGGTTGAGCTTAGGTTCAATCGCGTAGTTAGGTTAGTTTTCCTGTAACCAATGGGAGCAGAGATAAACCAAACATGAAAATTGCCGAAACATACACTATCGCCCGTATTATTAGCTCCAACGGGTTTTTCAACTAGTACTTAAATATTCCAATGTCATTTCTAGGATCCAGGGTTGCTACCCTACGATTCATTTGACAAAATGATGTATTACATTTTCGAAAACAACAAACGTCTCAAGTATATACATACTAGCGAATATAAGGTAAATAATGATACTCGCACATGCCTAATACCATAAGCATATCAAACCTCCCGTAAGCGTGAATCAGAGGGAAATTAGCCATAGGCATTGTCTTGGCAAAACTCGTGACACGGGTCTTTCTGGTGGCACAATAAGGAAACATTTTTCAAATCGCGCAAGGGATGCTACCGGGAGCTTGGACATAAATACAAGGATTAGTATATATCTTATTCTTACCTATTATATGCTCTACCTAAATTAATACTTGTAATAATAACAAACAATTTAAACCTTGGGTTTTGATGTTCGCGTCTTTGGTAATGATCAGGGAGGGGGAGGCGTGCAAAGTTAATGTTTATTTTAATTTTATTTATTCATCTATTTATTCGGATGGGAGAGTACACTGAATTTTTTTAACAGTTAAAGTGGCGAATACAAAACTTGCGGTAACTTACTCTTTCATCTTTGGTTATTATAATATTAATTTTAAACCATATGTATTGTGTAAACTAATCACTATTAGTTTTTCTATTTTGAACAAAAATTCGAGATAATTTACGCTTAATAAACTTAAAATAACAACTGAGGTAATTGGCGGCGGTAATCGTAGTATAGAAGCAGACGACTGCTGAAATTTCCGAGTTAAAAGGTAGTAGGGGGATACGGGGAAGGAGAGAATTGCTTCGATTCCCCTCGAGGTGGCGCAGGACCTCAAATCTCTCTCTGGCGCTATTGTACAATGGTGATTACCCGTGGTCGTATTGTGAATTCATGCTTACTGGTGGTATGATATGCTTATGCTAATACCTAGAGTGAAGGTTAAGAAATATGGATTTAAAATATTTTAATAGAAAATATCTAAAATCTCTTACATTATTAATATCGAAAATTAATTTTAGAACATATTTTCAGAAAGTAATGGTGATACTTCAGCCAGTAATTTATGACAAACCACCATACAACAAGTGGCTATTTGTAAAAAGAATACCAACTGTAGAATTCTTGCATTCTTGTCATAGATTTATCTCGGCAAAAAACACCACGTATAACACGGGTTCAACAGGAACTTTCAACGACATAAACGCTTTCTCTCAAGGAGTAAGAAACGTTTACTAAACTCCACATTCTTTACTTCTTAGCATTGCACTTTGGTAATTCGGTTTAAAATGATCCATAGCTTCATTTGGAAATTAACTATCGTAGAGATGATTTTCGAACTTTTTTTCTTACCAGGTTTGGATCGGGTTGGTTTGCTCGTTCGCTCTCTTAGCTCTTGTTGAGATCATTCAACGGAGAATAAATGGAATTCGAAACTCAGTCGTAACTTTCGTTTTTAAGAAAGTGTTTTTGTACTACGGAGCTACATTAGGAAAAGGTAAACGTCTCCTTTAATGGCTGCTTTTCACTTGACCGCAATAACGCTCGGCAGCTGACCGAAAGCGCCGGAGTGAAGTTGGATACCGCCAATGTCGGCCGGAAGGCTATTCGGAAATAACTCCCTCTTTTGTGGTGAAGGAGCATTACAATATCCTGCCAAAAGTTCTAAACTAAACACTACGCAATTTCATGACTCCGTGTACAAACTCCTAATTCAAGGGATTGCGAAATCGTATTCAACGCGCGACATTCCCTGGGTCAGGTGACCAACGATTAGTTAGTTGCTGGCGTCTACGCCGCGGTAGACCGAGAAATGAAAATTACCCTACAAGACCGAAATTCCGTTGTCAAGTTGTCTTACGCCGACGATGACATTTTATCGTCCTGAATTTTCGTCCTAATTTCGCCAAGTGAAAACCAGCCCTTAGACTCCGATTGAAACGTGGAGAATATTTCAATGAACACTTCAATGCATGGTCACACGCATCCTAACCACACAGTGTCTCACTGCCTTTCTCTCTTAAGGTACGTCCGCACTAGGCGTAAATTTTCGCTCGCCACGCTACGTACGCTACGCTCGCCACGCGCGCCGAGAAAAACGACTGTCCGCACTTGGCAAATTTTCGCGCCAACCGCGCTGGGCGAACGAGGCGTAGAGAGAAAAAATGTTCGCCAAGCTGAACTTTTTACGTCGGTCTCGCCGGCGTTGGTGGCGTACATCCAATCAGCGAGCGTCTCTGGCTCACGTGCGAATGTCGTCTGCTTGAAAAAATATATACGGTGTTTATTGTGAATATTCTATCGTCGTGAACATGTCGTTAATTACTCTCGAGATTAATGACGAAAATTTAATAAATGAAGTACACTCGAGACCGGAACTGTGGAACATCTCTTTACAAAGCTACAGAATGGCAAAATTGAAGGAAGCTTCGTGGAAAAAAATTGCTGAACGATTAGGTTGCTCTTGTAAGTAAAGTGTACAGTACCTAATGTGTTTCTTATGTATTTATTGTTACTAACTTGTGTGACTAGTGAATGATGCTAAAAGTCGTTGGAAATCTATTCGGGATAAGTATACAAGAGAAAAAAAAGCGGACAAGAAAATCAAAACAAGCGGATCTGGGAGGTCAAACAAGAAATCATGGGAATTCATGGAAACATTATCGTTTTTAAACGACACTTTACAGCACAGACCGTAAATAAATATTGAATTTTAATAGTATCCAAGGCATGACCTACCCATGTAGCCTTTTAAGCAACCATTAGCATAAACAATAGGGACACAGCTATCTGGACTCGTAAACTTATGGAATCTACTGATTTTAAACGACAAATTCTTATAGCACCACAAGTAATATGGGACAAGGCATTCCAAACAATACTCAGGAACAAGAGGCGACAACAACAGAACAAAACCAAGAAATTACCGTAACAACTGAGGCTGGTGATTTTGTAATTAATGCCGAGGATCTGTTATCAGCGTCTACATCAAATCCGTCAGATAGTAATCCCGAAGTTAATGATTCAACAACTTCACGAGAAGAGGGTCCAATTAATGTGGGCGAGGATACTTCGAAACCAGAGGATAAAAGACAACCAAAGTCAAATGGAATTCCTTTTAATAATAAAAAAAGAGGAAGAAAAGATGGAACAGAAGCTGCTCTTCTGGAAATGATGAAGAACAACAATGAAATCATAAAAAATGGTTCATGTTGTAGCCAAAAAGAAACACGAGATTCTGATGAACATTTTTTATTGAGTTTGCTAGACGACTTTAAAAGTTTGCCACCACAAAAAAAGCGTTTCGCTAAAATCCGTTTTATAACGATTTTAGATGAGTTAAACAATGAAGCCGGGCCAGTCAGTACTACCGATGCTTGTGATAATAATTAAAATAATAATAAATGCATATATGAATTCATTGGTTATATCTGTCTTGCCATTCAACCTTGCCATCAGTCATGAAAAACGTTTTCAAGTCATCCCTTGTTGCCGATGCATTTCTTTGTAGGTATTCGTTCCTTGGTGATTGAGTTGAGGCAAAACATTTCCTGGGTCAGTTCGCCAACGTCCACCATGCAACTTTCCTTCTGAATCCACAAAATCACCAAAATCTTTCGGACAATAAAGTCGTTCATCCAGGTTTCCATCTTTGATCATTAAAAAATTATGAAGGGAAACACAAGCTTTCACCACGTCTTCAGCATTTGCAGGCATGAGAGGGATGCTGTTACGAAGCACCCTGAATCGTGCGCATAAAATTCCAAAAGCATTCTCTATACACCTTCTAGCCCGGGATAGCCTATAGTTAAATATACATTTATCCTCCGGAAGGTTTCTTCCTGAGTACGGTCGCATGAGGTTGGGCTTCAACGGAAATGCTTCATCGCCGACAAAGGTAAAAGGGAATTCTATTTGGCTGTTATCCACTTTCCGCGGCGGAGGAAAATACTCTGGCTTTTCAATTGCCATACCTAGCTCTGATGATCCAAAAACTCCACCGTCACTTATTCTACCAAAATTCCCAATGTCAACGAAAGTGAACACATAATTAGCATCACAAGCTGCCATTAGAACGATACTGTGGTGCCCTTTGTAGTTAAAGTATTTCGAACCACTGTTTGGGGGTGCGACAAGATTTATATGTTTCCCATCGATGGCTCCTACGCAGTTAGGAAAATTCCATTGGGTATAAAAATCATCTGCAATGGTAGCCATGCTTGACTTTGTTAAGGGTCGCATGTAGAGAGGCAATAACGCATTCCAAATAGCTTTGCACGTTTCGGGGATGATTTCAGCGACAGTAGATTTTCCTAATCGAAATGCTAGTGACAAAGATCTATAGCTGTTGCCTGTTGCAAGGTATCTAAAAACAAGCAATGATGCAAATTCTATCTAATAAATATTACTTTCATTACCTTACCTCAGGGTTAAGTACAGTCGCTCAGCTGGCGAAATGCACTCGCGAAATTGGGTAGATTGTTTGTTTAATTCTGATGAAACGAGATTCAACAAATAGTCAAATTGGGTTGGTGTATGTCGACAGTATTCAACATAAAGATTATCCCCGTATCTTAGGAAACAGTAACGCATTTTGGGAATAAGGTTTTTAAAATCACCATCAATTTCCCTATCCTGAAAAACTTCTCTGATCCATATTCTACGTTTATTTACGTTTTGTTTTCGCTTCCGAATTAAAAGCAGTGAAATTATTAAATTATTTGCGTGAGCTAATCGCTTTGCTTTGCTACAAACAGGCGCCATTTTAATATAGGAGGCAGACGACATTCGCACGTGAGCCAGAGACGCTCGCTGATTGGATGTACGCCACCAACGCCGGCGAGACCGACGTAAAAAGTTCAGCTTGGCGAACATTTTTTCTCTCTACGCCTCGTTCGCCCAGCGCGGTTGGCGCGAAAATTTGCCAAGTGCGGACAGTCGTTTTTCTCGGCGCGCGTGGCGAGCGTAGCGTACGTAGCGTGGCGAGCGAAAATTTACGCCTAGTGCGGACGTACCTTTAGACCCAAGGTTTCGCGACCAAGGGGGTGCACTTTTTTCACAGCCTAACTTTACAGCACTAGCAAAGGCTGAAAAGGTATAGTATCTCATTTCTCGTAGTGTAAGGTTAACTTGGCCTTTTTGTATAGGTTTCAAATAAAATATTTTTAAACCACGCGCTAGCTCACGCGCCAGGACGCGCTGCATCTCGCGCTTAATTTCAATATTTTGATTCTCTAATTAAGTTCACGTGATTTTTTTAAAACTTTTTGGGCCTATTTTTTGCCTTTCTGAGCCTAAGGTTAAATGATTACAAAGAAATAGTTGGAGAATTTTTATAATTTTCACATGGTTTCAACGAATATTAAGCATGGTGTGTTTTTATACAGTGTATTGTATTATCCGACCATTCCAATTTCCAAATGTAAGTTACGATTTAGTGAAATACTATATAATTAGTCTTAAAAAATGGGACAATTGAGTTTGACTATTCCAGAACTAATCTACTCCCAAATAACGTTTGTCCCCAAAAAGGAACAGATATTATACAAAAACGAGTTTTGCTTCGCAGTCCTTAAAAAACTGCATTTATACACAATCCTTGTCGAGAATTTTTTCAAACCCACAAAGGGCCAGAAACTAGAAATTATTATACTGTATGTATTGCAATTTGAAATGAAGTTTAATCGATATGAGAAATTTGGTTTTAATTGCGTAGTTCAAACATTTGTTATGATTAGAAATTTTACAACAAAAACGGATATAAATGCGGCGTTTCGGAACAAAGACCTAAATCAAGGATGATTATGACTCGAGTTCGAATTGAAGTTTAAAACTTATACAAGATGTAACAACACAAATCAGAATGAGGGAACTCATTTTAGGAGTAGTAAAGCGACATTTTAATCGAAATAAGTGTTCTTTTCTCTTCCACCCTGAAAAATTAAAATGCTAAAAGCTCATTTTGTATTTTTTCGCCTTAACTATTTGACAGGGATAAGTTTTTACGGAAACAGATTCTATATAATTTCATACGTGAAAATCTTAGCCCCCTTTATCTCGAAACGCCGCATTTATACCCGTGTTTGTTGTAAAATTTCTAATCATAACAAGTGTTTGAACTACGCAATTAAAACCAAATTTCTCATATCGATTAAACTTCATTTCAAATTACAATACATACAGTATAATAATTTCTAGTTTCTGGCCCTTTGTGGGTTTGGAAAAGTGTCGCGGATTGTGTATAAATGCAGTTTTTTAAGGACTGCGAAGCAAAACTCGTTTTTGTATAATTTATAAATATTCACTAACAATATTGCCCTAGGTTGTGCCTTCAAACGTCATTTCTAGTTACTTACTTTTTACAACTATCTGCATACTTAAATTTGTTTCTATGTCAAGAAACACATATTTAATCTAAGCTAGTTTAGAAAGGAGGGTAGTAAAGAAGCTTTTGTTTAGACGTTACTTTTTCATAGGGCTATACGTCAAATTAGGAATTAAAGGTAGCAAGCTAATTATCTGCATTAATATAACGAAAGTTCAGATCATTCACTATCTCTACTCTCGACGTGTCCTTACAGCGCAGCGTTCGAAGAAATAATCGAATATTTTATTCCTACTTGTCTAAGACACTTGTAGCGAGCCATATCATATTATTGACTCATGATTAATTTGAAAGATATTATTTAAGCTCACGGCCGATGGCAATTAAAGAAAGGGATTTTAACATTATTTCTAGTTCACAATGCTTAATAGTCTTAGGCTTCACACACTTTACTTTGAAAATTGAAATTTTTTAAAACTTTAAAAAAAATAACATGTTATAAAATTGGTGTGCAACAGTTTTTAGAACTTTTTTTTAGAAACATGGAAACCAATGACTGGGGTACGTAAATATATAATTTTACAGTTTAAAATTCTACATTTTTAGATTCAATTAAATTGTTCAGTTTATTTAAATTTTATTAGACTACTTCAGATATTATAGATCAAGTTTGCATTGATCAAATCGGGTGTCGGCAATATTCCGGTCAGACAAAATCTCCGCAACAATGGTCATAAGAAAAAATCGAGGGGCCGGTCACTCAGTGCAATCGGTGTTCACGTCAGTACCTTTGACAGTATTAAAGTGATTATGAGAAATCTTTAAAAGCCCTGCCCTTGACAGTGCTAAAATTATCACACGTAATCTATAATCGGTGTACAGTGAGTCTGACAGTGATTAGCCCCTCGCAAAAAATCCCCACTTGCACATATTTTCCACCCAAATTGTAAAAAAGTTGGGAAAACCAAAATTTTACCTCTCCGTGTCGAGATGATTATATAAACATAAGTATCCAATGAAAACGTCGACCTTTTTGCCCTCATCCTTTCCCACGCTTTGCGCTTCCGCATTTCATCCTTACTCTCAACATTATCTTTCTCCATTTTACATACAAAAATCGAACACTCACTAAAAGAAGCGGCAAAAACCTGCTGGCTACTTACAACCAGTTAATATGAATTAATATCCAACTTCCAAATACAAATATTTTCTGGTAGATAAATTAACAACCTACAAGCAAAGAAAAATTCTCAAGAATGGCTCCCGCAAATTTAATAGGTCTATTTTCAACTAGGTGGGCGTATCTGATTAGATTTAAAATATATATTTTTAAATTTTTGGTCTGGCTGTTATCTACACCTAGATAGTTTTCAGTGAAACAAACAAGGAGCATAAACACAATAGTGGAAGATTTAGTCTTATTTAAAACATGTAAAACAATTATCATCTCTGCAAATAGCTTACACATGTCTTTTTTACCAATGCCTAACCGTTTGGATTTTTCTAAAGCAATCTCAGCACCAAAAAATATTTTTTGATACAAAATAAATGTTTTATATTCTTATTAAGAATAAAACAAGAGGATAAAAAAGGTGTGTACTCTCGTAATTTTTTAAGCTTTTATCATGATTACTCTATACAACTGTAACAAGGAGTATAAACCCATTAGTGGAAGCAGTATGTTTTTTTCGAAACAATCTCGCTTATGTTTATCCTCTCTAGACTTCGCTAAAAACGTATTACTCCTACGTAAAATATTACTAGACAGGCAAGGATTCAAACCATTAAAGAAGGAGCGCAATATTATCCATACAGAGAAAAGAAATTATTATGTTTGTTAGAGGAGCTTCCCAATTTGGTTGTTGTTGTGAAAAGTATATCGCAATGCACGGGCCTTGATAGATATAGGAGGGAATGAATGAAATATATCACAATGCACGGGCCTTGATAGATATAGGAGGCAATGAAGGAAATATATCTCATGCACGGGCCTTGGTAGATATAGGAGGCGATGATAATCTCTCTCAATAATTAACATTAATAATAGTTAAATCGTTTAATATTAAGTTATACCTATTATCATCTCAAACTTTGCTAATATTGACGTTTAAAGTGAAGGGTACCCCTCTTGCCCGCTTTCTTCAAACTTTGGGGTATATATACGATTCGTTTCCATTATAATAGTAAGAAAAAGCGCAATTGCGAAAACCTTTGGTGGCCGATCCCACCTTAGGGAGGCTAGACGTTTCTCGTAACCCTAGCTGATCGCCGCGTATATCCTAAAACCAAACGATGATAATGGAGTAGAAGCCAATGATACAGATTGGTGTCTATGTGGAATAGACGGAAGACCAGTGAGTGGTGGTGTTAGAAGCCAATGATACAGATTGGTGTCTATGTGGAATAGACGGAAGACCAGTGGATGGTGGTGTTAGAAGCCAGTAAGAACAGACTGGTGTCCGTGTGAGATGGACAAAGACCAGAAGATGGTGGTGTGAGAACTCAAGTAGAGGAGCCATTTCCGTGACTGTGAAAGTAGTTCGGAAATGGCGAACACGTTTGCTCCGATACGCAAACTGCGAACGCGGTCACGTGGGTGTAACAACGGACAGACAGACAGACAGACACGTCCGTTACAGAACCTCTCCTGGACTACGTCACACGGAGAGGTAACAACGGACAGACAGACAGACAGACACGTCCGTTACAGAACCTCTCCTGGACTACGTCACACGGAGAGGTAACAAAACCACCCGAAACTAACAACGGAGAAAATCCCTCCACAGCTTTGGCTCGGTTTTTTAGGAGAGGACAGCTAAGGTTAGGTCTGGTTGGGTTTTATTTGGATATTCTCTGAGGAATTTATTTGAGTTGATTTTCTCTTAGAATATGCCAGAACCATGTAGTATACGCGAATCATTAACAGAGTGGAGTTGATGGTGTTTTCACTATTTTCTTGGCCTTTTCTAAGAGTGTAAAGGATTTTATCGGGATTTTTCTCATAGATGTCTATGAGGGGGGACTAAGGGAAGATATGCGACTACCGATGATTATGATCGTGTTCAAACTGTGATTAACCCGACTTAATGATTTTTCAATCAGGATAATGTGGTCATTGTTATACTTTAAGCATCCTCTTCGTCATTGTTCAGTCGAGACAACGGTATATTAAAATTTTTCAACATTGTTTATGCACGTTGTATATTACATTGTATATTTTACGGAGTAGACCTGTACACATTTTTCCCACAAATCAAGTACACACTTTCCATTATTTATAGGAAAAATTATGGATTACGAACGTCATAGAAGTAAGTTATATTACATTCACTTATATTTTGGGCAAATACAAGGTGGCCAATAACGGGTTACGTTTCTTCGATAAATACAAATTAAGGCGTAAGACAAAATAATACGAGCAGAAATATCACTTTTATCATGAGTTAATAATATGTAAGCTCCCTATAAGTTACTCAGGCTCCATAGGCGTAATGTATCCAGCGATTTCTTCTCATTTCGCCCGCGCGGGAAAAAAATCCGAACGTTGCGCTCTCCCTTGTGGAAAAAATTATCCCGCGCGTACGCCTCCTCGACCTTTAGTCGTCGGCTGATTTTTCCATAAAGGGAGTGTTTTAGTCGTGAATGTTTATGTTTTAAGAATTTAACATTAAATCATGGAGTTTGTGTCAGTACCGAGACAAAAAAAATGCAGGAACTCAGTGCAATTTGCCGATATTGATAAAGAATGCTAAATATAAGAGTTGTTATTGTGACTTGAAACCAATTATACAACTGAGCTAAATCCGATCCATTGATCTCTTAACCGAGCGAAATATTCGGTTGCTTAAATAGCTCCGATATCATTGGCTAGCTTCCACGACACGCGCTTCCGGGGAAAAACCCGAAAGAAGAGTAAATAAGATTTTCGTTCACGTGGCGGCCGCAGAGTGTCGCATATAATTGGGAAGCCGGCGGCGCGGGAGAAAACGTTGGAGTATAAAAATGAATTGCCTGAGTAACTTATAGGGAGCTAACATATTATTAACTCATGCTTTTATTTCACATAATTTCCTACTTTTTATGCCTGGCGAAAATAAATGACGGATACAATAGTTTATTTCTCACTTGAGGCCCTTACTAATAGTAGAGACCCTATTTATCTGGAAAATGTATAACACAAAATTCAATTACACAATAACGGACTACTACAATAAATTTAGAAGTAATGAAACTCTTCTGTGTGAAGAAATTTTCAAATATTCCATCTACATATTTAATATATTCAAATGAATATCATAATAGAAGCATTCAAATCATTATCATAATATAACCTATGTTTAAATTTATACTTTATTTGTAACTATATACAATCAAAAGTTTGTTAGATCGATGTAGGTCAAGACACTCAAGATGGAGAAACGTTTATTGGTATCCTAAATGAAAACTTGATACACAATTTTTAAATATAACCTTTATTTTTAGAAGAACGTTCAAGATCGAGATCGGGGATGGACCACACTCGTGAAACTAAAAGTAAACCGATAGTACCAAGCTATAAATAACCAAATGTCTTGAACCAAATTGGTGTTGGAGATATAGTTAAAAGTGCTTTTAAGCTACGAAATATCTCCTTAATATAACGTGTTTCAATTAATAGAATTGATGCGCTGTCGAGTAGTTCCAAAACTTGGCCACGGAATGGCCATTTGTGGCGATGGCCTGATGTGCCAAGTTGGTAAAGTTTTTAGATAAGAAATTTATTAAAGGTGAAAACCAATTCTCCATACATCCAATAAGTATAAATTTTCTCTGAGAGAATTTTTTATTGTAATAGGCAATCAAATTAAAATGTACAATAGTACATGTTCTGTGAAAAGCACGTTAAAAAAGTTTGTTCAAAACATTAAAAATATTGAAGAGGATAGGAAATAGTGATATACATCATTTGGTAAGCGTTTAAAGTAAATATAATAGTCCTATATTGTAACCAAGAAGTTTAGGAACCCTGTCCATTTTAAATTTATTTCCGTGTAACACAACCAAGTTCAAAAACGAAAATACTAACTCTCCGAGTCCAGATGATTGCCTCCAAAGGCTAACCTAAGATTGTATGCACCATGACTGGGAAAGTGTATACTTTAAAAGTACTGGTTATTATATTAATGAATTGTTTCACCTTCACAATCATATGAAAAAAGGATCACAGGCTACGATATACCAAGTTTTCAGTGCCGGGTTACTGACTAGCCACTAAAGGCATTAGCTTAAGGGCCCCGGGACCCATGGAGCCCCGAGAGTCCAGCTTTTGCCCCCAAAACGCCTAGGGCCTAGGGCTTAGGGCTCTAAGGGTGTTATCTGGCACCGCGAGCCTTCAGCCTATGGTCACCAGGGTTGAGAAAAGCGTCAGCGAACAAAATTTAAATGATATGGGCACTGCCATAATTTAAAATGGGATAAGCAAGAGCAGAAGCCCATTAAATTAGCCCAGGAAGTGAACAATTACAATGGCTGGTATAGCGTACGTCTCTGCTGGGATAAAAACTCCTTCTAGCTCCATGGATAGGGGGTTAAATTTTTCCCCCTTTCCTAACACAGTTAGAAATCTCGAGCTCCTCTCTAGAAAGTCTTTCTTGACGTGGGCGGGGTGTGACCAAAGAGAATTTATAATAGGGAGTGGAAGCTCTTGCCCTTGACAGTGCTAAATACAAATGTAGCTCAAACAAGTAGGCTGCGACGCTAAAACTGGCCAGGTAAATTTCCGGTCACATGACTCTGCTTTAATTTTAAAGTTTGCCCTCAATCACTATTGGTTGTACAATTACCCAATAAGGGTTCGAGATTTCGAGTGCGACTGGTGCCATTTAGAGTTATTTTAAGTCGGACGTTTCACTTTCCCTAAAAAGGTAGTGTCCATCTCCTCTAGAGACCCTCCCGCAACATTCTAGAACCACCCTAGAGGGCGTGGCCACAAAAATTATACCGGAAATATACCTGGCCAGTTTTGTTGATGAAGTGATTTTTGAGCTACATAATATTCCTCAGTTTCCACTCCCTATTATAAATTCTCTCTGGTGTGACTTCTTCAGCCCATGAACGCTGCATCTCTAAAGGGTAGATTGTTTGCTTTATAAAAAATTGAAAAAAGAACGGCCACGGTTGTTAAAGGGAGGGTGAAGTAGAAAATCAAGTGGTTTTTTTTAATCGATTCTTCTACTAAGTATAAAAAGGCAGGGGGTTACGCGATTGGTCGGACGTCGTTATTTAAAATTATCTTTTAAATCTGAACCTAATTTGAATTTTGAAATCATTCGGAGCTAGTATTTCCAGAATGTTTGACTATGCAGACTGGTCTTGTAAATAGTAGGGGAATCGATAGAAAAACCACTTGATTTTCTACTTCACCCTCCCTTTAAATAGTTTTTTTTCCAATAGGTTTATGAAGAGTCATAAAAAACTGAATGACCTCTACTGTTCCAAAATTCACACCCCCATCCCTTCTCCTATTTTTAAGCGAGCTCGGTTTAACAGTGGAAGGGGGCGTTTTCGGCCAATAGTTTTTTCTCTCTCGATAGGGCTAATTTTGGCGTACGAGTCGCACCTAAGCCGGAGATCTGAGAAAAATTATCGCGAGGTGGCGAAGGTGTCGCCCTTCTTCAGTATTGCTACACAAGAGAGGGGAGTCCCAAACCCCGCTTTTGGTTACTTCCTAGGCTAATTTAATGGACTTCTGGCAAGAGTAATGTATGAGTTGACAGAGAACATTTAAGGCACGCATTAGCAGGTGGCGATAATAGAAGCGTGCACAATTTTTTTTAAATTGGTTTCGCTTCAAACTGGCAGTGAAGAGGGCCGTTCAAATTTAGACATATCAGTTCCATGAATTACCGAGGAGAGGTAAAAATCAAAACCGTTACATTTGGCCTATCACTAAAGACATACATCATCTTCAATGGAACCATGGTCAACGGAGCGTTCGACAAAACTAACATTACAAGTACGATCAGGATTGCTAGCTCAATTTCATAAATTAGTTAAATACAATAATAGTTTTACAGTGAAACTATTTACCTTCCTCTATAACTTTCAAAGCATCCGTATCGAAAAGAAAAGTATTAATTTGGCGAAAATGCAAAATAGTATGAAAACTACTTTTAGATGTACATCTATTATATTTCCAAGTGAGACGAGGGTAGCAATGGCAATGTAGGTGTTTCGCTCGTGTTTTTGCCATACGACTGTAGGGGGGGGGCAGTGATCGGAGCGGCGCCGAAAACTAATACTCTTGAAACCTAATTAAAAATACTTCAGTTTTTAAAACTATCTAACTAACTAACTAACTATATATATATATATATATTTATTTGAAAACGTAATTTTAGCTTCTATCCGATTTAAAAAAAATGAAAGCTTTTCATTAGTAGTCAAAAGATTGACTCTATCGCTTTACGGCCATATTAATTTCCCGTTAACCTTCACATCTGGTCCCTTGTTTTTTGTGTCAGAAATATATTTTAAGTTTGTGTTGTAACGGCCATATCGCAAACGCGAAATGGCGTTACCCCTGGTAGGCCGTTGCTCCTCATAACGTTAAAATTAGCGAGCTTGGGGTGGCAGCGGAACGAGCATACGCTTGTAAAACTATCAGGGGGGTCTAAGAAAGTTCTATTGCACCGCGCAACTGTCATCGTCGGAGTCCCGACAGAGACTTAACCCCTTGACCAAAAGTCAAGGGGGAAGGAACTCTTAGACCCGACTCGAGACCCTGTGTCTGTAAAAGGAGGGGCTGGGGACCAGGAGGTGATCTTTTGGCTGCTCACCGAAGAGAGAGCTCTTCCATTTTTATTTTGTTAAAATGTATACTTTAGTTTTTAAGTTAAAAAGATGACTGGGTGAGTGAGAATAAATTATTGTATTGAAAAACAGTGCTGTATTACTCTTAAGGTAAGCCTACCAGTTTTGTGGGGCTTACAAACTGGCGCCCAACGTGGGGCTTTGAGATAATAGAGTAATACATGTACTTAGTTTAATTTTTCTTTAAGTTTAAATCGAAAGAGTGCTTGGGTTGCGAGCCGATTTAGTTGATTGATAGTTAGTTAGTAGAGTTAAGTAAAATTAGATAAAGCGATTTCGCTATTATTTAGTTATGCCGGAAACTAGATCCGGGGGTTCCTCTAATAATGACGAAGGAGCAGTGTCCGGAGACCCGGCGCTGCAAATGAGTCAAATTATTAGTGATGCCCTGCGTCAAGCCTTCCAAGGTTTTGGCTCAGGTAGTGGGCAGCTAGCGTTGGAAATCCAACACAAACTCCCCAGGTAAGGTTGCGAGTAGACGCAGATGAGAAATCTCCGATGGAGGCTCTTCTGCGATATCAATCAGCGACCGGCTATAGTGATAAGGATATCCTTTTTCACGTGATCCCTTTGTCTTTACAAGGGCCGGCCGATCGCTGGTTTAAATTTGTGGGGGGTTCAGCCGCTTTCAAAAACCTTTCGGAATTCCGAGAGTGTTTTAGAAAAGAGTATCAGGCAACTGATTACTCTAGGCACATTCAAATTGAGTTGGATAACCGAACTCAAGGACAAAATGAACCGTTGACTCAGTACATCCATTGTTTATCGGAGTATTCTCACCGATTAGAAACACCGGAATCGGAGTCGGTACAAATTCAGCGCGTCCTACGGCAGTGTCATCCGACATACCGTAGAATGCTAAGGGGGAAAGCTTTCGCTACCCTAACTGAATTGGCTGAGGAGGCTAAGATTCTTCAATCTGATCTCCTAGCCGAGGAAATGTACAGACCCGCACCGTCAATGGCGGAATCCTTAGAACCTGGTTTGGCATATGAGGCAAGCGCTACGATTGAGCAATCGCATCAATCGGTTAGTAAAGCCGTCAGTATGCCGGTTTCTGCGGATGCAAATGCATTTGCGGGAAACCAGGTGGGAGTAGGATTGGCAGCCTTAGATCCGTACTCTTACTTTAGAGTACAGAGACAGGCGTTGAGCGGAGTAAACATTCGCTCAGCTAAAAGGGCAGATGATACTTTTAATGTGGATTCCAATGGCGGAAATCCAGACCAAAGGAAAGGTAACCGTAGTATTGGGCGCTGTTACAAGTGCAAGCAACACGGCCATTTCAAAAGGGATTGTACTAATCCGGGAAATGGGCAAACGAGACAACTAAGATAATCGGAAAACGAATTATTCTTGGAAGGGGCCTCGTTATAAAATTGAATCCAAAATAACGAGGGCCAAAAACCAGGCAAGAAATTCGAAAACTCGAATTTTCGCGCCATCGGTTAATCATCGTCTACATTCACAGTTCTTTATACAAAATGTTCTGTAGACTGCAGGTACAAATAATGAGCGTTATAAGTTCATCTGATGCCGGTAGGACAATGGTGTGAATGGGTCTTCGACTTTCGCGATCGCGAACCAATCCCCACTGGTCGGGATTAAATCGTTTCGTAGCTATTGTTGGACTTGAAGATAAGCTCGCAAAAAATGTAGTTTTGCGGCGTCGGTTGTTGGATGAAGCTTAGCGAGATCAAATGAGGACTTGACAGTAAGTGTGGCAACGGTTCCAATATACGTGTACTATCAACATAGTTGAAGCGTGTCGTGTCCATTATCACCCTATAAAGCGACAAGAAATCTCTCTACGGTAGCAGCTATGGCTTTCTTAGATGCAATATGGTCATTAAAAAATCGCAACGAATTTGTAAGATGTTGTTTATCTGTCATTACTTTAAACCACGCCTTATCATAACCACAACCAGTTACAGCACGTAAATGAAAGAAGTGTTCTTTAAAATTTTTTATCTCAAAGGACTTGTCGTGGCGGAGGGTGCCTGAGTTCAGTGTTAGGGTTAGGGAGTTCCTTGGGTTCGCCCTTGGTTCGGACCGTTACTTGCCCCGTTCCGTGAAGGTTTTGCTGGGCCGCTTCGTCCCCGCCCAGGTGTTGCCTTGGCTCGCCCCCGCTATTGGCAACCCTCTAGGGGTCGCGGGTACACTATTTGTTTGGACCGTATGGCACTGTTGTGCTTGGAGGGAACTCTTCCGTCCACTCGAGCCTTCTGCTTCCTTAATCCTTCCCTGTCACCGACCACCTCCTGACTGGGCTTGCCCCTGATGGTGTCCAGCTTCTGTCTTCTGCTCAAATGGCGTTTGTCGGGCCCGCTGGCTGATACCGTGTGCCATAACGGCGGTTCCGCAATTTCAATTTGGAATATGATGGGGAGGGGCGCTGATAAGGCCCATAGCTAGGTCTAGCGCCTAATCCAGGCCTCTGACATGCAGTTATTATGAAATAATCTTCAGGGTGACGATGAATATGAATGAAATGTTAGACATTTGTCTAAAATATTATCTTAAACAACACTAAAATGTACAAACCCCATATTGAATTATATTCTCTAATCAACATGTTGAGAATATTAGCTTTGAATAACTTTTCTTTCTTTCTGATTTTAGGGCAATAATATACGTATGGCCATTTTTAAAAATGGCGTCGATAATTTCAACTTCGAGATGGCCATTTTTTGTTGTTTATTACGCTAATGAAAATCATCTATTCAAAATAGGAATTTCGAAAAGATTTATATATTTGAAATATATTTAGTATTTCTAGCAGTCATTTTCGAAGATGGCGCCTAAACTATCAGTAGCACGTCTTTAATATTCAAGTATGATGTTTAGACGGTCTTCACCAAATTATTACCAATTTTCATAATTTTTTAACCATATTCTGTCTCTAAATGACATTGATGGCGGCCAAATTATCAGATTAATGGCTTCAATATTTTACTATGAGGTTCACACAGCTCTGATTATAATGCCTATCAATTTTCATAATTTTCCAACAACATGGTGAAATATACTGTACCTTGCATTCACGGCGGTCATTTTCCAATATGGCGACCAAACTATTAAACACAGAGCTCTAAAATTTTGCCATGATGTTCATGTGGTTCCAATCATAATGTGTACCAATTTTCATAATTTTTGAAGAAGAACGTGGAATACATTGTAACTGGCATTCCCGGCGGCCATTTTCCAAGATGGCGGCGAAAGCTCGCGCTCTACAGCAGGGGACTTTTAGTATATTTTTTGTTGGGTCAAAAACAACACATGTACCAACTTTCATCTTTATGTTCAAATGTTCTAGGTCAAACCCTAAAAGTCCTGGGCTATATTAGCAAAGAGTAAAACCTAGTATCAAACCAGTGTCCCTTAAAAAAACTTGAAGGTACCATTTTTTCTGGAATTACTATATAGAACAAAATACTTGTGTAAATAATGTTGAAAAATATTTTGAGCTTAATGAAAATTTGGTGGGAAAAACTAAGATAAGAACTTTTTCAAATGATCAATGTTTTATGATCATGTCTTCAAAAGTGACAATTTTAATATCTGTACTTCAGGCTATTTATTTTGTACACTTATCTTTTACACTTTCCCGTCTTTGTCTACAATGACAGTTTTTATTAATTATTAACTTGTGATTGCAGACTTCACATTTGAAGCAAAGACCTGATCTCGGAACGTTCAACGGGGTCCTCATCTAATAGCTAACCCACCTGTTAATGTTTTGGTCCTGAATTTTATCCTTCAGAAATATGAACTAGGCCTACTCATTTTTTTTTTCAAAATGTTAACTTCGTTAATTTAAAGGGATAGTGACAGAACATTAAACAGAAAGCTTAAATAAAATGAGGAATTTGTGGAATGGAAATTGCGTATAAAATCGCGAATGAAATTTAAATGAAAGTACTTTAAATTAAGACAGTATATTTTGTTTGATGAAGTGTTAAAAAAATTAAGCAACACAAGTAGTTTCGCGTCTGGAAAGAAGCGTCGACGTTTCATTTTTGGAAAAATAATTTTAATGTGTAATTAAAGTAGCTTAATTAAACTATAATCTTGTTAAACCGCATGAATGGTTACTGGCGTAGATTAATGGACAGTAACACGGTGACAAACGTGTAGATTCTTTACGTTAATATTTAAATATATTACGAATCGGTAATATTCAAGCACGCCTCGTGCTGCCATCTTTAAAAAGAAAAGTCCAACTTGTAATTATAGAAAATTCATTTGCCTCATAACTAGAGTTCGAAAATTACAGTAATTTTGAAAAATGGAAAATTACGCCGTAAGTTACCGCGTAAATTACCATTCTTGGTAATTTACGAAAAATTCAAAAATTAATTATATTGATCGTTTAAAAGCTAAACAATGAAAAAATCAATTGAACACAGCTATACTTTTGATAGAATAGTATTTTACATTATTTAATCACCGAGTTTTGATGTTTGCAGCTCAAAAAACTTTTGAATAGCAATATCCACTTTCTTCTTTTTACCCATTTTGCGAATATGGAGCTTTTACACCCTTTTGCAAGAGAAATAAATGAGAATTTGGTGGTAAATTACCACGGTAATGACAAGGGTAATTACCGTTTTCGTAATTTACCTGAGAAAATCGTAAATTACAGTTACCCAAATTATATCCTGTTTTCCATTCATTTCCTCTTCCCTTTAAATAGGGCGATTTGTTATGTTTCATTTTATTTAAAATAAGATCTATGTTTCTAAAAGAGAGTGCTTATACACTTTCTTGACAACTTTGACAAGAAAAACGCGACAGACGTGAACATCAAAAGGCAACAGCCATTATTTAAAGAGAGTACCAAGCAAATCGATGAACAATTCTTCAACTTCAATAATGGCTTGTAAGAATGGTTGGGTTCAACTTACCAATCTAACATGTGAATTTGTGACATCAGAATTCTGGTGAAATAATTAAGAGTTGATTTAAAGTTGTGATAGCCTGACTTCTCTTTTTTCCTCTCTGTGACGATGACGTCACGGAGAGGTATTACACTGGACGGGTGTGTGTCTGTCTGTCACCACTTTCGCAGTTGGCAAATCGGAGCTAACGTGTTCGCAGAAAGAAATTTTTGGCTTCTACTCCTTTCGTTAGGATTAACAAGTTGGGAAAATAAATTAAACCTCTCCGAGTCGAGACGTTTTTCTTAAATAATTGATTAAATATAATTAATTTTAATTATTTTTATTGCCAGTAATTTACCTAAATATTAGTTAAGACGTTTTAAGAAACGTGTTTCCTAAAATCATTTCAAATATAGTTATTTTTGACGTTTGAATTCAAGCGTATGCCTCTTTAACAACTTTTGTAAAAGGGTATATAAGGCGATTGGTTCACAGTAAATGAGAAGAAAATCCGCAGCCATTGTGCGGCTCGACGTTTCTGGTACCCTAACCGCTCGCCTCGTAAATCTTAGATAGACAAGAGTTATAATTCAAATTGGCTTACTGCGAAACACATTGGTTTTATCAAGGACGTTTATCAAAACGTGACAGCGCCATCTGTGAGCCTCTAACGGAACCAATTACAACGTTTACTCGCTTATTTGCAATCAGAAACATAGTTATGATTTTTATTTCATCTATTTATTATATTAAAAAGGACTAGAGTTTTTACCTCTCCGTGTGACGTAGTCCAGGAGAGGTTCTGTAACGGCCGTGTGTGTCTGTCTGTCTGTCCGTTGTTACACCCACGTGACCGCGTTCGCAGTTTGCGTATCGGAGCAAACGTGTTCGCCATTTCCGAACTGCTTTCACAGTCACGGAAATGGCTCCTCTACTTGAGTTCTCACACCACCATCTTCTGGTCTTTGTCCATTCCACACGGACACCAAACTGTACATACTGGCTTCTAATCACCACCATCTTCTGGTCTTCGTCCATTCGATCTGGACACCAGTCTGTACATACTGGCTTCCAATCACCACCATCTTCTGTTCTTTGTCAATCCCACATTGACACCAGTCTGCACTTACACTGGCTTCTAACACCACCATCCACTGGTCTTCCGTCTATTCCACATAGACACCAATCTGTATCATTGGCTTCTACTCCATTATCATCGTTTGGTTTTAGGATATACGCGGCGATCAGCTAGGGTTACGAGAAACGTCTAGCCACCAAAGGTTTTCGCAATTGCGCTTTTTCCTTACTATTATAATGGAAACGAATCGTATATATACCCCAAAATTTGAAGAAAGCGGGCAAGAGGGGAACCCTTCACTTTAAACGTCAATATTAGCAAAGTTTGAGATGATAATAGGTATAACTTTATTTTAAACGATTTAACTATTATAAATGTTAATTATAGAAGATTAAAATAATTAAAAATAATTATATTTATTTAAATAATAAAGATAAACCTCTCGTGCAAAGAGAGATTATCATTGCCTCCTATATCTACCAAGGCCTGTGCATGCGATATATTTCCTTCATTGCCTCCTATATCTATCAAGGCCCGTGCATTGTGATATATTTCATTCATTGCCTCCTATATCTATCAAGGCCCGTGCATTGCGATATATTTTTCAAAACAACAACAAAAATGGGAAGCTCCTCTCAGAAACATAATAATTTCTTTTCTCTGTATATGAAATGAAAATATGGATAATATTGCTCTTCTTCTTTAATGGTATGAATCCTTGCCTGTCTATTAACATTTTACGTAGGAGTAATACGTTTTTAGCGAAGTCTAGAGAGATTGTTTCGGAAAAAAAATTACTGCTTCCACTAATGGGTTTATACTCCTTGTTACTGTTGTATAGAGTAATCATGATAAAAGCTTAAAAAATTACGAGAGGACAGACCTTTTTTATCCTCTTGTTTTATTCTTAATAAGAATATAAAACATTTATTTTGTATCAAAAAATATTTTTTGGTGCTAAGATTGCTTTAAAAAAATCCAAACGGTTAGGCATTGGTAAAAAAGACAAATGATATTTTTCAAATCTAATGAGATAACGCCCACCTATTTGAAAATTGCCCTTTTTTATCCGCGGGAGCCATTCTTAATGAGAATTTCGATGCTAGTAGGTTGTCAATTAAACTAACGGTATATTATTGTTGTTGGAAATTGGATATTAAGTCATATTAAGTGGTTGTAAAGAGCCAGCAGGTTTTTGCCGCTTCTTTTTGTGAGTATTTGATTTTTGTATGTAAAATGGAGGAAGATAATTTTGAAAGTAAGGATGAAATGCGGAAGCGCAAAGCGCGGGAAAGGATGAGGGCAAAAAGGTCGACGTGTTTATTGGATACTTAAGTTCAGAGCTGTGCTAATTAGCTGACAACTAATTGAATTAGAATTAGCAATTAGGGAAATATTTTTGAACTAATTAATTAGCCAATTAGCAATAAGGGAAATATTTTTGAACTAATTAATTAGCGAATTAGCAATTAGGGAAATATTTATGAACTAATTAAATAGCCAATTAGCAATTAGACATAGAAACTAATTCAATTCACTTAGAAATTAGACATTTATCTATCAAACTAATTAATTAGAATTACTATTTTCTAATTAAGGTAAAAAAGAAACCATAAGTAAACATAAAAGTTTAAAAGTGCCCATGGATTTAGTACTTTGGTAATGGAAAGTTTAATCTTTCAATGCCATTGAAAAAAGGGTACGGAAGCCAAGAATTTTTCTCGAAAAATGAGACAAGCCTTGAGCCTTCCGTCATGTTAAAATTTGTCTCATTTCTTCATTTTCTTGCCACAATTCCTATAATGGACTCCTGAGAAGTAAATACATGCGCACTGCTATAAATTCGAGTAGGAAAAACAGTCAAAATTTCGAAACGGCGCAGTTGCGAATTACGAAATATTCTACTAGTACTAGTATTCTCTCATATTTGAGGAGCTGAAAAATTTAGAGGAGCACTAAGGCTTCCTCATTGATATAATAAGGCTTTTTCTTATTCAAATAGATGAATCATGAGTTAATTCCTCGATTTTTTTACAACAAATTGGCGTAAAAGATTAATTGAAAATCCAATTGGCTAATTAGTTAATCCTAAATCTAATTAAATTTTAATTAGATAATTACCTTTCCGATTCATACTAATTAATTAGAATTACTTCTCAATTAGCACTAAGGTAATTAAAATTCAATTACCATTTTCAATTAGTAAATGTTGCTAATTAATTAGAAATTCAATTAGCTAACTAATTAATTAGCACAGCTCTGCTTAAGTTTATATAATCTTCTCGACACGGAGAGGTAATATTTTGGTTTTCCCAACTTGTCCATAATATAAAGTGAATATGTGGAAGTACGTTTCGTAATTATGATACCTTTAGTAGTTTTGTAGCTTGAAAGCTCTGTTTCATTTTGATATTCCAAGGACATTTTTTAATATTATTATTTGAACTGGCTGTTTATATATTACTTAAGCTATACTTCATCTGTATATTTTTAATATTATAATTATTATTATTTTCATTTCTAAAATATTTTACATTTTATTTAAGTCTGGTTGTTTTTGTTTGGAATTGCGTCGTCCGCTTAAGATATACTTGCGCGCGGACGACCTTTCAATGGTAATGTTGTGAGCAGTTATTCAGTTTTTTGTTTTTTTTTCTCTCTGAGAGCTATTTTTTAAATCATATTTTTTGTCCAATTTTTAATGGCTATTTTAAACTTTTTATAATTATTTATACATTTGATAGGTGGGTCCAATTTATTGTAATACTTAATGGCTATATACGAGGCGTGACTTTGACCTAGTGACGTTAACATTTTGGGAAGTGCTAGGTTACCAAGATTCACAGATCGGGTGTTTTTCTCATGACATATTATAGCTTCTTGGAACCTTTTACTAAACCCGTCTAATAAGATTAAATATACATAAATTTGTTCGACCGACATGACGTTAAGTTCTTTATAAAGGAATTTACTTGGAGAATCATAAGGTTTATGGAGGCAAATACGCAATATTCTATTAACCAGTACAACTAATGGTCGTATAACTGTTTGGGAAGCATTACCCCATGCTATTATTCCACACTATTTAATTCAAATCGAACTTTGTTTAGCCCCAACGTTGCCTTTGCGTACACTATATTCCACGATTGGCCCACAAAAATTAGTACCGTGTCATCAGCAAAAGATATTTGCCAACCTGTCAAATCGGAGTCGCAAAAATGGTTTATGTATAATGTATACAAGAAACAGGATGGGGGCCAAGTATGGTACCTTGGGGTACGCCATACTTTACCACTTGGGCGTCACTGTTGGTATTTCCAATTCGAACCATTTGTTGCCTATCGGCCAGATAACTTTCAAACAGTTCGAGTGTGGTACCCCTTTACGCCGTAATTCTTTAGTTTCTGCAATAATATTACGTGCGAAATCGAATCAAATGCCTTGGCCAGATCTAGGAATACTGCCAGGACTTTTTACCTTTATCTAAGGAATTTATAGTATTCTTTGTAAAGTGATGTATCGCATCATTTGTGCTCAGATTCTTCTGAAAACCAAATTGATTTTTTGAGATAATACTATTTTTTTCCAGATATCCAACCAAACGAGTCTTTAGACAGCTCTCAAAAATTTTTGAGAGCTGACTAAGAACTGAGATTGGTCGATAGTTAGTAACGTTTAGTCTGCTGCCCGATTTCGGTATTGGGGTTACAATCGCGGTTTTAAAGCTGTTTGGGCACATTCCGCTAGTGATACTAAGATTGATTATATATTAATCAAAAATGTCTTGATTAGAATCAAGACTTAAAAAAGTATCGATAAGACTGAGGTTATCACTTGACTTAAGGTTCAGATATTAATTTTTCTTTTTAATTGAAACTTAAAGGCATGCTTAAGAAAAAACAACGTTCCATTACCGTTTTTCGTTGGAATAACTTATTTTACAGGTAATCAATTTCAAAAATTTACTTATCTCGGGTTTTCGGGCACAATTCCATTCCCCCAAAACATTTTATCATTACATTAATTACTTTTGAGAGAGTACGTGTATGACTTTGAGTTTTAAAAGGTTCCCCCATTTGTGCCCGGCATGCTTCGCAGTGGAACAGTTGAAAACAATGGCGGAAAATTAAGTAGGGACTGTTAGATTTTTACTCGTGGTTATGCAAAATGATGTAATGTCTAGTGTACTTCAGTCAACAGTCATACTGTTCATTCTCATAGCTCAGGACATGATTAATGCTACTCACCTATTTCTCTCTCTAGTTTCTTACAATGGTTAGAGACTATTCAGTGCCGCTGGTCGCACATGATGATATTTCAACTACAGTTTACATCAATTCTCCGTGGTCGCACTATTTGCGGGTTAAGCACTAATTTGTTCTGGACATGTCTCGAACGGGTGCTTGTTGTAACTTTTTAAAGCAGTGTTGCCAATGTGTGGGTAATCTCTCACATCGTGGGAAATTTAGGTTTGGTGTAGGCTCTGTGGGGAAAAGGTAATATTTTTCCCAAATCGAACAAATGTCGGAATTTTCCTGTTAAAGGGTTAATAGTGCAGACTGTGCAGTTAAAATTAGTGTATTTTCCAAAATTTTGTCCGGTTTAATAATTTCAAGCGACATTTTGAAATAAATTCGGGGATTTTAAGTTTGGCACTGAAAAATAAAGAAAGCATATTTTGAGAATTTTTAAGTTTTATAGCATTTTGGAGCATTTGTACATATTGTCAAAGCCATGCGGAGTGATATTCCATATTAAGCTTAGTAGGATAAAATAGTCCAGATAAATATGACTGTAAAAAAGGGGGTGCGGGAAAAGAGTGAAATTTTAAAATCCACTTTCTAACATTGGCAACACTGATTTGAAAGTTTTGGTCATGGCTAAACAGACCGCTCATTCAGTTTTCTATGGTTTTAAAGCTTATTTTGACACGTTATCTCTCAAAAGTAATTAATGTAATGATAAAATGTTTTGGGGGATTGGAATTGTGGTCGAAAAGCCGAGATAAGTAAATTTTTGAAATTGATTACCTGTAAAATAAGTTATTCCAACGGAAAACGGTAATGGAACGTTGTTTTTTCTTAAGCATGCCTTTAAGTTTCAATTAAAAAGAAAAATTAATATCTGAACCTTAAGTCAAGTGATAACCTCAGTCTTATCGATACTTTTTTAAGTCTTGATTCTAATCAAGACATTTTTGATTAATATCTGCAACTTCAGTCTTAATTGTTTATTAATTTGTTTTAATGTTGAAACCGGGGTTGATTTTAGCCATTATTTCATCGCGTATTCCCTCATACCATAGAATCGGCATTATTATTTAATTTCCGATTCCCTCATACCATAGAATCGGCATTATTAATTAATTCCCGATGGCGGTTGACCAGAAATATACCAGATGTTCCAACGCAGATCATTCTTAAAGACTGTTTTAAGGCCATTGTTCCAACAACATTTAAATACTTTCATGTTCAACATGAATGACTTTAAAATATGTCTTATTCTGGCAGTTGGTGAAATAAGCAATTTGTGGTAAACGTGACTATAAATAAACCAACTACCTATAATTTGGGAAAGGTAGCAATATTTTGGTGGAAAAACATCCAATTTAGTAATATCGTTCTAAATGGGGCAATTTGATAATAATTTGAAAGCAATAACAGGCGCAAGTTAAGTAAAACATCGCTACTTTGGTACTGTTAGAGATTTTATTTTTTGTGTATTTTTGAAAAAGCTGGCATAAGCTACTTTAAGGTCCGCCCTCGTATTGACTTCTAGTTGGTTTCTGACTTTGGTATTGAAAAATTGTAGGGTAGAATAATAGGCACCGTGTTAGGGCAGGCAATGGAACTGTTTAGCTTTAGCATTAAGCATTGGAAATAAATATTTATTTATACTTATGAAATGAATGGTGAAATAACGTGTTGTCAGCTATTTAGGTCTTGAGTACAGTAATTTAATAACTATAAAAATTATGGTCAATAATTTTATTCAAGAAAAGAGTTCTTTAATTAATAATTATAACATTATCTGGAATTTTGAAGTTAACTTTTGTTTAATAATTCCTCGTGAATCATTAAAGAATTAAATAACATTGCGAATATTTAGTTTTTTGAGTATTTTAAAAGCTTTAAACACGTATTATGATGTTCTGTTAATGCACAAAAGATTTATTTTATGTACACTTTTGGTTTGGTATAGCTGCATTTATTTACAGCATTTAATTTGGGCTTAAATTCCCATAATTAATTTGTTATTATAAATTGTATTATAAAATTTTTTTTAATAATATTTTTTGTTTTCCATGTTTAAGCTAATAGTTGCGTATTTTATAAAGTTTTATTCCTAGCTTCCGAAGGAAAATTTAATTTTTGTCTCCAGAATGGTTTTTAAAATAATTAGTGATTTGTTCTCGTAAAATTTTCAATTCAGTGGTAAATGTAAGTTTCACAATGTAATCATTGAAGAGATTAATGAAATTTTCAAAGACAATCATACTTAAAAGTCCAACATTAATGTTGAATGCCTATAATAATTTTGATAATCACTCAAGTGAAAGATTCCATTTTTAATAAGTGTTTATATACATTTAATCCTAGGACTTTCAAATTGGGAATTTATTATAGCCTAGTTGCCAGAAAAACAGTAATTTTTCTGTCTCCTATAAAGGAGGGAGGGGTGTCTTTGTTAAATCACCTTTAACATTTTTAAAGATGCTTTTTAAAAGCGTACTGATATGTTGATGTAAAATATGAGTTGTTCAGATGCCCTTTAATTGTTAGTGATAATTCTAATTCATTTCACAAACATTTTTCGTATTCATTATTATTGCATGATAGTGGTTAATGAGTGAGTGTCATTAATTGACATCTTTAATTAACGATTTCATCGAGGTTCTTTTGTTTGTCAAACCTTCATTGCGATGGTTTTAATTACGAAGTTTCAATGCAAATTGAATTGCGATGTTTTTAATTATGAAGTTTCAATGCAAATTGAATTGCGATGGTTTTAATTATGAAGTTTCAATGCAAATTGAATTGCGATGGTTTTAATTATGAAGTTTCAATGCAAATTGAATTGCGATGGTTTGAATTACGAAGTTTGAATGCAAATTGAATTGATAGTCCACGGTGATGAAAGATTAACGAGGGAAGTAATTGAGGTTTAATCGGGTGGTGAAGGAAGGGGGATTTGGGGTGTTTCACCACCCTCGGACACGGGGTAGTCAGTTCCTGTAGGGTAGGCATTCTGACAAGTCCCTTATTCCCTCAAAACTTTGTCGCCCAGAAGCTAGGCTTACAGAAGTGAGCTAAACTTCCGACAGTACATATACAGCCGTTATTAGGCAACCCTTGTTTGAAGAAGTTATTTTGGGAATCCTTTTTCGAGCTTCTATTTTGTTTGTGGACCAATTGCCAAGTCGTAAAGGAGTTATGTAGCGAAGTTGAAGCATTGGGATATATTTTTTGGAATTGGTATAGTTGAAGCCAACACAAAGGTTGTTCCTTTGTACATCTTTGTTGTTCTTAATCCAAAGTCACTTTCACTCTTTGAACGTGCCAATCCAAAGCGTCTGAATATCAGTAGAGAAATTGAATATGGATATTTCTTGATATGCTGTGTCTGTCGTAGGACTTGTTGGGGGTTTTTTTTTCAAAATGATAGTTCGGGAAGTTCTATTGGTCATCGTATTTTAACATTTTAAGTATTTTATATTACTCGTGTTGGCTATGATGAAATATCTTTCTTGTTGGCGCATGTTGATACGATAGGAAATTACTGATTTGTCGAAAGAATGTTGTACTTGGTTATATTAGTTGTGTAAATGGCGGGGGGGGGGGCGGGTTGAAGTAAAACTTTACCATTTACTGGCTATTATATGTTCATTTAAATATAAAATTTTAGGCTATGTTTTTAAAATTTTGTCACGCAACTATTAGCTTAAACTTAAAGAACACTGCTGTTTTATAATCATTATTTTGTGCATGGGTTACCAAAAAGACAATGAAATGGTTATTAAACTTTAAATGTATTTTAAAAATTTTCCAGAAAATTTTTGCAAATTCTACCCCTGTTGATTTATAGGAAACGTCACCTGTCACGCAGATAGATAACCGTAGCTGTTTAGAAACACTAAGAGAATATGCAAAACTTCCTGGAATATTTTGATTGAAAAAAATAGTTTAGTTATTTTTTATTTATGGGGGCAATGTCTATATTTTTTTTGGTGACGACAATAGTGAAAAGTTCTATTACACTTTAAAATCAATTTCTACACAAAGTGTAGTGTTAGTTAATCAGACAATTAAATTAGTTCATATATTTCTTAGCCAAAATACTATTACTGGTATATTATACAAAAACTATACAAGGAAAAGGATATAATAAAATATATTATTTAAATATAAAATTTAAGCTATTTGGCTGTTCTGGTTGTAATTACTTAAAATTAGTTTAGATTTTTTAACTTTTTAAAATGAGTAATGTATATATTTAAAGAGTGTCTTAACGTTAAAAAATGTAGAGCGTTGGTAATGAAGTTGTGAAACTGATATTTAGTGAACCCTTTGAAAAAATAAATTGGAATTGATATTGGTTTAAAATTTGGATACTAGTGTCTAAATTTCAGTTCAACAAGTCTGTTCAGTTTTAAGTAGCATTTTTACGAGCTTATTTAGAAATTAAATTTCATTGCAACGCTTTACTAACAGGGGTTACGCATTTAGTTTTTTTACCTCTTGAAAATTCTATAATTAAAGCAAGATTCGTGGTTTTTTTTCTCTCGTAGCAATAGCTAGGCCCTACAACCCTCCCTCTGCTCCCTTTTAACAGCTATTGCCAAGACAACTCCGAAATGAACCTTGAACCAACGTAAAACCTTAAACTTTCTTGAGGGCCGATAATTTTACCTAGTCATGAATTACTCTAAGGTAATACCAGAAGAAAATAGGGGAAGTGGGTAGCTTGGGCAACTTCGCGAGGCGTCCCGTTTACGGATTTTTCGCGCCATTTCCCTCCCCGTGGGGGTGAAGAGAGATAGGATTTTTACGCGCATTAACACACGAGTGACGTGATTCTGTGGACAGTACGGTCCTACGCCTTCCAACTGACTAGAGGCGTCTGCTAGAGGCAGTGAGGCACTCAGGCAGAATGGCAGAGGCCGGAATCGAGTGGTAAGTACTAAATTCATAACTTATTTTAAAATATGTCTTTATTTTTAAATACAATGGTATTTCTAAGTTCCAGGGAAAAAATTAACTTGTCCGAAGTTTTAAACTGTGATAGGGAAGAGTTCAAAGTAATAAAGTTGTATCCAAGTTGTTGTAGTTTGATTTTTAACATTGGGATTGGTTTGGGTAGTTCTTACTTTTCCTTTCAACACAGCCTGAGTTTTCTTATCGGTAGTTTCCTTGTACGTTAAATCACACTGCGTACTCTTAACGACATTCATTTTATTAAATAACCGAATTTTCGTCCTTTAATTAAACCAATATCCGCATTAACCCGTTGCCTGACGTAACCCTAACTCAAACTGACGCACAGCAGAAATATAAGCAGACTACACAAGTTAGTTCCACAGTTCGCTACATGGTGGCGTTCGCAATGAAATCTGGTACTATTTTATGCTTCGCGCCGATTGGCCAGATTCAAATTTTAAGGGTGGTAGGGGAATCGACCATTGTAAGTGAGAAACACTGGACGACTTGTATGGCTCAAGGCTACGGCTACCCACTTCCCCTATTTTCTTCTGGTAATACGAAACTATTCGTACATCTCTGGCAGGATGTATCGTAAAGATATCCAATATAACGGTTCACACAGAACACTTTGGAATCACAAAGATATCCAAGAGAGTGGTTCACAAAGAACACTTAAGATTCAAAATAAATGGGTACACGCTTCACACCCAGAACTGTGAATCCAAAGTACACTCAGATTTAGATGATGTACTACAAAACTTGAAAAAAAATTACGTTTAATTTCGAGGCGAACGATAATCTTTCTTAAAAAAAGTAACATTTTTATCTTTTCTTCTGTATAACACTGGCCCAACACAGTTCCCTTTTCACAGCTATTGCCAAGACAACTCCGAAATGAACCTTGAACCAACGTAAACCTTAAACTTTCTCGAGGGCCGATAATTTTACCTAGTCATGAATTAATCTTAAGGTAATATGAAACTATTCATATTACTCTATTCATATATCTCTTTCAGGACGTGAAACCATCTGATACGTAACATTAATTTTAGAGTTTACTACGGGTTCATTTTTTTAGGAATCCGGGCGCTTAACATTCCCTTTAAAATGTCTATACTCTTTCCAAAAGCAGAACAGTGACGTCAGTCAAGTTACTGACGAATCTCTCTCTTTTTCTAATCATAGTATCGCTGACCTCGTACCAGCCGTTGTCTTTTCTCACAAAGTTCACATAATGTCCCTCGGCTAACGATTCACCTTTATGAATAATCACCCCTTTAGTTTTAAAAAGCATCTTGTTCATTGTGACTTTTTGATTTTCGAAACTCGATATTTTGGTCGAAATCTTAATTGGTCGACCATCTTTGTAATCGCCACGTAGAAGACACAGAAATACGTACTTTCCGCTGGATATCAATACATCACGCTCTTGTATTGTAGGATTATCACAAAATACGCATCGCATTTCTGTTAATCTCATCCCTTTTTCTAAAGATTTCCAATAAATTTTATCTCGGTTTTCTAGTGGAAGATTGAAAATGTTGCTTTGAACAATGTTTTCCGAATTTTGTTCAACTTGACATTTGGGGCATTTGGTAACGTTTCGAGACTTTGACCAAAAAAGATCTTTTAGAGTCTTAGAGTAATCGGCTTCCATTTCTTGGCTTAGTGTCGTCAAGAGCACCATCAAAAACTCACTGGCGTCTTGTTGCTCATTTAGCGAAAAGTGATTACCAACAGCTATTCTCAGTTCCAACCCTTTACGGCTAAAACTACCTTGAGAACTCTCGATGTCGTTTATTGCGTTATGGAGGCAGCGTAAAACTGGTTTTTCTACGAATGATCCGTTGTAAGATTTGACCAATTCTCTTAATTCGGGCACTAATAACAGTAGTTGCAAAACGCTATTTGAATAGCATGTTACTTGATCATCGTTATTTAAACCTTTGACGGGAAAACTATCCAAACTCTGTTGGTCCCTCCTTTTCTTCTTTGGCATTTCCTGCACCGTATCGTCACATCTCTCTTCCTCGCCTTCTAAAAGGCTTTTAGATAGAGTAGGTGCATTTTTTTTTCTACATCGGCTTTGTTTTGACTCCGTTATTTTCGCTAGAGGCAGATCTGGCCTATGTTTTTTGCGAAGCCTGTTATATTCCATAATGGCTCGTCCATCCGCCTTAATTTTAGTCGGATCGAACTGTAATAGATGGAGTCCGGCTAAAGACGTCACTCTTGATAAAGCAACGTACGCCATGCCGGTTCCGAATAAATTCGGACCTAAATCCATAATGGCGCATTTTAAACTCATGCCTTGGCTTTTGTGGATCGTAACTGCGTACGCCAGGATGACGGGAAACTGGGACCGCTTAATGTAAATTTTTGCCATGAGCAAAAATTTAACGCTAATTTTCTCAACTAAAAAATCGGAGATATCGTCGTCGTTATTCGGTTCGCGATCTACTCTGAGAAAAATACCAGTAACGTTTCCTTGTTCGTCCTTCTTGAATCCATTTACGAAACCGATCGTACCATTTACAACGCCTTTTTCAAAACTGATATTCCTTCTGACCATTATTCGGCAGCCAACGCAAAGAAGTAACTTGCTCTCCAAACCGCCCGTTTTGGACGGTTCGTTTTGTAGCCTTTGCAGCCTCCCGAGAATGTTTTTATTCATTTTTTTTGTCACAGTCTGCCATTCTATCCTGACAAGGAATGCTTTCAACTTTCTCGCCGCTTTTTCGCAGCATTTCAAAGTTGAATTTTTCGCACATGGCTAATTTAGGCATCAAACAAGTTGGTTGAAACCCTTCATTGGACAGCTTAATGAAAAGCTCCATAGCCACCTCGATGTTTTTTCCTCCCTCAACCAATCTAGTTTCTAAGGTTGCTACATCAGCTTCGGAAATATTTCCAATTCTAACTCTGCTTAGAATGTCGCCGTAACTTTGGTCGTTGGCTTGTCTAACATTTTGCGTTAGTTCATCGTATTTAAAAAACTTCCAAAGATCACTTCCTCCGATGCAATTGAATCTAAGTCTGGCTTCTTCGGAAGTGATTTTGATAAACGCGGGATTTCCTTGAACCGGAGGCAATTGGAAAAAGTCTCCCAAAACAAGGATAAATACAACTCCACCAAATGGTTGGTTCATTTCCCAAAAATTCGTTCAGCCTCAAGTGAACGTGAGTCAGTAACACCGACGAGACCATGGAAGTTTCATCAATAATTAACAGTTTTAAATTTCCCAAAGTTTCTTTCATAATGCTCATATTGTCAGAACTCAGTGAATGGTATTCGGCGATACGCCCATGATCTACCGGCAACATTAGTAATCTGTGTAATGTTACGCCATTAACATTCAATGCTGCCAAACCCGTTGGCGCGGCAATGGCCACGCTAGCAGGATTTTGAAAGCGTCGCCTTACGGCGTTGGCGAGAGTGTCTATAAGAAACGATTTGCCAGTGCCACCAGGTCCCGACACAAAAAGGCACTTGTTTCCAGATTTTTCTCCCTCTTGGGAGAAGTGATCCATGATGTAATCATAAATTCTCCTTTGATCCGAGTTTAGTAACGCCACATTGTCAACAACAGTCTCGAAATTCATTTCCATGGCAGCTTCCACATCAGCCATCGCATGTTCGGTTTCGATAACGATTTCCTTCCCTTGCAGTGCATTTTCATCGTCGTCACTTTCAATCTCCGAGACTATGGTTTCTGGCTCTTGCGCCTTTTTAGAAGCCTTCCGTTTCTTTTCAACTTCTTTGGAAACCGAGAGTTTCTCGTGATATTCTCTCATGTCTTTCAACACTGAAAGCGAGTTTTCGAAAGCATCCGCGAAGGTTTCAAACTCGCCCAATAGCTTATTTTCGTCACGCCACGGTTTGAAGAGGATCAGTAGAGCGTGACAATACTTTTCTTTCTCCTCTATCGGGTCGTGAATGTAGTGCTCTACTATGTAGGGCTTAATTCTCTTTCTCATGAAACCCAGATTGTTTTTCAACTCGATTACATTCGCATTTTTCTCGACACCATCAGAGTGCTTCGCATAATCGTAAAACCGTCCAAATTCCCGCAAACTAAGATTTTCCAAGCTGTCGGGACGATTTGGATACTTGTCGTCGACGAACCCTTTTAGGCAAGTGTCCTTGCTTTCGGGGTCAGTTTCCCTCAAACGTTCGAGTTCCTTGTAACCTTTCAAAATTCTCGATCGGTTTTCTTTCAAGTTAGTGTTTATAAATTTAGTGCTGTCGGATTTGTTGTAAAGATCTTGGCCCAACATAAGATCCATAGCTTCGTATATGCCTACTGACTTAGAAGTCAGTGATTTCAATCTATAGGCAAATAATCTTTTGGACAAACTTTCGTGCCCTAACTCGGCAAAAGTTTGGTCCATGTCAGCCCGGTCTCCCTTTGTACGTAAGCCGTGACATAGTTTGCCACTATTTCCGATTTGTCAGCGACAAATTGCAAATCCATGTTGGCTTTGGAAGCCAAAAGTAGCGTGGTATTGTAATAATTGATTAAAACTTCGTGCTGTTTTCTCGGCAAATCGTACAGTCGTTTCTGCACCTTTTTCATTTTACGGTGACGAGTAACTGATCTAAAAGAATTCATAGTAGCAATGTTTGTTACGTTTCGAGGGAAACCGTAACGACACACTTTCAATCCTTTTTTAGAATTTTTCACCTTATAACAACTGGAGGTGCATTTGTGAGTTTCGAATTTTTTACCAGCCGTTGCAGTTCCGGACTTACCTATGCTCTAGGCATCGAACACGTGACGTGTTTTTGCACGTCATCCAAAAAAGTCTCGGTCGATGAAGTTCCAATCTTTGGAGCGTCGTTGGCCCACAAAAGCATATGGTAGTGAGGTAAACCTCGAGATTGGTATTCAACCCTCCAAAAGCGATGTTCTATCATGCCAAGAACTGGATTTTGCTTACACAAAACAAAGTTGTTTAGCAGCGTACGAACTTTGTTGTGAAAGTGCAAATTAACGCTAAGTGGGTCGAAATTCAACAATTCAGCAACCGTCATCGACTCTACTCCTGGAACGTCTGAATTCACTTTTCTCAAGTGATCGTGCAGTTCCATATCATCGTACTCGGCTGGATTAAAAGTTAGAAGCCAGGTGGGAGGACCAAATTCCCGAATCATCGCTAAAACGTTTCTAAGAACTTTATACCAGTAGTCCTTCGTTCCTCGAATATGGCCCAAGAAAGTGGCTAAATTACTCTCAAGTTCTTTATCGCCAGATTCAACGCGACTGAGCAAGTTTTCAACCCCAATTGCCATGGGTTTTTTAACACGAAGAACGTAGTTCAAACTGCTAGAGATCGCCTTCATTTCGCATTCTTGATAAGAATGAAACATATAGGCGTAATCTCGTCTGAAAATTGGACTTTTGTTCAAAAGACGAGATAAACGATACTCTGTTTCAGTTAATTTCCCAAATGGTCTATCATCGTGCTTGCCGTAGCGACCCTTGGGGAACAAATGAACGAAGCTCAAGTACTCCAAGTTTTTGTCCCAAGTATTAATCGGCGCGGCTTCGACGCGCTTCATTTGGTAAGCGGCCAATAAATCTTTCGGTGGTTGGACGTTCACCGGATGAATAGAGTAGTGATCGTACAGAAAGTTTTCGCAACAAAGCCTCGGGCTGTGTTAAAATTTTGTAGACGTTGCCTGGTGCAAGGCTAGACTGATTTTCATCCTGCTCCTGCATGTTAGAAGCGTTTTGGTCACCTTCACCGTCGTGAGGACTATCCGGTGGTCCTTCTGTTGGAACCGCAGCGGAAGCGCGTGTCACCGCATCAGATCCATCGTTAAGCAACGCAAGTGGATCTGTTACGCTCAGTAAGTCATGGGGAGTCAATGAATTTTCATTTCCATCAATATCTTGCGTTCCACAAATATATTCCTCGCTCATTGAAGAAATATCAATGTCCTTATACAAAGGATTAATTTTTTCAGCACAGTGAACGCTTTCAACACTTTTTCGAGGCAAACAACCTGTTGCCAAACCTTTTTGTCCGCAGTCGGAACGCCATTCACTAGGATATGCAATTCGTGATTTTTGGGCAATGTCTTGGGAATCATCTTCAAATTTTTCTCCACTGGTATTGGAAGATAAATTACTCTTCCCTTTAAAGCTTTAACCGTACCGAACTGCATGTTGGAATTGGTTTTAGTACCTAACCGCACCACAGTGTGGAAGGGCTTCACAAGCTGAATTAAAACTTTCTCAAACATGTTTAAATCAGTGACATCTGTCGGAGGATTGTCAACCAACAAGTTGTTCAGGAAGCATCTGATGGGAACTTTCCCCTTTCGTAAATCCGTAGAGCAGTAACGACATAGAAGCTTGTCTGCCTCTCTTGTTTCTGAATTGTTTATTATCCAGCCAGCTCTTAAAATCAGATAGGCCTCGTTATCGAAAACAGCACTGTCTACCATTTTTTCTATTGATCTCAAATACGATTTTTTGTACAATCTTAAGCAGCAGTCACAGGGAGTGTCGTGAAATTCTTTATTATTTAGCGCCGCTCGAACGAATTGAGTTTCGTAAAGATTCAAGATTTCGCTTTCATCGAGACTCGGTCTTGGAGCGTTTTCGCTCCCTGTGGACGCGTTGTTTTGCTCGTTATTTAAATTTTTTCCTCGTGAGGCAAGGATTTTTCTCAATTCCCCCATGATTTTGGTGAGAGAATCGTAATCACCACTTTCAATTTCATTCGAAATCTTTGTTAACGCGTTAAGCAACGCCTTCACGTGATAAATATTATTCAAAATATTTCTAATTCCCGAATAATGAGGAGCCAGTTCAGCAAAAGAACGTAAATAGCTTTGGCAATCTTCACTATCAGCGCAATAAGCCGTGTGTCCCAGGAAAGGAACTATTCTCACCACGATCTCAGCACCATCTGGTGTTATAGACACGTTGGATTTAGAGCAAAATTTATTTCTAAAATCACAAAGGTCCAAACCCGACTCAAAAATTTTAGTCACTGATTTTTCATTCGCATTTGCAACCGTGTTTATGAAAGTTAGCACTTTCGCAATGGCTCGAACTCGAACATTACAAATATCCCTGCACTCCCAATAAACGGTTTTGGGTTTAGTTTCAATAAGACCACTTTCATTGATCACGAAATTTCTTTTCGGATTCTTCTCCTCAGTTTCAACAATGTTGAAAAGATTCGTAACCACTCCTGAATTATTTACTTGAAAGACTCTCTCAACATCATCAGATTTGTTGTTATTTTTAATGTCAACGAGATTGCCCATATCGTCAACGAACAATTCTTTATTGCCATAGATAACGTGGTCTCTCAGCACTTTACGTACATGACCATCAGCATCCAATTGGATAACTTTGGCATAGCGTAATTCGTGATCATTTTTCAATATTTTTCCATTATTTCCAATTGGGTAATAGGTGGTTTCATGGAAATAGGCCTCTTTGAGACTACTGTGAAGCCTTTTACCACCCACAACATCCGTTAAATTGTCTTGATTAACAGACCCAATTTCTTGGACTTTCTCGGCAATATCTTTAAATTCACTAATAGTCCTTGTAAGATGGTAATTGTATGCGAATATAAATGCCTTTTCAAATGCAAAATTCTACCCGCTAACAATTGGCATTTTAGGTTTCGAGAGAGTAACTTTGAATTCCCCTCTCTAGTCAAGCTGTCCAAAGATTTTGTCGCAGACAATCTTTCAGTGAGCCTTGTCACTAAAAATCGTTTGAAACTTTCAGCTATGACTTTCTTGTTTTTTGTCTTAAAAATTCCTTTATTGAGTTTCTTTTTCGCCAAACCCATTTTGCCCACCAGAAAAGGTTTCTTACTGGTTTTTTTGTTTTTTGTCAGAACATTTGTGGCGCCACTTGGTGGCATAGTTCTCTTATTTCTCTTAGCTTTCTCAATTGGAGATTTGCGGGTCTGATTGGTTTTTGAATTTCTTTTATGATAATACTCCTTGTTTTTCAAGTAGTAATTCTTATCCACAAGTTGTTTAGCTTGCTTTTTTTTAGAAGCTTTATTCTGTTTTAACCAACCTTGTAGGTTTTTTTGTCTCTTAGCTCTTTCTCGAGAAACCATTTTAAATATTGAAACTAATTAAATAGTTCACACAAAAGACTTTGGTATCGTAATGATCCAATTAATTTGTTTACACAGAAGGCTTTGGTATCGTAAAGATATCCAATATAACGGTTCACACAGAACACTTTGGAATCACAAGTATATCCAATAAAGTGTTTGACACAAAACACTTTGGAATCACAAATATATCCAATGGAGTGATTCACACAGAACACTTTGGAATCACAAAGATATCCAATGGAGTGATTCACACAGAACACTTTGGAATCACAAAGATATCCAATAGAGTGGTTCACAAAGAACACTTTGGAATCACAAAGATAACCAATAGAGTGGTTCACAAAGAACACTTTGGAATCACAAAGATATCCAATAGAGTGGTTCACAAAGAACACTTTGTACCTGCAAAAGATTCAAAATAAATGGGTACACGCTTCACACCCAGAACTGTGAATGCAAAGTACACTTAGATTTAGATGATGTACTACAAAACATAAAAAAATTACGTATTGATATCGTAATACAATGTAAAAAACTTGATAAATAGAATACACTTGAGTGCAATGATAAACACTCGAATGAAATACTCAAATGGAAGAACAACACTTGAGTTAAAGTCAATTTAATTAGTACAATTAATGTACCAAAAAAAGATAACGAAAGCCTAAATACGTTTCTAAAGTTTAAACAAAAGATTATTTAAACTTACTGTGAGAATGCCTTTTAACAACGCAAACCCCTTGACGAAACATACGGCACAAAAATAGGCTTAAAAGTTGGGTGAACCACGCGGCCACATGTTTCAGCCTCATTCAGGGCCAATCTTGTCTCGCGCAAATTTTTCTGCGGTATTTGGTTTTTTTGACTTGGATCCGGGGAAAATGATATCTGAACTGAACTGATTGGCCATCAACATTCGCCGAATCGCCTCTGAATATAGGGGCGTCGCCATAGACAGACATACACCAGCCGCAGTGTTTTCAAAATGGCCGCTACAACGGGGTACGATGTTGTGAAGAAATAAGAATTTTAAATGTTGACAAGTTTATGGTAACACAGTTTGGAATTTATAATACGCGGATTACAACTAAGAAGACCGAAAACGATGTCTAATAGAAGGAGAACAGGTTTACAAGTGTAAGGACGTCATATTTTACGGCATACAAAGTAGAGACTACAAAGGCTTAACATTCATAGAGATAGCTTCAGTAATGCTAAACCAAAATTGCTCTCCTAAGCAGACTTGTAAATAGGGGGTACCAGGGAGCCTGTGACACCCAAAAAAATTCACAGGACACCCTGAAAAAATATTTTATGGGGGGATCGGGTACCACCGGGTACCCTGAAAAATTCGGTGCGATGAGAACTCTCCCCCAGAACAGACCAAAACAGCTCTCAAAAAAGGGAAAAAATAAATTGGCATATATTTCCCCTCAAATTTGTAGCCGGAATGCATTTTTCCCTCCCTCACATTTTGTTTTGGGCTTGCTTCCTTACTCCCTAGCCTCTGTTCCCTTCCCTAGGCGAGTGTGACGCAGTTTCTAGGATCAAGAGTTCAAGGCTCAGTTGTCCACTAGGGAGCCCCGGATACCCAAGAAAATTGGGCTTTGGGGAGGTCGGAAGCCCTCAGGGCTCCCGAAGAAATGATCACTATTTACAAGTCTGCTCCTAAGCTTGATAATGAAACTAGAGAGCTGCACGGAACGGAATTTTTTCCGTTTTCCGCGGAGTCCGTTCCGTTCCGTCGGCTTAAAACGGAATCGGAAGGAAGAAAGATCTTTATAACGGAAACGGATCGGAAATGGAAGAGCTAATGAAGGAGTTGTGGAAACGGAACGGAAACGGAAAAGCTAATGAACGATTTTATGGAAACGGAACGGAAACGGAAAAGCTAATGAACGATTTTATGGAAACGGAACGGAAGCGGAAAAGCTAATGAACGATTTTGTGGAAACGGAACGGAAACGGAAGAGCTAATGAAGGATTTGTGGAAACGGAACGGAAACGGAAGAGCTAATGAGCGATTTTATGGAAACGGAACGGAAACAGGATAAAAATGTGTTATGGTTAAGGCATGGATAAAGAATACCCGCGAGGAGTTTTCACTCTACAGGATAGGCAACTCCCTATCTCGAACGACAGCTCATTCTGTATATACTCTATTACAGCATCGGTTTTCAGCACGCGCTTAGCTAGGTCTCTATGTAACTTAACTTTGTACGTGATGTCACGAGACGAAAAATTTCTGGATTTAATGTATCCGCGAGTTTTTTTAGCTCGAGTGTAAGGACCTCAAAGTCTTAGTTTCAGATGCGTGGGAAATTGCCTACAGCCTGCTGCACGTATTTGAATCTAAGGCCTGAGGTTTTTCGTCTCTTGTCAGCACGCACAAAGCTAGGTTACATAGAGACCTAGCAATGCGCACGCTGACAACCGATCTTGCAACAGCGTATGTGCAGAATAAGCTGTCCTTCGAGATAGGAAGTTGCCTATCCTATAGCGTGAAAAGAAAATTCCTCACGCGCATTTTTTATCCACGGTGAAGGAATTGAATAGGATCGGACACAGATCTTTTGTTCTCTGTAGCTCTCTAGTGAGCTGCACTGAAAGGAATTTTTTCCGTTTTCCGCGGAGTCCGTTCCGTTCCGCCGGATTAAAACGGAAACAGAACGTAAACGGAAGAGCTAATGAAGGAGTTGTGGAAACGGAACGGAAACGGAAAAGCTAATGAACGATTTTATGGAAACGGAACGGAAACGGAAAAGCTAATAAACGATTTTATGGAAACGGAACGGAAACGGAAAAGCTAATAAACGATTTTATGGAAACGGAACGGAAACGGAAAAGCTAATGAATTATTTAATGGAAACGGAACGGAAACGGAAAAGCTAATGAACGATTTTGTGGAAACGGAACGGAAACGGAATAGCTAATGAAGGAGGTTTGGAAACGGAACGGAAAAAGGAAAAAAATATCTTATGGCAACGGAATTGAAACGGATCGGACACAGATATTTTGTTCTCTGCAGCTCTCTAAATGAAACCAAAGTCCTCCAAACCCAAAGCACCCCTCGTAAACATATTAACATTTTTCTTGTTATGCAGAAATTTACAACTGTCTAACCACTACACTGAAAACAATGATGAACTAAAATTTTTTACTGATTTCTCCAATAACATAAAGGGGGGAATCCACATTTCTGTGACAAAAGAACTTGCCAAGAGTCTATGCTCTGAAAGAATTAAGCAAGGGAAAGAAGGAAAAGATCATAAGAAGATGCTCGAGAGACGGGAAAGGTTCTCCGGGTCAATGTGCTATGCAATATATACATGCACTACAATGTTATGGAAATAAGGTGTCCCATGAAAGGAGCCACCCTTTCAATCGCAGGGTTAAACAAAAAGTGGAAGGAGAAAATTATGATTTGAAGAAAAAACAAATATTAGGGACAGATTCAGCCAGAAATGGCAGTTTTAAATTTTGAACAATGTCACTTGGCCACTTTTACAAAAAAAAACCCGACATACTAGTCACTGTAGTAAAAAAGGACAAAGATTTTGTTTTGAAATTAGTTAAAACAATTTTATTTTATTTTATTATATTGATACCGAAATTAGTGGGATAAAATTGTAAAACTGTTCACAATTAAAATTATTTTTTAAAAGCCAAATGTCCATTTTATTAAAATCTAACTTCATCAAATATTTGTGATGACAAGTTTACAATGCCAGCTGCGATTAAAAACATAGGGTTGATGAAAGACATCATCTCCCAATCCAGTTTTTCATTAAAGATTGAAAAAAGTTTTAATCTTTGTATTGCTCTCTCTACGTCTACTCTTGGTTTTGCTATTTTCAAGTTTTCGAGTGATTTTGTTTCCGTAAACAGTTTAGATTTTTTCAAAAATGTTGGGATAAAAATTTCGATTCCTTTTTCCAAACATTCGGTCTCTATTCTGAATCCATCCATTGGGATTTTAGGCCAGGACAGATAGGCCAAAAAAGGGCTTGACCTAGAACATTTGAACATAAAGATGAAAATTGGTAGATATGTTATTTTTGACCAAACAAAAAATATACTAAAAGTCCCCTGCTGTAGAGCGCGAGCTTTCGCCGCCATCTTGGAAAATGGCCGCCGGGAATTACAGCTACAATGTATTCCACGTTCTTCTTCAAAAATTATGAAAATTGGTACACCTTATGATTGGAACCACATAAACATCATGGCAAAATTTTACAGCTCTGTGTTCAATAGTTTGGTCGCCATATTGGAAAATGGCCGCCGTGAATGCTAGGTACAGTATATTTCACCATGTTGTTGGAAAATTATGAAAATTAATAGGTATTGTAATCAGAGCTGTGTGAATCTCATAGTAAAATATTGAAGCCATTACTCAGATAGTTTGGCCGCCATGTTGCAAAATGGCCGCCATCAATGCCATTTAGATACAGTATATAATTCAAAATTTATGAAAATTGGTAATTATTATGTTGAAGACCGTCTAAAGTCTAAACATCATACTTGAATATTGAAGACGTGCTACTGAAAGTTTGGGCGCCATCTTCGAAAATGACCGCTCCAAGTGCCAAATATATTACCGATATAAAAAATTTTTCGATATTTTTTTATTGAGTTGATGATTTTCATGAACGTATAAAACGGCATAAAAATAACTAATTTCGAGTCCAAATTATCGACTTATCTTCAAAATTGGTCCCTGAAATATTTCTATCCTAAAATCTCGAAAAATGAAAAGGAAAGCCATATAACTCAGATTTTGGTTAGGAAAAACCGTTTTATATGGGGTATATACATTTTAGTGTCGTTAAGGATTAGATTTAAGACAAATTTTTAATATTTCGTTCATCTTTCGTTCATATTTCTCGTCATCCTGAAGATTTTTTATTACGGCTAAGACCTTGAAAATGACCACACATTGCCCAGCAAGCTAAACCAGATCGTCGACATTCACAGTTCTTTATGCAAAATGTTCTGCAGACTGCAGGTACAAATAATGAGTGTTACAAAATCATCTGATGCCGGAAGGAGAATGGTGTGAATGGGATTAAATCGTTTCCTAGCTATTTTGGGCTTGAAGATACGCTTGGAAAAAATGTGGTTTTGCGTTGTCGGTTGTTGGATGAAGCTTAGCGAGATCAAATGAGGACTTGACAGTATATGTGGCAACGGTTCCATTATACGTGTAGTATCTACATAGTTGAAGCGTGAAGTGTCAATTATCACCCTATAAAAAACGAAAAGAAATCTCTCTTTGGCAGCAGCTATGCCTTCCTTAGATGCAATATGGTCATTAAAAAAACGCAACGTATTTGTAAGATGTTGATTATCTGTCATTACTTTAAACCACGCCTTATCATAACCACACCCAGTTACAGCACGTAAATGAAAGAAATGTACTCTTAACCTTTTTAACTTAAAGGACTTATCGTGGCGGAGGGGGCAAGAGTTCGGTGTGACGGTTCGGGAGTTCCTTGGGTTTGCCCATGGTTCAGACCGTTCCTTGCCCCATTCCATGAAGGTTATGCTGGGCCGCTTCGCTCCCGCCCAGGTGTTGCCACGGCTCGCCCCCGCTATTGGCAACCCTCTAGGGGTCGCGGATACACTATTTGTTTAGGCCGTATGGCACTGTTGTGCTTGGAGAGAACTCCCCTGTCCCCTCGAGTCTTCTGCTGCCTTAATCCTTCCCTGTCACCGACCACCTCCTGACTGGGCTCGCCGCTGACGGTGTCCAGCTTCTGTCACCTGCTCAAGTGGCGTTTGTCGGGCCCGCTGGCCGAGCCCGTGTGTCATGACGGCGGTTCCGCTGGTTCAATTTGGAATATGATGGGGAGGGGCGCTGATAAGGCCCCCAGCTAGGTGTAGCGCCTAATCAAGGGTTCTGACATGCAATTATTATGAAAAATCTTCAGGATGACGATGAATATGTATGAAATGCTAGAGATTTGTCTAAATTCTAATCTTAAACAACACTAGGATGTATAAACCCCATATGAAATCATATTTTCTAATCAACATGTTGAGAAAAACAGCTTAGAATAACTTTTCTTCCTTTCAGAATTTAGGGCAATGATTTTCATGTGGCCATTTTTAAAGATGGCGTCGATAATTTCGACTTCGAGATATCCCTTTTTTGTTGTTTATTACGTTAATGAAAATCATCTATTCAAAAAAGGAATTTCAAAAAGATTTATATATTTGAAATATATTTAGCATTTCCAGCAGTCATTTTCGAAAATGACGCCCAAGCTATCAAGAGCACGTCTTCAATATTCAAGTATGATGATTAGACGGTCTTCAACATAGTTATTACCAATTTTCATAATTTTTGAACCATATACTGTATCTATATGACCTTGATGGCAGCCATTTTCCAACATGGCGGCCAAACTATCTGATTAATGGCTTCAATATTTTACTATGAGGTTTACACAGCTCTGATTGTAATGCCTATCAATTTTCATAATTTTCCAACAACATGGTGAAATATACTGTACCTAACATTAACGGCGGCCATTTTCCAACATGGCGACCAAACTATTGAACACAGAGCTGTAAAATCTGGCCATGATGTTCATGTGGTTTCATTCATAATGTGTACCAGTTTTCATAATTTTTGAAGAAGAACGTGGAATACATTGTAGCTGTAATTCATGGCGGCCATTTTCCAAGATGGCGGCGAAAGCTCGCACTCTACAGCAGGGGACTTTTAGTATATTTTTTGTTGGGTCAAAAAGAACACATGTACCAATTTTCATCTTTATGTTCAAATGTTCTAGGTCAAACCCTAAAAGTCCTGGGCTATTTGAGCTTTGAAATTTATTAACATTGTCATAGATTCCACAACGGAGTGAAATAATTTGAAAGTGGAGATACCAGTCATACGGCTAAAATCCTTCTCAGTTTCAACTGAATTCATAATAATGAAGGATTCATAAAAGTAGATGTTTCCTTGCACTGAAACATCTCTTCTTTCTTGATGTAAGCGCTCACAGACCTCAGTTTCGGGAGCATTCAAACCAAATTCAATATTTGCATGTTTGACAGTGGATTCTGGGGCACCTTCTATTTCTCTTTCTGAACTCGACTCCCTATAAGTTGAAGGTTCTGCATCATTTTTAAATTGTATTTGTCGATTATCAGCCCTTATCTTTCTTCCATTAACTTTCTTTCTGGTATCTTCGGAAATAATTTCGTCATCGGTCAATATAGGCAAACATTGTGAAGGGTAAGTTCCAAGCTTTAGTTTCCTTTTCCCTGTTGGCAAATCTGAAGTAACAAGTACATTAAATCCTGGTCTTAAATTCTTATTACTTAAAAAACCAAATTACCTGGAAAAAAGTAATCAGTCTTCTTGAAATGAAAACTGCATACAACCATGTGATTTGAAATATCTTTTCCAACTTTTAGGACGCGTTGTCATTCTTTACGCCACTTGATTTCTTTTGGGAAACTATGCATACTTAGGCAAAATTAGCCCATACTTAACATTGGGATATTTAGTTTTAACCTAGAATTACGTTGTGGGACACAACAATACTTTTTGATAGGCGCCATGTTATGATCCTCCTATGATAACTTAAGCCTCGCCCAGGAGCCTGAGGAAAACTTACTCCGTTAGAACAGTTACCAAAATTACCACTAGGTGGCGCGTCACTTTTTCGCGATAGCCAATAGGATCTCATTGGCGATAGCCAATAGCTAAAGGTCATTTTAAGCCTAATTTTCAAACTTGAAGTCTCTTCAACTGTTCAACGGCTGTGGTTCAACTGAAAGTAAGTTCTTAAATATAATAATTAAATATGTCATAATTTGCTATTTTTTTAAGCTTTGGCGTAAAATTAGAATTTGCAACACTTAATTTTGTTGCCAAGTTTAAAAATATATGGAAAATAATGATATTTTTATGTTGTCTAAAATAAATAATTTATCGTTTATTGATTTAGGCTTAGAAAATGGAAAACGTTGTAAACCATTTTAACAAGGGATGCCTTGTTAGTTTTTATGGTGGAGGACGTGGAGGAAGAGGGGGACGTGGAGGAGGACGGGGTGGTGGAGGTGGACGTGGAGGAAGGGGAGGAGGTGGGCGTAGAGGCGGAATTACCGGTGGAAAAAGAATATGCTATATCTGCAGAAAACCGGGGCATATTGCCAAAAATTGCCGAAATAAGGAAGGTAGGACAAGAAAATAATTTTATAAATTTACCTGGGTCTTTTTATGAACAAAAACATCCTTATAAGTTATAATTTAAAACTATTTATAGAAAACGTTGCCATAAATTTTCAAATTCAAACTGCCTGAATGTATTTTACTATTTTTCGACATTTTGGTATATTATTTCCTTGCGTTTCTAGGCACTGAACTTATCTTTTACTATTTCGCGTCTTTCCCTACAATTACAATTGTTATTTTTATTGGTTTAAGCATGGATAAAGAATGCGCGTAAGGAAATCTGTTTTCACGCTATAGGATAGGCAACTCCCTATCTCGAACGACAGCTTATTCTGTATATACTATGTTACAACATCGGTTGTCAGCACGCTCAAACCTAGGTGTCTATGCAACCTAGCTTTGTACGTGCTGTCAAGAGACGTCGAGCTAAAAAACTAGCGGATAATTTAAATCCTGAATATCCTTTCCTTTTTCTCTTGTCAGCACGCACAAACCTAGGTTACATAGAGAGCTAGCTTTGCGCGTGTTGATAACCGACGCTGGAACAGAGTATATACAGAATAAGCGGTCGTTTGATATAGGAGTTGCCTACCCTATAGCGTGAAAACAAATAGTAGTTTTCACAAATCTCATATACTGGGCTTTAATAAAGTAATCTAAGGTCATGTTAATTAAGTTATTTTGTTTAAAAAGTAGACCAAAAAAAGCCAGAGGTGGCAGAGGTCGAAAAAATGGAAGAAACCTCCGCCGAGGAGAAAACCTCCGTTAAGGAGAAAACCTCTGTTGAGGAAAATTAAAATAATTAAAAAAAATTTAATGTAAGTCACGTTTAATTTTTTTACTTTTTTAGTTTTATTTCAAGAATAATAATATTGAGATTATGTTTCACGTAGGTTCAAAAATATTGTTTCCTGGATTTTTTTTTAATTTTTTTTGTCCATTCTTATGTTTTTTTTCTTTTTAACTACTTTAAAAATACATTAAAAATAAAAGAAATTAAAAAACATTACTTTGAATTTTATTGAATTTCAAACTCTAAAAGCTGCCTCTATTTACATCAGTTCTTTGAAACATTATTTGAACATGGATAAAGGATGTGCGTCAAAAATTGATTTTCACGCTATAAATAGGCCTTTCTATAAATTATTTCGCGGGAGGGGTACGAACGCCCTTCATCTCTGCTTTTTCCCCCGGCAACATTTTCTTTTCGCGGGAGGGAAGAATAGCCTTCGTCTCTGCTTTTTCCCCCGGCAACATACGGATTTTATGTAAAGGCCTATTCGGCTAGGCTAGGGCCCTGTTATCAATGACGTCGACCTATAGGGTCTTTGCGCGTGACGTCAAGTTACCTACCCTCTTTCCTCTCCCCTTGCCGGCCGCCCGCTCTGGCCACGTTAGGACGCCATGTTGACATCCCCTGAAAACCGGTTTTCGCCCCCTATTTCTTCTCCCTTTTTACTCTCGCGGAAACACCCTATAGGAGCCCGTTCAATCGACCAAAAAGTGCGACTTTTGGATTCTTGGCGGGAAGTTCGAAGGAACCGAAAATGAACATAAAGTCCTATGGAAAGGTAGGCTTTTCGGTCAGATCAATTGTCCAATTAATCCAAATGACCTGAAATTTTAATGAGACGTGTAGTTCGACGATTTTTATTATTCTAAGAAAGATTCAAGCTTCTACAGTGGATAGTTTTTTTTATAAAAATTATTTTCCAAAGTCAAAATGATGGGTTTAGTGCTAAGACTGGATATATCTTCGGATCTACTGGTCCAAATGTCCTGAATATTTAATAAGAGGTGTGTTACAATATAATCTATTATACTGAAAAGGATTCAAGCTTTTAGAGTGGATAATTAGTTTAATACAATTTAATTTTTGATGCCAAAATTTGAACGGGCTTCTATAGCGCGAGCAGCTTGCGTTGTGACGCGCGTGATCGAGTGGGCTATGCGTCGACCAAAGGATAGATGCATATAATAAGGAATGGCCAACGTTGATGTGTAAGATACAGCCTGGCAACCCGGTATTTGTTTACCTCTGCGCCAAGTCAGCTGTCAAATGTTTATTACTTCTTCTACACGACTTAAAGTTTATTTATTTATTTATTTATTGAACACTGTTCGTGAAGCCAGCAGAGTGGCTTATGTACGAACATCAGATACAAAGTGAGATGTAAAAACAGATTAATTAATGAATATAGGGCTAAGAAACAGTGTATTATAATGAATGAGATTAAGTTGACTAACAGTATAAAAATTATAGGAACATAAGGGAGTAGAATAAACATTAGTATGGGGGAATAATCAGAACAAGATTAAAAAATAAAAAAAATTAAAATTGAACTAGTCGAGGAAAGAGCGAAAATGGTTCGAGAGTTTGCGTCGGAAAGTGGCTTGTTACATATTTAACATATACCAAAATTAATACCATTTAATTAAACAAAATAGTGTTATAAACGTCTTTAAAAAATGCAACCTCAAACAAACAGAGTTTTGTTCGTATATCGAAAATCCAGTAGCGTAAGTTTGAAACAATTTTTGGTAACGTACACTTCCGTCTAAGAAACATCTTTTCCCAATAATTTCAAAAACTTTTGACTTCTTTGAGCAGAACCACTGAACAGCGTTTTACATATTTAACATAAACCAAAATTAATATCATATAATTAAACATCGTGTTATAAACGACTTTAAAAAAACTCAATTCAAATTGCCAGAGCTCCGTTGGTATGTCGAAATTAAGAAAACATGTTTGAGATACAATGAACAGCAATGGGTTTACCTTTAATGTAGAATTTGAATTTAAATAAGGCGAATGTTAAATGTTATTAAATGAAAGAATCTATACAGTTCTGTTTGTCATAATTTTCATTGGAAAGTTATGTCCAACGTTTAGTCAGCGGAGCGGAGCCGGAGGTTTCAACATTAAGGTGTAAAATTTACCTCTACAATGTGTCCCAGCTGTCACAAATAACATGTAGTAATTGATTGATCTACAAGTAAGATTAATAATTGATTTGTTTATAATTTATTTGAACCTACCAACAGTAATCGTAATGTCTGGCTTTTGAAATTACCAAAGTTGATGTTGCCCAATGCCTATACATTATTGCCTAACAATAACACTATTTTGACCGAGGCTTAGCGAAATTGCTTAATAATAAAAATACTCTGGTGATTTTAAAGTTTAAAAATAATTATAGTAAATTTCAATGAGGTTTTTGTTACGAAAATAATTAAAATCAGACCTATTTAGCCTCCATTTTAATTCCAATTAAAAAACTTTGGTTTTAAGCGCTTAAAGGCGCGGGTGATCTAACGCCATGTTTTTCTTGCTTAAGTCCCCCTAACGGTGTGAATCACGACAAAAACGCCGTAAGTCCTGGTAAGTCCAACATAAAAAATTAGGAGTAAATTGCGTGTCTCTATCAGTGGTAAAACGCCGTAATTCCAATACCCAAAACAACGTAAGTCAAAGTATGTGTTAATAATGATAAAAATCAATACTTAAACTTAATTGATCTTTATGAAACTTGAAAAGTCGGTAGAATGAAGTGTTATCTTTCATTTAAGATGGTTCCCAAACGTAACGAGTGAATAGTTTTCCTTATATGCCTTCTGAGAAAATGCTCTTTTTTATAAAATTCCCATGTTATGTCTATGGAAAAATATGGTATCTTTCGCCAAATGTCGGATTCATTTTATGGATTCTAAAACCACCCTTAGCAACTTTATTCTTTATAGAATTAACTATTTGATGGATCTTTTTGAAATTTTAACCACAAAATTAGGGCCCAAATTTTAGTTCACTGGCAAAATTTCAAAGCAGCAAACACAATACGAAAAACGTTACGGCCAATCAAAGAACCCTCCTTTAGCATTAGAGGCAGTATCAAGTCTTATCTAAGAGAGCGACCGCTCTCCTAGAATAAAGGAAAGAGAAAAGAGCAGATGAGGATTAAGCTAAAATAGTTATTAAATATTTTCCATTTTATCTTTGTACAGTACTAACAGCAAAAGGGCCGGCATTGCCAGTCGTGATAAACCCGAATCGTTATACGATATAGCGTACAATCATAGTGAATATTAATGAAATTAATTTTAAGGTATCGATGTTATTGCGTAACTACGGTTTTTTAATTTTTACTTTTAAGATTACCATGGATTGAAAAACTTCAGCTTCGAAGTTCAACAAATATGTCAATAAAGAAAGAAAGTGGAAAAGGGTTAAATTGAATTAAGATTCATTAACAGGGTTATAAAACGAGCTTAGTATCAAAAGTACAATATACAGTTATATTATATATGAACTATATTGATTTATCAACAAGTACTATTGGGTTCTGAGAAACCTTCATGTTCTTTTTGAAAAACGATCTGTGTACGATGACTTATGTTAGTCATCAAACATGTGGGTATTAGCATACATTATAAAATACCCTTCAAGATATGTCATAGTATCTGGTTTGCATGGCTTATTTTGTTTTTGTGACCTCAAAAAGATCCAGCACAATTTATTTTTACTCAAAATAATTTTGTTTACTAAAATTGTTTGTAAAAACATTAAAAATATTTTTTTCTTTCAACATTTTCCGAAATATTTAACAATGGCTGAATAGAGAAATCTATTCGATGAAGTTCGTATTTCTTTGCGCTATGGTTTAATTTTGAAAGACGCGGTTTCGCATCGCTTTTTTGTGTTAGACTTGCTTACAAGTGAAAAGGAAATTAGATAACATTGTGCAATAAAAACAGTTCTGATTTAGTTTCGCTATCCTATCCGACCGAATTTTATAAAGTCTCATTAGTTTCAGGCCAAATAAAGCCGTGACGGGAAAATCGTATTTCACTAAAAATTATTACTCCAGTCGAAAATACTGACACCGTGTAGGGTGCTGCAGATTCCTGGCACTCATGAGGCTTCTAAGACCAGAACTTTCTTTAGCAAAGAAATTATCTGCAAAATCTTACTTTGTGATAATTAAGACGGTATCAAAGTGTTTTTCAACATCTCTATGAACAATGTAATAAGTGAGAGTATTATTCCATGAAGTTGAACCAAAAAAACTGATGAAAGAAATCCAAAACTCGTTGCTTTTGGTCCATTGATATAATTGTCTTTTTCCGTATGAAGTAAGTCTCCAAATCCAAACAAAATGGCCTTCCGTCTGGGTTCGTTTAGACGAGTTTCAATAAATCTGCATATGCTATGATATAAAAGTTACAAATAAGTTTAATCAAATGTACTAAAGCGATAGATTTATAATCCACTTATAAAAACATTGAGTTTGGATGTAAGTAATTTAAACGCTACACACGCCGTATTGACATTACTAATCGAACTTCATGCACGCTGTAAAAGAACTTTTACTCTTGACAATGCGTACATGTAATCTTTAATCGGTGTACAGAGAAATTGATAGTGATTACTCCCTGGCTCATTTCATTAAACGTTCGCGGCTATTGACAAGGGCTTTTTATACCTTTTCAAATCCATAAACCAAATTACAGATAATTTCGAGACGTCACATGCCAAAACAAAGCTAAAGATCTTACAGATATTTAAGGTTTTCAAGGACAATTGAGGGTAGTTTCTTGTTGAATAACAAATGTAGAGCTGTCGTTTCGAATTCCGTTTCTCCAATGTGCAATACCCTTTTCGATTTAAACAATTGAGTGTAAATTCTAAAAATGACAGAGTCAATATATTTAATTTCGTGCAATAAAACGCCCTCTCCTTTCAGAAAGATGTCGGTGACGTTTTCTTCATAAAAATTATCGTAATAATATCCATTTAAAGCCATTCTCTTTCGAAGCTTCTTGTACACAGTGTCAGATCTCTGTGTTTAGTCAAGACTTTAATGTTTGATCATGTTTAATTGATTTATGACCTGCACTTACGTTGATCATTTTATTTAGCTTTCCATTTTTCAAAATTAAAGGTACAATATTGGGATTTCTAATTAAATCTTCAATAGTGTTGAGAAACTCTGATATTGAAATCAAAACTTCGCTTTTCACCGAACCATGGTATGATTTTATGAGAATAAACGTGGCCAGAATCCACGATCCAACCAAAATCCTCGCTGGTAGTGTTCGCCCCAAAGAGGCCAGATTGCCTGCAATTTGGATGTTACAGTGGTTTCAAAGCCATGTTGTAAGCAATAAGAATGGCTTGTGTAGAGGGAGTTATCCGCATTCTTCCTGTTACCTATCATTTTACTAACTCACTTAACAGTCGGTGTTCAGTATACCAGATTAGACGATACCATCAAATGAGTGATTTTGTTTGGACAAGTTTAAGAATGTACATTGAAAAAATTAAATACTTAACAGTTTAATAAAAGATTTGATGAATAGCGCCACATCATCCGAAACAAACTGCTACAACATATTCTCTCATTCTTTAAACGGGTTCTTCATTCTTCCGAGATGGAGAAACATTCGCTATAGTCGTGTATCTCGACTACATTCTTATAGCCTCCGAGACATGGAAAGAGCAGAAGAACGCTCTGGAGTACGTAATGAACAAACTAAAAAACGCTGGCTTAACACTTCAGTTGAAGAAATGCCGCTTTGCCCAATCGGAAGCAGTCGTCCTCGGACATGTAATCAACGAAACAGGAATTTACATAGACCCTTCCAAGGTTGATGCAATCAAGAAATATCCTCAGCCAAAGACGCTAAAACAACTCCAAAGATTCCTTGGAATGGCCGGATCGCATCATAGATTCATACCTCATTACTCAAAGATAGCCACTCCACTCAATCAATGAAAGAAGAAAGGAGTCAAGTTCGCATGGGGTCCTGACCAAGTGGAATCTTTCCAGAAGATAAAAGACGCCATTTGCAGCTCACCATTATTGGCCGCGTATAAGCCGGATGCGCCAAGCATTTTGACAATAGATGCGTCAGATGCCGGCTTGGGTGCAGTGGTATCTCAGTTTCAAGACGAAATCGAAGTCAAAATCGCATACGCTTGTAGAAATCTTCGAAACGCTGAAGCAAAGTAGAGTACTTCCGAAAAGGAATGTCTAGCGATATATTGGGCCATTGGACATTTCCGCCCGTACCTGGAAAGTAAACCTTTTACAGTCGTATTCGACCATAAAGCTTTACAGTGGCTATTTAGACTCAAAGAACCAAACTCAAAACTCGTCAGATGGGCGATGTATCTACAGACGTTCGATTTCAATGTTCAACATAAGAATGGAGTCGAAAACGTCGTGGCCTACGCCCTTTCGCGAGCTCCAATAGGACTATTCGCCATGTCAATAGCATCCACCATGGAAGAGGAAAATCAAGACATATCATCTGAAGAGTCGAACGGACCATCAAATCATTCACACGTCGCGTATATTTTACCACCACATCCACACGCGAATTTTCATATCTTTGATCGCGATGATATAATTACCGCTCAAGGGGAACCCTTACAAAAATTGTTTGTCTGTTTTTTGGCTGCAATACAGCCAAAATTATAATGCTACAAATTGACTGCTTTAGGGTTGGAATTCGACTGAAAATGTTTCATTTTCAGCCAATTCAGCCTGGCTTTTCCAGCCTACATCCAGCTCCTATTCAGGGCTGTCAGTCCAGCCCATTACGGCCCATTTTCAGCACTAGTTCAGTCCAGCCCAATACAGACTATTTCCAGCGCTATTTCAGTGAATTGCTTTACAGTCCATTTCAAGCTCTGTTCCAGTCCATTCCAATACAGCGCTATTTCAGTCCAGCCCAATACAGCCGACATGCAGCACTATTTCAGTCTAGCCCAATACAGCCTACTTCCAGTGCTATTTCAGACCATCCCAGCCTACGCTTTTGGTAACAGCGTGTTAACAGCCACGAATTAGCCTACAGCAAAAGGCTATAATAATAATAATAATAATCTAGGCTTCTTCTACGAAGGGAAGTCCACGCTAAGCCTGTGGCTTGTTTACAGGTGGGTCCCTTTATATTGCATAGAGGGGTGATGGCTAGCCCCTATGCCACAGCTAACCTACAGCGACCTATACTAACTATTACCGTTAACCTCTGCAAGTTTTGATGGAAAGGAGAAACCGGGTTAGACCCCGGAGGGGAACTCCTTTTAACAAGCGGGGAGAGAACTTGGAAACTCTACGCTGAAGGATTTGTTCCCAGATTTTCACCCGGTGCCACAGTCCGAGATCGAACCCGAGATCCTCTTGCTGCGAGGCGAAAGCGCTAACCGCTACGCCACCCCATTTCAGCGTTGGCAGTTTCAGCTTTGGCAACCTAGGCTTTGGGCTTCGAAACAGAGACCTACCAGCCACGAATTAGCCTACAGCAAAAGGCTATAGTTTCAGCTTTGGCAGCCTAGGCTTTGGGCTACGAAACAGCGTCCTAACAGCCACGAATAAGCCTACAGCAAAAGGCTATAGTTTTCAGCTTTGGCAGCCTACGCTTTTGGGCTAAGAAACAGCGTCCCACCAGCCACGAATTAGCCTACAGCAAAAGGCTATAGTTTCAGCTTTGGCAGCCTACGCTTTTGGGCTTCGAAACAGCGACCTACCAGCCACGAATTAGCCTACAGCAAAAGGCTATAGTTTCAGCTTTGGCAGCCTACGCTTTTGGGCTAAGAAACAACGTCCCACCAGCCACGAATTAGCCTACAGCAAAAGGCTATAGTTTCAGCTTTGGCAGCCTACGCTTTTGGGCTTCGAAACAGCGACCTACCAGCCACGAATTAGCCTACAGCAAAAGGCTATAGTTTCAGCTTTGGCAGCCTACGCTTTTGGGATACGGAACAGCGTCCCAAAAGCCACGAATAAGCCTACAGCAAAGGGCTATAGTTTCATCTTTGGCAGCCTACTCTTTTGGGCTACAAAACAGCGTCCCACCAGCCACGAATTAGCCTACAGCAAAAGGCTATAGTTTCAGCTTTGGCAGCCTACGCTTTTGGGCTACAAAACAGCGTCCCACCAGCCACGAATTAGCCTACAGCAAAAGGCTATAGTTTCAGCTTTGGTAGCCTACGCTTTTGGGCTAAGAAACAGCGTCCCACCAGCCACGAATCAGCCTACAGCAAAAGGTTACTGTTGCAGCTTTTGCAGTCGGCTGCAATGCAAAGATATTACAGTCAAATACCAGCCGGCTTAATTTAAAAATAATTTGCAGGCTGTAACCCAGCTTAGTTTCAGCTACATTTACAGACAAATTTTTGCCCGATCAGCCTTTGTAGTCAAATTACAGAAAACAAAAAAGGCTGAATTTTGGCTGTAAATTGCTTGCAGCGCAATACAGTTCCCTAACAGCTTACTTCTAGCCAGGCAGCCTAAAAACAGCTCAGCTGCGTTTTAAAATCAGCCAATAATTTTTGTAAGGGAAGATCCAGTTATTCGCGAAATCTTTGAACAATTGAGACAAGATAACCCTCCAGACAATACAGAGTACGAGATGGTAAACAATCTCCTTTACCGAAAAGCGTCAGGAGTTCGTCCAGCGCGAATCTACCAACCTCAATCTCTCAGAAGAGAAGCTATGAGGCTCTTGCATGATCATCCTCTGTCCGCCCATAGAGGTAAATACAAGACGAGAGAGAAAGTAGGACATAGATACTGGTGGCCCTATCTCGACAAGGACGTCAGGCAATATGTCAAGGAGTGCGTCATATGCCAACAATACAAGATCAGTAACCGTAGGACACCTGGTCTTATGATATCTACAGTTCTGACTGGACCCTTCGACAAAATAGGTGTTGATATCATGGGCCCTTTCCAATCAGTAGAAGAGGATACAAATTCCTCGTCGTCTTTACGGATTACATGACAAAATTCGTCGAATAAAAACAGCCGACGCATGCGCCCTCGCACTGAAGAACTTCGTATGTCGATGGGGAGCACCGAAGCAAATACTAAGCGACAGAGGGACTCAGTTCGTGTCCTCCCTATGGCACAATACGTGCAAATTATTCAACATTGGACCCATTCACACTTCGCCGTATCACCCTGAGTCGAACATCACTGAGCGGGTAAACCGAGTCCTCGGAGAAACCATTTCCATCTATGTAGAGAATAATCACAGAACGTGGGGCGAAACCCTGAACGCTCTTGCGTTCGCAATAAACTCAGTTCCCTACGAAACGACTAAAAGATCTCCTTTCCACTTAAACATGAGACGAGAACCGAGACTCCCGTGGGACGTCGACATAGGGATGCCCATCGAGGAATTTGAAGATCTTTCGGAGACCTTGAAGATCTTGAAGGACCAGTGGAAATTAACCAAGACCTTCTCGAAACTGGCTCAGGCCAAACAGAAAAAATACTTTGATCTTACAAGAGAAGACCTAGAGTTCGACATTGGGACGATCGTTTGAAAATTGACTCATCCCCTATCCAACGCTATCTTGGGACGAATGGCGAAGCTATGTCCAAAATGAACGGGCCCCTATAAAATCATAGAGAACAGGAGTCCGTTCGTTTACGTCCTAGAAGACATGATCTCGGAACAAAAGACCGGCCCAATTAACATGTCACAACTCAAGTTGTACCACACCCCTGAAGTTCCGTTAGAGGAAAACGAAGAAACGGCTTCTCCCGAAGAAGAACCAGCGGAACTAGAAGAAGTCCACCACGAAGAAATCGTTCAGGAAAGGGAAAACACCATCCCGAAGGAACCTATTCCTCCAGAAAGAGTAACAAACACGCCACCTCCTGAAGGAACCTATTCCTCCAGAAAGAGTAACAAACACGCCACCTCCTGAAGGAACACCTCCCCAAGAAGTACCACAGGAAAGACCTCAACCTTCCTCAGAGTCTTTCGAGGAAGTTGTGGAAATGATCGGACCTTTCCGAATTGTGGACAAGATACCGAAAACGAGATCAAAAGAACCCGAAACGACTAACGCAGAAGTCCGACCAGCGGAAGAAATCCAACCGTAAAAGTGTCAAGAAAATCTTGTCAGTCCAGAAGTAACACATCCGGTCACCACGCCATTGACTCCTGAACCACAAGTTCCAATGGAATCTTCAAAACCTGAAACAGGAAAAAGAGATGACCCGACTACGACAACAACCGAAGGAATTCAACCCAAGAAAAAGGCTCTTCGGCAATTGAGCACCTCAACGGATGACGAGAGAATATCCGAGCCGGAACAGAAAACAGGAGGTCATCAGACCACTTCTTCCGCCTCTCCTAGAACGAGACGTACATCTGTAGGACACTTATCAAGTAGCAGTCTCTCGAGTGATGCGCCAGCAATCCACGATCTCCGCAAAAGACATCACCCTACCACCTCATCTTCTATTATTGGAAGACGAAAAAACCGCCACGGAAGGTATCGAGTAGCAGAAATACATCGATGAAAGAACCATCTATTCCTCATCGGCAAGGTAAAACCCGAAGAAAAGATCGCCCACATGATCAGCTTCGAGACCAACTAAGTTCCTCTTCGGAAGAGATAGACAGAAATGAAGACAGGCAACGGCGAAAAAAGCGAAGGAGAGCCACCACGACGACAAGCTCGTCAACAAAGCCCTTGAAAAAGACGCCAAGAGTTCATGCTCTATCAACTAGTCCTGAAGGAGAACCCCTTCTTCCGACAAATGGAACACGTTCGACGTCGCCAGAAGCTACGAACCTAAATCCCTTAGCTCCAATGAATGAACTGTCAGAGACCGCGAGTTCTGGAGAAGAAACCCACTATCCCTTAGCTACATCAATTGCAGATCAGTTTCCAACAAACTATGAGAAACCATTCAAGAACGGATGCGTTCGAGAGCTGTGTTATAGACACACTGTACAGCCAGGCAAAGTAGACCAGGATGTATACTATTATCCACCGGGAAGAAAAAGTCGCATGTTACGTTCAACAAAAGAGGTTTCTCAGTTCCTCCGAAAGAACGACATCAGGGACTAAGACCCCATAGATTTCTGTTTCAAGAGAGTACCCATTGCCAAACCACCTTGGGAAAGAGTTAGATTAGCCCACCCAAGACGGCTGGCGCCAACAGCCGTTTAACCGGAAACAACGTGTTAATACCATTGCTATCCGTCACGCTCGATCCCAATGGGAACACTTCCTACATCCCTATGGGACTCTTCTAATTCTCTTCCTTTTAAGATGGCTACTCCTCCTCTATATTAGACATTGGCCCCCAGGTAGCAACGCGGGAGGATGGTTACGATCGCTCCTGAAGACTATTTATTGAGACCGTCCCCAAGGGAACACCCTATTGTTTCTTTAACCGTGGCCCACTCACTTGGACCACTCTCCAGGGAGGAAGACACCACCCCCGAAGCGACAATCCATCCTCACAGAAACGCGGCACTGGCTCAGGAACCGGACGTGTTGATCCTGACAGAGGATAACGAGGATCTTGAGGGCGAACCTCCTGTAGACACCGTTCACCCAGAGGCATTGGGCTTAAACCTGACCCGCCAACGTCCCCATTGGGAACCAACGCAGGACGGAGGGCTGTCAATCTCAGACGAGAAGGAACGACCTCACGCGGCCATTGCCGAAGCAGCTCCACCGAGGTCCCTGGACGAATTTATGCTGGAGCTCGCTCGCCGTTATCCGGCCCCATGGCCAACAGCTCCGCACGTGGACCCCACGTCGCTCGTTCCGTTTACGAAACATTTACCCCAGGATGCCGCGACAGTTCCTCAGGTTCCCTCCGAGACATTTCCCCAGGATGCCGCCACACGAATCGCCACTCCGCAGCCAGCCGATCACCTCGGGGCAGAAGCAGCACCGCAGCAGCCAGACCCCAATGACGCCGTGCACGAACAATAGCCGAAACCTTTTCCACCCGGTTCGCAAGACTTTCGGGATTTCGAAGATTATGTTCCCCTTCCGATCCCCCAGGACAAACTTTACCAATTTTCGGACTACGACCGGCTATTCCTCGAGGATCTCCCGTACCTTCAAGAACCTACAAAGGACAGGGACCTTTTTCCCGTTGCGTGGGATGGGATGCCGCACAGCATGTCCGTCCGTCTCTACCCCATTTCCCTGGACAGGTATCCCGTCCTACACCGTCCAAGTACGGCGTATGAATGTAAAGCCTGCAACACGGTCGGGCGCCACTTTTCTTCTCTGTGCCCGCGGAAATTTATCCTTTGAGATCGGCGTCATGGCCGAATGACGACAACTGTTCAAAACGGTTGAACTTTGTGCATAACATTATTACACGTTACTTTTTCTTTCCTTGTTTCCACCCTCTAATCCTTCCTCCCTTCTATTTTCTTTCCATGCTTTTCTCCTACATCTTCTCCTTCTTTTCCGAGGGGGTGCATGCAGCGGCCTCACCCATGAAGCCATTGCAGTCTTGCAGACGATGACGGAGGGCAATTTTTCGTATATTTTTTACAGTTCCAGAAAATAAAGCAACAGTTTTGACGAATATTAAAAACGTATTAAGGACAATGTAAATAATTGTACTTTGTATTTTCATTTAACTTCTTTTTCTTTTTTTTGTGTGCGTAAATTCCAATTTGGAATTTTAAGTTCCCGTGTTCACGGAGTTTCAAAAAAAAAATTCTACAGGCCGGTAGGCCCTTGTAGATATGACATGACACCCTTCCGTAATGTTAAAGAAAAAGTCACACCTTTTAGGGTTAGCGTCCCATAGAAAAAGCATTAAAAATTTTTCGGTTTTTTAAGGCAATTGTGGCAGGCCATACGGAAAAAGTATAGCGAAGTTGGTTTTCGGAATACTTCTAAATTAACAAGCATTTATTAAATGGGAAACTTACCTGTTTCGATTTTTAATTAATGAATTCTAATTTTTGTATGTCAAAAAATTACTTTTGGGTCAGATGTCAGCCTAACCTTATAGCGCGCTTAAACCTATTTTCTTGAACTAGAAGGTCCTAGGTTTGTGGGTGCTAACAAGTTACGTTGACTAATTTTAAATGTTGGCTTTCTTGCTGATTTTCCGAATTTCTTAGCAGTAGACTCTATCAAATTACTTTGGTATTTCGTCCGAGCTTGAGCACCTTTATATGTATTTTCTAATTAACTGTAGCACCCTTAATAAGAAATAGGTCGTTATCAGGTCGAATTTTCGTCTAGAAAAGTACTTCAGTTAAATAGTTACAGTTAATAGAGGTTTTTATATCATTTAAAGTAAGCTTTTCGACGTTCTTTACGGCCAAGGCTTAAGTTTTAGTCTGTCTATGTAACATAGTGTTTATAGTGTCTTTCCTTTTAAAGATTATAAGAAAGCTAATTTCCAGCACTGTTTTGGATTGGAATTACAAAAATACGCAGTCTGCTTCGATTCATGCTACAAATCCTAACCCTAGGGCCTAGGTTTTCCGCTACTTAATACTGTACTCATCATGACTGTTTATTGGCGCTTCTAGTTTTAAGTAAAAAATGGCATATCTATCCAAATTATTATGGTTTAGAAATCAACGGTAGTGTTTTCACCCTGTTAATAATTCAACTTCAAAATATTACAGGAAAGATGACAAAATTTTCAATGTGTTTTCCCTACGGCAGTTAAAAGAGTGGTGTTTACGTTAGCGCAGTTATTTCAACATTCTCATTTGAGCACAGGTATAAACGGTTTCATTATTTGTTAATCTCACTAAAATGGTACTAATTGTGAAGGTGTGTGGTATAATTCCTAAAACTAAACCAATGTAGAGGACCAGATTATTCGTTAAAACAATTTTGATCCTAATGAATCAGTCATACTGTGATGTTACGTTATCATTTTATAAACTATTTGTTACCAACAGTGGATTGGTTAATTCATAAGTACCAGTGGTAATGGTTAATCCAGGAGGACAGTGTCGTTATATAATTTAATTAGTGAAATAATTTTCAGGTTTACATCACAGATTCTCTCAACGTAACCACGTTAGAAACGGAAGGTTACGTTGTTTGCTTTTTCCACATTCCACATTGCCGTTTGTTTATTGGTTTTAATTGTTATGAATTGTATAGGTAATTGATATAATTACTGGTATTCAAGCTAAACTATAGAATAACATCATTCATTAACATATTCTATAGATAATCTTTACCACAAACCTAGGACAGGATATGATAAAAATTGAACGCAATGTGTTGGAAATAATCAAAAACTCCTCTAAACATTAGAATTAAGGTGAATTAATTGTTGAACGCCATTTTATAAGCCAAATGAGCACTGACAACAAGTTAATTTCAACGTAATTAAGTGTAATTAACGTGAAATTAAACCCCAAATATACATTTTTTTGGATGAAAACTCAGATAACTCTTAAATGATGTTCTTGATTAAGATTGTATTTACCCAAGCTGTTAGTAAAGCCCCATGTTTTCTCTTTCACACTTAAGCTAATTTAAATTATCTCCAAAGTACCTTAATAGGCAAGAAATTCAAAAGTTTAGCGTAAAATAAAAATCGAAAACTCCTCTAAAAATGCAATTAAGGTGAAGTATATATTGAAATTCAATTTATAACCTAAATGTATACTGCCAAAACACAGTGTTACGTCAATTTTAACTCAATTTAATATAATTAACGTGAAATTAAACTAAAAATATACATTTTTTTGGATAAAAGCTCAAATAACTTTTAAATAAACTATTTAATTATGATAAGCCCAATGTTTTCTATTTCACGCTTAAGTTAATTTAAAAGTTTAGGGTAAAATATTGAATATGTGGCAAAAATATTTAACTGTACTAAACATTGCAATTTGGGTAAAAAATTCAAATAAATTTTACTTTTAAGCTTAATCCACTCTTTCGAACCACGCTCAAATTAAGATTACAACATCACAAGTTTTTCGTATAGCCACAGTAGTTTCCTATTTCACTCTCCAATTAATTTAAATGATCATTAAAATACATCATTTAAATTTTAGGGTAATTGCAATTAAAGTTAATGCTTTATTGAAACTTGTATTATAAACTAAATACACACTAGATAAATAAGATAAGCCGTTAAATTAAACTTAATCAAGTGAAATTAGCCCAAAACACGAATGTTTTGGGTAAATTCATGGATACCCAACAAAATTATATTAAACTACGCAAGTTTTTCTTTCAGCCTAAATCTTTTCCTATTTAACACTAAAATTAATTACATTATCACTATAATACATTAATTGGCTCCTAATACAAAGTTTTAGGGTAAGGAATGTGTCAAAATGTAACTTTTCCATGTAAATTTTAATATATCATTAACATAGTTCGCAAAATCACCAGCAACTATTTAGTCTGGTAACATTCAATGTAATAATGTTAAAAAACAAGGGCGTCTAGCGCATAACTAAGTCACCTCTCGCTATCCCTAATTCAATCAATTTTCTTCCTTTGAAATATCACCTAGCATGCCAGTCAAGTGGGGGGATCAACAGAAAATTCTAAAGCCCAGGCTTATTATTAGTCTTGCAATTTGGGCCTCAAATTAGAACATCCAATTCCAAACTTCACCATACTCTGATTTTTGTCCATCCCACTTGGACACCTGTCAGTACATACTGGCTTCTAAACACCACCATCTCCTGCTCTTTGTCCACCCCACATGGATACCAATCTGTCACATTGGCTTCTACTGCATCATCATCGCGGCGATCGGCTAGGGTTACGAGAAACGTTTAGCTTCCATCAAAGGTTCACGCAATTGTGCTGTTCTTATCCATAGCATAGATTCGAAACCATTATATACTACCCATTTGAGTAAGGCGAAACAACTGGCGTATGCCTCATTTAAAAAGTCAATATTAGTCAAGTCTCTCAAGGATGGTTAATTTATCTTTTTAAAACGATGTAACGCTCAATCAGGCGAACAACTAACGAAGAAAATATTTTATATTAATTATATTTATTTAAGTATTTAAGATAATCTCGTTTTTTAAATCAAAATTATTACAGAAAGAGTGAGACAGCTGTCTTTATGTGTCCGTCCGTTGTTATACTAGGTCGCCGCGTTAGCAGTACGCCTTGTGTTGATTTCTAAATCCTACAAAACCTTTATATTTTCTTTTTTCATAATATATAATGAATATATGGAAATGTTTTTCGTAATTTCGACACCATTAGTAGTTTTATAGCTATAAAATTCTGGTTCATTTTGATATTCCAAGATAATTTTTTCTATTATTATTTGAAATAATGGTTTATATATCACTGAAGCTATACTACATCTGTATATAGCATAAAAGTTTCTTTAGAGGCTGCAAGTAGAAGGCTTAGATTCTGTGGTTTAAATAAAGTTCTATCAGTTAAAAGGCCTAGTGAACCAAAACGTGAGGCCCGAAGTGAAATAAAATACAGGTTTTGTTTTTACCTCTCCGAGTGACGTATGTCACTCGGAGAGGTAAAAACAAAATATATACGACGAATATTGAAAATTGCGTATTAAGTCCATACACTGTATTTCATTACATAATTCACATAAAGCCAGTTATCAAGAATCTTTTCAAAGTTAATAGAGGTCAAGTTTTTATATCGTTAATAAAAACGGAATAGAGAAATCAATTTGGGATAAGTTTAAAGTGACTCTAAAATACGGTAGGGGTTAGGGACAAGTGGTATTTTACGTCTCAGGGTGACACATGCGGCTGAGATATTCTGTAATTCTGTACACCACAATCTTCTGATCTTTGTCTATCCTACATAGACGCCAGTCTGTACTTATTGGCGTCATTGTCTATCTTTTAAATGTTTTTGTGTCCGTAAAATTGCCTATCCGTTGATATACATCAATTATCCAGAAATGTTTTTGTTCATGTATTTTGATGTAATTTATTCAGCAAAAAAATATATTTTGTATAAAGCTATACATATTCAATGTGTATCATGAAATTAAAATTTCAATTTACAAATATTTAAGAACTGAAAGAAAATATTGAAATTCCAAGTCTGAATTGACTTACAAAAACAAAATAAAGGGGGAGATAACAAATCTTATAGAAATTTAAATTTGTTTAGTTGAAAAAGTCCTTATCAGATTCGGGTTGACTAGCATTTACTTCATTAACGGTATGCGGTAATATTTGGTCATCATAGTTTTCGTGGTTTTTTCTCGATTTACGTCAGTTTTATCAAGTTCAATTGTAGTAGGTGATCGAGGAGTAGTGTCTTTCGTGACTATAGGGACATTTATCTCTATTGAAAATATAAATATTACAAAACGTTTTTTGGTTATCATGCTTGAAAATTTATGAAATTAAATTTCATGTTAATCATGTTACTAGATTTTTAAATTTATCCACGGAAAGTTGCCTTTCTATTGTATCTAAAATTGATTCATCAAATTCTACGATGCCATCATCATTTTCCATGTGGTGTGAATATTTCTGCTGCGAAGAGCTTGTTGACTGAGACTGAGATTGACTTTGTTGAGTAGATGATGTTGACTCGGATTGACTTAGTGGATGAGATGGCGTTCTTTTTTTACTATATGGTGCAGTTCGATTTTCATGTCTTTTGCTGGAAGCAACATTTATTTTACATTTGGAGTTATAATGACCCCATTCTTTGCAAACGAAGCACTGCGGCCGCATTCTGCAGAAAAGTTAAACTCCTCCTTTTGCCCTAAGTTCGCTAGTTGGATCATCAACTATTGCCCTTGGACTTCTAATTGGCGGCGTCCATCGATGATGTTACATTTCTACAGTCATTGATTGGAGGTTCAGCTGGCAAAAATAAGCCTTAAAATTCAATTCAGTTAGCATTTCAAGTGGAACTGAGTATCAGTCAAAGGTCAGTGTACAGTGTAAATTTGTCGTTAAAGGTCAGTGCCGTAACCTTCAACCCCAAATTTAGTTATTAACACCACCTATCATATGAACTAAACAGTAATTTCGTGCCGGCTTACCGGGTATTTCAATTTAGTTATTCGTTGCTGTCTGCTTTATATTTGCTTTGTCTTTATTGAATCAATTCAACATATTGGAGACAGCCGCTTGTTAAGGTAATGTATGGTAACATGGTGTAATGTTGATGAATATATATATTTTCGTATAAAGAATGTGCTTCAAATATTTGTATGAAAACTAATTGTAATTGAATTACGTTTTAAAAGTCTAATCTTTCCACGTTGTTGGTCACCTTGATAATATAGAATTTTCCACGAACCACAACTAGCTAAGCTTAATGAAGCATAATTTATAGAGATGGGCCGACACAGATATACCGGTTTATCCGAGGATCAGTATCGGGTCATCTCTTATAATTATTACATGGTTTTTTTCTTCTCTTTTTATTTGTCGAGGTAGCACTACAATGGCCATACAACTTCAAATGATAATACTTATGTAATACAATGAATTGATAATAAAAATAAAATGAACCAGTACAGACTAGAACAGGAGATACGATTTACATCTGAGCCATGTTGAGAAATAAATTTTAGGACAATTAGACTAAATTTAAATGTGCAATTTGAATTTACTTCGAAATTGACAGGCAGAGTTTTTATTTGTCTTGTGAAGCAGTTATTTTCATTTTACTTTGGAATTGACAAGTTGTAATTAAATTTATATTGATATGTTTTAACGTTGTTAAGATTTATTTGTAACTATTGTACATAGTATGGCTAAAAAACTGAAAACGGCGCCATATACCCATGACGAGTTAGACACCTTATTAATTCAGTTGCAGTCTGCACGTTCCTTGGTAATGAATGACATTGGGAAGACGCCTGAAGAGAGGAGAAGTAGGTGGCAGGAAATAACCAATCAGGTTAATGAAGTCCACCGTCAAAACCGCACTCCTGAAGAAATTAAAAAAAAACTAGAGCTTCTTAAAGAGTGAGGTGGCCAAAAAGGTGGCAATTCTATCGAAGGAGTGCCGTAAAACTGGAGGTGGAGCAAACAATTCGGAGCCATTGACACCCATTGAGTCAAGGGCTGCTTCCTTAATTCCAATGGTGTCGATGGTAGGCATTCTTTATGCCTTCGATTTTGGTGCTTCCCAGTTTGGGGTATCTTTGGATAAGTTCATCTGAAATGTAAGTACTTATTCAGTCGTCATACAACAAATCCAAACGGATATGGGGCAAATTCTTCAACATTTTTAGTGAGTTATGATATGTGATAACTATCGCTAAAACAGTTTTAGTGAGTCAACACCCGATTTTATGTCAGGGCTTGGTCTAAATATCCAATTACTATGGGGTCTCATCAAACCTTGAGAGTTGTGTCGCGACTTCGTTCGTTCTTTTTTTTTAAAATAAAGATTGTCAAAGTAAACGTTTATCGGTTTTTCATTTTCACGACCCGATGTCGTGATAACTAAATACGGTAAAATTTAAATGGTTTTATCAGCACGAGCGGAATTGAGAGATTTGCAACACTAAGTTTGAGGACACATAAGTCTAATTGCCTATTTATGATGACTGTACCCCCTAAACTATTAGTAATCACTTGTAATAACTCGCTAAAAAAGTTACGAAATAGGCCCCATGGCCCGAGAAAGTATAGTGAACTATTATTACAAACTGCAGTGTGTGCAATTATATTTAAAACAATTGCAGCCTACCTTCTGAAGCCTATAATCCCCCACCTGATATGCAAGAATGTGAGGACCCTTTAACAGCAACTGATATTATAAAAAAACGTCTTGGTTTGGACCAAGGCCGAAAAAACAAACGATATGTGTGAGGTTTATCAATTGACTGAAGTTTCAGATATTGAAATTTTTTTCTAGTTATTTCTATCCACTCAATCCTTAATCAATATTTAATTCAATCAACTGATTTTACTGTTAATCGATCTAGTCCCTCTAAATTAATTGAAAAAATTACATATCTACGCTTTTTCAAAAACAATTACATTTTCCGAAAACATTTTATCATGAAATTAATTATTTTGAAGGGAGTACGTGTTGAGGGATTAGTATTGAATATTTGAAATGTTCTACTGGATGTCTAAAAAGAGCAAGCGAACTTTGGTATAACTCGAATGGAAAATGTAAATATTTAATAAACCAGGGTGTTGCGCGAATTTATACATTTAATTTCGTATATAGAAATTCTTCATTTCTATTGCCGCCTCTATGAAGGTAAAGTTGCACTGGAACTTCCATTTCCGTATACTTTAGAATTTCTTGGTCATAACTCAGTCTTCATTTGAAACGTCACCACCCCTTTCTACATTGTTGGCACCGGTTACGTATTACGCGTAATCATTTTAGCAAGCGCAAAGATCAGGGGCGAGGTGTATTCTCCCTCGCACCAAGGGTCATCGCCAGACGGTGCCAAAGTTCACTACGGGCAGGAGGCTAGTCAACTAGCACTGCCTATAGCGGTGTTTCTAAGCGAGCGAGAGAATGAGAGAAAACACCCCAATGGCGGGATCACACCTGTGTTTTAGTTTCTCTGTATGTAATTTCCAAAATGGTCTACTCACTTACAAATGTACACCGATTACACTGAGTGATCGGTCGTTCGGGCGCTAGCGAGTGTCAAGCCATAACCATAATCATTCATGTACACGAATATTTTATAGTGTTGGGTTAATAAGGTTGGTGGGCAAGTCCGGAGTGTCATGTACCGTTTACTAATGTGAAAAGGTTTCGATCTATTGGCTGAGTGTGTTGCGACGGCTCAGATGACCCATACACTGGAACCACTGGTTATTATAAAACGCCATATGTTGGGAAAATAGAGGAAGGGAAGGGGTGTCGGAGTTAAATGTGACCTTCTTGGCGTAACTAGTAATGAATGATGTGTTTAACCATATTATTTCCGCGGGAAATGAATATAACAAGTCATTGGTACTGAGAAGTATTTCTGTTTATGTGATCTTTACCCTTTACCACACAGGATAAACTTTGTTGCTTTGTCTTAAGTAGACGACATTCACTGTAAACGACAGTTATCAACAACTTAAAACAGATTTAAACTTCTTTTGGTGCAAACTTTAAAATTTGTCAAGCCAGCAACAATTAAATCTATGTCGGTCAAGGTGCTTACAAGTTAGTGAGCATCGACACGAAATCCCTTCAAAATAATTAATTTCATGATAAAATGTTTTCGGAAAATGTAATTGTTTTTGAAAAAGCGTAGATATGTAATTTTTTCAATTAATTTAGAGGGACTAGATCGATTAACAGTAAAATCAGTTGATTGAATTAAATATTGATTAAGGATTGAGTGGATAGAAATAACTAGAAAAAAATTTCAATATCTGAAACTTCAGTCAATTGATAAACCTCACACATATCGTTTGTTTTTTCGGCCTTGGTCCAAACCAAGACGTTTTTTTATAATATCTGTCACTTCAGTCTTAATGTAATTAAATTTTGAATAATTATGTTTGCTTTACCGTCATACCATTGCACTCTAAAATATAACGGTGCATTCAAACACCATTTATGCTGTTTTTTCCGGTGCCAAAAAAGACATCATTTATGATCAATTGACGCCATTTTCTAATATTATTTGCAAGTATTAAGGAAATATTAGGCATTTATGCACCATTTACAGTGGTTTTTAACATCTTTTTTAGGCAATCTGTTGGACTTCTAATATTACTTAGTTTAATGGTGTTAAAAGTAGGGAAAAAGTACGCTACCTATGTCACATTATTAAACCAAGTGAAGTGAAAAACTGTGAAATAGTTGTTAAATATTTATTTTTTCCATATTTAGCACCACGTTTATGGTGTAAAACAAACCCGTTATTACACCATTTCAAGTCCCTGTTTACCCATTTAAAGACCCTATTTCCCCCGTTTTAAGGCCCTATTGACCCATTTAGGTCTGATTAATTTATAAAGATTGAGTGGTTGTGTAAAATGAGCAAAAATCCCATCTATTTTGTAAAACATTAAGCAAAATTTATAGTTTAGAAGAATGAAATATTTTTAAGTCGCAGAAATGGACCGTTATAAAGCGATTCGCTTATTTTAATTTTTAAGTCAAATTACGTAACACTCGAGGGGCTACTCACTTCCCCAAAAAATGTACACCAGATTTCTTATTTCCAAATATTTCCGATTTATTTCTATTATTTTTGTATTTCTTTATTTCCCGATATTTCTCCTAAACTTTCCAATATTTTCACTATATTTCCCGATATTTCTCCTAAAATTTCCAATATTTTCACTATATTTCCCTTAAATTTCCAATATTTTCACTATATTTCCCTTAAATTTCCAATATTTCGATTATTCCTTCGTATTTCTAATATTTCTCAGTATTTCTATTATTTTTGTATTTTTTTATTTCCCGATATTTCTCCTAAAATTTCCAATATTTTCACTATATTTCCTTTAAATTTCCAATATTTCGATTATTCCTTCGTATTTCCAATATTTCCGATATTTCTCATTATTTCTTAATATTTCCGATATTTCTCATTATTTCCTAATATTTCCGATATTTCTCATTATTTCCTAATATTTCCGATATTTCTCATTATTTCCCAATATTTCTCATTATTTCCCAATATTTCCGATATTTCTCATTATTTCAGATATTTCCCTATATTTCCGATATTTCTCAATATTACGATATTTCTCGAAATATTGAAATATATTTCTTAAGGCTTGTACACCATATTTCGTAAGTGGCTAGCCCCTCGGTAACACTGTAACGAACTTAAACGAAGTTTGAACATAGAATGAGTTCCCAAAAATAATTTTCTAACGTAATATAGTGCCTATATTATTACATATTATTAAAAGCAAATATTTTTTTTTAAACGCTGTCAACGATAAAACGTTTGTTATTATTGAACAATTTTTTTATTAAATTTATAGCATTTATAGGATAAATACTTCTACTATTAAGAGGCACAATGCTTGAAATTTGTGTCTCAACGAAACGTAACCTAACTAACATATGCCTTACCTAACCCGACCTATAAAACAAGCAATATTTTCAACGTTTTTAGTTGAAGGACCTTGAAAAATAAACGATTTTTTTTGGAAAAGGCCCGCGTTGTTTAGTAATGACCTAATATTAAATCTCGGTTTGTAAAATAAAAATAAAATTTTTATGCCATGAAATATTTTCCAATAAGCAATAATTGAAAGCATGTATTTTTAAAAAATTGTGCATACAAAACTCAGAAAGGTTTTTAAGTGATGTTTTAAAAAGTAAAACATGCTCATTATTAAAACCAATCTGACTCCATTAGTTGTTGCCCAAAAGAGTTCATTTGGATAATTTTAAAGGCATTAACTTATAATCGTGTTCAATCAGGATTGATATAATAAGAAAGCCTTCAACGTGTACTTACACAATAGGAAAGGTAGTGAAGTCCCACTGAACACGACTATAAATATTCGTGTAAATCAGGCGTATGGTCCTGAAATGGGGTGAACAGGGGTTTGACATGAGATTAATAGGGGTTTTAATTTGGGACATGAAATTGGGGTAAATATGGACTTGAAATGGGGGTAAATATGGACTTGAAATGGGGGTAAATATGGACTTGAAATGGGGGTAAATATGGACTTGAAATGGGGTGAACAGGGGTTTGATATGAGATTAATAGGGGTTTTAATTTGGGACATGGAATGGGGGTAAATATGGACATGAAATGGGGGTAAATATGGACTTGAAATGGGGGTAAATATGGACTTGAAATGGGGGTAAATATGGACTTGAAATGGGGGTAAATATGGACTTGAAATGGGGGTAAATATGGACTTGAAATGGGGGTAAATATGGACTTGAAATGGGGGTAAATATGGACTTGAAATAGGGGTAAATATGGACTTGAAATGGGGGTAAATATGGACTTGAAATGGGGGTAAATATGGACTTGAAATGGGGGTAAATATGGACTTGAAATGGGGGTAAATATGGACTTGAAATGGGGGTAAATATTTAAAGGTATATCTCGATTAAGTTCAATTTTAAGGTATATCTCGATTAAATTCAATTTAAAGGTATATCTCGATTAAATTCAATTTAAAGGTATATCTCGATTAAGTTCAATTTAAAGGTATATCTCGATTAAATTCAATTTAAAGGTATATCTCGATTAAGTTCAATTTAAAGGTATATCTCGATTAAGTTCAATTTGAAGGTATATCTCGATTAAGTTTAATTTGAAGGTATATCTCGATTAAGTTTAATTTGAAGGTATATCTTGATTAAGTTTAATTTGAAGGTATAACTCGATTAAGTTTAATTTGAAGGTATATCTCGATTAAGTTTAATTTAAAGGTTTACCTTGATTAAGTTTAATTTAAAGGTTTACCTTGATTAAGTTTAATTTAAAGGTTTACCTTGATTAAGTTTAATTTAAAGGTTTTAGGCTTAATTGAGTTGAAATTAATGAAGGATTATGGTTTGGCAATATTGATTTAGCTTATAAATTCAGCTTGTTTAGATGAGTTTTTAATTAGTTCCAACACATAGCCCCGTGCTAAATTTGCGGTAACATGAAGATTAACAATAAAATATGTTGTAACGGGGAGCCCGTTACAAGGGATCACTACAAAGATTAAAATGTTAATGAATGATGTGATTCCATAGTTTCGCTTAAATACCAGTAATTAAATCAAATACCTAAACAATTCATAGCAATTCTGACAAATAAACAAATGGCAATGAGGACTGTGGAAATAGCGAACGTAACCCTCTGTTTCCCACATGGTTACGTTGAAAAAATCTCCACATGTAATTTATTTGACTAATTAAATTACGTAAAGACAATGTTCTCCTGGATTAACCAGCACCACTGTTAGTTATATTTCTGAATTAAACAATCCACTCTTGGTAACAAATAATTTATAAAACGAAATATCATATACGGAGTGTTGCAACAGGAAAAAATTGTTTTAACGAATGATGTCTTCCTCTACATTGGTTGAGTTTCTGGAATTATACCACATACCTTCACAATTAGTAGCATTTTAGTGAGATTAACAAATAATAAAACCCTGTATACCTCAAAGGAATGTTGAATTAACTGCTATAGAAACAGTTATTGTAACGGTTGCGGAGCTTCTGAAATTTTAATAATACTTCTAAAATAAAATAAAGATAAGTCCTTCAAGTAGCAGCTCTTTTTCTACAACATACTGTTACTATCCTAAAGAGTAAAGAGCAAGAAGCATCACTATTATTAAAATTATCCAAGTCTGTAAACCAAAAACGTTGCAACATAACCTTCAGCTTAAAAACACGAGAGCGTAAGCCAAACTAGACGACACTGGAGGCTCGGAAGCTGGCTAAGTGTAACGAGTGTAACTGGGTTCTCCCGACTCCCGACTCCGAGAATCAAGAATATATACAAATACAGTACATAAGAAACCTAAGCCTTGGTCTTAAAGAACATCCAAAAACCAATATCTTATAATATAATCAAATCAATTACCTTTAGTTTTATACCTGGATTGCTTTATTAAACAAAATTTCGACCTGATAGCAAAGTGTTTCTTAGCAAGAGTGTTACAGAAAATTTATAAAATGAAATAAATATTTTGAGCCGGTAAAATACTAAACAAGCGTCGACTGCTCAAAAACAAGTTCAACCATGGAGCCTGTATCTTTTTAAGATTAAGGCTCCATGGTTCAACTTCCACAGAATGAATCAAACTGAAAATGTCAACTTAACTTGTTATTAGGCACAAAGCTAGGCCCTCCCTTGTTCTCAATATGCTTGAAAATTGAAGAAATGGGTATCAGCGCGCTAACAGGTAAACCTGACGTTTAACTCAAGAGTTGTACTTCCGTAATTAACTAAAATTAACATACTTAGACTTAATTGTTTCTGATTAGACTAGCCGATCGCACACCCTGAATACTTAATTGTTAATTTAAGAGTATTCCGAAAAGTAACTTCGCTCTAGTTTTTCGGTTAGAGGTGGCTAAATATCACGAAAAACCCCATGTTAATCTCCATAGGAAAATTGGCAAAAGCATGTGAATTTTGCTTTAACGTTACAAAAGAGTATCAAGTCATATCTACAAGGGCCTACCGGCCCTGTAGAATAGGTTCGTGTTATGCAAATTTTGGTAAGTTTAAATTTTGCAAAGGTTTCGTAATGTATTTACCATGTCCATGTCATTATCATTATTTCTTTCAGAACCACATCCAGGAGGAAGCTGCTAGTACAGCGCTTCTCCCGTTTCCAGCGAAGATAGGGAAAAATTCCTATCATCACAAATATCTGATTTTTTTGCAGATTATGGTAAGATGAAATTTCACTAATAGGCCAGGACAGATAGGCCAAAAAAGGGCTTGACCTAGAACATTTGAACATAAAGATGAAAATTGGTAGATATGTTATTTTTGACCAAACAAAAAATATACTAAAAGTCCCCTGCTGTAGAGCGCGAGCTTTCGCCGCCATCTTGGAAAATGGCCGCCGGGAATTACAGCTACAATGTATTCCACGTTCTTCTTCAAAAATTATGAAAATTGGTACACCTTATGATTGGAACCACATAAACATCATGGCAAAATTTTACAGCTCTGTGTTCAATAGTTTGGTCGCCATATTGGAAAATGGCCGCCGTGAATGCTAGGTACAGTATATTTCACCATGTTGTTGGAAAATTATGAAAATTAATAGGTATTGTAATCAGAGCTGTGTGAATCTCATAGTAAAGTATTGAAGCCATTACTCAGATAGTTTGGCCGCCATGTTGCAAAATGGCCGCCATCAATGCCATTTAGATACAGTATATAATTCAAAATTTATGAAAATTGGTAATTATTATGTTGAAGACCGTCTAAAGTCTAAACATCATACTTGAATATTGAAGACGTGCTACTGATAGTTTGGGCGCCATCTTCGAAAATGACCGCTCCAAGTGCCAAATATATTACCGATATAAAAAATTTTTCGATATTTTTTTATTGAGTTGATGATTTTCATGAACGTATAAAACGGCATAAAAATAACTAATTTCGAGTCCAAATTATCGACTTATCTTCAAAATTGGTCCCTGAAATATTTCTATCCTAAAATCTCGAAAAATGAAAAGGAAAGCCATATAACTCAGATTTTGGTTAGGAAAAACCGTTTTATATGGGGTATATACATTTTAGTGTCGTTAAGGATTAGATTTAAGACAAATTTTTAATATTTCGTTCATCTTTCGTTCATATTTCTCGTCATCCTGAAGATTTTTTATTACGGCTAAGACCTTGAAAATGACCACACATTGCCCAGCAAGCTAAACCAGATCGTCGACATTCACAGTTCTTTATGCAAAATGTTCTGCAGACTGCAGGTACAAATAATGAGTGTTACAAAATCATCTGATGCCGGAAGGAGAATGGTGTGAATGGGATTAAATCGTTTCCTAGCTATTTTGGGCTTGAAGATACGCTTGGAAAAAATGTGGTTTTGCGGTGTCGGTTGTTGGATGAAGCTTAGCGAGATCAAATGAGGACTTGACAGTATATGTGGCAACGGTTCCATTATACGTGTAGTATCTACATAGTTGAAGCGTGAAGTGTCAATTATCACCCTATAAAAAACGAAAAGAAATCTCTCTTTGGCAGCAGCTATGCCTTCCTTAGATGCAATATGGTCATTAAAAAAACGCAACGTATTTGTAAGATGTTGATTATCTGTCATTACTTTAAACCACGCCTTATCATAACCACACCCAGTTACAGCACGTAAATGAAAGAAATGTACTCTTAACCTTTTTAACTTAAAGGACTTATCGTGGCGGAGGGGGCAAGAGTTCGGTGTGACGGTTCGGGAGTTCCTTGGGTTTGCCCATGGTTCAGACCGTTCCTTGCCCCATTCCATGAAGGTTATGCTGGGCCGCTTCGCTCCCGCCCAGGTGTTGCCACGGCTCGCCCCCGCTATTGGCAACCCTCTAGGGGTCGCGGATACACTATTTGTTTAGGCCGTATGGCACTGTTGTGCTTGGAGAGAACTCCCCTGTCCCCTCGAGTCTTCTGCTGCCTTAATCCTTCCCTGTCACCGACCACCTCCTGACTGGGCTCGCCGCTGACGGTGTCCAGCTTCTGTCACCTGCTCAAGTGGCGTTTGTCGGGCCCGCTGGCCGAGCCCGTGTGTCATGACGGCGGTTCCGCTGGTTCAATTTGGAATATGATGGGGAGGGGCGCTGATAAGGCCCCCAGCTAGGTGTAGCGCCTAATCAAGGGTTCTGACATGCAATTATTATGAAAAATCTTCAGGATGACGATGAATATGTATGAAATGCTAGAGATTTGTCTAAATTCTAATCTTAAACAACACTAGGATGTATAAACCCCATATGAAATCATATTTTCTAATCAACATGTTGAGAAAAACAGCTTAGAATAACTTTTCTTCCTTTCAGAATTTAGGGCAATGTTTTTCATGTGGCCATTTTTAAAGATGGCGTCGATAATTTCGACTTCGAGATATCCCTTTTTTGTTGTTTATTACGTTAATGAAAATCATCTATTCAAAAAAGGAATTTCAAAAAGATTTATATATTTGAAATATATTTAGCATTTCCAGCAGTCATTTTCGAAAATGACGCCCAAGCTATCAAGAGCACGTCTTCAATATTCAAGTATGATGATTAGACGGTCTTCAACATAGTTATTACCAATTTTCATAATTTTTGAACCATATACTGTATCTATATGACCTTGATGGCAGCCATTTTCCAACATGGCGGCCAAACTATCTGATTAATGGCTTCAATATTTTACTATGAGGTTTACACAGCTCTGATTGTAATGCCTATCAATTTTCATAATTTTCCAACAACATGGTGAAATATACTGTACCTAACATTAACGGCGGCCATTTTCCAACATGGCGACCAAACTATTGAACACAGAGCTGTAAAATCTGGCCATGATGTTCATGTGGTTTCATTCATAATGTGTACCAGTTTTCATAATTTTTGAAGAAGAACGTGGAATACATTGTAGCTGTAATTCATGGCGGCCATTTTCCAAGATGGCGGCGAAAGCTCGCACTCTACAGCAGGGGACTTTTAGTATATTTTTTGTTGGGTCAAAAAGAACACATGTACCAATTTTCATCTTTATGTTCAAATGTTCTAGGTCAAACCCTAAAAGTCCTGGGCTATAATGATTAGTTATGTATTTACCATGTCATTGACATTATTTCTACAGAACCAGGAAGCTGCTCAAACAGCGTTCCTACAGATTTCACTGAAGATCATTCAGAAACAGTTCCGCCTTCCGTTTTCGATGAAGATGCCTGTCATCCACCTGCTACTTGTAAGTATGACAAACATTGTTATATCAAGGGCTTATAAAAGGTAAAACAATGGTTTATAAAAGGTATATGTAAATAATCACAGCCCCTTTATTCGAATTAGGGTATAGTAGCGCGCTTTTGACGCATTAAATTTCGGCAAACTTTTGATATAGAGGGATGATGCAAAGTCTGGCGCCACAAAGACCTTTCTTTTCGTTTCTATCTTTTTAATGTGTTTCTTTAATTGTTTGTTTTAATTTCTTTGTTCTTTATTTCATCACTTCTTGCTATTGTTTCTGCATGCTTGGCCTTCCGTTTTTGTTGGATTTATCAATCGGGTAAACTTTCTTATAGCCGAGATCCTTCGTAGCAGGAAAAGACCCCTGCCAACAGCACAGAGAACACAAGAGGCCCTACGCATGTTCGCGTCTGCTTTGACAGAAATGACCCAAATTGAAAAGGTGAGAAATGAAAATGAAAGGGTCAGGAATAAAAATAAGAGCCAAAAATGATAAGGAACGGCTAAGGCTAGAAACTGAGAGAATTCAAGCTAATAACATGGCCGAAGCTTTGCGAAGGTTGGGAGAAAAATCTCAGCCAGAGAAAAATAAGGATTAGTTTTGTTTCTTATGACATGCATAGTCCACTTCCAGATATTTCCGGTAAACCAAAAAAATTAGATTTCAAGAAGCTGGATATTCCCGGTAAACTAAAAAAAAAATCAGGTTACAAAATCCCAGATATTCCCGGTAAACAAAAAAAATCAGGTTTCAAAACCGCAGATATGCCCAGTAAACCAAAAAATTACGCTTCAAAAACAGATTTATAGCAACCGTGGAAGAAACTGAAATCAAATACAACGCAAATGTACGAGCCTGTTCCTTTTTGAATTGTTTTGCCATAATAAAAATATTTAGCCTGTTCACCAGAAGCTTACCGTAGAAGATAAAGAACGTATAAGAAATATTCTAGTCTCAAGTGCGCTTCCATCTGCCTTGGGGTTGGATCGAAAAGGTAGACCTCGAGCTGCTAAAGCATTAAGCCCAAAACCAATGCTTGTTCCCAATCTCAAAGTATGCTTTCTGTGATTCTGGTTCAGAATGAGGAAATTCTGCTTTCCTATGCCCTTGAACTGAATGATGAGCTTAACAGCATAAGCGACATTACCACGACACAGATTAATATCCTTTATGTACAATGTTATCATGCATACGTTGGTGTCACAAAAGATGAAGCCGTTCCCTTATGTCATGAAACTTCGAAGCAAGGAAAAGAAACTGAAATCAAGAAATGGGCTTGGGAACGGACAAACAGGGTCAACTTGCTACGCGTTGTTTACGTATTCTGAGAAGGCTGACTGAGTGTCAAAAACCAAAAAAAAATATTTTAATTCTATCCTACTTAAAGGTTATAAAAACACTAAATATGGAAACGAAATGGAAGAATTTGGGGTAAAACTATATAGCGAAGTATATAGCTACAAAATTATTATGCTTGGTATCGTTGTAAATGCCCCAACCCCATGTTGTAATTTTTCAAGTCGGAAAACCAGCCCTACTTTTAGAAGTCAAATGTCCAGTAGAACACTGCAAAAAATAATGGTCTGAAAATGGTTTAAATATGGTTTGAAGTCTAAGAGTCACCCAACATATGACTTCGAATGGAACTAAAAGGGTTTTAAAGAAGATTAAAACCATTTTGTTTTTAAGACATATTTTAGATTAAACCATTAAGGGAATGTCTAAATGTTTTGATATAAAACCATATCCAAAAGGCTTTACAGTAAACCCTTTACGGAAACTAAATGGTTTGATGTTAGCCTTGTTTTTTATTTGCACATATGGAATTCACGAGACATCCGCCACTTTTCGTTCAAGGCTTGATGACACACATAAAAAATAGCCTATTTAGATCTGGCACTCTCGTAGAACACACGAGGTTGGCATCAACCCTTTAGACGATAGTTATCACTTGCGATAACTCGCTGAAAAAGTTAAGAGAATTGTCCCCAATGTGTGACTAGCATACTGAATTACATAAGATTTACCGTCCCTCTTTGCATCAAAACGGCACCAAGACCGGTGTTTGAGGCATCGCATTGGACAATAAAGGGGAGAGTAAAATCGGGAGCAGCTAGGATAGGTGCAGATGTTAGAGTAGTCTTGATAGTTTGAAAAGCATTTTCTTGGGTCTCTGCCCAAACCCACTCAACGTCTTTATGTAATAAAGATGTTAAAAGAGTTGCCAATGTTGCGAACCCTTTAATAAAGCGTCGGTAGTAGTTAGCTAAACCTAAAAATGAGCGCAACTTTTTAACAGTAGTTGGAGGTGGTAACTCACTCAGTGCGGTGGTTTTTGGCGTGGTCCACTTTAATACCATCCTGTCCTACAATGTGACCTAGGAGTGGAGCCTCTTTTAAACAAAACTTAGTCTTACTGGCTTTAACAGTAAGACCCGCATCTAAAAGGATTTTAAAAACCTTTTCTAGGGTAGCTAAATGCTTTACAAAACTTTCAGATATCATTACCAAATCGTCTAGGTAGGCACTAACACCTTCCTCTGAGGGGACCGAACAATCGGTCTATCATACGTTGGAATGTGGCGGGGGCGTTACACAAGCCAACGATAAGTACTTTCGAGCAAAATAAGCCTTTATAGGTAGCAAATGCGGCCTTGTCGCGACTAGAGGGGTCGAAGGGAGCCTGCCAGTATCCCGCCTTAAGATCGAGGGTGGTTATGAACTTCGGCATTTTAACTGATTCTAATATGTCATCAATTCTCGGAAGCGGATAAGAACCTTTAATAGTTGCAGAATTCAGCTTCCGGTAATCAATGCACATCCGATAACCACCATCTTTCTTTGTTACTAAGATACAAGGTGCGCTCCAAGGACTATTGCTGGGTTCTATCAAATCGTCCACAATCATCTCCTTAACTATTTTCTCCTTTTTCCAAGGGGAATAGCGGTAGGGGGCACACCCTATCGGGTTGTCATCGCCAGTGTCAATATAGTGGGAAGCGGTTTTTGTTCGACAAGGTACCGAAGCAAAAATTTCTTGGTAATTATAGACTAGATTTTCTAAAGCGTCTCACTTTTCCTCCGATACTTTGGCTACCTATAAGGCTTTCTTTAAATCGTCGCCGTCAATCTCCACGGAACCCATAGTAGGAGGACTCGGTAACTCTTTCAAAGGTGGGTAAGAGATAGCACTTTTTAAGAAGTCGTGTTTTACACCGGGCTCATTGTACCAGTAATACCGCATATCACGATAATTGACAACCATGCCACATTTTGGATAAAATCCATACCAATAATAACAGGATAAACTAAATTATTTAAAAAATATACAAGGGTGGATTCTGTTAAACCAGGAAGGGAGAATGAAACTTTCGCCGACCCAGCTGACGTCACGAGAGTTTTATAAGCTAATCTAACTGCTAAGCGATGCTGCTGACGAGTTTTAGATAGGGGGGTTATCTTTCCCTTAAAACTACTACTATTAACGTCACAGATGATCCTGGGTCGACCAGTGCGATTTTCTCCTGAACATTTACTTTATCTAGAATCCCAGCCAATTGGGGAAGAATTGATATTTTGATTGGTGATACTATCTGCGTCGGTTAAAATAACGGCAGCGAAATATATTATGTTGTTTTCAGAAAAACGCGTGTCGCTTCTCGTGGGAAAATCTCTATTTCCGATAAACTTCGGCTAACCTTTATTCAAACAAATGTAGCCAACCTATTACAAATATTGTTCTATTATTAACACCATGAAAGCCCATATATTCTCCATGTCGAACCATATATACATTCAGATTCAGGAAATACTTCCGAATGATTTTAAAATTCAAATTAGGTTCAGATTTTAAGGATAATTTTAAAGAAGATCCTCCGACCAATCGCGTAATGCCTTGCCTTTTTATTAACATATTTCTCGTGGCACGCACCATGTCTCGCGCCATGATTATCACGTCGCGCGCGAACTTTATCAAATCTCGTGATAAATTTAATTCAACACGTAACATGCCACGAGAATTTTGTTAATAAAAAGACAAGGCATTACTCGATTGGTCGGAGGTCCTTCTTTAAAATTATCCTTAAAATCTGAACCTAATTTGAATTTTAAAATCATTCGGAACTATTTCCTGGATGTTTGACTATGCAGACTGGTCTAATAATTAGTAGAAAAATCGATAAAAAATCACTTGATTTTCTACTTCACCCTCCCTTTAAACTGTAGACAATACGTTAAACATTATTTCGATTACAGCAGTCTATTGCATTACATATCTATTATTCACGTTATCAATCCTGCAACACAATATGGTAGGAAACATAGTATTTTCAGTGGAATAATACTATCCCATAGAAGCTATTGGCCACAAATACCGAAGCCACCCTGTATATACTTGCTCAAAATGTGCGTAAATGAAAGTCAATTTTGCTTATTTTATGAATATATTATAGCCAAAAAACTCCCAAACCTCAAACAAATAATAACGGCTTTAACAAATAGACCTGTAGTTTTAAAATAAGTTCCAGATGCGGCTCGTATAAAACGTTTGAAAAAAAAACAGACGTACGAGGAAATTTTTCGGGGTGTGTCAAAAGCATGAGAAATTACAGTAACCAAAGACGATGTAGATCTTTCAGGGCTAATTTTAAATATATTTGAAAGTTTCTTCAAATAAAGCTCCGTTAATTCAAGCGATTGGGTTTCAACAAGTAATTTAACTAATTGCTATCGACATATACCAACATAATAGACCGTGATTTTCTTCGCTTCATATTAACCTCAATTTTTGGAGTGAAAAAAATGAAAATAAATTTTTAATCTAATTATGTCCTTTGAAAGGGATTAAAAAATCAATTTATATTTAAATGGTAGATTATCCCTTTTCTCGCTATGACAAATTTAATTGGTTTGATTTAATGAGTTCTTTTTCGATCACGATATTATTATATTTTAGTATAACTTATTTTTTGTTTAAGTACGATAGAATTTAGTGCTAACAGTTCAATCATATTTTTCCTGATTTAAATAAAAAGAGTGTTAACTTAATCATTTGGGTTTGAAAAATATACTTCTACTTTTAAATGATTTTTTTGAAATATTATAATTCTTAATAAAATAAAGATTAAAAAAACTTGAACTCTATATCAAGGTTTCAAAAACATTTCATTATAAAAAAACACCTATAAAGTGTTGATGTTTAGCTTACTGTTAAGATTATTCTAGGTGCATCTCTTAAAAGTGAGAAAATAGGTGGTGTTTCTATTTGGAACACTATTCAATGATCCTTAGAAAAAAAGAGATGTAATTATACATCAACATTGAAACAATAAACATAACCTCACACCAAAGTTTAACTTTAAAAGACGTTTAGATGTTGAAATCATAAACAACTTTTTTCTGTACAATTTCCTGACCATTCGTTTTCCGATTTATTGCCTGTTCACTTTCGAATTTTCTAACGTTTACCAGCCGATTTCGTGTTCATACTATTTCCGATTTCGTGACCCTTTGCTGCTTATTTTCCTACCATTTGCTTTCAAATTTCGTGTCCATTCACTTACCAATTTTGTACCCGTTAAGTGCATTTTACAATCAACCGTAGTAAACGGGCGTATATACTGGGATAGCAAGACACATGAAGGGTACGGTCTTAGTTCACAAATCAGGTGATCCAAAAATACGTACGGCGAGTTAAATTTCAGTACTTTCCTCGCAGTTGATTTTTGTTGCAGGGGAAGGAACTGATACTTCATGCAATTAATTAAAAAAAAATTAATTTACAAGCTAAAATATATTGGGAGCTTTCAGTGGAGGATCGTGTAGCGGGCAGATTTTATCTTTTAACTATTGCAGTGGTTTTAATTATTCAGTATACCAAAGAAAGGGTTGTCGCCCGTTTCCGCACAGTTTTATTTTTCACACCTTAGAAACCTATAGCCCGTTTCCGCACACTTTTTCATAACCCATTTCCGCACAGTTTGCAAAAAAAAATTATTTTCTTGTTGCTTACATTTTAAAAACCTTAAACTTATGTTGCTGGCCCATTGGACCGAAAATAGCCAAAAATTGAGGTTTTATTATTCTACAGGGCCGGTAGGTAGATATGGCTTGACACTCTTTTGTAACGTTAAAGCAAAATTCACATGCTTTTACTAAATTTCCTACGGAGATTAACATGGGGTTTTTCGTGATTTACCCCTACCGCGAACTGAAAAACTACAGCGAAGTTACTTTTCGGAATACTCTTGAATTAACAATTAAGTATTCAAGGTGTGCTATCGGCTAGTTTAATTTAAATCAATTAACTCTAAGTATGTTAATTTTAATTAATTCTGAAAGTACGTCAAAAAATTACTTTTGGGTCAGTTTATCTAGCAGTAGACACTGACAAATTTCTTTACTATTTCATCCGAGCTTAAACACCTTTATAATTTTTTTCTAATTAACTGTAGCACCCCTAATAAGAAATACTTCGTTATCAGGTCGAAATTTCGTCTAGAAAAGTAATTCAGGTAAATAATTACAGTTAAGAGAGGTTTTTATATCATTTAAAGTAAGTTTTTGAACGTTCTTTACGGCCAAGGCTTAAGTTGTATTTTAGTTTGTCTATGTAATATAGTCTTTATAGTGTCTTTCCCCTTTAAAGATAAAAAAGCTCATTTCCAGCTCTGTATTACAAAAATACGCAGTCTGCTTCGTTTCCTGCTACAAACAAATATATGAGGTATACAGGGTTTCATTATTTGTTAATCTCACTAAAATGCTACTAATTGTGAAGATGTGTGATATATTTCCTTAATTTAAACCAATGTAGAGGAATTTCCATGTTTACATCTGCACAGATTCTCTCAACGTAACCACGTTGGAAACGGAGTGTTACGTATGAGGTATACAGGGTTTCATTATTTGTTAATCTCACTAAAATGGTACTAATTGTGAAGGTGTGTAATATATTTCCTTAAACTGAACCAATGTAGAGGAATTTCCTTTTTTACATCAGCACAGATTCTCTCAACGTAACCACGTTGAAAACGATTCGTTAAAACAATTTTTTTCCTTGTACCCTTGGTATGATCCGATGCTGCTAGAATTGAACTGCTCAAGTGAGCTGCTATTGGACCTTTTACCCAGAATTCCTCTCGTTTTCGGAAAGGCAAAGTTCACCTAATCCACTATTTGTTGGACTTAATAACGGCCAATGTTAGTGCTGGCATATGTTCAATTACAACAAGAAACAAATGATTGAATTAATTTTGGATAATTTAGGAATATTTTCAGCCGATTGAAAATCAATTATAAATAACGGAGTTGTTTTGGTGGTTTCCACTAACGGTTTGAGCGTTTATTATAATTAAATAAAATGAAGTAAAGTTTAAGATAATGTACCGTCAGTTGAAAGCAATATCTAATCACCTATAGCGGTGCTTCTAAGCGAGCGAGAAAATGAAAGAGAGAAAACACCCCAATGGCGGGATCACACCTGTGTTTTAGTTTCTCTGTATGTAATTTCCAAATTCACTTACAAATGTACTGTACACCGATTACACTGAGTGATCGGTCGTTCGGGCGCTAGCGAGTGTCAAGCCACAACCATAACCATTCATGTACACGAATGTTTTATAGTGTTAGGTTAATAAGGTTGGCGTGCAAGTCCGGAGTGTCATGTACCGTTTACTAATGTGAAAAGGTTTCGATCTATATGGTAATATAATATAGTGTGTTGCGACGGCTCAGATGACCCATACACTGGAACCACTGGTGATTATAAAATGCAATATTTTGGGAAAATAGAGGAAGGGAGGGGGTGTCGGAGTTAAATGTGACCTTCTTGGCATAACTAGTAATGAATGATGTGTTTAACCATATTATTTCCACGGGAAATGAATATAACAAGTCATTGGTACTGAGAAGTATTTCTGTTTATGTGATCTTTACCCTTAACCACGCAGGATAAACTTTGTTGCCTTGTCTTAAGTAGACGACATTCACTGTCTAATCAACAACTTAAAACAGATTTAAACTTCTTTTGGTGCAAACTTGAAAATTTGTCAAGCCAGCAACAATTAAAACTATGTTGGTCAAGATGCTTACAAGTTGTAGTTAGTGAGCATCGACACGAAATCCCTTCAAAAAAATTAATTTCATGATAAAATGTTTTCGGAAAATGTAATTGTTCTTGAAAAAGCGTAGATATGTAATTTTTTCAATTAATTTAGAGGGAATGGATCGATTAACAGTAAAATCAGTTGATTGAATTAAATATTGATTAAGGATTGAGTGTATAAAAAGAACTAGAAAAAAATTTCAATATCTGAAACTTCAGTCAATTGATAAACCTCACACATATCGTTTGTTTTTTCGGCCTTGGTCCAAACCAAGACCTTTTTATATAATACAATTAAGCGTTATTCCATTTATGCGTTATTCCATTTGTGCCTTATTGCCAGTATGCGTTATTCCGAATATACGTTATTCCGCGTATGCGTTATTCCCTCGCTCAGTATCGGGACGTACACGCGGGTTGATTGATACATTGCCGTCTTTGTGCACTCTCATGATACAAAAAGACCACAGTGCAGGCGCCAAAAGCGAGATGGAAGGCAAAGTTTTACCCGCGTGTCTTTCCCTTTTAGTTACATCGAAATGGTATATTACAGACCAGAAGTTTGTAATACTTCACTTCGAGAGAAGTGTTACAGTGTACCGCAGAGTGTGACTGATATAAGCGGTACAGTTTGTTCAGATTCGGTAATGAATCGTTACTGCGCATAAGGAACAAATACACAAACAAACCACTTGATTGAAGTAAACTAAAAACATTGCCAAATTCATATTTACTTGAAGGGAGAGAATGATATTAAATTTTTTCTCACCCTTACTTTGATTTGATACAATGCTACTATAACCATAACCAAAGTACCAAAACATAGTAATTTTTCCAAAAATGTATTTTATTAACTCCTGGGTACTACTTTGATTTCATAGTCGGCCGCTAAACTAACAAGAGGATTGTTTTCCATTACCATTTCGCCTCTGTTTCGCGGACCATGATAGACGATCCGCGCCTTTTGCATGACATTAGCAATAACGAGAAACAAGTCGTTGCGAGCCATTTTCTCGCCAATACACATTCTCTTTCCTTCGCCGAATGGAACGTAACCTGAAAATTTCTTTGTCGAATAATTGCCGGACGATTCCAGAAATCTTTCGAGTTTCAATTTACGCGGTTCTTCCCACAAATTCGGGTCAAAATGGGTAGCGTTGATGTCAAAGATGACCATGGTTCCTTTCGGAATTTTTCGCCCACCGAGTGAAGTGTCGACGTTAGCAGCGTGAGGAAGTAGCATCGGAACTGGCGGTGGCATCCTCAAGATCTCGGAGATAAAAGCCCAAGTGTAAGGACAGACATTTTTATATTCTTGCGTAGGGAAGTTGGTACCTGCAATATAAAACCGCCAATACGCGAAAAAGATACTCTTTCTGAAAAAATGTCAAATATATTAGGCTACTAATACCTATATTGTCGTCTATCTCCTTTCTAAGGCGTTCCTGGATATCGGGATAGGTTGCCAACGCCAAAAAGATCCAAGTTAAACTAACCTGCGTGGTATCCGTGCCAGCTGAAAACGCGGAGTATACTCGCAATTACGCGTAATAATTTACTTTTGCAAATAAATAAATACCCAAAAACAAATCGCCTAATATTTTCTCTAAATATTTGTCGGTCAAATATTCTTTGCTGGCAGATTCCTCTTTTTCCGCTTCTATTCCGGATGCGATGACTGAATCGGCGAAATGCCTTAAAGGCTCACCGAAAACGTATCCCTTTTTAATAACTCGTAATCTTTCACTTAAGAAGTTTCCAATTTCTTCGAGGCTAAGTCTGATTCTGTTTTCAAAACCGTGGAAGAAGGGAAAAAGTAGCGGGTAAAAGTCCCCTGGAGAAACGAGCATAGTTTCGTGGAATAAATCAGCGCTTTTCTTGAATAATTGCGTTTCGGCATCGGACAGTTTATTAAAACTGCGTAATACCATTATCAAACTTCATCCATAAAGCAGATCCATACTTAGAAGAGTTTTGTAGGGTTATGAATTTTGACATTTTGATAATACCCAAAAGCAGTTTGAGCTATGATGGGGAAAGTTGTTTTTTGCAGTTGTTACTGCGGGTTGAAAGGGCTCTTTTTAGACATCATATTTTGTAGCATTTCAGACCATTTCTTCAACGCTATCTTGTACAATGGTAGCCAGTACATCAGAATCGGCGAATTTTCTACGATAAAGGAGGTTTAATACTCTGTATTTAAAAATCCGCGAATCTATACAGTCTAGCTTTACGTAACGGCTGTGAATCCAACTTTTCGGCACACTTCCCATTGCTTGTTATTACTTTGAAACGCCATAGCGTCCGTGTGTTTCAAGGCGTGTTGCACTGAAATATATCAAAAGCGCTACCAATATATTTTACATTCGAAAATAAAGTTATCAAACCTTACGCGAATTGAATTCTGGTCTCGAAATGATGTCATTTCTTTTGGTTAGTAAGCCTTCTCTGGTCATCTCCCAGTCCGCCACAATAGCCATGGGAACAGAGCCAGCCCACAATGTGTATATTCCATTGTACCTCTTCCTTAACCTTTCCAAAAGGTCCTGCACGTTATTCTTATTTCGAACTTCGAAGAAATACTGCGACAAAAAATAATAATTAGTATATCAAGAATAATGACTGATTTAATAAGATCTATCTTACGTAACACGTTCCCGAGTAAGGGAATTGGCAAAGGTCTGGGTGGAAGACATCTAATTTCGATCCAATATTTAACGATATAAAATGTTATCAACCCGATGGCTAGAGCCGGAAACCACGACCAATCCACGTACAACATTTCCATGTAATAAAACCCTTTAAATTACTTCTTCAAAATTTATCCTCGGCTAATAAAACGACCTTCAAAATCATAATGATTCAAGGAGACTTATATAAGATGCTTTTATTTTGTAGAGATAAGTTGATTAATTTTATTTAGTCTATAATTTTCAAACAGATAATGGTATCGAAAGATGAATTTCAATTTCATCTAAGAATAATGGAAGGACAAAATTGTTCAATAACGTTTGCAAAATACGTTCCATAAATAAAGTAAGTTTTCGTATTTATTTCAGTAATTATTGCTTTGAGATTTTATCTTTGCTATAAAATCAGGTCTTGAGAGAGAGCGTGAACGTTGTTTTGATCTTGAGAGAATGAACGTTATTCTTTTCGCGCTCGAGGAAGGATTGTTTTCAAGGTCCTTACTATACGTCAGATTTAAACTACAATCAGGCACAAATAGAAATAATATAAAGTAGTAAACTTTAAGGTCTCGTTCACTGGTCGAAAAATCTGCGTTCTACTTTAATATTATCATAAGTTTATCATGCCTCTAAGTACACAAATATGGGTTACAACTGGGCATCTTCTGCAGGCTACTGTTACGTCAGAACTCGTATAGCGCTAAGATCCAAAGAGAGAAAATTTTGAAATTCCTGTCGCGGTGCAGTCACCAAACGGACGAGACGATTACTAAATGGCTCACATGAAAAAAATCATCCATTGGAATAAAGGAGATTTTTGCGTTTCGTATAGGCAGGCATTGGGAGGGGGACGAATTTTACTTAAGCAACCCCCAAAATCCCACCAAAGAGGAGGGAAATAGGGAGAGATAATCGCATAGGCAGCCGTGATCCATCCGTATTGAGAAGAGAGGAAAATCTGTGATACGCGGCGGCTCTTAACGCGCAACTTATTCGCGCACAGTTGACGTTATTGGTTCTCCTCTTTCGGGCTACTACGTCACCAAAATTGCTCGGAAAGGTTTAAACGTTGTTAAAACGTACGCTTTAAAAATAAAAAGTCGAGGCTTAAGTGAAATGTTCAGACAAGTGGGCTTTTTTAAGCAAAGAGTTATTTATTTATCAGTGGTAATTTAGATAAGATTCGAGCCGTGTAATGTTTCAGGAAAATATTCAAAATATCTTACTTGTAAACATATAACACCAAATCCTGCTAATGGATCACTATCACCATTAGAAAAATGGCTTGAGCACACGAACCCACGAAATGATGTTTTTAATTACACATTGTTGATGTTTGTTTATAGGTTTTCGAAATGGTTTAAAAGTTATACCGTTCATTTTTGGATTACTTGAATACCGCGTATTGCTACTACAATTGAAGTAGTAGGATTTTTTTGTGGTAAACCATTTTAAATTACCTCTGATAAATAAATAACTCTTTGCTTAAAAAAGCCCACTTGGCTGATCATTTCACTTAAGCCTCGGCTTTTTATTTTTTTAAAGCGTACGTTTTAACAACGTTTAAACCTTTCCGAGCAATTTTGGTGAGGTAGTAGCCCGAAAGAGGAGAACCAATAACGTCAACTGTGCGCGAATAAGTTGCGCGTTAAGAGCCGCCGCGTATCACAGATTTTCCTCTCTTCTCAATACGGATGGATCACGGCTGCCTATGCGATTATCTCTCCCTATTTCCCTCCTCTTTGATCCCACTCTCTCTCGTGAGATAGAGGCGGTTTCAGTACAGAAACATTTTAAAAGGGTTAAAAGAAATGCTAGACTAGGAAGTACAATTTTGTTTTGAAGTTGAGGTAATAAATGATACGGAGAGAGTATAGGGTTTCACTAAAGAGAGCCAGACAAACACAATTTCCATAGGAGTAGCAGCCATATCTCAACTTAGAGGCATGATAAACTTATGCTTTCTGATATCTGTATTCATCTTTGGTATAATTCGTAAATATTTTGATAAACCCTTTGCTTGTTGAATGATTCTCGTCGTTTTCGATAAAAAGTTGAAAGGTTCAAGAGCTTTTAGATAACAGCAACAGTGACGGATTTGATATGTTTAAAAGTGTATTCTAGGAGTCCCTTGTCGGGTTTAACATTATATATTACCATAACGTTGATAACTGAAAGACAGTTGCCTACTTAATTAGTTAGCCACGAGAAATCCACGAGCCACATTTTTATGAAAAAATGTTCCTTTAATCAGTCGATTACAAAAGGTCAGTAATATTAAACATTATACCATCAATATTCAGATAAAATACACCACCTTGAACTCTTGAATATTTGTAAGTAATTAGGGTAGTATCTAATTTAAAAGATGGAACTTGTTTTATCTAGGTAAGACATTAATCTCAAAATCCGCGGGCAAATTAAAGAAGGCGTTGTTTTCACTCTGCATTTTATTGGCGTTTCTGCTCGCCACAATGCGAACTTTGCGCGTGACATTTGCAATGATGAGAAATAGATCATTTCGAGCTAATTTCTCACCAATGCACATTCGCTTTCCTTCGCCGAATGGAAGATAACCGGGTATTTTCTTGGACGCGTAGTTACCATCCGAGTCCAAGAACCGTTCCGGCTTAAATTTCAACGGTTCTTCCCACAAATTCGGATCAAGGTGTGTAGCGGTAATATCGAAAAACACGATTGTCCCGTAGGGAATTTTCTTGCCGCCAATTGACGTGTTGACGTTGGTGGCGTGAGGAACGAGTACGGATAAGGGCGGTTTGTACCTCAAACATTCCGAGATGAAGGCCCAAGTGTAGGGACAATCTTTCCTGCGGTCCACGGTTGGTAAACCGGAACCTAATTGTAATTAAATTGCATTTCGGTATAGGTAATATCGGGATAAACATACAAACGACGTAGGTAATTCTAATGGTGCTTGTTCCGAGCTTAAAGGCCGACTTCCAGCGAAAAGGGCTCTAGCGAACTGACAACCGAGCATCGAGACTAACAGTGGAGCGACGGTGCCGATTTTCGAATCCCCGCTGGGGCAAAAGTTGGAAGGCTTCTAGCTAACTGAAAACCGTGCAATGTGGTTCTAGCGAACTGAAGATACGCAATAGAGAATTTCCTTCCGAGGAAAGCAAAATTCGAGAGGAAAAATGATTAAAAGGATTTCTGTTGTTCATCTTCAGTTCTCTAGAACCACATTGCACGACTTTCATTTAGAGAGAACCCTTCCATCTTTTACCCCAGCGGGGATTCGAAAATCGGCACGGTCACTACATTGTTAGTCTCGATGCTCGGTTTTCAGTTCGCTAGAACCCTCTTCTTTGGAAGTTGGCCTTTAAGTTTCATCCTAACATAAGACCGTTAAGACGGGAGAGGAGAATAATTCCCCGCGACCCATCTATTGAATCCTACGCAATTAAGAAAATGTTTGTACCTATGTTGTCGTCTATTTCTTCACGAATTTTTTCCTGAATTTCAGGAAAGGCAGCTAAAGCTTCGAATACCCACGTGATGGCAGTTGTAGTTGCGTCGGTACCAGCTGAAAACATAAGTATATCTTGATGTCGCGTTTCCCCGGAGGTGGATAGGTCGAGGCGGAACTGTTGCGTGGCCAGCAAGACCTCCCGATCTCAACCCATGCGATTTTTTTCTTTGGGGCCATCTCAAGGACTTGGTATACCGAAGTGAAGTTCGCATTACGACAAAGGATAATTGATGGATGTGATAGCATCCGTACGCGCGCAAGTTTGCTTAAACGTTGATGGTGCCCATTTTGAAAATTTTTTGTAGAACAATGTAATTGGGTTTCATTCGAATTATTTTAAAAGTAATGGGGTTCGATTCGAATTATTGTAAAAGTAATGGGGTTCGATTCGAATTATTGTAAAAGTAATGGGGTTCGATTCGAATTATTGTAAAAGTAATGGGGTTCGATTCGAATTATTGTAAAAGTAATGGGGTTCATAAGAATTATTGTAAAAGTAATGGGGTTTGATTCGAATTATTGTAAATGTAATGGGGTTCATTCGAATTAATGTAAATGTAATGGGTTCAATTCGAATTATTGTAAACGTAATGGGTTCAATTCGAATTATTGTAAACGTAATGGGTTCGATTCGAATTATTGTAAAATGAATGGATTCGATTCAAATTATTGTAAAATTAATGGGTTCGATTCGATTTATTGTGAAATTTAAGGGGTTCATTCGAATTATTGTAAAACTTAAGGGGTTCATTCGAATTATTGCAAAATTTAACGGGTTCATTCGAATTATTGTAAAGGTTAAGGGGTTCATTCGAATTGTAAAAGTAATGGTGTTCATTCGAATTGTAAAAGTAATGGGGCTCATTCGAATTATTGTAAAAGTAACGTGTCTAATTGAAATAAAGAATTAAAGACTGGCCAGTTACTAGTACATCTGAACAAACAAGCAACCGATATCTGAGCTACTTTCCTTGCCTTTAATTACAATCATTAATAAAAACCAAGGGATTAACGCTTTTGGCCGTTTAACACGTTCATGGTCTTCCACTAGGTTTGAACTTATTTCGATCATTGCCTTATGCTCAATAATCGAAAACAATTGGGTCAAAACCACAATACTAGTGCTATAATTCTGCAAAATCTTGTTTTTCGGCCTACTTTTGAGAGCCCATAACGTCGCAACGGAGCGCTTTACCCCAAAACGTCATAGGACCTTTCGGACTCCTTTTGACCCAAGGAACATGCCTGTTAATTTGTGCCAGACTTTTCAGAAACACCCTGTATATTCACCTATTCCAATCCGACCGGAACCAAAATTGGGAGGTTCCATTCGACCGAACTCCAGCACTTTGGGCGGTTTTCGCAAAGTGGAAAATAGCCTCAATATACTGCACTTAACGAAATAGGCCAGGACAGATAGACTAAAAATGGGCTTGACCTAGAACATTTTAACATAAAGATGAAAATTGGTACATGTGTTGTTTTTGACCCAACAAAAAATAAACTAAAAGTCCCCTGCTGTAGAGCGCGAGCTTTCGCAGCCATTTTGGAAAATGGCCTCCGGGAATGCCAGCTTCAATGTATTCCACATTCTTCTTCAACAATTCTGAAAATTGGTGCATATTTGGATTGTAGCCACCGGATCATCATTGTAAAATTTTAAAGCTCTGTGTTCGATATTTTGGTCGCCATATTGGAAAATGGCCGCCGTGAATGGTGGGTGCACAATATTTCACCATGTTGTTAGAAAATTATGAACATTTATAGATTTTATAATCAGAGCTGTGTGAACCTCATTGTAAAATATTGAAGCCATTCATAAGATAGTTTGGCCGCCATGTTGGAAAATGGCCGCCAAGAATATCATTTAGATACAGTATATTTTTCAAAAATTATGAAAATTTGTGAATATATTGTTGCAGACCGTCTAAACATCGTACTTAAATATTGAAGAAGTACTAAATATAGCTTGGGCGCCATATTGGAAAATGACTGCGGGAAATACCAAATATATTACGGATATATAAATTTTTTTGATATATCTATTTTTGAGTATATGATTTTCATGAACGCATTAAACACTATATAAATAACTATTTCCAAGTCTTAGTTATCGACCCCATCTTTAAAAATGGTCGCTGAAAGATTACTATTCTAAAATCTGAAACAAAGAAAAGCAAAGCTATATTACTCAGATGTTGATTAGGGAATATCGTTTAATATGGGGTTTATATAATATAGTGTCCTTAAGAATTGGATTTAAGACACGTTTTGAACATTTCGTTCATATTTATCGTCATCCTGTAGATTTTTTTTTATTTTAACATCAGGAAGGAGAGTTGTGTGAATGGGTCTTCGACTTTCGCGATCGCGAACCCATACCCACTGTTCGGGATTAAATCGTTTCCTAGCTATTGTTGACTAAATATTGTCATTAAAAACTCTCAACGTACTTGTAAGATGTTGATTATCTGTCATTACTTCAAACCCCGCCTTATCATAACCACATGCAGTTAAAGCATGTAAATGAAAGTGTTCTCGGAACCTTTTTTTTCTCAAATGTCTCGATTTGAGATCTCTTCTTGGTGTGGTTTTGGTTTCAGATTTAAGAATGAAGACGTTCCAATTCGGGTGTGATGGTCTAGTAAAAGAACCAAGATATTCCGCTACTACAATGGCTAGGAAACGATTTAAACCCAGAAGAATGGGGATGGGTTCGCAATCCCGAATGCTAAGACCCATTCACACCACTCAAGACCAACTTTTATTACTAATTATCTTTAAGTGCGGAACCTCTTGTGTAAAGAACTGTGAATGTAGACGATCCGAATTATTTTGCTCAGCAATGCGTGGAAATTGTCGCGGTACTAGCTGTGACGGAGCAGAGCAAAAGGACTTGTCGTGGCTGAGGGCGCCCGAGTTCGGGGTGCCGGTTCGGGAGTTGCTTGGGTTCGCCCTAGGTTTGGATCGTTCCCTAAAGGTTTCGCTCGGCCGTTTCGCCCCGCCCAGTTGTTGCCTTTGGCTCTCCCCGCTATTGGCAGAAGCCGGTTAGGCTTTACACATGAAGTACGTAACATGTGCCTGGTGGATCTACACGATACTCTCTAAGCTCCTAGGAAAGAACCTCCCCTTACGCGGAGGGAAATAATTCAGTAACGCGACTCTTTCGGATCCATCCGATCCTTCCGCCTAAAGAACCGATTTACCACGTACCTAAATTCGAGAACTACTATAAAGACTGAGTAGGGTGTCTAAAATATTCTAGAGATAAAACTATTCACAATACCAAAGATTATTTGGGAGTAAGTCGTTAAAATGTTATAAAACTGGGTAGTTTTTGCTTGGACTATTTAAGACGCCGTGCATCTGTTTTTTAACGAGGTATTTTTCTGTTCTCGCCATTACGGCGGCTCGAGACGTCACATGTTTTCGAAAACGGAGTTGGGGAAACGTCTTACCCTCAAAGTGCAAATGGCTCTTTTCAATTATTTACCAGCTCGCAAATAATGAAATTTTTTAAGAAACTTATGTCTATTTGAACGGTAGAAGTAGTTTTGTAAAGAAAAGTGTAGGAATAGCATTATTGGAATTTAAATTTTAAATCCCGCGCCAAATTTTCGTCTGTCAAGTGTTCAGCAATCAAGCGCTACGTCACGCCATCAAAAAAGCCATATCGATTAGATGATTTTTTGATGGGCAAGCGTTGAGCATCATGACGTCAAAACCGGAAACGCGAAAAAGCGTACAGTAGGGAAAATCTGACATCGCTTAGTAAGCGCTGTCGTCAAAGAGGGTCAGGGTACGTTCAGTAACCCTCTTTGATGACAGCGCTTACTCAGCGATGTCAGATTTTCCCTACTGTACGCTTTTTTGCGTTTCTGGTTTTGACGTCATGATGTTCAGCGCTTGCCCATCAAAAAAAACCATATCGATTAGATGGTTTTTTTTGATGGCGTGACGTAGCGCTTGACTGTTGAACACTTGACAGACGAAAAGTTGGCGCGGGATTTAAAAATTAAATTCCAATAATTCTATTCCTACAGTAATTGTATTCGTTTTCTTCCAAAACTACTTCTACCATTTAAATGGACATAATTTTCTTAAACAATTTCATTATTTGCAAGCTTATTAATAATTGCAAAGAGCCACTTGTGCTTCGTAATGATTTGAGGGCTAGTAAGACGTTCCCCCAACTCCATTTTCGAAAACATCGCTAACTTCAAAATGTCACTTTTCCGTTCAAAACCTTTTACGTCACTATGACGTCTCGAGCCCATCAACCAAACATCAAGAAAAAAGCGATTTCTTTGAGATTTTCGTTACTGAACGTACCCTGAACGTACCCATTAACTCTTCAATTCAAATAGACATAATTTTCTTAAAAAAATTGATTTTTTGCGAGGTCGTTTTTATAATTGAATAGCGCCATTTGTGCTTCGTGACGTTTTGAGCAATGAGATAGATAGAGTTACAATTCAAATCGGCTTAATTGTTTTTATCAAGCACGTTTATCAAAACATGACAGCGCCACCTGTCAGCCCCTAGCGGAACTAATTACAACTTTTACTCGCTTATTTGCAATCAGAAACATCGTTATGATTTTTATTTCATCTATTTATTAGATTAAAAAGGACTAGTTTTTTTATTATTTAACTCGCGTATTTTATTTAGCACGTTTAAAAAACTATCTTGACAGCTTGTTACACAGATTATAGCAGCAGACGGTAATAAAAGATTCATGCTCGACAAAAGGTGTATCGCGAAACGTCGATCTCTAGATCTCACGTTGTGACTCTAGGTTTAATTTATATATTCTATCTCATTCTAAACAACAAAGCAAAGAATAGACCTAAATCGTAATCAGACGAAAGGTCACGAGAAATGTGATGCTGTTAGCAATCTGCCACCATGGAGCAATATTACCATAGACGTAAGTACATTTAAGTCAATTTTAATAGAAATGTCATTATCACTCCACAAAAAAACTACTCCATGGATAATGCCAACCGAAAACGGCAAAAAAATGTAAGCCTATTAAGGGCCAGCGCCGATTGGATGGCCAACTATATGACGGTGATTGGCTTGATCACTGAGTTGTATTTAAAGCGCGAAAAACCGTTGTTGTTTGTGACACGCTTTTGGTGTTTGATGCTAGAGAGTGCTTATATTTAGTTTAAATCTTTTAAATGTCAAATTTCGCGCACGACTTATTAAGTTTAGTTTTATTTTCACGTCGCTAGATCGCAACCAATTTATTTCAATGCCACCCAAGAGTTAAAAACATCTAAACCCAAGAAAGTACTGATACTGAGTACAAATTGTTACGTGAAAACATCGAGGCGCAATGCCAAAGCGAAATTACTAGACTTAATAGTAATTTCGAAGCCAAAATAAAAAACATGACTGCCGAGTTTCAACTAGCGCTAACGCAGATACCAGCGGTAAGATTGTAACTAATCAAAACGGTAAAAATTTGTATAAGAGACGTAACACGTTACACTGTGTCATTGTAGGAACTAAGACAGATGAAAATGGGCGATGTCTTAAAATTAGGTAGTAGATTATTAACTTTCCTCGCGTTGTTCTAGTTACTGGTAATTACTAATATATATATATATATATATGCTGTGGATGATGATGATGTTAGTGAGATGGAGATATCCATCGAGTAAGTTTTAGGCTTAACCCCCAAGTTACTAATATATTAATAGTGGGGATTAAATTTTATTTCCAGACAAACCCACAAGCAGAGGTTGAGGTGTAAGTCGGCTGACTCTGCTGTCAAGGCCAAATCAACACGAAGCATTGTGAAGGCACCTTCATTGAAGAAGGCTGAAAGTACTGGCTGCTTAACGGAAAAATCTAGAAAGCCAAGAAAGAAAGCCTCCATAGATGTTAAACAAAGTGAAGTTTACTACACACATCTGGGTGGAAAGAAAAAAATCACCAAAATTATACCCAAAGTTGATCTGAGGTATAATTTGGAGGGGGGGGGGAATAATTGTTATATGTTAAGTAGATGTCCATTATTTTATTAACAATTCCAAATATTTCTCTTTATAGCAAACCTCTTGCGCGTTCATCAATGAGGAAACCACTTCCTGGTGAATTACTGTTTTCCTTGGCTGGAAGTCCGGTTGATTTCAGTTCACTAATTGAAAGTAAAAATACTAAGGTGAAAATTGATAAGGATATAAGTTTTAATCATTGCGTTAAAAATAATTAAAAGCATTATAATCATCTTCTTCTTTTCCTAGCCCACTACAGTTGCTGATTTGCAAAGCGCGGCAGAAATGCTGAAAAAAACCCTCCCAAAATAGTTTAATTAATTTTATAATTTGTTTTTCTGTTTAATTAATTTTTATAATTTGTTTTTCTGTTTAATTAACTACCATGTCTAAATTTAATTTGCCTTATTTTTTCTTTTAAATTAATTTTGTAAATAAATATTTGTTCATATCTAAAATGTCTAATGTTGATATTAACAAATTGTTTATGTATTTTCTACAATAAAGAATGCTGGCTAAAACCAATGAGATAGATAGAGTTACAATTCAAATCGGCTTGCCGCGAAACACGTTGTTTTTATCAAGCACGTTTATCAAAACATGACAGCGGCATCTGTGAGCCTCTAGCGGAACTAATTAAAACTTTTACTTGCTTATTTGCAATCAGAAACATCGTTATGATTTTTATTTCATATATTTATTAGATTAAAAAGGACTAGTTTTTATATCCCGAATCCTAAGACCCATTCACACCACTCAAGACCAACTTTTAATACTAATTATCTTTAAGTGCGGAACCTCTTGTGTAAAGAACTGTGAAATATACTGCACCCAGCATTCACGGCGACCATTTTCCAATATGGCAACCAAACTATCGTAAACAGCTGTAAAATTTTACTATGATGTTCATGTGGCTCTTATCATAATGTGCACCAATTTTCATAATTTTTGAAGAAGAATGTGGAAAACATTGAAGCTTGCATTCCGGGCGGCCATTTTCCATGATGGCGGCGAAAGCTCGCGCTCTACAGCAGGGGAATTTTAGTATATTTTTTGTTGGGTCAAAAATAACACATGTACCAATTTTCATCTTTATGTTCAAATGTTCTAGGTCAAACCCTAAAAGTCCTTGGCTAATACTGTTCATTGATCAGTTCGCCCGATAATAACTGAGTAGCAAAAAGTTACATTTTCAAACGATTTGAAGGCTTATCGTAATCCGTAACATTTCTTTCTATATTATTCAGTGGCGCCGCCAGGGGGGAGGCTGGGTAGGCTCCAGCCTACCCGTAAATTTCAGAGGGGCCCCGAAATGAGGTAACCATAATTCTAAAATACCATTTATACAATATTTTGACCTACAAGATAATTTACGTTAGACAAAGTTTCACAAGTATGATGACGCTTTTAGCATTTGATTTTTACAATATTCTACAAAATGGGAAATGGGTTAACACTCGTGGTAAAAGTTTTTGACTAGCCTGATAGCCCCAGTAGCACATGGGCTCCACAGTACAGTCTTTTAACAGTCCGTGTGTTCGCTAGGTGTCCTAAAACCTCGGGACTGATAATACACGTAAACACAAGCCGAAAAGCAATAATGTAAACAGTCCATTATTATTACTAATTTTATAAGTCGGTTAACAGTCTTCCGAATGCTCTAAATTTGGCCTGTTTTTCTTACTCTAGATTATATTAAATCAGGCGCGACCAAGTTTTAGTCTTGTTTTGAAACATTCCGCCGGCTTGACTATATTAAGTCTCGGATTTTCAGTGTTAGTCTGGTTATGAGACAGTCCGCTGGCTTCTCAATTTTAACTCTGGCAAGATAAAGTTTTAATCTTGATATGGGACAGTCCGCCGGCTTGACTATATTATGTCTCGCATTTTCAGGTTTATTCTAGTTATGAGACAGTCCGCTGGCTTCTCTGTATTAAGAGTTGCATTTTCATTTTTAGTCTGGTTATGAGACAGTCCGCTGGCTTCTCCATTTTAACTCTGGGACGATCAAGTTTTAATCTTGTTATGTGACAGTCAGCCGACTTTTCTAAATTAAGCCTCGCATTTTCAGTTTTAGTCTTGTTATGAGACAGTCCGCCGGCTTCTCTAAATTAAGCCTCGCATTTTCAGTTTTAGTCTGTTTATGAGACAGTCCGCCGTCTTCTCTAAATTAAGCCTCGCATTTTCAGTTTTAGTCTGTTTATGAGACAGTCCGCCGGCTTCTCTAAATTAAGCCTCGCATTTTCAGTTTTAGTCTGTTTATGAGACAGTCCGCTGGTTTTACTATATCAAATCTCGCCTTTTCAGTTTAAGTTTGGTTATGAGACAGTCCGCCGGCTTGACTATGCTAAGTCTCGCATTTTCAGTTTTAGTCTGGTTATGAGACAGTCCGCCGGCTTCTCTATATTAAGCCTCGCATTTTCAGTTTTTGTTTGTTTATGAGACTCCGCTGGTTTTACTATATCAAGTCTCGCATTTTCGCTTTTAGTCTGGTTATGAGACAGTCCGCAGGCTTCTCTGTATTAAGAGTGGCGCGTTCAAGTTATACTCATGTTTTGAGACAGTGCGCCAGCTTTTCTATATTAAGTCCCGCTCATTCAAGTATTAGTCTTGTTATGAGACAGTCCGCCGGTTTCTCTAAGTCTCGCACGTTTAACTATGCAAGAGTATAACTTGAACGCGCCACACTTAATTCAAAGTAGCAGGCGGACTGTCACATAACCAGACTAAAACTTAAAGTTCGAGACTTGATATAGAGAAGCCGGCGGACTGTCTCATAACCAGACTAAAACTGAAAGTGCGAAACTTAATATAGAGAAGCCGGCGGACTGTCTCATAACCAGACTGAAACTGAAAATGCGAGACTTAATATAGAGAAGCCGGCGGACTGTCTCATAACAAGACTAAAACTGAAAGTGCGAGACTTAGTATAGAGAAGCCGGCGGACTGTCTCATAACCAGACTGAAACTAAAATGCGAGATATAATATAGAGAAGCCGGCGGACTGTCTCATAATCAGACTGAAACTGAAAATGCGACACTTAATATAGAGAAGCCGGCGCACTCTCTCATGACGATCGTCATGAGACAGTCCGCCGGCTTCTCTACATTTCAGTATCTGATATTCATTATTAGTATTGTTATTAGATGTTTTAGGTGTCATTTGTTTTTATTTTATTCCTTATTTCAGTCCCTGACTTCCTTGGTTTTATCTTGTAATGAGACATTCCCCTGGCTCTCCCATAATAAGTCTATGACTTCCTTATTTCAGAACTCTAATCAGACAGTCCAATAGTTACGATATATTAAGCTTCGCGCGTGCTAAATTTAGACTTGTAATGGAACAATATGCCGGCTGCTCTTTTTTTGAGTTTCCAACGTCGTCGAGCTTGTTGGAATTTATCTGAATTGTATCTATATCATGTCAACGTTTGACTTCTTGAATTTGTTCCGTTTTTCATTCTAAACTTCTGTTATTTTATTTAAATGATAATAGTTTATGGAAATGTGTGGTTTCCTTTAATGCCAATGGATAGCGGCATGCTCGTCAAGTGATCACGACTCCTACACTCTACGTGAACGGCCCAAAGTGTAGGATTTCGGTTGAAATAAAGGTTTAGAAAATCCAAATAATAACGAAACCTATTCTCCACTAAAGTTCCACGATTCTGCTGATGTAAATTTGAACTATAAGCAAAACTTCATTTAAAAATCCATTATATCTCAACAACTAACTGTAACATGTTAATTTACCCAGATTGAAATATAAATTTGTCTTTATAAGCATGATTTTACAATAATATCAAAGAAAATGTTACGGAATATGGCTAATTTCATCTTTCCCTTATATTTAGATAAGCCTTCAAATCGTTCTAAAACATATATCTTTGCTCCTCTATTAGTATCGGAGATGAAATAGCAATGAACACTTTCGTTAAGTGCAGTCATTTGAAGCTATTTACCACTTTACGAAAGTCGCCAAAAGTGCGGGAGTTCGGTCGAATGGGGCCTCCGAATCAATTTTTCAATCGAATGGTTTGAAACCGTCCATTTACCAGCCGATATCGTGTCCATTCGCCAGCCGATATCGTGTCCATTTTGCCAGCCAATATCGTGTCCATTTCCCCAGCCGATATCGTGTCCATTTTGCCCGCCAATATCGTGTCCATTTCCCCAGCCGATATCGTGTCCATTTTGCCAGCCAATATCGTGTCCATTTCCCCAGAAAATATCGTGTCCATTTTGCCAGCCAATATCGTGTCCATTTCCCCAGCCGATATCGTGTCCATTTCCCCAGCCTATATCGTGTCCATTTCCCCAGCCTATATCGTGTCCATTCGCCAGCCGATATTGTGTCCATTCGCCAGCCGATATTGTGTCCATTCGCCAGCCGATATCGTGTCCATTCGCCAGCCGATATCGTGTCCATTCACCAGCCGATATCGTGTCCATTCGCCAGCCGATATCGTGTCCATTCGCCAGCCGATATCGTGTTCATTAGCCAGCCGTTATGTTGTCCATCCGCAAGCCGATTTTGCGTCTATTCACCTTGGGATTTCATAACCTTTTACCAGTTGATTTCGTGTCCATCCGCTTGCCGATTTTCTGACCGTTTGCTTGCAAATTTCGTGTCCTCTAGACTACCAATTTCGTGTCCACTAGACTACCAATTTTGAGTCCATTCGCCAGCTGATTTTCAGACCGTTTGATTGCAAATTTCTTGTCCATTCGCTTACCGATTTTGTATCCATAAAGTGCATTTTGCAATCAACCGTAGTAAACGTTGGGATAGCAAGACACTTATCTGGGCGGACATTTCGCACTATAGGGTAGGGTCTAAAGTCACAAATCAGGCGATCCAAAAAACCGTCCAGCTAGTTAAAATTCGTACTGTCCCCGCAGTTGATTTTTGTTGCAGGGGAGGTTATCTCGCTTTTTGATTTTTAGCATAATCGTATGATGAACATTTTTCGTACGTCATTTGAAGCATGGATTAACTAACGCTAGGGATAGTCCACTAACCGCGTTTCCCATGTATTTCCATCGCCAACTACATGTTCCGAAGTAGTCATTGATTCCCCCCTTCATTCCCCCAATTTATTGGACCAAACCGGATGTAGATATTGCGCCATCTCTAGGCAAAATAAATAGTTTCGCGGATTTTAAAGATGGCGGCGCCCAATTGAGGCGGGATTTGTATTGTGAGACATTTTGTGATTAAAAACTTAATTAATGCTTAATAAGAGAGGAGAAATCGTTAATTGGTGAGTAAATATTAAAAACCTCATAAGTATTCATAGGTTGTGCAGTACTAATTATGTTATTTCTGCAATTACGAACCTGTTCTGAAGTTTGAATATATTCGACAATTGTGGATTGGTAAGTGTTTGGTGTTAATAACGATATTAATTAATTTGAGAGTGTAAATCTTTCTAATTATGCATTTAATATCCTTATAGATATATTATTTGTAAAATGAGGAAGAAACGGTGTGTTTATAACGGTTGTGTTAGCAATTCCCAGTATAATCATAAACCACACATGAAGGGTGTATTTTTCGTGAACTTCCCAAAACCAAAGAGACAATATGACAAATGTAAGAAGTGGATCGATTGGCTTGCAAGGGAAGACTACCCAATCGAACGGGTTAGTGGGGACACATACTTATGCTCCAAGCATTTTGTCGGTGGAAAAGGGCCGACAGAACTGTTTCCTGATCCCATTCATGAAGTCAAAGTAATATACTCATAAATATGGTAACTTAATTATTAGGATAACCACAATTAATCTAAGTTTTTTAACTCTTCCAGGGGTTGTTATCTATATTGAAACCCAAAAGTTCAATATTAATCTGTGAAGACTCCGCAGTTAGTGTTCTTGAGTTGCAATTAACTCTTATGGTTCTGATGTGGTGATTAAAATTTTACTTATTATATCAGGAAATGCAAATGGATTCTACAAATGATGCACCAGTGAACTCTACAAACGTAGCACCAGTGAACTCTACAAACGTAGCACCAGTGAACTCTACAAACGTAGCACCAGTGAACTCTACAAACGTAGCACCAGTGAACTCTACAAACGTAGCACCAGTGAACTCTACAAACGTAGCACCAGTGAACTCTACAAACGTAGCACCAGTGAACTGTACAAACGAAGCACCAGTGAACTCTGCAAACGATGCACTAGTGAACTCTGCAAATGATGCACTAGTGAACTCTGCAAACGAAGCACCAGTGGACTCTAAATATGAAGATAATGATCCTCCGAACTTGCGGAAAATGGTTCATCAATTTCCTATACTATTAGGTTGGTCACAGACATTGCTTGAGAATAACTTTACTGTTAGAAAAATCCATGAAGGTACTGGCTTAACTGTAATAGGTGTTACTATTAATGAAAAGTTACAAGCTTCTTACAAGATAAATAATCATGCAGTGAGTGATGCCTCAATTTTAGCAATATTGCCTGAAAGCATTCAAACACAAGAAGAACTACAGAAAACCATTGCCCTTATGTCAGAGTTAAGAATATGTATTGGAAACGGCGAAGAAAAGTACAAACAAATTTTCAAAACCCGCATGCAACCCTTGGGATTTGAAGACTACTTGGGTGCCATTCACAGTCAAAGGTGCTGCCTAGCTCTATTAAAACAAAAAACTAGACGATGTTTCTATTGTATAAAGCAACGAGACAGTTTTAGAATTACGGCAAAAAGATCGAAAAATAATAACCAAAAAACATTAACTCCTTACCGCAATTTGTCAAAAGATGAACTTATTAGTCAGCTGAGAGAGAAAACGAACAGTGCATTAAATTTAAAGGCTAAAATTAAACGTCAGAAGATTAAACTTGAAAGACATATCAAGAAGCGAGGGGAGACAGTGGATGATGATAAGCACGCTTTTCTGTTAAACATTCTTGAATCAAATTTAAGCCAGAAGCCTCATGAAGATGGCCATTTGAAGGATAAAAGACAGAATTCAGAGAAGCCTGGGAGCTCCTGGAACAAGAACCAAAATGAATTCTCAACCATGTTCTTGAAGAGCCAACTGGCTGTGGCAAAGTCCAAGCCCAGTGCCAGACGTTGGCATCCCCTTGTAGTTCAATGGTGCCTCTTTATGTACGAAAAGTCTCCTGGACTCTATAAGGCATTAAATGATTCTGGAATTTTACAATTACCTTCCAATAGTACCCTACGTCGTCATTCTTCAGATTTTGGAACAAAAACTGGATTTCATCCAGAGATATTCACAAAAATGAAGAATGATATAAAGGAGTTACAAAAGTTTGAACACCAGAAATATTTCTGCCTAGTTTTAGATGAAATAAAAATCCAGGAGGATTTAGTTTATAGGGTTGATACTGGGGATATTTGTGGTTATACTGAATTAAATGATGTGACAGAACGTTTGGCACAATGCAAATTAGAATTGTACAAAGAAAAGCCTTTAGCTACTCACATACTTCAGTTAATGCTAAGAGGTCTAACGTCAGGATACATTTACCCATTTGCGTATTTTGCAACCGCTTCTCTTACTGCAGAGAAGCTTGACAGTATAATATGGGAAGCAGTTAGGAAACTGGAACTGGCTGGCTTCAAAATTATCTGTGTTGTAGGTGATGGCGCTGCAACCAATAGAAAGTGTTTCCGCATGAATGCAATGTCTGAACAAGATTACTACAAGGCAAAAAACCCCTACTCTGGTGCCGATGACCGCTGGATTTATTTCTTATTTGACTCTCCACATTTAATAAAAACTGTCCGTAATTGTTTAGCCAACAGCACTGAAAACTGCAAATACAGGCTAATGCAGATCAATGGTGAAAATTTAACTTGGAACAAGATCAAGGAACTATATCATAAAGATCTTAATTCAAGTGGCAACTTAAGAAAACTGCATAAATTGACTTCTGACCACATTAACTTACAGAATCGAATGAAAGTTCGATATGCCACACAAGTGCTCAGTCAATCAGTAGCTAACGCCATGAAACTGGAGTTCGGGGAATCATCGCGAGAACTAATTCGATTTATTGAAATATTCAATAAATGGTTCGACATCATGAACGTTGGACATTTAGTTGATCATTCCAGAAACCCAAATATTCGCCCTTTTACGTCGAAAAACGATTCTCGACTTAAGGTAAATTGGTTGCTATAATATGTGATATTTGACCCTTACTTAAATTTATTTGTTTTAGTGGCTGAAAGATGTATTCCTTGTTTATTTGGAAGAGTGGGAACAGTACGTTGCTGAAAAACCCATGAAACGATCCGAAAAAAACAAAATGTTGCTTAGCCAGGAAACTTTGTCGGGTTTGCGGCAAACAAGTAATAGTTACTTTTCCTAGATATTTAAACCTTATTTCTAATTAGTTATGAATTTTAGCTAATTGCCTTTTGGAACTAGTGCCGTTTCTATTGGATAAAGGAGCAAAGTTTGTTCTAACAGACCATTTTAATCAAGACCCGCTAGAGCAATACTTTAGTAAGCAACGCCAAGCTTGTAAAGCTGGTTCAATGCCAACCTTGTACAAATATTCCCGTAGTGCACCAAAATTACAATGTCTAAAAGAGGGTCGTGTAAAAATTAAGATTGGTGGTGGCAACACAGTTTAATACTACAGTTTATTACAATTTTGTCATAGTATCGTCATTGACAAATTAAAGGAACATTTAACCGAAATTACAATTTATACCAATCATATCACAGTTTATTACGATTTTACCATTGTATCGTCATTGCCAAATAAAAAGGAACATTTCACCGAAATTAAAATTTGTGCCAATCATATCACAGCACCGTCATTGACAAATAAAAGGAACATTTAAACGAAATTACAATTTGTACCACATCATATCACAGCATTGTCATTAATGAGGAAATAAAGTAATATTCAACTGAAATGACGATGTTTATCATATCGTGTCATAGTACCATTATTGATTTAATTCAAAATTGGACGCATAAACTTGGGTTAACTGTTAAGCGTTAGTTAATCCATGGCATAAAATTCATTCCAAATCAGTCTCCGAGAATTTTGTAATATATGTTCAATTAAATAATAACGTGATCGCACTATAATTATTGAGATCATACGAATACTACAATACTATTTTGTGCTTGTAACTCAACTGCTTCTTCACCTCTTCAATAATTTTAAGCTTGTTTTTTTCTTTGGTTTTGAATTTAGTTTGAAGTTGTTTTTTCCTGGTCTCTTCTTTTTTGTAGTTTCTTAATTTGTTAGTATGCCCCTTCCCAATTGTATTAATGTATTTTCGAATAAACATGCATTTAACACTGTTTATAAAGTCTTCGGAAACACCAGCTTGTATAGCTATACTGGCCCATTTGTCGGTTATGGCTTTATCGTTTTGAATCAGTTCTGTAGCCTTTCTAGCCTTGTCCGTTTGGTAAATTTCATTGTAGACGCTACCAACGTGACGCTGGATATTTTCGAAGACTTCTATGGCTTCTGCTGTTGCATATTTGAGGGCTCCACGGTCCTGCCTTTCAACCCATTTGCGAAACTTAATTGGAACCTTTTCAAAATCATTTTCTATTAAAATATTTCCCACCTTCTTTGCTTCGCTGGAACTCTTGTGATTGAGAAGCTTATTTATAATGTATCCAATAACATAATATAGATTGTCTTTCTCTTCTTTTAGTGGAGGATATGAATCATTTTTAGGTGAACTACTTTCGTAACACTTTCCAATAGAGTACAAATGCTGCAACAATACATGCAATCCTTTCAGCATTTCAAGGTCTGGTATTGTACTTTTGTAAGTAGTACGAATGTTACTTATTAAAGTATGAAAATCCAGCTTTAGTGCGTCTTTGAATGTAGTATGCACAAACTCTTCTTTGGTGTTGGTAAATAACGTGGCCAGTAATTTCTTCAATGCCGAGTACAAATCTCCATTTACTTGCATTGAACAAATAAAATCTTTCAACATTTCATTGACAGGATTCTCCTCATCAGCGTATGTTTCAAACTCGTTATTTACTGCAGTTAAGCTCTTTTGCCATGTTTTTTCAAACATTAAATCATACTCGTTTTCTAGTAATGCAGGTTATGATATAATGAAACTGGTAATAAGTTTATAGTATTGCTTACGCTCGACAATTTGGGCACGGCCCTTTGGTTTGGGTGTGCATCTCCTTTTCTTCGTATTTGGTACGGCATTAACTATGTTTGTTAATGGAGGTGTTGGTTCATTAGAAATTTCCTTAACCTCAAAATCCCGTGATACTGCTTCTAAGTCCTCGTCTGCTGTAATGACAATCAATGAAACATGAATGAAACGTGCATTTAATTTAAATTGTTGCTACTTTACCAACACTACTTACCGGAGGAACTTTCTCCATAACTTAATGTTGTAGTTATTGGACGAGAAATACCGAGTAATTCATATGTATGGTTCGAGAACATATTTTGGTAAACAACTAAACAAATGAATATCTTGAAAGACTTATATTTATATTTCATGACAACAAAAGTAATGATTTATAACTCCCACTGTTGCTTCAGCTTTTCATTTTAAAAATATGTTTCAAAGCAGACGACAGGCTGGTCTTTAAATTTTGACGTCATAGGACACGTGATATTTGGTCCAATTTTCTAATGACTTCCTGTTAGGGATAGTACCTGCTGCTAGGGGGCGTTTGGAACAAGCATATTTCATCTTTTAGTTGGAACGAACAATCCCTAGCGTTAGTTAATCCATGTTTGAAGGGAGAGTGAATGGGAGAGGAATGTGATGAGGTGCTATTTTTCTTTTGTCATTGAAGTGAGACTGAATAGGAGAGGATTAAGCATTGCATTTAATTGTACTAGTGAGGTTAAGCATTGTGAATTGTGTTTTACATTTGCTCGATGTATTTAAGGCGAGAGATAGGATTATGGTATTGCCTTGATTTAAATGGGAGGTTTCCTACTTCGACAATAAGGATTTCACGCTTTCAATCCCGCTTCCCTATTTCAAAATTCAAAGAAATCGAGGGAACTTTTAAAAGCAAAAGGAACTATATACTGATGTTATTTTTAGAATGGTCTTAAGACGGTGTTTATTACTGGAAGTTACGTCTATTTCTCCAGAAATCGAGAAAAAATTTAAAATCAAAGGAAAATATATACTAGTAGCAGGAGTTCATAACAATCCCCTTCGGGGTTATTATGAACTCCTGATACTAGATTGTGGACTCGGGATAGTACAATTATAACATAATTACAGTTATTGAAATAACGCTTACGACCAATCATTTTACCACTGCTTAAAGAATTTTAAAAACTTAATCAAGAATGTTACGCTTTCAAGCGCAACGAGAGGCTAATCACACATTGGGAAAGGAATTTAGCACTGTGAAACAGTGAAAGATAGGTCATGGTGAGGCTAATCACTCAAATGTTTTGTTCCTCTATGAAGTCAGAATTACGGGTAATCATTTTAGCACAGTCAATGGTAGAGAATCGAGGGGCTATTCATTAAAATTTTCTGTACGCCTGTTTAGTACAGTACGATGTGGCTACTATTACGAGCCCTTGGGTCGTCTTGTTTCACGCTCTTTACCTAACCTTCTTCTCTCCCATTCCTTCTGTTCCCAAATAACTTCTAGGTCAGACTCCTTTTGGTAAACCGAGTTCCCCTTTCCTCACCACATCGACAGTGCACAATGACCTCACAGGGGGCTTAACTGAAAATCCCCTCACCGCCCCCCCCTCTCTCTCCGGCTCCGTATTTTTATTATTTTCGCAAACTATAGTTTATATAATCAAGGATAGATTTAATTTTAGAAGTAGGAATGGATAACGGCTAGTATTTGCTTCACTCCGACTTATAGCCCAGTAAAGAGCCCCTCCCTCCAACACGTAACCAAAATTTAAATTATCTTATTGGCTCACTTAAACTACGTTTCAATGACGTTGCTGACTGTGACGGCGAAAAATCCGTCATTCCTTTTTACCTCTGTTGCTATGACCCGCCTCTTCTTTCATACTCCCCCCTTCCCGGGAAGGGGTTCCGGGACTTTGACGCGCGCCCAGATTACTCTGTTCTCCATTCCTACTTCTAAAATTAAATCTATCCCTAATATAATAATATAAATTGTCTATTTTCTGAAAATACTGAACTTTAATACATTATGATACAATATGATAAAAATAGTTGTAAATATAATATTATCGACGCTGTGGAACTAGATTTTTCTCTTGAAATTTTAAAAAAGGGGCCCCCAAATCTTCCTTAGCCTATCGGCAAAAAAATCCTGGCGGTGCCACTGATATTATTGTAAATAATGCTTCTAAAGTTAAATTTATATTTAAATCAGGGTAAATAGACATGTTGCAGTAAATTGTTGGATTTAAAAAGAAAATGTTTTTAGTTGAATTTTTAAGCAGCAGAATCAAGCAATTTTAGAGCAGAATGTTCTTTTCGTTCTGATTGCTGTTTTTATTCTTATGAGGAAATTTGTAAAACACTTTTCATGGGTATGAATAAATTAGTTTTCCAGGGATAGATGTAATTTTAGAAGCAGTAATGGAGAACAGTGTAATGTGGGCGCGCGCCAAAGTCCCGGACCCCTTCCACGGGATGGGGAGGGGGGTATGAAAGAAGAGGCGGGGTCATAGCAACAGAGGTAAAAAGGAATTACTTATTTTTCGCCGTCCCCGTCAGCAACGTCATCAAAACGAAGTTTAACTGAGCCAATAAGATAATTTAAAATTTTCTTTACGTGTTGAAGGGTTGGGCTCTATGCCGGGCTATGAGTCGGACTGAAGTAAATACTAACCGTTCTCCATTCCAGCTTCTAAAATTACATCTATCCCTGGGTTTACTTAGCGTGATGTTGAAATAACTAGTTGATAAATGTTTAATAGTTTAAATTTTGCAGATAACTCATGGATAATACTAAATTCTAGTGGAATTTTTGTAGAAATGAGTCTTATGACCTTATTGGTGACGAATTTATACGTGCCCTTGAATCGTACAAATAGCCAACGGGCACATTTTGTGACCACTGCTTCTTCTAACTCATAAAAATCTTAAACTGTATAATTTTTTAGCATTTTGCTGTATTTCATTACAATTCTATTAAAAAACTATTTAAAATCTGTTGAGGTGAAATGAGGTAAATGTCATGAGATCCATATGAATCTGAGTTGATCTTATAAAAATAGTAATTTCGAAGTATGTTTAAAATTGATGTGCCAATTATGTATAGAATTTCTATTGAAATTTGATACGGAAAAATAATTTATGATCCCCCGTAAGAAAATATCACTAACGACAGAATCACTTCAAAGACGAAAATGAATGCAGCCATAATGTTTCCTACAATCCAGACTCGGAAAACCGAAGTGAGAAAGATCAAGTTCATTGGCTCTCCCAATATCAAAGCGCCAGACTCCACTAGGTATTTTTGAGCGTAAAAATTTGCAGAAAATCTGTGGGTAGACAGTAGACTAGTTTCAAATATTCGTTGGCAACTGTTTAAAAAAAAATAATAATAAAATTAATTATAGAATAACACATCGACTGTAATTCAACGTAAAACCTCGAGAATTATCCAGGAACTTAGTTATACCGCTGCCTACGTTAATCAAGGCCTGTGCGCGGTAGTTTCGAAGGGGGCGACTTTTAAGAAACGCCACTTCTTATTTTTCCTCTATTTTACCGCGAGATGGCATTGCGCGCAAAATCTAATATTTTAAAATTCCAAGCGCGCGAAAATGAACATTTCAAATTCCTTGAAGGGAGGGTGAAGTGGAAAATCAAGTGCTTTTTATCGATTCTTCTAGTTATTATAAGAACAGTCTGCATAGTGAAACATCCAGGAAATACTTCTGAATGATTTTAAAACTAGGCACCGATACTCAGGGTTTCCCGATAGTATCGGATCGGTTGGTTTAATATGATACTAAACCAATACTCGTTTAATATGCTACTAAACCGATACTCGTTTAAAATATTTTAAATGGCGCTACGTGACATTTTTAGGTCTTTCAGTAATGTATTGATAATATTTCATTTCTTTGAATGTCAATCGTGATGATTTCTCATTTATATAAAAAAATAATATTATTTTGGAAATACCTCTAAACAGTGTAGTTAGAAGTATAATTCATGAAATTACACTTTAAATTAAATTATTTCCTTGATCCGTAAATGGCACTGTCCTACTAAAAATATTGGCATCGGTCGAAGAATCGAGTTTTTGGATCATAGTGAGTAAATATCGGTATCGGTTCCTGTTTGCACCGGCAACGATCGGTATCGGGTTAAGCCGGGTATCGGTCATCTCTAATTTTCGTCCAAAATACTTACAGATAGTTGACATTCTCAAGGATTTCTCGATGAATTCTTTTGTTGAAAAACATATGAGCGAATATGGGCTCGTAAGTTTTCTTTCCGACATAAATCCGTCTTTTCTTTTCATCCAATTGATTCCACAGGTTAAACAAATGTCCGCGACCAGGATCCCAAAACATTTGCGTTTGATCAATGATAACCGATTTGCCATTCGCCAATTGGTCCGTTACATTTGGATCATTGAGGAAATGAAATAGTCTCCCTCCTTTTTTCCTCAAACCGGGATACGCAATTTCGTTTTGCTGAAAAATTAACGCGTGCAACTGTATCACGAATTAGCCCCGAGACAAGTGTTTTTGTCGACTTAGATTTATTTACTGTTACCAGGGATTCATGTAATTTTAGAAGCAGGAATAGAGAGCAGGGTGTATTGGGCGCACGTCAAAGTCCACGACCCCCTTCCCGGGGGGGGGCATGAAAGAAGAGACGGGTCATAGCGACAGAGGTAAAAAGGATTAACGTATTTTTCGCCGTCTCCGTCAGCAACGTCATCAAAAGGGAGATTTTGTGGGAATAGCTAGACTCATCATTATGTATGACGAAATTTATGATGCGAATAATCCATCTCGCTGCCTAGCTGTTGCATCGACCATTGAAATGACAGTTAGTTAATCGTGACGGGAAGTGTTCAAGCTCAGCCCACAAATCCCTCATAGAAATTAATGACGGATATGGGGCTGTATGTATTCCTTAGAGATGTGAAATTACCGCAATTTAATTCTTAAAGATGGTAATTTATCGGGTAAAGTACCGATTAAAATTTAGTTAATTTACCGATAAAATTACCACTCTAAACTTAAGGTAAGATATAATTCGGTAGTTTTCGCGTATTTTGTAAATTACCGGTAATTTTAAAAGCATTACTGGTTCCTGCACAGACCGATTTTTTAAATGACATTTAATAATAAAAAGATGGCCTTGGGAAATATTACAGTTTTGGGCGGCCAAATTGGTCACAAAATAATTGGGAAAAAAGGGGGGAAAACTAAAAAAGACTATCAAAAAAGCACGCACCACATATTGCTTTAATCAAGAACGAATGTTTTAATCTAATTCTTATTATAAAATTTTCTGGAACATCTTATGGGTTTCGAGCAGCTTTGTGATCACTAGTCGATAAAAAACTTCAAACTGAGAGATTAACATACTCCAGAAGAAACTAAATAGGTTTTAACATAAGTTTATAATATATGGAACATACCGTTATTAAATTGTATATTTTACAATTCTTGGACATGAGAGTCAAAACTTTTGGATTTGCAATCAAATCTTCGATAGTGTCAAATTTTTGGGACTTGCCAGTCATTAGTGTGCCAGTTAAATTTCCCGACCACGCATACGCCAGCACCAAAGTTCCGAAAATCCAAATAGCGCGCAACCATTTCTTCACTCCACGTTCCTCCAATGATGCTACAGCTAAAAGCATTAAATATACATCATTATATGGTTTCTGAAAAACAAATTACTGATATTTCAAACGAAAATTCTAGAAGCGCAATTGTGTAGCTACACATTTTGTAACTTCGCCCCTCAAATTATTTCCTAAACGTAATTTTAGCAACATCAAGTTTCAATTATTTTTTCTTTAGTTAAACTAAGAAGTGATATCTAGTTTATTAGGGAGAAGGTGTAAATTCGCCGCATTTCCAGCTTTATCTCCAGTTCAAACGTAGGTCCGGAGTTAATCTCCGCCTCTAAATTACAACCAGCATCTCATTGGTTCTAGAAAACTGACGTTAGCGCGACGCGAAAAACGAAAATTACGTATTCTCCGACTAAGGAGAGGCGAAATACTTCGGCCTCCTTTTACGTCCCCTCTTTGTATTTTTGAAGAGGGACTGGGACTATGGCGCGCGAATACTTAGGCATCTAAATTAGGACTGTTCGCGAGCCGAGCTGAGCGAGCTTTTTAAAAGCTCGGCAAGCTGGCTCGAGCTCGTGAACAGTCCTAGGCATCTTATACCTTCTTCCTAATAAACTATATATCGCTTCTTGGTTAAACCAGGAAGTGATTTATATTTGAAGGCATAAAAAGGCGTTCGGTGCTCGCGTTATAGCCGACAATTCCCCTTCATTGGTGGGGGGGGGGAGGATTGTAAACGGAGGTGGGGGCTTAATATTTTATCTTACTTTATGTTTTTCACTATCTATCTCTTTTACCTTTGCGTTAAGCCTCGGTTTGGTTTTTGGAACTCACGAAATCATTAGTACACTTGATTCGATTTAGAAATAATTGTAGAACAATTTTCACGTAGAGTTACATATTCAACTCCACCAATTTACGTTCAAAACCTTTAACTAGCTAGTTAATGGCAATTGAAAACAACTGGCGTACCTATTCAGCACCGCGGGCAGCCACCATTTTCTGTTTAATTTGCTCTAGTTATGTTTTTTCTAGTCGAAATACGTCATCCTGGAGTGGGGTGGCGAAGCGGTTAGCGCGTTCGTCTCGCAGCAAGAGGATCCCGGGTTCGATCCCGGACTGTGGCACCGGGTGAAAATCCGGGAACAAATCCTTCCGCGTAGAGTTTGCAAGTTCTCTCCCCGCTTGATAAAAGGAGTTTTCCTCCGCGGTCTAACCCGGTTTCTCCTTTCCATCAAAACTTGCAGAGGTTAACGGTAATAGTTAGTATAGGGCGCTGTAGGTTAGCTGTGGCATAGGGGCTAGCCACCACCCCTCTATGCATTGCAAAGGGACCCACCTGTAAACTAGCCACAGGTTTAGTGTGGAAATCCCTTCATAGACAAAGCCTAGATTATTATTATTATATTATTATTCGCGTCTGTATGACCTATCCCCACGGGATCCAATAGGAAAACGCAGAGCAATGACGGACATGAAAGGGGTGGGGCTTACTTGTCAACTGATACCGGCGCAAAATCTAGCGAATTATTCTTATTGTATATTCCTTCTTGCCATGGTTTAACTATTTAATTAAATCGGTCTAATTTACTTACGATTTTGCAATAAATCAGCAAAGTATATCCAGATGCACTTTGAAAAAGTCCAACAATTCTTTTTCCATAATTTCATTTGTTTACAGGTAGCTAGAAGTGTCACTAGCGACACTAATATCAGGGAGAAAGCGTTCAACGTCCAAACTGTGTTATCGTGTCCTTTGATGGTGAGATTCTTTTGTGAACGCTCGTTCTTAATGGGCATGCTTGAAAATATGGAGAATGAATCGAAGTAACTAATCGGAGATACATGATGTAACATCGTGTCCATTTCACCGGCGAAATATTGCAGTACAACAGTGTCTAGAATCTTTAAAAATATATATATTGTGAACTAAAATTTAACAAGCAAAAATATGAAATTTAGGATTTAAGGTTTGCGTTTGTGATAAGTGGAGGAATCTCTGCAAAAGTGAAAGGAACATGCAGAAGCTTAAATCGAGGGTCCAGGGCAAACAAACTAATTAAATAATGTTCATAAAAAATTTTTTATTGTATTTATTTTCCGAATTATTGTTAAATTAATACTAAAATTTTAAAAATGAATAAACTTTATTTGAAAAATGTATTTATATTTATTATTTTTCATATGTTAATAAATTCTAGGAAATAAAATCCTTTAGTATCGCTTTCATCAACGCCAAGTTCCCGGATAGCAAATAAGATAGGTTTATTAATTGCTCGGACCAGTTTCAGTTTATTCCAAAATCTGGGCTCAGTGCTCCCTGCAGGGACCACTTTATTAATTATTATAGTCTTCGGAAAAAATAGACGGTGGGCTTCCTTATTAGAATTTTTCAAGCTCAACTGTCCCAAAATCCTTCAAATCTCGTCGTTGAGTTTTATTTTAAAGCATTATATTCTATTACAGAAAATGGTACCTTTGACCTCGGTTTTATCCCCTTAAGCCAATGATGTGTGGGGTGTGATTATCCCTTTTTTGGAATTGGGTCAAGATTCACAGACAGCGATGACGCTTCAAGAAAAGGCGGCCAACCCGGTACATCGAAGCCGAAGCCTAAACAAAGCAGGAGACCTTGGACAGAGGACGAGGAAGATCTTTTGTTCATTGGTGTACAAAATTATGCTCGCTGCTGGACTAAAATAGCCCAAGAATACGGGATTAAAAGAACGGCTCAACAACTTTGTGATAAGTGGAGGAATCTCTGCAAAAGTGAAAGGAACATGCAGAAGCTTAAATCGAGGGTCCAGGGCAAACAAACTAATTAAATAATGTTCATAAAAAATTTTTTATTGTATTTATTTTCCGAATTATTGTTAAATTAATATTAAAATTTTAAAAATGAATAAACTTTATTTGAAAAATGTATTTATATTTATTATTTTTCATATGTTAATAAATTCTAGGAAATAAAATCCTTTAGTATCGCTTTCATCAACGCCAAGTTCCCGGATAGGAAATAAGATAGGTTTATTAATTGCTCGGACCAGTTTCAGTTTATTCCAAAATCTGGGCTCAGTGCTCCCTGCAGGGACCACTTTATTAATTATTATAGTCTTCGGAAAAAATAGACGGTGGGCTTCCTTATTAGAATTTTTCAAGCTCAACTGTCCCAAAATCCTTCAAATCTCGTCGTTGAGTTTTTTTTAAAGCATTATATTCTATTACAGAAAATGGTACCTTTGACCTCGGTTTTATCCCCTTAAGCCAATGATGTGTGGGGTGTGATTATCCCTTTTTTGGAATTGGGTCAAGATTCACAGACAGCGATGACGCTTCAAGAAAAGGCGGCCAACCCGGTACATCGAAGCCGAAGCCTAAACAAAGCAGGAGACCTTGGACAGAGGACGAGGAAGATCTTTTGTTCATTGGTGTACAAAATTATGGTCGCTGCTGGACTAAAATAGCCCAAGAATACGGGATTAAAAGAACGGCTCAACAACTTTGTGATAAGTGGAGGAATCTCTGCAAAAGTGAAAGGAACATGCAGAAGCTTAAATCGAGGGTCCAGGGCAAACAAACTAATTAAATAATGTTCATAAAAAATTTTTTATTGTATTTATTTTCCGAATTATTGTTAAATTAATATTAAAATTTTAAAAATGAATAAACTTTATTTGAAAAATGTATTTATATTTATTATTTTTCATATGTTAATAAATTCTAGGAAATAAAATCCTTTAGTATCGCTTTCATCAACGCCAAGTTCCCGGATAGGAAATAAGATAGGTTTATTAATTGCTCGGACCAGTTTCAGTTTATTCCAAAATCTGGGCTCAGTGCTCCGTGCCCCTGACTTTATTAATTATTATAGTCTTCGGAAAAAATAGACGGTGGGCTTCCTTATTAGAATTTTTCAAGCTCAACTGTCCCAAAATCCTTCAAATCTCGTCGTTGAGTTTTTTTTAAAGCATTATATTCTATTACAGAAAATGGTACCTTTGACCTCGGTTTTATCCCCTTAAGCCAATGATGTGTGGGGTGTGATTATCCCTTTTTTGGAATTGGGTCAAGATTCACAGACAGCGATGACGCTTCAAGAAAAGGCGGCCAACCCGGTACATCGAAGCCGAAGCCTAAACAAAGCAGGAGACCTTGGACAGAGGACGAGGAAGATCTTTTGTTCATTGGTGTACAAAATTATGCTCGCTGCTGGACTAAAATAGCCCAAGAATACGGGATTAAAAGAACGGCTCAACAACTTTGTGATAAGTGGAGGAATCTCTGCAAAAGTGAAAGGAACATGCAGAAGATTAAATCGAGGGTCCAGGGCAAACAAACTAATTAAATAATGTTCACAAAAAAATTTTTATTGTATTTATTTTCCGAATTATTGTTAAATTAATACTAAAATTTTAAAAATGAATAAACTTTATTTGAAAAATGTATTTATATTTATTATTTTTCATATGTTAATAAATTCTAGGAAATAAAATCCTTTAGTATCGCTTTCATCAACGCCAAGTTCCCGGATAGGAAATAAGATAGGTTTATTAATTGCTCGGACCAGTTTCAGTTTATTCCAAAATCTGGGCTCAGTGCTCCGTGTCCCTGACTTTATTAATTATTATAGTCTTCGGAAAAAATAGACGGTGGGCTTCCTTATCAGAGCTTTTGCTAATTAATTAGTTAGCTAATTGAATTTCTAATTAATTAGCAACATTTACTAATTGAAAATGGTAATTGAATTTTAATTACCTTAGTGCTAATTGAGAAGTAATTCTAATTAATTAGTATTAATCGGAAAGGTAATTATCTAATTAAAATTTAATTAGATTTAGGATTAACTAATTAGCCAATTGGATTTTCAATTAATCTTTTACGCCAATTTGTTGTAAAAAAATCGAGGAAATAACTCATGATTCATCTATTTGAATAAGAAAAAGCCTTATTATATCAATGAGGAAGCCTTAGTGCTACTCTAAATTTTTCAGCTCCTCAAATATGAGAGAATACTAGTACTAATAGAATATTTCGTAGTTCGCAACTGCCGCATTTCGAAATATCGACTGCTTTACCTACTCGAATTAAAAGCAGTGCGCATGTACTTATTACTCAGGAGTCCATTATAGGAACTGTGGCAAGAAAATGAAGAAATGAGACAAATTTTAACATGACGGAAGGCTCGAGGCTTGTCTCATTTTTCGAGAATAATTCTTGGCTTCCGTACCCGTTTTTCAATGGCATTGAAAGATTAAACTTTGCATTGCCAAAGTACTAAATCCATGGGCACTTTTAAACTTTTATGTTTACTTATGGTTTCTTTTTTACCTTAATTAGAAAATAGTAATTCTAATTAATTAGTTTGATAAATAAATGTCTAATTTCTAATTGAATTGAATTAGTTTCTATGTCTAATTGCTAATTGGTATTTAATTAGTTCATAAATATTTCCCTAATTGCTAATTGGCTAATTAATTAGTTCAAAAATATTTCCCAAATTGCTAATTCTAATTCAATTAGTTGTCAGCTAATTAGCACAGCTCTGTTCCTTATTAGAATTTTTCAAGCTCAACTGTCCCAAAATCCTTCAAATCTCGTCGTTGAGTTTTTTTTTTAAAGCATTATATTCTATTACAGAAAATGGTACCTTTGACCTCGGTTTTATCCCCTTAAGCCAATGATGTGTGGGGTGTGATTATCCCTTTTTTGGAATTGGGTCAAGATTCACAGACAGCGATGACGCTTCAAGAAAAGGCGGCCAACCCGGTACATCGAAGCCTAAGCCTAAACAAAGCAGGAGACCTTGGACAGAGGACGAGGAAGATCTTTTGTTCATTGGTGTACAAAATTATGCTCGCTGCTGGACAAAAATAGCCCAAGAATACGGGATTAAAAGAACGGCTCAACAACTTTGTGATAAGTGGAGAAATCTCTGCAAAAGTGAAAGGAACATGCAGAAGCTTAAATCGAGGGTCAGGGCAAACAAACTAATTAAATAATGTTCATAAAAAAATTTTTATTGTATTTATTTTCCGAATTATTGTTAAATTAATATTAAAATTTTAAAAATGAATAAACTTTATTTGAAAAATGTATTTATATTTATTATTTTTCATATGTTAATAAATTCTAGGAAATAAAATCCTTTAGTATCGCTTTCATCAACGCCAAGTTCCCGGATAGGAAATAAGATAGGTTTATTAATTGCTCGGACCAGTTTCAGTTTATTCCAAAATCTGGGCTCAGTGCTCCGTGCCCCTGACTTTATTAATTATTATAGTCTTCGGGAAAAATAGACGGTGGGCTTCCTTATTAGAATTTTTCAAGCTCAACTGTCCCAAAATCCTTCAAATCTCGTCGTTGAGTTTTTTTTAAAGCATTATATTCTATTACAGAAAATGGTACCTTTGACCTCGGTTTTATCCCCTTAAGCCAATGATGTGTGGGGTGTGATTATCCCTTTTTTGGAATTGGGTCAAGATTCACAGACAGCGATGACGCTTCAAGAAAAGGCGGCCAACCCGGTACATCGAAGCCGAAGCCTAAACAAAGCAGGAGACCTTGGACAGAGGACGAGGAAAGTCTTTTGTTCATTGGTGTACAAAATTATGCTCGCTGCTGGACTAAAATAGCCCAAGAATACGGGATTAAAAGAACGGCTCAACAACTTTGTGATAAGTGGAGGAATCTCTGCAAAAGTGAAAGGAACATGCAGAAGCTTAAATTGAGGGTCCAGGGCAAACAAACTAATTAAATAATGTTCATAAAAAATTTTTTATTGTATTTATTTTCCGAATTATTGTTAAATTAATATTAAAATTTTAAAAATGAATAAACTTTATTTGAAAAATGTATTTATATTTATTATTTTTCATATGTTAATAAATTCTAGGAAATAAAATCCTTTAGTATCGCTTTCATCAACGCCAAGTTCCCGGATAGGAAATAAGATAGGTTTATTAATTGCTCGGACCAGTTTCAGTTTATTCCAAAATCTGGGCTAAGTGCTCCCTGCAGGGACCACTTTATTAATTATTATAGTCTTCGGAAAAAATAGACGGTGGGCTTCCTTATTAGAATTTTTCAAGCTCAACTGTCCCAAAATCCTTCAAATCTCGTCGTTGAGTTTTTTTTTAAAGCATTATATTCTATTACAGAAAATGGTACCTTTGAGCTCGGTTTTATCCCCTTAAGCCAATGATGTGTGGGGTGTGATTATCCCTTTTTTGGAATTGGGTCAAGATTCACAGACAGCGATGACGCTTCAAGAAAAGGCGGCCAACCCGGTACATCGAAGCCGAAGCCTAAACAAAGCAGGAGACCTTGGACAGAGGACGAGGAAGATCTTTTGTTCATTGGTGTACAAAATTATGCTCGCTGCTGGACTAAAATAGCCCAAGAATACGGGATTAAAAGAACGGCTCAACAACTTTGTGATAAGTGGAGGAATCTCTGCAAAAGTGAAAGGAACATGCAGAAGCTTAAATCGAGGGTCCAGGGCAAACAAACTAATTAAATAATGTTCATAAAAAATTTTTTATTGTATTTATTTTCCGAATTATTGTTAAATTAATATTAAAATTTTAAAAATGAATAAACTTTATTTGAAAAATGTATTTATATTTATTATTTTTCATATGTTAATAAATTCTAGGAAATAAAATCCTTTAGTATCGCTTTCATCAACGTTCCTAAATGTGCATAAATGTACCTTAATGTGCATTAATGTACCAAAATGTACATAAATGTACCTAAATGTACATAAATGTACCTAAATGTACCTAAATGTGCATAAATGTACATAAATGTACCTAAATGTAATTGTACCTAAATGTGCATAAATGTACCTAAGTGTACATAAATGTACATAAATGTACAAAAAATGTACATAAATGTACATAAATCTACCTAAATGTACCTAAATGTACATAAATGAAGATAAATGTACATAAATGTACATAAATGTACCTAAATGTACATAAATGTACCTAAATGTACATAAATGTGCCTTATTGTACCTAAATGTACATAAATGCACCTAAATGTACCTAAATGTGCATAAATGTACCTTAATGTGCATTAATGTACCAAAATGTACATAAATGTACCTAAATGTACATAAATGTACCTAAATGTACCTAAATGTGCATAAATGTACATAAATGTACCTAAATGTAATTGTACCTAAATGTGCATAAATGTACCTAAGTGTACATAAATGTACATAAATGTACAAAAAATGTACATAAATGTACATAAATCTACCTAAATGTACCTAAATGTACATAAATGAAGATAAATGTACATAAATGTACATAAATCTACCTAAATGTACCTAAATATGCATAATTGTACCAAAATGTGCATAAATGTACCAAAATGTACATGAATGGACCTAAATGTACATAAATGCACCTAAATGTACCTAAATGTGCATAAATGTACATAAATGTACATAAATGTGCATTAATGTACCAAAATGTACATAAATGTACCTAAATGTACATAAATGTACCTAAATGTACATAAATGAAGATAAATGTACATAAATGTACATAAATGTACATAAATGTACATAAATGTACCTAAATGTACATAAATGTACCTAAATGTACATAAATGTGCCTTATTGTACCTAAATGTACATAAATGCACCTAAATGTACCTAAATGTGCATAAATGTACATAAATGTACCTAAATGTAATTGTACCTAAATGTACATAAATGTACCTAAATGTGCATTAATGTACCAAAATGTACATAAATGTACCTAAATGTACATAAATGTACCTAAATGTACCTAAATGTGCATAAATGTACATAAATGTACCTAAATGTGCATAAATGTACCTAAGTGTACATAAATGTACATAAATGTACCTAAATATGCATAAATGTACATAAATTTACCTAAATGTACCTAAATATGCATAAATGTACCAAAATGTACATAAATGTACCTAAATGTACACGAATGTACCTAAATGTACCTAAATGTGCATTAATGTTTCAAAATGTACATAAATGTACCTAAATGTTCCAAAATGTACATAAATGTACCTAAATGTAATTGTACCTAAATGTACATAAATGTACATAAATGTTCCTAAATGTGCATTAATGTTTCAAAATGTACATAAATGTACCTAAATGTTCCAAAATGTACATAAATGTACCTAAATGTACATAAATGTACCTAAGTACAACATTATATGCTTATCGAAATCAATGTTTTTGAATATAAGTTAAATGTAATTAACGATACTTAAGTACTTCTTTAAGCAATTAGAAATAGATCAACCCCAAATGTATGACGGTAAAGCAAAAATAAATTTGTTCAAATTTTAATTACATTAAGTCTGAAGTGACAGATATTATAAAAAACGTCTTGGTTGAGACCAAGGCCGAAAAAACAAACGATATGTGTGAGGTTTATCAATTGGCTGAAGTTCAGATATTGTAATTTTTTTAGTTATTTTCATCCATTTAATCCTTAATCAATATTAAATTCAATCAACTGATTTTACTGTTAATCGATCCATTCCCTCTAAATTAATTTTAAAAATTACATATCTGGGTGCACTACCAGCAATCCTTTACCCGAAACATTTCAGCCTCATTTTCACCCCCTCGTAACTCGGTACTGGGGAATAGTACACCACTCATATTTGCACCTCAAGGGCACAGTGTTAATCCTAGGAAGTCCTCCAACTTCCAGCTTTCTAACTCATTTGGTTTCTGTGATAATCCTATGTGAAAATGACACATTATGAGACTGACTGACTGACTGACTGACACATCATCAAAATCTCTAGGGCATTTCCGGTGGTGCTAGAATGATGAAATTTGGCATACTTGTACCACTAAGCATACAAGCAAAGGGAAAAGTCCCAAAAGCGGGAGTTTTCCCCTTTTAGCCCCTGAAATGGGGGTTTAGAATTAGAGTCATCATCTAAACCTCTAGGGCACTTTCGGTGTTGCGGGAATGATAAAATTTGGCATACAAGTAGGACTTAGCATACAAAGAAAGGAAAAAGTCCCAAAAGTGGGAATTTTCCCCTGTTAGCCCCTGAAATGGGGGATTTATAATTTAGATCCCCTCGTAATAGGACATTATAATTTAATTTTTTCGTTTTTTAATATTAATATTTTTTACTAATATGATTCTTTCGTATTGTAAAATTTATGTTTTTTACTTAATGTTTTAGTAAATAAATTTTTTACTCATTTCCTTTTCATTTCGTCTGAAATGGTTCTAAGCGTGTTTTGATTCGTACAAATGTTTGTTTCACTTCATAATCCTACTTCTATAAATCTACAAGAACATGCACGTACAAAAAGGAGTGAAATCCCAACAAAAACATCTCTGTAAAAATATGCCAAGTTGTTTGGCCGCAAAAAGAAGTGAGATCTAAAAATGAATGATTACGGTTGTGGCTTGACACTCGCTAGCACCTGAAGGACCGATCACTCAGTTTTATCGGTGTACATTGTAAGTGAGTGGACCATTTTGGAAATTACATACAGATAATGAAAACACAGGGGTGATGCCACCATTGAGGTCTTCTCTCTCTCTCTCTTGCCTAGAAGCCCCGCTAAAGGCAGTGAGAGTTGACTAGCCTCTTGCCTGTAGTGAACTTTGGCACAGTCTGGCAGTGACCCTTGGTGTGAGGGAGAATACCCCAATGGTGGCCTCGCCCCTGTGTGTTTTCCGAAAGGGCCTTTATGCGTACTAAAATGATTACACGTAATACGTAACCGGTGTACAAGTAGCGCCAACAATGTAGAAATGGGTGGTGACGTTTCAAATGAAGACTGAATTATGACCAAGAAATTCTAAAGCACGGAGAGGGAAATTGCAGTGCAATATTTTCTTCATAGAGGCGACAATAGAAATGTAGCATTTCGATATACGAAATTAAATGTATAAATTCGTGCAACACTCTTGTTTGGCATACACTTTTAAATATTTACATTTTCCTATCGAAATATGTCAAAGTTCACCTGCTCTATTTAGAAAGTCAGTAGAATATTCAATATTGACACCTCAACACTACTTACTAGTTTCATGATAAAATGTTTTCGGAAAAATTTGTCAAGCCAGCCTTAATTAAAACTATGCCCGTCAAGGTGCTTTCAAGTTAGTAATCATCGACACGAAATCCCTTCAAAATAATTAATTTCATGATAAAATGTTTTCGGAAAATGTAATTGTTCTTGAAAAAGCGTAGATCCCAACAAAAACATCTCTGTAAAAATATGCCAAGTTGTTTGGCCGTAAAAAGAAGTGAGAATAGAAATACAGCCAAGTTATTATCTCCAGGTGAACCAACATTTTATTCTACTTAAAACTTCTCAAGAATGTTTTTCTGACTTGGCCATTAGCATTTCAAAGATTCGCTTAATTCCAGATATGGATCGAAATTAAAATATTAAATCAAATTGGTTAAATATTCTTGAATAAGCTTGTGGTTAAACTTGTAACTTCCGTTCTTCACCTTCACGGGCGCAAAGAAGAAGGATGCAAGTTTGGAATGCTAATGGCCAAGTCAGAAAAACATTCTTGAGAAGTTTTAAGTCGAATAAAATGTTGGTTCACCTGGAGATAATAACTTGGCCGTATTTTAGATCTCACTTCTTTTTACGGCCAAACAACTTGGCATATTTTTACAGAGAGGTTTTTGTTTGGGATTTCACTCCTTTTTGTACGTGCATGTTCTTGTAGATTTATAGAAGTAGGATTATGAAGTGAAACAAACATTTGTACGAATCAAAACACGCTTAGAACCATTTCAGACGAAATGAAAAGGAAATGAGTAAAAGATTTATTTACAAAAACATTAAGTAAAAAACATAAATTTTACAATACGAAAGAATCATATTAGTAAAAAATATTAATATTAAAAGACGAAAAAATTAAATTATAATGTCCTATTACGAGGAAATCTAAATTATAAATCCCCCATTTCAGGGGCTAACAGGCGAAAATTCCCGCTTTTGGGACTTTTTCCTTTCTTTGTATGCTAAGTCCTACTTGTATGCCAAATTTTTTCATTCCCGCAACACCGGAAGTGCCCTAGAGGTTTAGATGATGACTCTAATTCTAAACCCCCATTTCAGGGGCTAAAAGGGGAAAACTCCTGCTTTTGGGACTTTTCCCTTTGCTTGTATGCTTAGTGGTACAAGTATGCCAAATTTCATCATTCTAGCACCACCGAAAATGCCCTAGAGGTTTTGATGATGTGTCAGTCAGTCAGTCAGTCAGTCTCATAATGTGTCATTTTCACATAGGATTATCACAGAAACCAAATGAGTTAGAAAGCTGGAAGTTGGAGGACTTCCTAGGATTAACACTGTGCCCTTGAGGTGCAAATATGAGTGGTACCCCCCAGTACCGAGTTACGAGGGGGTGAAAATGAGGCTGAAATGTTTCGGGTAAAGGATTGCTGGTACTGCACGACAACTTGGCGGGTGCACTGCCGTGCACCCAGATATGTAATTTTTAAAATTAATTTAGAGGGAATGGATCGATTAACAGTAAAATCAGTTGATTAAATTTAATATTGATTAAGGATTAAATGGATACAAGTTGGGAAAACCAAAATATTACCTCTCCGAGTCGGGGAAAAGACTAGTATAGGACTCAATATCGAAATACTAGAGCAACATTTTTTCGCTTTGTTTTGTCTAACGAGGCTTAAGTCATTGAATAGTTATCTCTACATTGTCAAAATATATAATCATCCGCTAATCCTAGGTTTCAAATCAGTATTTACAAAGAATATATAAGTTCTATGTTAAATTTTATTCTCTGATGCATACCACTAACCCGATAACGATTATCCCTTTCACTGATCTAATTGCTACCATGATGCTTTCTTCTATTGTAAAATGTAAATCTGATTATTTAAACGTATATTTAACTTTCGGCTCACTCTGAACCGTTAATGTCCCTTCATTACAGACACGATAATCAAAACCCAAAGTTTACTGCACCTCAGGTCTCAATTATTTATTCTTTGTCTCACTAAGCCTATTGCGGATCAGACTTGATTTACCCGACAGAATCCAGGCCTTAGCTTTCGTCTTGAAGTAACTAAACCAAGGATTATTCTATATACAGATGTAGTATAGCTTAAGTAATATATAAACAGCCATTTCAAATAACAATATTAAAAAAGTCTTTGGAATATCAAAATGAAACAGAGCTTTAAAGCTACAAAAGTACTAAATGCATCGTAATTACGAAAAAGATTTCCACATATTCACTTTATATTATGGAAAAAGTGAATATTAAGGTTCTGTAGGATTTCTTAACACATCAAAACAAAGCGAACTGCTAACGCGGCGCACTAGTGTGACAACGGACAGACACACACAGACAAAAAAATAGACTGCTTTTAAACTGTTTCCGTATTAATTTTGAATTGAGAAAAGAGATTATCTTAAGTATTAAAATAAATATAATTAGTATTTAATATTTTCTTCGTTAGTTGTTCGCCTTATTGAGCGTTACTTCGTTTTAAAAAGGAATAATTTAACAACCTTGAGAGACTTGACTAATATTGACCTTTGAATTGAAGGATATGACTGTTGTTTCGCCTTACCCAAATAGGTAGTATATAAAGGATTCGAATCGCAGTTGTAGATAAGAACATCGCAATTGCGTGAACCTTGGAGGAAGACCCCTCCATTGGAAGGCTAGACGTTTCTCGTAACCCTAGCCGATCGCCGCGTATGTCTTAACCTTAAGGATGATGGTGGTGTTAGAAGCCAGGTGTACAGACTGGTGTCCATGTGGGATGGACAAAAACAAAGACCGGAAGATGGTGGTGTTAGAAGCCAGGTGTACAGACTGGTGTCCATGTGCAATGGACAAAGACGAGAAGGTGATGGTGTTTAGAAGCCAGTAAGTACAGACTGGTGTCCATGTGAAATGGGCGAAAGACTAGAAGATGGTGGTGTTTAGAAGCCAGTAAGTTCAGACTGGTGTCCATGTGGGGTGGACAAATGAACAGAGTTGTTAGACAGGCAATGGAGTAATAGCCTGTAAGTTGAATACAATTTCCGGGACTGTAAATGCGGTCTGGAAATTGAGTACACGTTTGCTCCGATTTGCAAACTGCGAACGCGGTCACGTGGGTGTAACAACAGACAGACAGACAGACACACAGACACGTCGAAATTAGAACCTCTCCGTGACATACGTCACTCGGAGAGGTTAAAAATAACTAAAACAATTGCAATATCTGAACTTCAGCCAATTGATAAACCTCACACATATCGTTTGTTTTTTCGGCCTTGGTCTCAACCAAGACGTTTTTTATAATATCTGTTACTTCAGTCTTAATGTAATTAAAATTTCAACAAATTTATTTTTGCTTTACCGTCATACATTTGGGGTTGACCTATTTCTAATTGCTTAAAGAAGTACTTAATTATCGTTAATTACATTTAACTTATATCCAATAACATTGATTTCGATAAGCATATAATGTTGTACTTTATTTATGAAAGAAGTTTAAAAACGAAGGTATTTGAAATATGAAAGAATACTGGAGAATATGCCTGAATGCAACAAAATATTTTAAGGCCCAGTCCTACGATTAGTCTTAGAACCTAGGCCTCAAATTGCAACCTCTAAACGGTTTGGCAAACAGCTCAACGTAAATGTTCGAAGTGTCTACCATTGATTTTGAAGCACTCTTCCAGACGACTGTCCATGTCTAGCAATACATTTGCAAGCAGTAAAGTCATGACGCATGGTAACACTTATGGTATTGCCGTCTTAGGAAATCCTCGTCCGTTAATGCTTGATGTAGGGGGGTATGATAATGCCGGTATACCCTTGTAAACTGGCACGAACAGTAGAATGGCTTCGTGCAAATTCTCGTTCCACCGCTCTATATACTAGCATGAGATAGGCTTGAAAACTTTCTACGACGTCAAAGTCTCTATCCTCATTACAGACTATACAGTCTCTTCTACGTTCACGATCTTGCACTACCGAAATCACGAAGGTGTTAGCACCCGAATGCTGTCAGTGTGGAGACCGTTCGGCATAAAGCACTGCCTTTAGTTGAACGTTACCGCGACCTTCACCCAAAATAAACGTGCTGTCCAATTTTCCTGGTTAGAATAGGTTGGCATTTTGCTAGGAAACGAGATTAAATACTGTAATTCTACTACTTAGCTTCTACACTGAAAGACCCTGTATATCTAAAGAGACCGGAAGTTCCTCAAAGTTGAGTTTTCAAAAATTGCCAGCTTGAGCAGGTCATGATGTGTATAATGGTGAAGGTCGCTTTAACGTTCGACACATGACACCGCGGTATGTTTGGTCCTCCAATGTCCTGACCCGATAGGTCCAAACAATTAACATCTTGGTTTTCGGCTCAGCGTTGCGGTATTGCCGGTCCTATTTGAAATACAAGATCTGTAGTGTTACAATTGTAACTATACGCCTGTTAAAAAGGCACAAATACTGAAAAAAGAAACCATTGTAATAATGGTTGGCCCCTAACCTTAAACTTTGAACAAAATAAAGAAAACATGAAGGTTTCTATGGGAATAACTTCGAAGCAGAAGGTCCGAGTTGTCTGTGGAACCGAGAAAAAAGGCCGTAGTGAAAACAAATCGTCGTTACGTAGCAGTTAGGATCGAATTTAATTAGTCTCGTTTCTTAGCAAAATGCCAGTTTATTCAAAACAGGGCAAATTGAACATGCTTACGAGGATTACCCAAGACGGCAAAACCTTTGCGTGAACTAATTGAAACCGAACCATTATTTTTTAGAAAGGTACTGTTCTCTGACGAGGCTATTTAGGGATGGTACCTTAAACCTTCATAACGTGCATTTTTGGGAGGGCATTCTTGGACACCAAATTATCGGACCCTTTTTCTTGATAAGATAATCTCTGAAGGCATTTACTTGGACTTCCTGCGTCATGAGTTCGTTGCTTGTAAAGTTATTGCAAGACATGGACAGATGAAGAGTGCCTGCACCACAATAGTAATCACATTGAACATTTACGTTTTGACGTTGATGTGTACCAAACAGATTAGAGGATGTAATTTGAGGCACAAATTCCAAGACTAATCGCAAGACTGTGCTTTAAAATTTTCTGTTGCTCCCCCCACTTGACTGGTATGCTAGGTGATATTTCAGTAGGAGAAAATTTATTGAATTAGGGATAGCGAGAGATGAAAACCTTATGGGTTTGAAACGCTTCAGCTCACTGAATAAAGCTTTCAGAGTTATAGACTAAATCGTCAGGTTTGTCAACAAATGTAGGATTTACGATAAACGTGGAAGAAATAGAAAATGTCGAGACAATTTGGATCAATCCTGTTCAGGAACATGACTGTCAAAATGAATTAGCCCATAAGTTGAAATTTGCATACACATATACGTAGACGACTTACATTTATAATAATACTTGTGCAAGAAGATGCCGCTGCTGTTCGGAAGCACTAGAGATGGCGCTAGTTTCAAACTTTGGATAGACAGTTTTGACCAAGGCTATGCGAAATCAAGAAATTTACAAATTGTCTGACATTACCTTCATATCCCAAGCAATGGTATGTAAAACCGAGATGGACGCTTACATGGAGAGAAAAATTTGGTGGTGCAATATCGTGTATAAAGCACAAGACTTTCCCCCAATTGGTCCCATTTCCTCTTAAATCTGTTAAATGGAGCTATTTTTCTACTTCAAATAGTTCCATTCTCACGTTAATCACGTAATATTTATTTCCTTGGAACGAATATATTCAGTAAATCTATATTTTTTGGTTTTATTTTGTACATCTATATATTATTTGATTACATTTAGCACATCTATAATATTTTATCACATTTATAACACCTATATATTATTTCGTTACATTTAGTGCATCTATAATATTTGATCACATTTAGTGCATCTATAATATTTGATCACATTTAGTGCATCTATAATATTTGATCACATTTAGTACATCTATATATTATTTGTTTACATTTAATGCACCAGAAATACTTCGTTATATTTAATGCACAAATAAAATTTATCTACATTACAACATCTATAATATTTTTACTTATTTATAATATTCGATTTCTTTCCATATAAATAATCATATTTTACATTAATTAGTGAACCATATTAAAATTTCAAGGAGTATAAGCAACACAATTTACTGAGAGTTAGGTATATGAATCACGCTTTGTGTTCAATAAAATAGAATGTTTAACAAGAGTGTTAATACGTAGACAAGGTTGTTCTAATATGAGGAGAATATTTCGTTTTTTTTGTTGTAAATGAAGGTTAGGTTTCGTGAAATGAAACAAAGAAAAGAGCAAGCGCCTGCTTTCAGAGAACCCTTACATATCTGCTTAGTTATAATTGTTCCATCTTATTGACGCCCAATCGTTAAAAGTCTTTTATCTTTGACATTATCTCAAGGGTTAAGACGAATAACGTAACTCCAAGCATTGCCGCCCATAATGCAAACTTCATTCCCAAGTCCTTTAAGGTAATTGGGTGTACTTCGTTTTCAGTCGTTGAATGTTCAGGCCATTTTCTTTCTAGGTGGCGTTGATATGGTGTTTCTTGTCCGGTTTCTACGAAAGTTCGCAATCTGCAACATGAATTGTTGACATATTACTTTTCAATTATATAAACCAAGTGAAAATTGTATCCACACGAGAGAAGGCTTAAAAGATTTCATCGAAACTTTTGACCTTTGAATGAAAGCTTGTGGGGGCAACCTGGATGCCATTCAATTATCACACACGTAGATGGGCAATTATTAATGAAAATAATATAGAAAACCCTTTTAAACATATATTCATTCGATAATATAATTTAATTATAATTTTTACTCGATAAAATAATTTAATTATAATATTTAAAGAAAAGTCATTTTATGTGCAAACGAAAAAATGTTTCCAAGCACGGAAAGCCTAAAAATATCTTCATGGCATTTTTTGAAATAAAAGTGATACTCAGTGGCGTAGCCCCACTAAAAGTTTACTACGGCGCCTAAATAGATCAGAAAGGGCGCAAAATTTATAATCAAAGGGCGTCAAAATAGATCAGAAAGGGCGCAAAATTTATAATCAAAGGGCGTCAAAATGTTACTGAAGTAAAAAGAGGTGAATAGACTACTTCGGTATTAGGCACAGCGCCATTTCCGTCGTAGAGCCCGTCTTTGGTAAGACATAAAAAGGTAGCTTATTCAGCTTAGCAAATTTGGGGCGCTGTAGACAGTTCACGCCTGCGCAGAGATGAATACCGAAATGATCTATTGCGAAAGTAAAGTGGACACGGAGAAAACTTGTTTTAAAGGCAATGGCAGCATGAAAGTTTGCTCGACGAAACCTAGTCTTTTTCCGGAAGTTTGCATCCTAATCGTCTGCTTCCTGTGTAGTGCCTGCCACTTACGCTTCAGAAGAAAGATGTTTCTCTATATCGAAGCTTTCAAAACGTACACCTAGATGTCATATAATTCCAATAAAATCCTTCATTTTAGAAAGTATCCTATTTTACCCTACAGTTTCATAAATCGTCCTTTAAAGTCCTATATTTTTGGGATTTTGAAGTAATTATTTATAATCTCAGTTGCATGACGTTTTAAACGTTGAATTAGCGAGATCTCATTTGGTCAGATTTAAAAAACGCTCAGGAGATTTTTGCCTTTAATGTTCCCATAATTGTTATTAAATAATTTTAAAGTATACCAATTACTTTGCATTCTGAGCTGCGTTCCAATTGAATTTCTCCTAAGACCTTTTAACTTAAATGTCTATGTTCATAGATTAAGCTCAATTATTGCACAGACTTTTACATTATCTTTAATTGTAAAAAATAATTATGAAAATTTGTTTTCTCCGAAAAACATGTCTTCGGGACCGTCCATAAACTACGTCACACTCTTGTGGGGGGAGGGGGTTTGTAAGTTTGTGACGGTCCGTGACGGGGGGAGGGAGGGGTCCTTCGATCCGTGACGCCACAATTAAAATTAATTTTATTACGTAGTAAGAGGTTGATTGACCCTTTTGTTATAGAAGAAAAAACACAACGTTTCAAAGTCCACCGTGAGAACGACCTCTACAATAATTTAACAATATTATTATTCCATCATCGCTTAAATAGTAGAAACTGTAAGCAATGATCACCTACTTACTCGTACGTGTAGCCAATTTAAACAGCGCGTTTAAAATAAAGAGACCCGTTCTCTGCAGAACTAGCTACACGTACGCATAAGGACTGCTAAATGTAGTGTCAGCTTTAAACTCTCAATTCTCACTGTTTATTTGCCACTAGCATTGGCAAGGATGAATCGGATCCTCCATCCGATTTAAATGGTTTCGGTTCTGTCGAACATTTCTAAAATCTGAATCCCAAGCTCGATTAGCCTAAGGTTTTCAAGCGACTATGTCGAAAACTATTAAGTGTGCCCCTTTAACTAAGCTTTATTGAAATATTTTGGAAGGTTATTAAAAGCACATCCAGACAATATAATTCTAAAGCTCAATCAGAGGCAAACGAAATTTGTAAAAGCTTAAAACGCAAATGAACTTTGACTTACAAGTAGAGCAAAAAATTTCTGGGTGGAAAAGAAGGAATAATCTCATTTTAAATTAATCAAATAAAATTAAATTGGTAAATTAAGACAAATCATAGTCCGTTGGGGGGGGGTTAAAGAAATGTGACGTGGTTTTCAGGGGAGGGGTCTTAGAAAACGTGACAAAGTGTGATTCTGGGGAACGGGGGGGCAGAAAATGCCATTTTTTGCGTGACGTAAGTCATCTGTGTGAGCCTTTTAGTATTTAATTAGATCAAGATGTGATTAAACGAACTTTAAGGAATCTCACATTCTCACTAAATAAAATTATTCGCACTATGGGTCTTATCATTTATGAGTTCTATATTATCCTTAAGTTTTATGAATCCGGTCCTATAAAATCCGATATTTTGAGAAGGGATTCCCATTTTTCCTATTAAAAAATTCTCTAAAAAGTTGGTGCCCTGAAATACGGGAAACGATGACTCAAAAAGAATAAATCATTTATTGATTATCTAAACATATCCACAGAGGATTGATAAAAATTTCTTGTGCCGAAAATTATCCACAACCAACGACTATAGGCCACCGGTTTTTTGTTATCTTGGTGAGGGGGGTGCCCAAATCCACATTTAATTTTTACCCCCCAAATTCTAAACGTTCCTACGCGCCTGCTGATACTGATCCTCTCAAAGTGGTAATATGGTGTAATTGAACAATAAAAAACAAACCTTCGATTGATGAATTTGACAGCCTCCGGATTCCATCTTTCATTTACAGCGAGCATTCTAGGCTTGCACAGGTACCTATACGAACTGAGATAAAGCTGAGATCGATTCATTCCCTTAATCTCCACAAAATACTCCAGCCTGGTTAAACCGCCGACTACAACATGATTTCTCCCCATTGTCTTTTTGGCGTTCTTTTTTAAATTGCAGATAATTCTCAATTCCCTGTCAGTCTGAATCCAGAGGAATTTTATTGAGTCATACAAGACATTAAATTAAAGCATTAAAAATTATCACCGATTTGCAAAGTTCTTCCATAACGCCAGGGAAATAAATTACTTGCACCTGGGGCACTTTCAACAAATCCCAGGCACTTTTCAAGTTTTTTCTTTTCTGAGAGGAGTAACTGGCTTTCAAAACTCCGCTGAACAAGTTGCCGAAAACAACCATTGATGAATTTAGTTTCTTGGCAAATAAAATTCTGAAATTTGTTATTTACTTTTGTGTTGTTTTTGTACGATTTACGGTCAGAGAAAAATTGTGCGCTAAATAAGAAATGGCACCGTTTAGTGTCGCGGTCACTGTTTCCCGTGAGCATTGAAACAGGCTGGCATTTTTTAAGTGTATGTGGCAAATTCGTAACCTAATAGCGTGTAAGGAGCCATAAGAAAATTAGAAAATGAATATAGGTGGCGTGCTAGTTCCAAAAAAACAATTAGGTACCTTGGGATGCCGCTCTGATTGTGACACGTAGAAGTTAGTTCGGTTGGAGAATTAGTGATGTTTAGCAGTATTAATTTAAATTCCAAATGTCATTAAATAAACTATTTTTAGACTTTTTAATGCTACCTCTTATAAATCTATCGTGACACGCGAACGAAAACCGATAGTTAAACAGTGTTGGGTGTTATACAAGCTTATCACACTAGAAACCACACGGAGTATTACAAAATGCTTTTTGCATTAATTTTTAATCCTTCTACGCTCAGTGTTATAGCATTTCTTGTTTTACCTTTATCTTTAAACATTTTCTTACGATTTTGCTTTGCATAGCCAGTAAGATTTTCTCAGTTTAGATTTTATTAATCAGTCTATAGTTGGATAATATTTCTGTTTTAATCATCTTTAAACATTTTGTTTTGCATAGCTAGTAAGATTATTCAGTTTATTTAGATTTTAATTTTTAAATTCAATAGTTTGATAACATTTTCTGTTTTATTTCCCCGTTTAAAATTTTGATTTTCATGGACAGTGAGAGTTTTCAGTTTGTTTAGATTTGTTTTATGAATTCTATAGTTTTATAACATTTCCGTTTTTTTCTTTAAACATTTGATTTTGCAGTCAGTAAGATTTTTTTGTTACTATCTAGTTTTTTTAATATCTCTATAGTTAACAGTTTTGTTTTATTTCATCTATTTAATTTTGTTTTGCGTAGTCAGTAAGATGTTTTGTTTATTTCTAATTTTTATATAATATATCTATAGTGAGATAACCATTTCTCTTTACTTTGTCTTATTATTATTTTTTTGGCATAGTTCGTAAGATTTTTTATTTAAAGTTTTTATTTAATATTTTCATAGTTTGATCACAAATTAGTTTTATTTTATCTTTAAACATTTTCTTTTGCATAGAACGTAAGATTTTTCGTTTTCATTCCAATTATTTTTATTTATTCTATGCTTAGTTTGCAAATGTTTTCCATTTTATTTTATTTAAACATTTTCTTTTATATAGCACGTAAACGTTTTCTGTTTATTTCTAGTTTCTATTTATTACCTTTACGCTAAGTTTCCTAACAGTTCCGTTTCATTTTATTTTTTAACGTTTTATTTTGCATAGCATGTAATATTTTTCTGTTTTTATCTAGTTTTATTTATTACCTTTATGTTTAGTTTGATAACATTCCCTTTTATTTTTCCTTTAAACATTTTGTTTTGCATAGCCTGTAAGATTTCTCAGTTTAATTAGATTTTTTTAATTAATTCTATAATTCATAACTTTTACATTTTTTTTATCATTTAACATCATGTTTTGCAAAGTCGGTAATATTCTTTTTGTCAATATCTAAGCTAGTTTTTATTTAATTTTTCTATAGTTTTATAACCGTTATAAAAATTTGGTTTTGCATAGTCAGTATGTTTTTTTCTTTTTATTTCGATTATTATTTTATAATATGTTTAGTTTCAAAACATTTCTGTTTTATTTTATATTCAATATTTTTCATTTGCATAGTCAGTAAGAAATTTCTGTTTACTTGAAGATTTTATCAGGGATGGATTTGATTCTAGAAGTAGGAATGGAGAACGGTTAGTTTTTACTTCTGTCTGACTCATTGCGCAGCATAGAGCCCCTACCTCCAAAACGTAACGAAAAGTTTTAATTATCTTATTGGCTCATTTAAACTACGTTTTGTTGACGTTGCTGACTGGGACGGCCAAAAAACGTAATTTCTTTTTACCTCTGCCGCTATTACCCGCCTCTTCTTTCATACCCGCCCCCCCCCTTGCTTCTCGGAGAAGTAGTCCGGGACTTTGACGCGCGCCCACATGACTCTGTCTCTACTTCTAAAATTAAATCTATCCCTGATTTTATTTATTATTTCTTTAGTTTGATAACAGTCCCGTTTTATTTTATCTTTAAACATTTTGTTTTACAAAGCCAGTAAGAATTGCCTGTTTATTTCGAGTTCTAATTTAATATTACTAACACTTTTATAACATTTCCGTCTAATTTTATCTCTAAATATTTTGTTTTGCATAGTCCGTAAGATATTTCTGTTTATTTTGAGTTTTCATTTAATATTTACATAATAGTTTCGTTTTTATTTATTATTTCGTATTGTATAGCTGGTAAGAATTCTCATAATAGCAATTTCCGTTTTATTTTATCTTTTAACATTGTGTAATTCATAGGAGGTAAGATTTTCCTCTTTATTTCCGTTATTTTTAAAATTATCTGCTTAGTTTGATAAAATAACTGTTTTATTTAACTTTTAAATATTTTCATTTCCATAGCATGTAAGTTTTTTGTTTATTTCTAGTTTTTATTTATAAGCACCATGACATTTTTCGTTAAATTTTCATCTTTATACGTTTTGGTTTGCATAGTCCGTAAGATTCTTCTGTTTGTTTTCATTGTTTTTATAATTATGTGTGTAGTTTTATAACTCTCCGGTTTTATTTTATTTGTAAACATTCTGTTTTACATAGTCGGTGAGATTTCTCCGTTTCTTTCCATTACTTTTTGTTTAAATGTATTAAAGAAATTACGCTTTCCTTTTCTAATCAAATAATTCGTTAAGCTTAATACACTGAATACAGCGTTTTGGATTTTGGCACTTTGAGACGCCAAAATCACGTAAAACTTTTGATAAGCGATTTAACGGCAGTTCGTTTAAGAAAGGGTGATTTCAAAAACAGCCTTAGTTTCTTATAATTCCAATTTTTCGAACTTTAATCATGGATTTCTCTTTTGAAAACACTATTAATTTAAGAATGGTTTTAACAATTTATATTTAAATGTCATAATTTCGGTATTTCAAATTCGTGTCTCATATCATGATCTCAGGGCTGTTCCCTAGGACTGGAAAGTAGTTCGTGATTAACCAAGAGGAGTCAGCACTGCACCTGGGACATTTACACGAATTGAACCGGAGCCAATTCAACCATATAGCAAAAATACTTGTATAATCGACATACTTTCTGATAATTTTAAAAATATTACACTGTTACTCAATTAAAATTATGATTAATCCAAACTGTAAATTTATTTTGATCAAGTGTTTGGAGAATTTCAGAATTAGTATTCGAATAGAAAAATCAAACGAAACTAAGAGAGATATTATTATGTTCGTTACTAATAATTACTGAAGAGTTTAGGTCATTTACTTAAACTATAATAACTGGTGTTTTCGCAAAGTGGAACACTTGCAATTCCATGGAGGAGATTTTGTTTTATGAATTTTCACAAGGTAATAATACCACTCCAAGGGACGATACAATCTTTTTGTCATAAACTCTAATTCAAAAAACTGCAACGTAAAGATCGCGAAGATCCGCAACAGATTATAAATAGAAAAAATTCCAAGCCAGAACTCAGCTTTATCAATAATCTTGGTGAAGAGTAAATGTAGTTAACTCAGCCCAGGAGAGCAGCAAATAGAGACATGTACGAATCAGGTCATATCTAATATATATTACTACAAAAATTTCTTCGTGTAACCGAAACATAAAATAAATAAAAAGTAAGAAATAGGGGTGAACATGTATGGGTAGCCCAGAGTTAGAGGTTTGAGGTGTTCAAATCTGCTCACTCTACAGAGAATAAATTCGGCCTTGCCTTTGGCTCTTAATGTTTTTATTATCATTTGAGATGAAACATTCGACCAGAGATGATTTATAATAGGGAGTAGAAGCTCCTGTCCTTAACAGTGCTAAATAATATGTTGCTCAAACAAGTAGGATGCGACGCTAAAACTGGCCAGGTAAATTTCCGGTCACGTGACGCTCCTTTAATTTTTAAGTTTGCCGTCAATCACTGTTGGTTGTACAATTTCCTAATAAGGGTTTGCGATTTCGAGTGCAACTGGCGCCATTTGAAGTTATTTTAAATCAGATGTTTCCCTTTCCCTAAAAAGGTAGTGTCCATCTCCCCTAGAGACCCTCCCGCATCATTCTAGAACCGCCCTAGAAGAAGGGGTCACAAACAATTTTACTGGAAATAGACCTGGCCAGTTTTGTTGATTACGTGATTTTTGAGCTATATAATACTCCTCAGTTTCCACTCCCTATTATAAATTCTCTCTGGTTTGACCCAATGCCTTTAGCCTTACCACATGAAGTGGTATGTTCCAAGTTGTGTTATTATCATGTGGTATGCATTATTCCTAAATTATATTGATAAAATAAACAAATCTAAAATTTAAAACGATATTCTTAATCCACATACCGGGTTACTATTTTATTGCGTTCAACAACTCACAACGGACCCAGCACTCAGCGTAACGGTATAAGTATTTTTTAGAAAAAAATAATTAACATTTCTGATTTGACGTCACTGTGCTAATCGGATCGTCAACGCCATAAACGGTTTTGTGATTACATTATTTTGTTTCAGATCTGTTTTATGACGTCATTTGCAATGGAGACTAAAATTTTGTGGAGGATAATTCATGAAGTATTTCCAAAATTTTCCAAATTTTGAAAGAGCTTTTATTAAAGAAATCAATCTAATTGGCTCTCAAAAATGTTTCGCCAAATTCTTTCGAAAGCGAATTTAATTTTAAAGAAATTCGTTAAACATCGGTTTTTTTGCGAGCTGTTTGAATATGATGCTGCAGACGCCATTTGAAGCGAAACTCAAGAACGCACCAAAAGTGCATTGCAGAACTTCATGACGTAGTGTTGCCAAAATGAACGAAACTGATTTCTACCGTTGAGGGTTGTTGAACGTAGCCCTTTATCTTGAAGTACCGAATCACATCTCTAGAGCTAACGATATTGACATTATCTAAGAGTTTGTTATGGCGAAATGTTAAGCAGGGTGCTTAAGCGGGAGAACGGAGAGGTAGGACTTTTGGACCCGACTGAAAAAGTCTAAAAGCCTTTAATTAATTTTGGGCAATTAATTAAATCGAATGTGGTTCGGACTTGGTGCTTATTATCGCAAGAATGTACGCAGAGACGAGATGAAATAAAACAAATTAACTTTAATTATTAAGGTAAAAAAATACTTATTCGATTTACGATTTACATTGTTCGTAACGAAAGATTCCCACAGGCGGGACAGAGAGGTTATTTGGACCTCTCGAGTCAAGGTATAGTAGAGACTAAAAAGTGAAAGTCAGGGTTCTTCGTGGGTGAATTTTGGGCTCATCCCTATTGGCCAGAAATGCCCAGCTAAAAGTTTCAAAACTCCATATAAGGAGATATTTTTATTGAAGAAAGCGAAAGGCGAGGTGTACCTAGCGCTTGACTGAGAGTCTCGCATTCCTGGCCATCGAGGAGCTAGAGTCCTCTCTCCTAAAGGGGTAAACCCCACGAAAACCGGTGACTCACTTTAAAGTGTTACAGAATAAAGAAATGCAAATATAAAGAGTAAAAAAAACGTTTACAAAATTTAGATACATTGAAAATAAAAATACATGCAAATTAGATTTTAAACATATTTAGAGATTATTAAAACATTTAGTGAAAATATCTTTCTACACAAGCTCCCCCCTTTTGAACCATGCGTTCAAAGTAAAATTAATTCAGTTCTAAAGGGAAAAGGAGGGGTACGGGTCTTTTAAGCCTAGTACCATTAGCCAATGTTAGCAGACAAGATCGGACGTTTCCATCCCGTCCACGATAAGCCTCGTCCACCACAGCCATTCGCCAACATAATCGTAGAAGTTTAGGTTCTTCTATGAGAACTACGTCGTCCTTTTTTAGTTCTTTGGTGGGGTCGCTTACCAAACGATGGTGAGCTGATCGTAGCTCAAGGAGGTAGTCCTTTTTCCACCTGGACCAAAAACTGTCCATTAGTCTCTGCCTTAATTTGAAGCGTTTTGTTAGTTGTTGTCGCGTAGCTGGATTTGGTTCATTTTCAGTGAATGACCTTGAAGGTAATGCCGTGAGACGCCCTCCGACGAGGAAATGGGCGGGGGTGAGAGGAACTGGCTCTCCCGCGTCTTGATAAACGTAGGTGACCGGCCGCGAATTTATAACGGCTTCGGCTTCAGTTAAAAGCGTATTGATCTCGTCATAAGTGAGACGAGCCTTTCCCATGACCGTACTGATCGGACAAGACGCTCCAAAAAACCGCCCCACCACGCCGCTCGTTCCACAATGTAATTCGATGATATTTTATGTTCGCCCAAGTACTTGCAAACTTCTGGATGTCGAACATTTTGTAAGAGTGCCTTTAAGTCGGCTTCAGCTCGTTTGAACGTCTTGGCATTGTCCGAGTAAATAGATTTTACTATACCACGTCGGGCAATGAATCTGCGGAAAGCCAGTATGAAAGCTTCAGTGGACATGTCCGGGACCAGTTCAAGATGGATGGCCCTGGTCACGGCGCAAGTGAAAAGTGTTATATAGCACTTCTCGCCAGTCTTGGTGTATAACGGGCCGGCGAAATCAAGCCCCGTCATTTCAAAAACGGGTGACTGAGTCGTGCGAAATGAGGGTAAGGGTGCCATAGCGGCGACCGTTCTTTGAGCACGTGTCCATTTGCAATGGTAGCAGTGATCCACAACCCTTTTTGCAAGTTGGCGTCCTCGAGGGATCCAAAATTCTTCTCTGGTCTCGACAAGTGTGTCGTTGACGCCGGCATGCATGAGTCTTTCGTGTCGGTTGTAGGTGATAAGCTCTGACAACGGGTGTTGAGACGCAATAAGCCATGGATGACGCTCTCTGTACGATAGGGAGTTTGAGATAAGTCGACCACCCACTGACATAAGTCCATCATCGTCCAAGTAAGGTTAGAAAGAGTAAATAGGCGACTTCTTTGAGATGGGTTGGCCATTTTCTAGACTAGCCCTTTCGGAAGGGTAGCTGTCCCTTTGAGAACCTTTTATCCAATATTTTTCTGCACGGATAGTCTCCATTGCATTGAGGCTCTTAGTGGATCGTTCTGCCTTTGCTCTTCGACAGTTATCAATGAACCGAAAAATATACGCAGTGATTCGATAGACCGAAAGCAAGAAACAGGAACTAAATCTCTTCAAGTCGAGTAGTGGTTCAGGGGTTGGCGTAATTATGCAAATTGCCTGCGAGATTGATTGGAATGAATTCCGTAATTCCAATTTGGTTTCTTCATCAATTTCAGTTTTGACTGAGATTTTCTTAGGATGTTTTCCGGTTTCAAGGCTTAACCAAGGTGGCCCTTTCCACAAGAGTTCGTTGGTGGCTAGATCAGAAATAGTCCTGCCTCTCGTAGGCAAGTCGGCTGGGTTTTCTTTGCTCCTACAGTGGTTCCAATTTTCTGGATTTGTTAGGGTTTGAATGTCTCTCACTCGGTTTGAAACAAAGGGCTTCCATTGAGAGACTGATCCTTTTATCCACTGCAGGGCGATCGTAGAGTCTGTCCACATTTTAACGTTTGATAGGGCAAAAGAAAAGGTCTTGGTAAGATGGTTAGCTAGTCTTGAACCAAGTACCGCTCCCATCAGTTCAAGGCGGGGAAGGGAGAGTTTCTTCAAAGGCGCAACCCTATTCTTTGAGGCTACCAGAGCTGTTCCAATCTGACCATCAATGGTTTCGAAACGGAGGTAGGCTGCTGTTGCATACCCTTTTTCGCTAGCGTCAACGAAAACGTGTAACTGTGCCGCTGCTGGTTTTGTTGCTCCGATGTCTGTGTAGTAGAAACGCGTAATTCTCAATTTCCTGAGATCCGAGAGTTCGGCGCACCAGCGATTAAATAGGACGGCCAGTTCACTTGGGAGTTCTTCGTCCCAAGAAAGTCCCTTCTGCCAGAGTTCTTGAAACATGAACTTTGCTCGAATGGTGAATGGTGCGAGCATTCCGAGAGGATCAAATATTCTGGCGACAGCGCCAAGTACGCATTTTTTAGTGTTTTCCTTTGTGAGCAGGAATTGCAGCAGCGCTTCCATGTCGAAAATCAAAGAATCATTCTTGGTGTCCCAAGACAAGCCAAGAACTTTAAGAGTGGTTGATTTTGCCAAGCTTTGAGTTGGTTGAGTTCCAAGCTCGGGGCTTTCAGCGCCCCATAGTTCTCGTAGTTCTGGAGAATTGGTTTTGAATTTCCTTAGTTCCATTCCTGCTTCCTTCAGAATTTCAGTTGCTCTAGTGGAAACCTCGTAAGCTCTTTTGACGTCGTCGACGCTTAAGACTAAGTCATCCACGTACAGACTTCTATCTATTGTTTCGCAAGTTTCAGAGTCTTCATTATAACCATTGAGATGGTGTCGTACGGTTGCGGATAGCAGGAAAGGACTGCTCGTTATGCCAAATGGTACCCGAGTAATTCGGTAAGTCTCCAGATCCGACTTTAACTTGTTTACGTCTATCCATAAGAAACGTACAGCGTCTCTGTCTTCTTCGGATATGGATATTTGGAGGAAGGCTTTGGAGATATCGGCCGTGAATGCCACTTTTCCCTCACGGAAGCGAATGAGCACGTCGAAAATCTCAGGGTTTAGGTTTGGACCGGTTTCCAGACAGTCGTTCAGGGAGGGAACGTTGGTTGCGTGCGATGAGCCGTCGTAGACAATGCGAACCTTCGTGGTCTCGCTTGATTCGCGAATGACGTCCCGATGAGGTAAATAATAGATAGTTTCCTCATCTTTCAAGTTTGGTCCTTTTACCCTTTCAATGACTCCAGCGTCGAGCTGATACTTCATAACGTCATTGTAGTTGAGGAACCGTACTGGATTCTTTCTTAGTTTCTCTAGAACTGTATTCGTTCGTTTTTTAGCGACTTGGAGATTACTAGCGAGTTGACCTTTGTTAGGTTTCCATGGGAAACAGACCTCATACCGACCGTCTTTGAAGTTTATAGTCTTCTTGAAAAGGTCCAATACGTCGCTTCCGTCCGAAGAGTTTGAGTTTGAGTCTAGGATTCCAATGGAATCTAGTTCCCAAAAGGCGCGGACTTGTTTGATAGTGAAGTAGTATCTTCGTTTTCAGAGCTTGCCATCATGATAGTCACCGTGTTTATTCCATAAGAGGATGACGTGACCTTTTCTGGGCCGTTAATTACCCATCCAAAAACAGTGTCTTGAGCTACAATTTTTGGTCCAAGGCGCTCGAACTTAGGATAGACAATGCCCCAGTATTCGTCTGAGCCAATTAAAAGATCGATTGAGGATGCCTGATTATTTTCCTCGTTTTTAGTGATGGAGTCAACCAACTCAAGACCTCGCTCCTTCATTTTAGCAACGATACCGTGGCTTGGAACGGAGAAAACCGCGCCGCTGATGCTAGGAGATTCTATGGCTTCGATTTTTATTCGTTTCGTGGGGTCTGAAACGTTGATTAGTTCCACGAGAACTTTCCTCCTCTTCGTGCTAATGGGAATGGCGCCCTCGAAGGGATAAATATTGAATTCTTCTTCACTGAGGATTGGCAGGTTGAGATTTCTAGAAACGCTTTGTTTTATAACAGTAATTTGACTCCCATTATCAAGAAGGCATCGTATTCTTTGAGTGGAGTTATTCTTAGGATTCTTTGCGAAGGCTTGGGCCATCTGAAGTAGGATAATGCGTTTGTCATCGTCTGAAGTTCCAACGTTGCAGCTGTGAGATTCGTTACGCCTTTCGGTTGCTTCTTGATCTTGGTCGATTTCTCTTTCACAGAGTGTGACGTGGTGTTTCTTATCGCATTTTGGGCATTTTTTGCTTCGGGAGTCGCAATTTCGGGTAAAATGCTTCCTGAGACATATGTAACAACGCTGCTTTGAATTGACCATGTTTCTTCTTTCGGCGAGAATTAATTCTTTACATTCAGACGTTTTGTGGGAGGGTTGGTTACAGTAGAAACAAGTTCTAATGTAGTCATAAGTAGCGCTTGAGTTTAAGGCTGATGCAGTAGAAGGCTGATTTTTAAAATTAGATCTCTGGCTTCGGTTATCGTGACGGATGTTAGAAACGTGGGGTTTAACGGGATTTTTAGGTTCATAATCTTTTTTAACGTTTAGCTTATAGGCACGCTCTCGGCAAGTAATTTCTTTACGAATAAAGGTTAAAAGATCATCTACTTTATACGCTCTACTATCATAAATTCTATTAAATTTTACGACTAATTCTACTGGCAACATTTTAGTCAAAACATGGCATAGTGTTGGTAGTATTTTACTACTCTTTAGAATTTAATTCAATCACCTGATTTTACTGCTAATGGTTTAGTTTCCTATAAATTAATTGAAATAAAAAATTACTTATCTCAGATTTTTCAACAACAATTCCATTTTCCTGACTCATTTTGTCATGAAATGTTTTCTTTTCAATGAAGAACGTACTTTAATTTTCAAATAATACTCTCATTAATAATGTATTATATGCGGTCTTTTCGAATACAAAAGGGGGCTGTTATCACCTTTCTTATATTTAATAAAGGGGTTCGTTTCCTCTTTAAGCACAGTCACAATTATTGAACAGTACTTGTGGGGAAGATTTTAGAAGTGTTGGTTGAGTTGCTATTTAGTTGACAACATTATGAAAACTTGATGTGTTTGAAACCTTTTGAAAGGATAATTCTCGGAAATTAAAAAAGAAAGAGTCAATTTGATTAAATTTACACGATATCCATCAAAATAATAAATGCATGATAAAATGAGTCAGAAAAATGGAATTGTTGTTGAAAAATCTGAGATAAGTAATTTTTTATTTCAATTAATTTATAGGAAACTAATCCATTAGCAGTAAAATCAGGAGATTGAATTAAATTCTAAAGAGTAGTAAAATATGGATAGGCTTTAAAATTCAATAGAAAAAAAATAATATCCGCGCTTCAGTCAACTGGAAAAACTCTTATCGTTTTGTTTTTAAGGCTTGGGCAAACCAAGTCCTTTTTATATAATATCTCTTCCTTCAGCCTTAATTGTATTAATCTATTATAAAAATAATATTATGCTTGTCAAACGTCATTAATTCGATGTTCCAGTAAGATCAAGGAACATGGAGATAGGGAAGTTTCGTGTAACGCTATAACTCCGGTCGCCCAAAAATCCCGTTTTCGGCGTGGATGTGCATGTGCGCATGCGCCGCACTTTTCTCGCGCATCGGGCTGAGGATAGGCGGCACTACCGGTTTCCTGCGCAGTTCAAACTAACGCCGAAAATAAGTCATGTGACCTGCTACATTTCGTGAAGAGAGATTCCTATACTGACCAAACTTCCCTATCTCCATGTTCCTTGGTAAGATGTTCGTGAGCATATTGGCTCACTCCAAGTGCCTCTCATTATTTTATGGGAATGATTAAAATTTTAAATCATTTGGCAAGGGAGTGGTAAATTAATTCACAATTGGTAGGGGGGGTGGTAAATTAATTCATATAAAAAGGCGGTTGGTGGCTCAATTAAGTTTAGTTGACCTTTTTGTATAGATTTAAAAAAAAAGTTATTTCTAAACCACGCGCCAGCACGCGCACATTTCATTGAAAGTTTGTTATTTAAGAATTTTCCCTTATATATACTAAGATTCTTCATCAAAAATAGACAACGAGCTTTCCAAGACTCGAACCTGCAATGTTTTGCCTCGAATGCAAACGCGTTATCCATTACGCCACAAGCCCGTATTTCGTAACAAAAAATTATCCAAACATTGTATTTATAGGATTATTTCATTTATGTTGAATAAAAGATCTGTAAAAATAAACACCGAGCTTGCCAGGACTTGAACCTGCAATCTTCTGCTCCAAAGGCAGACGCGTTATCCTATGCGCCACAAACCCGACGAAGGCTGAATAAAATGCTATGCAAACAGTGTAATATATGTAACGGTTTTACCATGATTTATAAATTAATAAAAATAAAATACTTAGAATTAATTGTTCTTAATCAAACTTCAGAAGTTCAACATTCAATAGTTGCTTGATAATTCAAAAGTGTTCCGAACCTTAACTTCGAAGTAGTTTCTGAGTTATTCGATGGAGTGGACCACCAAAAATCCCATGCTTTTTCTATGGGACGCTAAGCCTAAAATCTGTGAATTATTTCTTTAACATTACGGGAGGGTGTGGGTTCTTATCTAGAAGGGCCTACCGGCCCTCTGGAATATGTTTGGAAATAGGGCTTCTGATAGGATTTACGTGAGCTAATGAGTTTTCCAGGTTTGTAATTGTAATTGCTGCGCGAGTTTTTGTTGTGTCAATGTCAATTGTTTTACAGGACTTAATGAATCCCTTGAGTTTACAGGACTTAATGAATCCCTTGAGTTTCCGTTACCATCTTGTACGTTTGAAGAACTAGATGATTGGCTTGTAATCATTTGTTTATTTGACACGTGGCAAACTGAATTTTTTGTACTTTCTACTATGACGTTTCCTTTGATCGGGGGAGGGCTTGGAGCTGCCGTATTGTCAGACATTTCAATATCACTAACCATGGAAAGAGTTTTGATTACTTTATTCTTTGAAGTTGCTTGAGGACTTGTTATGCCTGTGGCATAATTTTCTAGAGGGCGAATACCCACTATACTTGCAACCGTCTTCTCTGAGGGAAAATAATTAACTAGCCTTTTTTTTCTCTAACTTGCCGCTGCATTTCCTCAGTGGTGATTCTTCGGTGGCAATTGATTGTAATTGTTTGTTTATGTCAGCGGACGTTGAAGGGCTGGCCAATGGTGATTTTGTGGCAATTTGGTTTGCCTTGTTATGTTCAAAGATAATTGGACATTTGGGTTATCACTTTTGTTGTTCATATCACTTTTGCTGTTTATATCACTATTGTTGTTTATATCACAAGGTTTAACATGATTTCTTTGAATTTGAGATACCCCTTTACACTTTGAGGGTCCTTTAAGATGAATATCTTTCTTGAGGGATCGCTTTTTCTTGGGCTGAATGACTTTAATACTGTTATTTCCTTTTAATTTCTTTGAAACTATGTATAATTCATCCCGTAGCCCGTTAGGTCCTTTTGATTGCTGCTTTTGTTGTTTCATCCCACCCAGTTATAAATTCGTTACTTAGAGCATGAACAAACTTCCTTTGAATTTCTTGCATGAAAATTTTAGCTCCTTCTTCCTCAACTAGGCCTTCCGTTCCTTCAAGAAATACTTGCGTAAGACTTGGTTCATTTTCCTTCACAACATCCATCACTGCCTATCCGTGGAAAAACTCACATTGAAATCACAGGAATAGCCGTTGAAAAACTTAAAATACATACCTGTAGAATATTTTGGCCATGTTTCTAGATTCCAGCATCACACAGAACCGATCGAATAACTTTGTTTAACATCGCGAGATATTCCAGTAGGTGTTCCTTTGGGATGAAAAGACCTCTATCTCTCACTTTTATTCCTGAGAATATTATTTGTGTTTTTTCCTCGGCAGTTTGTCGTAACTTCAAGACTGCATCGTAAAGTGTTTTGCCTCCTTTATTTGCCCGGGGCTTAGCTTTTTACTAAAAAATGCCCTTCGTTTACTTTTACTCCACACCTCGCCCATGCAGCCACTTCCTATGGTTAGAAGGCTCCTGGTATATGCATCTTCCAATCTTTTGTATACACATCGGTGCAGAAAGGTCTTTTGTTCTAATCCATGCGAAAGACGCATAATGTTAGCTATTTGACTTGTTTTGAGAATTTCATTCCGTTGATAAACCTTTTCATAACGAATACTATCTCAATTGGCATTGTCTCTTCTTTAAAAGTTTCGAAATTTGGCCTCTTAAGGAGTTAAATATGTTATATTTAAATGTCTAGTTGCTACCGGGTTGATGAATGATTAAAAATATTTTATTACCTATTCCGTAAACACGTTCAGGCAAGGGCCTTGGAGGGTTGGTCGAACCATTTGTATTATCAATGGAATCTTATTTAGAGTGATTTATGACTCACACAAACGTGTTAAGACATTCCATCGGCTTTTTATTTATACGTAACCACGCTCAGACGGGTATATGGCCTTAAAAAGGGACGGAACTTGACCATAAGAATTTATTTTGTCAATTCTTTAATTGGACCTCCCACCTGGTGGTTTAGGACCTTAAAAAGGGGCGTGGTTGAACCAGTTGTATTGTTATGAACGGAATTTATTTTGTGATTTATTGCATTTTTTAATTGAGTAGGCCGACGTCTCTCCTGTACAATCATAGTGTTACTCATGACCGTGAGAAACTATCTAGTCACCGGTTAGCCTAAGGTAGCATTTTTTTAAATCTACTATGGTTTTTACGACCTGTTAGAGAAATTCGGAACAAAAGATATTTTTAGCAGACATGAAGATATCAAAGGATATTTTCTCATTTGAGAATCTCTAGAAATGCTTTACGCACACTGTTTTTTATTTATTATCCCAATAAAGTATTGTCCCTTATTTGCGGTTTTATACTAAAATTCTATTTATAGGCCACTCTTTTGATGACATTTTTTGACATAAAAAACCCATCGTTATTTTATTATAAAATCTGTAAATTGTTAACAGGCGTGTGTCCGAAATGCATTGTGACAAAACATCTGGTGACTGAGGAGGCAATGAAGCTATTGTTAAATTATTGAGGAATATGGGCGTGTCTATTATGAAATTTAGTATAAAACCGACTAAAGAAATGATCAAAATATGCAGTCGATCTTCAAACACCGAGAGATAAACATGGATCCTGAAACTTATCGTACAACTTTGAACGAACTGAGTATAAATAGACCCTGGCCGTCACGTTTAATATATGAGTTTTATTTCTTCCTATGCGACTATCTGCGAATAGATCCGGTGTACGGACCTCAGACTCTGCCACAACTCGCAGTACAGGATGACTTAAATGCTATTCGAGCTTGCCTCGACTTACTCGAGTATATGAAAACAGTTGCACGAGTACCAGAGGACTGTACTACCATAGAAGAATTGGAAAACCTAAGGAATCTAATTCCGAGTCCCTTAATAACTGAATACACAGATCGCCTAGCGAAAAGACAAGAAGAAATTGAGCGTGGTATACGGGCAGAGGAAGCCCAGATCGCCGACTTCAGCAACTCGCAATATGACAAAGAGATAGCCACATTTTTAGACGGAAAGGATCAAGGACCACCCACAGAAGAGATAGTATTGAACGATAACTTAGAGAGGGAGAACGGTTCTGAAGAAGCGCTTTCTGACGATGAAATTGATGTACAATGGGGAGGAGGAGAAACGGACCAGCCCACACCTATTGTCAGTTTGGACCGAATTTGTGGGTGGAGTCAAAATATAAGCAGACGACGTTTCTCAATAAAGTATGCGAGGATGGGTAGTGAATTTGCTACCTTCAACGTTCTTCTCACATAAATCCGTTTTTGATGGTACCTAATACGAGGTTACCTAGAGTAGAATTCTTAAGCTATGTCCGCACTATGGCAAAATATTCGCTCAGCTCGCTACGCTCGTCAAGTACGCTGAGAAAATCGCCTGTACACACTCAGAAAAGTTCGCGCCTAGTCATCGAGCTGAACTTTTCACGTATAAGAAAGCCCCTTTAATTTCTGCACTCTTCACTAACGACTCTTTCACCAAATGTTTACGGCTTTCCAACAAATTTGTACTATCCCCAGTAGCACAAGCCTTCCGCATAACAGTCGGTTAAAGGTCGAATAGTCGGTTTGCGGTCCAGTCGGCTGTACCATGCTTATTCCGACACTTTTCCGACTCTTGAAGCCGACTACTTCTTTTAGTTGGCAATGCCGACATCTATCTGACAGTTGGAATTGAGATGGTTTGAAGTAGGCTTCCCTACCGTCTAGAAAATTCCAACTTATTTTTCGCCAATTGATTACCGACTTTCTCGCGCTAGTCGGTATGGTGACGTTTAAGAAGAGTAAATTTAAAAGCAAAGTTATTCTTAGGCCGTTTAGTAACCGACATTTATCCGACAGTTGGAACTGTGGTGGGTTGAAGTAGGCTTGCCTACCGTCTAGAAATTTCCAACACATTTTTTGCCAATTGATTACCAACTCCCTCGCGCTAGTCGGTATTGTGACGTTTAAGAAGAGTAAATTTAAAAGCAAAGTTATTCTTAGGCCGTTTAGTAACCGACATTTATCCGACAGTTGGAACTGTGGTGGTTTGAAGTAGGCTTGCCTACCGTCTAGAAATTTCCAACACATTTTTTGCCAATTGATTGTTGGTGGGCCTTTTGTTTTTTTGACTTTTACTATTCCGCATATGCCTCCAAAATTTTTTTGTTATATATTTAACTTATACTATATTTCGACCCACAAGCAAAAGTTGATAATACTACATTTTTGGCAACACTAGAAACATAACGTTACAAAAAACTGCAAAGCAAGAAAACACATCTGATTTTCTAGTTTGAATTTTCCCTCCTGTAATTTCTCGGGTCAGGTGACACGCCTCTGTTCTATTGGCGTAACTAAGGTAACGCCATGCACGTCATCATCGAAGAAAGCGCTGCTAGTGCGAAAGCAAGTCAGCCTTTCCAGTATCTCTGACGCTGCTGAGTCGTTAGAATGTATAAGCGATATTTTTGTGGTTGAAAATGATTAGTTATAGGCTTGCTAACTTTTAATTTCATCGCTAAGGTTCTTTGTCACACTATATAATCTAGAAACGTCTTCGTTTGTCACGTAAGGTGTGAATTTTGTTATTGAATTATCAATTTATCTACCTCTTAGATTCAGTTTTATGCATAAGCCTATGCTTTTTACCTAGCTTCTCATCTGCTGGGAACCAAAACTTAAACGTTTATGTATACCTTCAGTTTCTTTGTTTTAATATAACAGAAGCAAGTGTTTTGGGGCGCTTGGAGTTCAAAAACCTTATATATTAAGTATTTTAAAGATTTTTGGTTGCGAAAATTATACTGAATTCCAAAATAGATCACAATGTTTTAGTTACAGAATGTGTAAGTGTATATTTTTCATTAAGATTTTTGTAATTTAATAGATAGCAACTGGCCACATCGAAGATATTAACAATGAATAATAATAAATGCTTTAATTGATATAAATATTATACTCGCCCTGAAAAATTTTACTTTTTGTTAAAACCAATTAGCTAGGCAGCTAATATTTCCATTCGACTAGTCGTGTAATATCGAATACATTGTTTAATATTTGAAATTGTTATAATTGATGCTCAACCTGTATGTTACTTGAAATATTCAAAGTACAAATTCTAAAGCGATTTTCATTGAAAATGTAATAAAGAAATTTCAATACTAGGTATCAGTATCCTTTAATATAAGCGAATGAAGCCTCGAGTTAAGGCTTGATCGTCGCAAAACCGTTGGGCCTCGAGTTAAGGTTTGATCATCGCAAAAGCGCCGGACCTCTTGCTGACAGGCGGTTAAGTCGACTCTCAAACGTGTTGGATGAGAGTCGTATTTCATTCGTGTCGTGTAAACCAGTGGGCCGTCGTCCCAACGGGCGGACATTTTGATTCTCAAACCCTTACTCTACCTGCCCTTTACCAACGATTTACCGTTCCTATACTAAAAAGCCGCGAAATCGTCGGATTGAGCGCGGTTTTTGGTAGGCATAATGACGCCGACATATAGTCGGCCAACAGTCGTTATATAGTCGCTTCATAACAGTCGGAAAACCGGCGGGCCGTCGTCCCTCCAGGCGGACATTTCGACTTTCAAACCATTACTCTCCCGACTTATTAGTGACTTTTTACCAACTCGTCGGTAACAGACAAAGCCGACCATGTAGGCCCTACGTCGGCAGTGCTACTAGGGACGCTTCCGCCAGCGTTGTCTGGAATTTGAAGTGAAACTTTTTTAAAAAAAAAAAAAACAATTACTTAATAGGGGAATTTTTTTGGGTAAAAGGGTTTCGTTTATATTGTTTAAATATTTTGTAATTTGTGTTTATTAAGGGTCTTTGGGTTTTGGGTTAATTGTATTTTTGTTTATATATATATATATATATATATATATATTCCAAACACCCGCCCAGTTTCTAATCGTGGGGCCAACGCAAGCGGGGAAGAGTTTTCTTTTAAGTAACTTATTGCAAAATCATCAACTTATGTTCGACCCGCCGCATAAACAGGTTATTTATTGCTACGCGGCCTGGCAACCAAACTACGAAAAATTGAAACAATTGATTCCGGGAATTCAATTTATTCAAGGCTTGCCAACGGCCGATCCGGATTTTTGGGAAACTCATCGCGACTCCTACTTGATACTGGACGATTTAGCTAGTCAATTATTTAAGCAAACTCATATTGCCGATTTAGTGTGCGTGACGTCGCATCATTTAGGGTATACGGTCATTATTATTACTCAACAACTGTTTCCCAAGGGTAGCCAATCGCGGAAAATTTCTCAAAACTCTTCCTATTTTATGATAATGAAAAATCCTCGAGATGTTGCCTCTATTAGATATTTAGCGCAACAAATAAGTCCAGATAACCCGAAGCGTATTACGGACGCGTAGAGACTAGCCACTAGAGAACCCTATAGCTATTTGTTAATTGATTTAAAACAAGAAACTCCGGAAAATTTACGATTAAGATCGCGTGTTCTACCTCACGAGGCGCCTATGTATGTGTATGTCGATTAAATTTAATTGTCATTTGAATAATGGCCCCACACGTTAAACGTCGATCAGGAAAACGCTCCCGACTCGTCGTAGCGCGTCCCTCAGCAAAGTTTGCCAAATTTGTCCCTTATTTACAGAGTTTGCGTCAAACTAGCTGTAAACAACGGCGAACCCTCTTAAACAATAGTAGCGCGCCTCAATTAAAGAGCATTCAGACAATTTGTAAGAATTTAAAGGGCGGGGGCATTTATTTGAGTAAAGACCGTAAGAAAATGCTAGCAAAGTACAAGAAAATTATTAGACAACTCGGATCAAGTACCTTGTCGCAGAAAAGCAAAAAAAAGCTGTTGTTGCAGCAATCAGGTGGTTTTCTTACGACGCTACTTGGCGCAATCTTGCCTTCAATTGTCCAAGCCATAGCTGCTAAACTATGAAACAAATGGTGCTTGTACCGGCCACCGCCGTAACTTCAACAGCTGCCCAAGAACATTCAGCGTTGGACCGAGAGATTGATGATATTTTAAAATCGCCAATGAATGCCTACGATAAATTATATAAATATTTAGACGCTTTTAGGAAATATTTAAGTATCGAGAAACAAATTCCTTTACCTAAATTTGAGGTCGTAACACAGGCAATGCCAAATGTCACCACGCCGCCATAACCGGTCACCCCTAAAACGCCCTCGCGAAAAAAACAATTGTCATGGCCGAGCTATGCCACGTCATCACCGACAACAAGCACGTCGGGCAGTTCTTTTACTACGCCTAAACGAACCGAGCCTCGGCAAAAGGTTTTTAAAAGCGAAACGGCTGCGGGGACACCAACACAAGAAGATTTTTACCAACAATTTGGGCCGACCTATGTTGGAGATATGGTGAAACGGCAAGCCGAAGTTCTGGCAAATCGTTTGCAAAACAAATTTTTTACGCCAAAAAGAGAGCTAGAAGAAGGGGCTGTCGGTTATGCAAATCCCGACGACGCTTTTCAAAAAGAAATCGCCGATGAACAAGAGAATTGAGCGGAGAAAAACGAGGACAATTTAACGGACTTGGAAAACCTGTTTGAGACGGCCTCCGCTAAACAGAAGAACAAGAAAAAACAGAAAAAAAAGAAAAAACCTCGGAAAAAGAAAGACGAACTTCAAAATCTCGGTCCAGTAGTTCCATCTAACGAACGAAGGCCTCGACATCATAAATGGCGTCATATTGATTAATAAAATGTAATATTAAGACAAATAAAAAATTGTTTTATTGCGAACAATATCTGTGTACATGTTTTTTTAAATGTAAAGATAAATATAATAAGGCGACATAGTCGTTAAGTTTAAGATTCTGGTCATAGATGGCGTCTAATATCGTCTTTCTAGCCACGCCCTGGCAACGGAGTGTTAAAAACATGGCGGCGTGCAGACCGCACAGTTGAAAGAATGGATGTTGAATTTGTTGTTTATTGTAAACAACTCTTTTCCCGTATCGTTTTAAATTAACTTTATAGTATCGCGGCGACTTTCCGTAAGTGCAAAACATTTCTACCGTGTCATTGTTAGAAAAGCACGCTATCCAATGTTCTCCAGCCTCTCCAGCTGCTTCATTATTGAATATAAAGCAAAATTTGGGCCTTTTTGGATGTGCTGGGAGTCTATCTACTGGGAAGCATCCTAAATAGTAGGGTCGCGTTCTTTTGTCGCAAGTTAAAAGAGCGTTTATTTGCGAAGTGTTCATAATTTAGTCTCGGGTAACGAGACTTTTTGTAGTTCAGCGCCGTAGAAAACACCCAAAATTTGCTCCCCCTTTAAATCCGCTACGCGATAGACGGGTGGTGACCTGGGTATGACGTCAACAACGCGGAATATTTCGTCAGTAAACGTGCCTCCCGAGCTAGTTTTTCTAAAGACTCGACTAGCTATAGAGAGACGCACGTGATCGCCAACTTTAAGCCTCGGTGCGTATCGATTAATTCCGTTTGATTTCCCGTACAGTTTATTCCAAATGATTGATTCGTTATCTATATTAACATGAGCCGGTGCAATTCCAGTAGTTGAATGAACCCGTTCATTATAGGCTTGAGTAATTAAAGGTAAATATTTAACGTAATTTTTATTCCCTGTGGCCGTAAAAACCCGGGCAATTTGTTCCTTAATTGTTCTTATAAAACGCTCGGCTAAACTGGCTTTGTGTTGACTCCGGGCAAAATGTATTTGCACATTGTGACGTTTCAAAAAGAATCAAAGTTGCGGGAACTAAACTCGCCACCAAAGTCGGCGTATATTTTCAACGGAATCCTCTCTCGAAATATGGTTTTAAAAGCTTCAATGACCTCGCCAGATGTTTTGATTTTAAGAGGTATTGTCCAGCCGTAGCGGCTTAGGACATCAATGACGCACAGGACGTACCGAACATTTTTATTAAAGCGTTTCAATTTTGGTAGATCCATCAGATCAGCTTGAAAAACGTCGTCCATGCTCGAAGCGTACACTTGATTGGTCTTGAATCGGAAGCGCCGAAACCTATGCTTTGTGTAGGCGGGTTGTTTCTCGAGAAAGGTGACTAATTGGGCTTTTGACACACCCGGTAAAGCCTTTTGTAACCTGGCTAGCGACCCATAAGCGGCTAGATTTGCCACGTCGTAATAAATTTTTCTAATTTTAGCGTCCATGTCTTAACAAGTATAAATAACGACTAAATAGTTTCCCAATAAACAACTTTATTTAATACACACAAAGGTATTTTATAAAAACAATATCAGTTAAACAAATACGATATATCAGTACATTTATTTTAATAGCCATAAATCAAGGCATTCTTTAAATCGGCAAAACTGTTGACAAAATAAGCGTAAATATCCTCTTGATCTTCAATCCATCCGTGTTCAGTCTCAAATTGATGCAAAATTTTCTCACGATCCAATTGAGGCAGCGCTTCGTGCAAATTACGTTCGACTCGATCACTGAAATTTGTGTCAAATTCCGAGCAGCTTTGAGAGTGGCATATTTGTTTTCGACACTCGACTGTAACGCCAGTTTTTGGGTTTATAAAATAAACCCAACAAGGAGAGCGAAGAGTATTTTTCTGGGTTTTGTAAATAAACCCCAGTAGGGGATTGGCTCCACGTTTCGACGTAAACATGCCTTTGTTAACCCTTTCTAGAGCCCCCAAAAGAGAGGGCCGAGGAAAGGGAGATCACTTTTGACCACGGAACCGAGAGGTTGCAAAGATGTATCTCAGAGTTTCTCTTTATGTAAATAAACTTTAATTTTTATGTTATGTTATCTGAAGAGAACTTTTATTTTGTGCGCGACAGGCTTAAAACGCCCCTAACTTTAAAGGCCTAGTAATCCCGCGCTACAAAATTGGTGGAGGCGCCGGGCAAAGCTTTTTGATGATTCAGTAGGAAAGCTTGCCCATGAACCCAATTAATCATAGTTAAAAAAAAAAATTATCGCCGCTTAACCGAATTCAAAACTACGAACGAGCCACCATCGAGACGAAAAACGGACAAAAACCATCCTTGGAAATCCAGCAATCCTGACGAATTATCCCCAAGAAGATCAGCGTTTTGTACCTAATATCCTCGTGGACCGCATCCCGTAGACGAACCAGGCAACTATCCGACGAACAATACACAAAAGACAAAAGAAGCCTTCAAGCCCTTCCTGAAGTTCATCCAGTGAAGTGAAGATCAACCTTTTCTCGTTAAAACGAACTTTTGAACTATTAATCCGGATAACTCAAGACTACTGGAATCTGAAGAAATTTACTTAAGTACCCAAATTTAAATTTTACTTAAATACTAAGTGCATTTGTTAAATATTCAGAGGTTAAGTTAGCGCTAGATAATTTTTAAATTACTATTTCTGCTGTAAAACTTTATAGTATTGTGATAAAGTAGGCCAGAATCCATATCTCCTAAAACCCAAAGGAAAGACTAGCTTTAAACCTTAGTATAAATTAATAATTAAATCCTAACGATGGCCGACCAATATGAGGAGGAATCGTTAGAAGGTCAGGTAAAAACACTGACTGAGAGTATGAAGCAAATGATGGAGTTGCAAAGACAAATGCAACAACATCTATATAGCGGCATAAGGGATCGTCCACAAAATACTCCTACGCGTAACGAGACTCATGAATCGAGTACAGACTCCACGGAAATATACAACGTGGAGGATCTAGCTAACCCTAACCGCGTGGCGAACAATGGCCACCGGACAAACTCCCGCTCAGAACGCCCTAGAAGTCGGCGCGAAACGGCTACTTTACCGGCTCAATTCCTTAGGGAACTCCCCCTTAATTTACCAAAATTTGGAGACTCAAAAAGGGACCCTATGAGATTTTTGTCAGACGTAGAGCGATTCATGAGAACGAGAAATATTGGACCCGTGGATATTTTAGACTATATTCCCCTTATGCTAGAAGGAAACAATAGTTATTGGTGGGACAGAGAGATGGATTTGGTCGATGACTGGCAACAGTTTAGATATACATTTTGTCAGGCTTTTCTTGGTCGCGATTTTAAGCGCCAAATTGAGTCAAAAATCAGTAATCGGCGTCAAAAACCGAGCGAAAAGGTACTCGACTTTGTACTATCCATGGAGCAGCTGTGTAAGCAATTAGACCCGAGAATGTCCACGTATGATGTGGCTAGACGTGTTTTAAATGGTTTAAACCCGCATTTAATTAAGAACATGCGCGTACCGAACGAACCTACTCTATCGGACGTTCAGGCAGCCGCCCAAGAGGCGCAGTACCTCCAAGAACAATGTGAGGATTACGACAATAGTTTTAAACCTCAAAACAGCGTGACTTCTCAATGGTCCAGTACAAAGCCGAGGAACGAACGAATGCCTTTTCAAAAAGAAATTAATTCTAATCCGCGTCAAAATGATATTAATAACTCAAATAAGCCAAAACCTAAGCCTGAAATCCGTTGCGGTCATTGTAATAAGACTAACCATAAAACCGAACAATGCCGGAAACGGAAAGCTCGCGAAGCTAGAGGTGAGGGTACTGATCAAAGGGATTCCAAGACTAACCCGAATATATCGGAAATTAGCAGCACCCCAATTAATCCAATAAGTACTGACCCCCAAAATACTGAAAATGTTTCGGAGTTAAACACGTGGCGCGAACTCCCTACGTGCGAACCCGAAATCATCCCTCTGAGTAAGAAAAACTTAGCTACTCAAGGAAAACCGCTAATTACTCGTTGTAAGGAGCAAAGCCACGCTCGACCCAAAGTCCCCATTAAAGTAGGAACATGGCACGGATCCGCGTATATTGACACGTGTTCCGATGTAACCGTAATGGCCAAGGACGTATTCGAGAAAGTGAAGACGCCATATTTAGTTTTAGAACCTATTGAGGAATTAGAGCTAAAGGCGGGAAACCTATCTAAGTTCAAAGCACTAGGAAGGGCTACATTCTTAGTTAAAATCCAAGATAGAAGCTGGAAGTGGAATTTTATTGTGGTTAAAGATTTAGCTGCGGGACTACTTTTAGGGTGGGACTTCAGTATCCATACCGGGCTGCACGCTAAACCCCACAACTTGACCTTTACTTTCAGGGATGAAGGGGTAGAATTTCCCCTCCTTCCATACCAAACAACATTTGGTTCAAAATACTGCGGAGCGGTTGACGATTCTCCAGGTGAAATTGTAGAAACCGTCACTATCCCAGAACAAACCCTTTTGTTAGATCCATCTCCCCCTGAGATTAACGAAATAGCCCTAACAGAAGAAGAGATAGAAGGGGTCAAGGCCATGGAAAATCTTATAGATATATTCCCCGATGTTTTCACTGGGAAAGCGGGACGCACGAGCTTGGTTCGTCATGATATTAAACTAACAACCAACGTTCCTTTCAAATCACGCCCCTACCCATTGTCACCACCCAAGCGCGCTATAGTAGAGGGTCAAATCGAAAACATGCTAGCAAACGGGATTATACGCAAAAGCAATTCTCCATACTCATCGCCTATACTTTTAGTAAAAAAGAAAAAACCCCCAAAGCCTGAACAACAGGCCGAGTCCGAAAACAGGGTAGGGACCCCCGAGGGGAATGACACAGAAAAACAGGTGGATTTTCGTTTTTGCGGTGATTTCCGAAAACTAAATTCTATCACTGTACCTGATGTTTACCCCATCCCTTTGATACGGCAACAATTGGATCGCCTTTTGGGCTCCAAGTATTTCTCAGTACTAGATTTGAAAGACGGATTTTGGCAAATAGAGCTAGAAGAGCATGCCAAACAATATACAGCCTTTGTTACTCATAAAGGGCTTTTTGAATTTAACGTCCTTCCCTTCGGATTAATAAACTCACCCGCTACCTTTCAAAGGTGCATGGAATTAATTTTTGAAGTGACCCTAACCAAATCTACTGAGATATACTTCGATGACCTCCTGGTGCGATCGAGTTCTGTTTCCCAACACATTAAACACGTGGAACATGTTCTCACGCGGTTAAAAGCATCAGGCTTAACCTGTAAAAGGGAAAAATGTCTGTTAATGCAACTCCAGGTTATGTACCTCGGATTTAAGGTTAGCGCGAAAGGCATAGAAACAGACTTAACAAAGACCCAGGCGATTAGAGACTTTCCACGTCCTAAGAACGTGAAAGAAGAGCGCTCTTTCCTAGGCATGGTAGGGTGGTACAGAGAATTTATAGACAAATTCTCAGATTTAGCATTGCCCCTTACGAATTTAACGAAAAACGCGAAGTCCACGAAACTACAATGGACTGACGAATGTGAGCGTAGCTTTAATGCGCTTAAAGCGACTTTAATTGAGCCACCTATACTTAGCTATCCCGACTACTCGCTACCATTTTTCTTGCGAACAGACGCTAGTCTCGTAGGCTTAGGAGCCGTCCTTTATCAGATAGATGAAAACAATAAGGAACGCGTCATCTCCTTCGCCAGTAAAAAGCTTAAGGACGCTGAGACCCGCTATCACGCAACCGAACGCGAGTTATTAGCTGTAGTATGGAGTGCCAATAAATACCGTCACTATCTCGACTGCGTAGCGTTTACGTTAATAACAGACAATAGCGCTCTGCAGTGGCTTTCGAAAATGAAAAATGCGTCTTCAAAATTAACTCGATGGGCAGTTGAATTGCAAGAATTCAATTTCAAAGTCGAGCACCGCAAGGGTAGAGACAACGTCGTTGCCGACGCACTCTCCCGTAGTCCTATAGACACATATGACCATGACCTAACTGAGTCCGCTCGGTTTGAGGAAATTTGTAGTCAATTGGATGTACCGAGTACGCAAAGCCCCACTGTCAGCGCCATTGACACTACGAATAATAATAGTAGTCCCATAAGAGAATTACGCACCTTGGCCGAAGCTCAAGATAAGGATGCCCCGATAATGGCCCTTAAAACCTACGTTTTAACAGGAGAGCTTCCTCAAGCGTCCAAGTTAGCGCGCAAAATCAAAAACAAGGGACCGCACTATTGCGTCACAGAGGGCGTTCTATATAAAATGATAGAAACCCGCCCTTGTCGTCACGAGGCTAAATTAGCCCAACCTATCGCATGGCTTCCTGTCATACCTCCGTCCCTGCGCCATAACGTCTTGCACGAATTACACGATGACCCAACAGCGGGTCATTTCGGGGTGAAACGCACCCTATGGCGTCTACGCAGCACAGTGTATTGGGACACAATGGGCTCATACTGTGCCCGTTACGTAGGTTCTTGTGACGTTTGTCAAAAATTTAAAAGTGACAACCAAAAGCCTGCTGGACTCCTACACACTATTAAACCGACAGAAGCGTGGGAGGTGATAGCGGCAGATTTAATGGGTCCATTTCCAATCAGCCCCAAAAGAAACACATTTCTTTTAGTCGTGGTTGATAACTTTTCAAAATACGTAGAATTGTTCGCGTTGCGAGCCGGAACGTCCATTGCGATTGCCAAACGGCTGACAGAGGAAGTTTTCCCGCGCTATGGCGTCCCTCGCGTCCTCATAGTAGACAACGGAAGTCAGTTCAATTCCGACTACTTCTTGGAAGTTTGCTATGACTGGGGGGTTAAAGTTAGAAATACTACAACTTACCACCCCCAATCTAACCCCACCGAAAGGGAGAACCGCACCATAAAGCCCATGATAGCCTCCTATGTAGAAGATCACCACCAAAAGTGGGATGAGGAATAACCAAAACTAGCTTTCGCCCTTCGCTCCGCCGTTAATTCTTCGACCGGATATAGTCCTCACTATATGTTAACGGGACGCGAGATGAAACTACCACTACATAGGGTGTTAGCTAAAGCAGGTCACGTGGAGGACACCACTCCATCCGCCCATGTCGCTAAACTAGTAGAACAAAATAAAATCATCCAGGAAAATGTTTTAGCTGCTAGGGAACAAGCCCATTCTAGACAAAAGCAAAATTATGATAAGACTCATAGACATGTCGAATACGCAATTGGTCAGAAGGTTTTAGTTCGGACCCACGTTCAATCAAACAAAGCTGCTCGTGTCACGAAGAATCTGTCGGAACGCTATGACGGACCGTATGAGATCATACGTCGGTTATCCGACGTTAATTATGTTCTCGTTGAACGCAAAGGTTCAAAGGTCATTAAAAAGGGTACGCACCACGTGCAAAATCTCAAACCTTATCAGTCTCGCGAACCTCCTTCCGATCCACAAACTGAAACTCTTGTAAACCCTAAGGTCAGACCCTCAGAAGCGCGTACACGTCATGATAGCGCGAATAGCATTCCTGAATGCATCGCTAATACCAAACCTAAACGGAATCCGAAACCCATTAACCGATTTCCTGCTTAGGTCCTGGCTTCCAAATTTTGTTTTGCACTAGCATTGTATAACTACGATTCTCACTGTATAATTTTAAGTTTCAATTCTCCTTATTATAATTAACACGTTGTCATGTTTGTTCAAATTAACATTGTATAAGGAATATTACCACTGTGAATAACCATTATTTTTTTTTTAAAACAAACAACCAAAAAAAAACTTAATATTGTATAAGTAAGCTTTAGGATTGGTTATATGTATTTATGTATTTTTCTGCAACATTGTGTCTAATTTCAATCTTACTCCATGTTTATCGGCGTTTCCTGAAATTAATTTTTTTTCTATATATAAACAATGTACCTTATTCTCACCTGTAGGTGCCTGTAACTGAATATCGGCACCCTTAGCCGGGGGGAATTGTAACGCCAGTTTTTGGGTTTATAAAATAAACCCAACAAGGAGAGCGAAGAGTATTTTTCTGGGTTTTGTAAATAAACCCCAGTAGGGGATTGGCTCCACGTTTCGACGTAAACATGCCTTTGTTAACCCTTTCTAGAGCCCCCAAAAGAGAGGGCCGAGGAAAGGGAGATCACTTTTGACCACGGAACCGAGAGGTTGCAAAGATGTATCTCAGAGTTTCTCTTTATGTAAATAAACTTTAATTTTTATGTTATGTTATCTGAAGAGAACTTTTATTTTGTGCGCGACAGGCTTAAAACGCCCCTAACTTTAAAGGCCTAGTAATCCCGCGCTACACGACGTTGGTGCAAGTGGAAGTGACGTCAAACAAAGTGGTAGTGAGCTCGTTTAAAATTAATTCGCGCATGCGACAGACAGCTATCCCTTTAGCTTTGAGATCCTCGTCAATCAGCGGCTTTAAATCAATCAATGTCTGCCATCCTGTTTTGTTCAGGCTGAATCCTTCGCTGGTGCTAAAGTTGAGAAAATAACGACTGCCGCTGCCTCGTTCATAGTATCGAAGATCGATTATACGTTCATCTTTCGAGTTGACGAAGCATTCCAGCTTGAGGCGCTCTTTGACGGGCAACCAAATATGATAGCGAGATATTTTTCCGTCAAAAAAGGACGTGAGTTCATTTTGAAACCGAAACAAAGCGTACCAGGCGTTAGGTTTTAATATAGTTTTTGTACGCGTATCCGATCTTTGAATTAATATTTTAGGTTCAATTGACTCAATGACGCAAATGTCGAGCTTTGGCGTGACGGTGTGTACTTGGTGCATATTGGCGCGCGACTGATATTGTATTTATAAAGTTTTAGTCTTTTATACGTTGGGGTGATTATAAATAATTTCTCTGTTTTTAGATATTATTAATTGGTTGTTTGGAAATTCGGCCATGACAATGCACGTGACGTTTTCGGTTAGCGGAGAGCTAAATCTTAACGATAATCTCAAGTTACCAGTCTGGGGCATGGAATTTAGACCTAACGAAGCGAGATGTTCTCTACTCAAATCAAAAACAACGACAAAAAAGCCTTTTTTATATAAATCGTAAGAAATTATATTTCCTCGGTCAAGCCCTAATATTTCGAGCCCCTCGAATAAAGAATTGTAACATCTAACGTATTGATCGTCGTCAAAATTGGGCGTAAACGGGATATCGGGATAATTTTGTGAATTTAAAGAGAATTGCATGAAATCGAGTTTGAAATGTTGGAGATCCAGGGGGTTGGAAGTTGCTTCCCCTACAAATTTTTTATTAGTAACGAAAGCCACGACAGTTCGCGAGGGTAATTGCCCCGTAAACAAGCTGTCCCTAATAAAATCTTGCGTTCCGGTGGTTATTAAGAAATTTTTCATAACAATAGAGTTTACTTCGTAGCGAGCGTTAATTCCCGAATTTAACATCTGGGCGTGAGCTAGTTGCAGTTCGGGATTAACCTCAATTTCGCGCGTACACAAGGTGCATTCTGTTAAATCAATCTTATACTTTTTGCCCGCTTCATTGTGAATAATAGCGAAATCCGTGGAGCTTCGATGAAGTCTAATTCGCACCTCGATATTATCTAGTAAGAATTTGGGCGTTTTGAACATATCCAGAAATAATTCGCCAATTACATCGCACGTCTTTGATTTTGCCACGCGTTTAGCGCGACGACCAATACCATTATCTTCTTTGTTAATATTGGCGTCTTCTAAAGCCGTCGCCGGATCGATAATGGTATCCAAATAATATAACATAGAAGTTAACCAGGAATTGGCCGCCGTTTGTCCATAATTTAAAAGTATTTTAAAATAGGCCATATATGGGTACATATTATTAGGTTGCTGGATGGCAACGCCATTAAGAAATAATTCTACTTGACAAAATAGCGAGGCTATTATTAAATTTGTTACCGAGACTTTCTATTCCGCATCTGGAACGGCCGTGCCGTCCTCGTGTAAAACGCGAAATTTTAATCTCAAAAGAGTTTTAGTCAAATCATGATAATTGTTAGAGGGAGGAATGATAAATTCTATATATTTAGCATTATTTAGTGGAGGAATTGGATAATGAGCAGTCGTTTTAGTCCCAACAATATTATTATTCACCACTGGCTTTTCAAATACTTCAAAATCGGATAGAACACTTTCGTAGGTCGACATGTTTAGTCTAGAAAATCGCGTTTAGTGCGTCGCTTAACACGTTTGCTCCGGCTTGTTTTAGCAGTCCTCTTTCGTTTTCGACCCGTCCCGCTCTGAGTGTTGACGAACCGGTCCACGCCTTTATGTAGTAGGGAATTTATAGATTGTTTGACATTTCTTTTAATCGATTCTCGAGGTGATATTCCGGGGTTTTGTGCATCGCTAATTACTCTACTCGTTAACCCAACAGCTTCGGATGCTAAGGTACTAATGGCCGGCCTAATAAATGGTGTAATTTTGCGCAATAAAGAATTGAAGATACCGCCAACACTAAAACGACCCCCCGATTGGAAAACGTTTGCGTGTAAAGCCGGAAGAGACGATCCTCTTTGGAAATACAGAGTGTATCTATTAGGTACCATTGCTCAAGTTCTATTGACGTCGACGCCTAAAAAACAGTTTAATATATACTTTACCCACATTAAACGGGATATTTTCCCCGTAATCGGATTTCAATTCAATTTCAATTTCTTGTATATCGCTAGTTGAAAATGGATAAAAGTCGATATTATTAAATATTTCCTGGTTCTCTTCGTCTAGCAGCGAAAAAGCCGGCATTTTTATGAAACGTAGCAGAGGGGCTTGACCACCACCCACTACTTGCTGACGGATAATATTGGTATAAACAAACATGGCATCGACGCCTCTCATGATATCCGCGGGATACTCTGACGTTTCGCTGTTGATATACCGATCCAATTGATTACTACTAAAGCCTAACAATCGTCCCAGGCCTCGTTTCAGTTTTGAAACCGTCACGGTTCCGTCTACATTCTGCCAAAATTTTAGACTTTTTCTATGCGCTGGTAGCATGGCGTCACTCATGGCATTTAAAACATCGCTAATATGATAGTATACCCCGGGAGGAATCTCGCACGCGTAATTGTTAACTTGTCTGTCTTGGGACCCGGGTACATACGGCTGGTCAGCGTAGTCTGGGTCTTCTGGAAATCTATCAACATCGTATTCGCTAGTCCAAAAATTATTAGCCGCTGTCAGAGTTATTGATCTTAATCGGGGATTTACCAGAGCTACTCCCGAGTGACTGTGTTGAAAAAATTCTCCCTCTTCGGGAATGTTAAATAACTGGGCCATTGGTCCAGCTACCGATACGCGAACACCTGGCTCTATTTCGAGACGAACATAGTATCTATTTTCCAAAGCCGTTTTGAGAATGTACATTTTAAAATACTGGCGAGGCATATATTCTTGAACCCCCAATAACTGGTTTATAATTTTTAAATGTAAAGAGAAGGGAATTACGGCCCCGGTCGCCGTCAAATCGCAGGTATATTCGCCCGCGGGTATTTTAATTTTTGTGAAATTAGTCTTAGTAAATAGATACATTAGCGAGTCATGAGCGCGATAATTTACAAATGTGTCATTAGTTGTTTTGAAATGCGTAAAATTACGCTCTAAAGGTTTAGTGGATAGAAACGTCCCACCAACGTATTCAGCTTCTAAATTTAATATATCCCGCAAATCCTTTGGGAATAGCATTTCAATTTTTTCCGGACAATGGACTCTAAAATAACGTTCCGCTCCTTGTTTAATAACGCTAAATTCGGCCTGTTGCATTCTTAAAGGGTCAAAATTGCGCGCAGTTATTTGGAGGTTTTCGGCAATTTCTTCATAAATCTTATAATCATCTGTCGATCTAATCTCGCCTGACACTCTAAAAAAGAAATAAAGCCAGGGTTCTTCCCAAGCTGTATAGTGCTTTATGGTTCTATTGACTCGATATTCTAGATACGCATTGTTCTCATTTATGGTATATTCTTGTAACTTCATCCTCAAAGGACCAGATTGATTGAGTCCTGTGTAGTATTTATTGGGGTCAAGATCGAACAATTTAGCTAGTTGGGGGGAAAATTTAATTTCTACCCATTTCGGTGTTTTGAAATTTTGTTCAACTTTTGGTGGCTCTGTAGTAAAATCTTTGAAGGATCTGAAGTAGACGGGGTTGGCCTAGTTGTTGTTGTTGTTGTAGTAGTAGATGTTGGGCTAGTTGTTGTGGCAGATGTTGGGCTAGTTGTTGTGGTAGATGTTGGCTTAGCCGTTGTGGTAGGGGCTGAATTAGTCGAGCTTGGAGGTATTAATTTATCCGTACTTGGAGGTATTGGTTTATTCGAACTTGGAGGTATCGGTTTAGTCGAATTTGGAAGGGTTGGGCTAGTTGATGGCGAAGTGGTCGTTTTAGGTGGGTCGGTTTTCGGAAATGCTGGATAGTAGGGTTTTAGCGGATCAACCTCTGGGAAGGTCTGTTTCGGAAGCGGTATTTTGGGTGGTGGCGGTGGAGTTATTTTGGATGGCTGTGGTTGCACCGGTACTACAAGCGTCGTTGGATCAATAGGTATCGGCAAAAAGGGGGTAGTTCGCGGTAGAATGGGTATAGATGGCGGTAGAGGTTTATATTCTGGTTGAGGTTTTTTTCTTATTGGCGGAACTTCATGGTTCGTTTTACGCTTAATGGCTGCCTTAGGAATGTACTTGTAATCATTTTTTTTTAACTATCTCCAGCATTATCAATTTCGATTTCCACGTAATTGTTAGTGTAATTTAAACTTATATTTTTAGCATGCTTTGATACAGGATATTTGGATATATAAGGAACATCTTCGTAATTATCCTCCTTAAACTCAAATAATGTAGCCAAGGGTGAAGCAGCTGGTATTCTAAACCGTATGTTCTCCTCTCCTAAAACTTGCAGGTAAACGGGAAAGTTTATATCTAATTGTTTTCCCAGGGCCCCGTCTATATATTTAATTACTAATTTAAAAGCTAATTTGCCTTTTAAATACGGATGACTGTTTACATCATCATTTAAAAGCTCGACAAAATTTTGGGGTAGTTCGTAATCGTAAGACTTAACATAGCGTTGGACTGGTAACTCTAATTTATGGTATTCAATAGGCTCTCGAACAGCCGTGTAATTGCCCCGATTAGAGTCATTTGTGACCTGAATTTCAAACTTGTTAAAATCCTCGCTTATATTCACCCAATGATTTGGAAATATGATTTCCGCCAACCCAACTTCATAATCACTAGTCAAGTTAAGGGGCTGATGCAAATAATTTTTAAAACTTGACTGGGTATTGTTTGGATATATATCGAGACACGTATTAGACGCTAGAGTTAAAAAGAAGTCGTCATTCATGACTAACGCTTGTTTACCAACTAACACTGACTTCTTAGGCCAACGTTATTTTATACATAAAAAAATATTGCCAATGGTTCGGTGAACTGGCCGGGATTTGCCAATGGTTCGGTGAACTGGCCGGGATTTGAACTCGCCACCTTTTAGGTATCACCATAGTAAACCCTGCCTTAACCCATTGAGCCATTGGCAATCTTACAAAACACGCCGTTTATTTTTTATCAAAAACTTTAAAAATTCTTAAACTTTTAAAGTCGCTATCCTTGAAACATCTACGTGAATAGTTAATTAAACCCTACCCGCTTCCAATAAAATATTTTCCTCAAAACAAGGAAAGTTTTAAGTCGTCATCCATGAAACATCTACGTGCATAGTTAATTAAACCCGACCCGCTTCCAATAAAATATTTTCCTCAAAACTAGGAAAGTTTTAAGTCATCATCCTTGAAACATCTACGTGATATTCTAGTATATAAGAGTCGTGTTTTAAAGAGAGAGTTAGCAGTTACCTGGCTACGCTCTCCTGTTTAACCGTGTTCAGTACCATCTCTACTAAGATGACTTTACCCGCCGATCGTGGACTCACACAGCTTTTGCTCTGTGAAAAGAGACCAAATTCGATTTTTCCATCCGTCTCTTTTCAGGAATAGCCTGAAAAGAGACCAAATTCGATTCATGTGCCTCGATTTCCGCAACTTTTTTGTAATCTTTACTGGTTACATTTGGCTGCACAAAAAGTTGCGGAAATTTGTGTGAAGTCGCATTTTTTCGTCCCACCACTCAACGTTGGTCATGGTTCCCTTATGTTGAGGAAGTTCCCCTATGTTGAGGAGGTTCATGAATCGACCTTCATTGCAGTAGTCAGTTGTGTGCACGCAAATGACACTGCAATGAAGGAGAAGTTCTGGCGCAAACAACCAGACCAGAACAAGAAGACCAGGCCCTCCACAGTGGCTTGGATGTAACTTCCTTCGGGAGGTAAAGGGTCAACGAAGAATTTTATGGGACATGGCCCGTACAAACCCACAAATCCTGCCACTGCATAAGGTTCTGCGTACCCTGCACCAGTTGGAGCATGTTCTCTTCAGTGAGGCCTTGACTTCGATGTCCTTCTCAAACTTAAAAGCTGTTCGCTCGATCAACGTGGATACGATTCGGAGCCGAAATGCCCAAGATCTTCTTGAGTCAATGGAGGCATGTACTTCGAAATGTGTTTTTTCTAACGCTCCGCAACTACCCTGTTTCTCGGTTATTAAAATTCATCCGTCAACGTTTATCCCGCGCCCCCCGCCACTCCAGGCCACCAGAGTGCCTGAAAAAAAGCTGGTGGGCGACGCCCCGCTAGAGTGAATGCCACGTTGATGTCGTGAAATTGTTAATAAAACGCGGCGCTAATTACGATTTAAAGAGCGGCTTTCAGTTAAGATTTCGACTAAAATATCAAGTTTTGAAAATCAAAATGTCACTTTGAACAAGATGCTTTTTACACTAGAGATAAGAACAATTACCTTCAAAATTACGATTTAAAGAGTGGTTTTCATTAGCGGTAAAAATGGCGGTAAATATTTTTGTTTTTTAATTTAGAATTCAGTATGTAACACGGTTTTTTATGTGGGAACAAGCCAAAACTCAAAGAAAAGAAGTATTGACCTTCTTAATGACAAACAATGGCAATATCTTTGTTTATATTTATATTCTTGTTATTCTCTATTTTATTGTATATATTATTTGGTATTTGTTATTAAAAAATCTTTATTTGTATATTTGTCTTTGTTTCTCAGACATGGGGTTATGGCGGGAAATTCAAACAGGGATCTGGCAAAATAACACAAGTCTGGGTTGATCCATTAAAAGGATCATAAAGGAGGCAAAGCATGCTGGAAGGCAGGGTATGTCAGGTAAGATAAAATAGGCTAATCTTGGTTTGGTTTGAGTTTGAGGTTGTCTGGATGGGGAGAGGGCGGCCATCTTGGGGTGGCGGCCATCTTGGATCCATGCGTATCTGTATAGCTATCACTACTGCCGTTAACCATTCTCCAGTAGAAGTCCGCGCCGACAAGAACCATTATTTCTTTCGAGCAGTCGGGTTGGATTAAGGATTGATCGGCTAAGCGAAGACCTCGGGATTTCATTTGAACCATTATCTCGTGGCCAGGTACTTCTATCAAGGCACTGCTGATTTTCGGTGTTTCTAGGGCTTCGATGCAAATTGATTCCGTGCCGTCTGGATTGCTCAGAGTTAAGCGGACCCGATTTCTGCTCTGTGGGATGACGTGTTCGCTTTCGAAAGAGTGGATGGAAACGGTTTCGACTCCAATTACTGGTAGATTTAGAAGTCTTGAAATGTATTCCTTTACGAATGCTCTCTGACTTCCTCCATCCAGTAGACAACGTACAACTTGTCTTTTCGAGTTGAATTCGGCGATGGCATAGGCTGTTTGTAGAAGAACGGTCGTTTTGTCAGATTCGCTTAGTTCAGAGGCGACTGCTTTCACGTTGACGTTTGCTGAGCTTGCTGATGACTCTTCGGTTCGAGGATATGTTATTGGACAGACGGTTTCTTAGATTTGCATCTTCTCTATAAGTGTCCTTTCTTGGCGCAAACGAAGCATCGTCTAGTCTTCTTGAATTTTTCCTTTCTTTCTTCGAAATTTAGTTCCTTGCATTCTTCGATTCTATGATCTTCGGATTGGCAGAAGGTGCATTTAGTTTCTTCGTTTGAGACTGCCTTGACTTGAGTGTTGAGAGCGGATGTAGACGCATGAACCTTTGAAGATTTCCATTGATTTTTGTAATCTCGTTTCTCCCAGGGATCTGTTTTGTTCGTATCGAGGTTAGTATACGTCGTATTATGATCTCGGGTGGTTAATTGGAAGGTTCTTTCTCTGCTTTCAAGTTCCTTCTCTAGAAATTCCAAAAGTCGATTAACACTCCATTCGGCGTCCGCCTCGAAACTGCGACTGAACTGTAAGACGATTTCTTCGGGGATTCTTTGCATTAGAATAGGACATAACAGTGTTCCATACGTCTTAGATTCGATTCCCAACGAGGCTAAGCTTCTTATTTGTAGTTCGCAAGCGTCATGTAGTCTTCGGAGGCCAGTGATGTCCTTCGCTTGTCGTACTGGTTGAAGATTTAGCAACTTGTTCATGTGGGCGTTTATAATCAGGTCTGTTCTTCCGAAGCGATTCTTCAGGATTTTCACGGCTTCGCCGTAGTTGTTGCCGGGAAGAGATAAACCTGCGATGGCATTGAATGCGACTCCACTTAGATAAGTTTTGAGGTAAGTGAATTTTTCGGTGTCTTCTAGGTCGGTGTCATGTATTGCTGCTTTGAATTGCGACCAGAAATCTTGCCAACGGCTTGCGTCTCCATCGTAATTTTCGATGGTTATTGTCGGAAGTTTAACGTTCATTCTAACGGTACGGTTTGCTTCTCGTCTGGCTTCTGGAATTGGAGATCGCGTTCTGCGGGCTCCGTCGTTATTTTCTCGTACGCTTCGAAGTCGTTGATCAGTCCTAGTCATAGTTGCCGTGATTCTTTCCGAATAGTCCATGTTTCTGCGGACTTCTTCTTCGTATGCAACTTCGTCTACTATCTCGGCTTCTATAGATTCATCAAGTTCCTTCATTAGTTTCTCCTTAACTTTCAGTTGTTCCAAGAGTTGTTCAATCTCTCTGATATCGTCGTCGGCGTAATCTTCAACGGTGATCAGGTCGTCCAAGCTTTGCAGAAGTTTCGTAGTGGCTGTTCTAACTATCTTGCGTTTCTTCTTGCATTTTTCTAACTCGTTCATCGTTCACTGATTGTTCTGTAATTCCTTTGTCCCGGGTTTCGGCACCAATGTTAAATGTCGTATTTCAAGTAGGCTTTCGGGGTGAAGAAGAATTTAAGCGAACTGGGGATTTGGACAATTTATCTCAATGTGGCTAAAGGAATTATCTATTTTATGAAGACAACCAGGATTTATTAATTTAAACTTTATTTAAAATGCATATAGTTATAACACCGCGTCTTGGGATTGATTAAACAACAAACTAACTCAAGAAATATCTAGGCTAGAACTGATGATTAAATTGATTCTGAGTTAGTTTTTATATACAAATGATAGTAATTTAAAAAACATCATCCGGCTGGTCTATTTTTTAACGATAACGTTTAAGTATAAAATCTAATCTAATTTTTGCCAACATTAAATATTATGTTTAGATACAGTTCTAATCTATTTTTTAACAAGCTTAAAATCATTTTAATAGAAAACAATACACAAAATGCAAAACATTTTGTAATAACAATATATAGGTTATTTCAAAAAGGGGTGGGAAGACCAAAGTACTGTGGCTTAATTTAAGTTCACTATACATTTTATTTTATTGTGCAATTAATTAATTTTATGCCTACTTGTAATTTTGCGCGAAATAATTCTACAAACGTTTGTGTATTTTTGTCCGTTAGAGAGTATTTCTAAAATGCTTTCAAAAAGGTTTTTTATATTTCGTTCAAAATCTAAATATATGTCAATTTTTCATTTAAGATTTCCTTTAGTCACACTTAATTATCAAAATTCATAAAAAGTTGCGGTTTATTAATACGTAAAGAAATGCTTCCTTCTAATTCAAGGCACGGTGTAGTGAGGATAAAGCAACCTTCAGGCGCCCACAGAAGAACACGTGGGTTCAAATCGGATTAAAAACTCTTATAACTCGCTAAAGATTGCAAAAAAATAATATTTATAATAATAATAAAGGTGTCATTAACTTAATGAACGTAAATCTTGAGAGTTATATACTCTCAATATGTGAATTAAAATGTAGGAGAAGCGAGGCTTAAGAAAGCGAGATTTTTCCGTAATCGGGAAAATCCGTTGAAGGGTCGAGCTGCCCGCCCAACACGCGTCAAAAGAGGAACGACCAAGAGTTAATTTTAGAGATAACATCTATTAGACTCTTGGTCGGCAGTAATTCGTATTGTATCGTTTATTTTCCAAAATTTCGTATTTCTACTTTGAGTTAGAAAGATTTAAAACAAAACTTTATAATCTATACGAATGTGCAGTTAAAATGCATTTAGGCATACTTATCTCGAAAAAGAAATAAAAAATAAAATATGGAAAAATAGGCGTTTAATTAGAAGTTAATTATTTTTTCCTCCAATTTAAAGCTCCGGTGTACTGCGGACAAATCATTCTACAGGCGCTCTTAGGAAATACATAGGATTCAAAACGCCTACAAGAGGGCTATAAGTTTTAAAAACATTATCCCTAATTAAGGTTCCTGAAATTATTTTTTTTTTATTTTTCAAAATTTATAAAAGCCATAGGCTGGAATTGAAATCTATAACACGAAGCTGTAAACGTTTCACGGGGATTATCGAACTTTTCCGTGGATAGGAAAAAGCTACGATTGACAAGCTCAATCCGCCCATCCCATAGAAAACGGGTCATTGCCAGTTCAGGATAAACTGTTTGGCGCCAGTAATTCCCCGAGAAAGTTCGAAAGGGACCTGTTCTCTCTAGAAGGTTAGGTAATTTGGCGCGAAGCGAATAACAGCGTAATCAAGGCGAGGTGGATGGCTTCCAACTAGATTGTCAAAAGAATTGTGCATTTTTTGGGTGTACCTCATATGAGCAGTTCCCTGTAGAGCAGTTCTCGAAATAGCAACCGCGATTCCAAAAAAACAACGGAGTTTTTCAAAACTGCTATTTTAGAAATAGCGGCCGCTATTTTGAGAAATAGCAGTGTTTGTCTTGAGTTTTGAGCATTTCTTAACAATACACTTATATTCGTTGGTTTCAAATACTACCTTTTCCGTGATCATTTAATCAGGAATGTCACCTAATAAAACATCATGTTTTTGGTAGATAATTGTAATCAGTAAATTTTTGGAAAAGGCATATTATAATTCGAGAAGGGTTATTTTATTTCGGAAGTAGATAAATGTAAACAGTTTTTTGGAAAAGGCATATTATAATTCGAGAAAGGTTATTTTATTTCGGAAGTTGATAATTGTAAACAGTTTTTTGGAAAAGGCATATTATAATTCGAGAAAGGTTATTTTATCTCGGAAGTAGATAATTGTAAACAGTAATTTTTTGGAAAAGGCATATTATAATTCGAGAAAGGTTATTTTATTTCGGAAGTAAATAATTGTAAACAGTAATGTTTTGGAAAACGCATATTATAATTCGAGATAGGTTATTTTATTTCGGAAGTAGATAAATGTAAACAGTAATTTTTGGAAAAGGCATATTATAATTCGAGAAAGGGTATTTTATTTCGGAAGTAGATAATTGTAAACAGTAATTTTTTGGAAAAGGCGTAACATTGTTACACAATTTCCAAAATATTACTAACCTAGCCTAACCTAACCTGGCCTAATACTATTTAGTTGAAATAATGAACCTAACCAAATTATCCATATCTGACCTAGTTCTTTTTGAGTTCATTTAACCCAGCTGGGCCAGCTTACACCATAATAAACAACTACAGTTTTTCGCATATCTGATTTTCCGCTCTTTAGAGAACTGCTGTAACGGTACACCGCGTTTACGAAAACCGCTGTATCGGTAATTGCTGTACTGGGTAAACTGCCATTTCGGGAACCGCTATTTAGATAACTGTTGTTATGAGGACCTCTATTTTGAAATCAGCTCATATGGGAACTGCTCATATGAAGGCTTCCCTAACTCCTTTCATTTCAAAGTCTTATACCGTAGCCAAAGAAACTTAGTAAACCATATAATTAGGGAGCGCAAGGTAACCAACTTTAAGGATAGTATGGTTGAGGGCAATAAGACCGCAAATACCTGGAAGAATCTCAAACCATTCCTTAAACAGAAAAATAGTAAACCAATACTACGAATCGACTACCAGAATCAATCCTTCGACGACCCGGCTGAAATTGTTAACGCAATGAACAATTACTACATAAACGTAATAGACAACCTACTTAACAAAGAGGATAGGCACAATCCAGTCTACGGCGCTCGATGGCATTTTGAACTGCCTTGACAGGGCCATCGAGTTCAAGGAGATGTCTTTGGCCATCTTCCTTGATATTGAGGGAGCCTTTGATAGGGTCTCTAGTGAAGTTATCCTTCGCGCTGCGGAGCGGTTTGGTATTGACGCCACTTTGTTCCCCTCCACCACAGGAGGTTGTCGTTCTTGTCGACCGCTGTGAGAGGCAGGGAAACAGGCTCATTTTGGGCTGTGATGCCAATGTCCACCATGTCACGTGGGGCAGTAGTGACTGCAACAGACGTGGTGATGAACTGCTTGAATATCTGGTCGGTACGAACCTGCATATTCTCAACAGGCACAATGAGCCAACCTTCGTTACTTCTAACAGAAAGGAGGTCATTGATGTCACACTGGCCACAGACAATATCAGTCTGTCGGTTTATAATTGGCATGTGTCTAATGAACCGTGTCCCTCGGACCACAGGCACATCTGCTTCTCGGTCGCGGTCAAGTCAACTTCGGTTAAGACGGAACTGCGTAACCCCCGTCGGACCGACTGGTCCGGCTACAGGGAGGAACTTTGCCTCCTACTCAGAGGTAATGCTCCAAAGCTTTCCTCGGTGCTGGAATTTGATTTGGCAGTTGATCTCATGCAACAAGCCATTATCAATTCCTACCACCACAACTGTCCGGCGAAGCCTGCCAGCCGGCCGAGGCTCGTTCCTTGGTGGAATACGGTACTTGGCAAGCTTCGCAAGCTCACTCGTAAACTCATTAATAGGGCTAAGAAGATTGGGGACTGGACTATTTATAGACAGACCCTCAACAAGTTTAATAAAGCCATCCGGGAGGCCAAGAGGAACTCCTGGAGGGACCTCTGCGGTAGCATCTCTGATGCCCCGCTACTGCCAAGATTATGAAGATCCTGGCTTATGATAACACTCACCAGCTCAGCACCATCAAGGTGGCAGAAGGTGAGTTTACCAAGTCAGGGACTGATACTCTTAAGCATATGCTTAAGGTACACTTTCCGGACTCCAAGGCTTTTGACCTCACAAGCACCAACGCTCCCCCGTGCACTTTCGGAGAGCACACAGGGCGGACTGGGGCATCACCAATAAGATAGTTACATACTCCAGACTTAAGTGGGCTTTAAACTCGTTTCAGCCCCATAAGTCCCCTGGCCCAGATGGCGTCTTTCCCGCCCTACTCCAGGAAGGCATAGACGCCATTGGCCCTTATCTGTGCAGGATATTTACAGCCTGCATTGCTCTGTCGCATATTCTAGATATCTGGAAGCGCTCGAAGGTTGTCTTTATTCCCAAACCTGGGAAGACGAGCTATCTTGAGGCTAAGGCATTTAGACCTATCTTACCTCTTTCTTCCTAAAGACTTTAGAGAAATTGATGGACAGGTATTTGCGGAATGTTCTTTCCCACACACCCCTGTCCACTTTTCAGTTTGCAGAAAGGAAAATCTACAGAGACGGCGCTCCATGGCATTTTGAACTGCCTTGACAGGACCATCGAGTTCAAGGAGATGTCTTTGGCCATCTTCCTTGATATTGAGGGAGCCTTTGATAGGGTATCTAGTTAAGTTATCCTTCGCGCTGCGGAGCGGTTTGGTATTGGCGACACTTTGTGTCGTTGGATAAAATCCATGCTCACGTATCGTAGGGTGCCGGCGTCTCTTCTCGGGGAATCCTTGGAGATCTCCACCGACCGTGGCTGTCCTCAGGGAGGGGTTCTTTCCCCTCTTCTTTGGTGCCTGGTGGTGGATGAGCTGCTGGGTCGACTCGGGGAGGGGGGGGGGGTGTCACTGTTTTGGCTATGCGGATGACATCGCAGTGATTGTTACAGGGAGGTTCCCTGCAACTATCGCTGCACTGATGAAATCTGTCCTGCATGATGTTGAGAAATGGTGTAGGGGAGTTAACCTAACCGTCAATCCCAACAAGACTGTCCTTATACCGTTTACCCGGAAAAGGGCCAATGACCTCTTCAACGATATTTCCTTCTTTGGACAGGTTTTAAAGAAGTCCTCCGAGGTCAAGTACCTTGGCGTGACTTTTGATACCAAGCTTACTTGGAAATCCCATCTTGATCTGAGCATCAAGAAGGCCAAAATTCTATTTTGATGTTTAAGGAGTTCAGTCAGCAAGTCCTGGGGTTTAAGCCCTAGCGCTGTAAACTGGATTTATACTAGGATCATCAGGCCAGTGGTCTCCTATGGAGCTCTTGTCTGGTGGCCCAGGGTTCGCCTTAACACAGCCCAAGATGAACTACGCAAGCTTCAAAGGCTGGCGCGCATCGATAACACGGGGTCCATGAGGACTACCCCCACAGCATCTCTGGAAATCCTTCTCAATATGCTTCCCCTTCACCTCTTTTTTGAGGAAGAAGCTATTATGGGAGCCTGTAGGCTCAACAACCTCGACTGTTGGAAGCCCAAGCTCTGGGACTTCAGTCACACCAAGCTTTTCAGTGAGTACAGCAGTACTTAGGCATCACTTACTATGGTCTCAGATAAGTCTGTTATATGATACCACCTCGACAAGCCCTTCAGCGTGCACTTTCCCAGTCGCGCTGTTTGGGAGACTACCCCAGTCCTTGGAACTGGGGGTAGTCCGTCTGGTTCACGGACGGCTCTAAGACGGACTCTGGAGTTGGTGCCGGGGTCTACTGCTTGACCAAAAAGTTTGGTTTTTAAGAGAGCCTTGGCAACTTTGCCAGCGTTTCCCAAGCGCAAATCATGGCCATTTGTTTATGCGCGGATTTCTGCAACAAGAAAAACTACCGCGGATGGACGATTCAGATTTATTCGGATAGTCAGGCCGCCCTCATGGCACTGGATCAGTGCCTTGTCGATTCTAGACTGGTGCTCAGCTGTCTGGATTTGCTGGGTTCTTTGGCTGCCCGCAACAAGGTTCAATTGCTGTGGGTGCCAGGGCACTGCAGATAACTCGGCAATGAGAGGGCTGATATGTATGCCAAAAGGGGGGCTGAGGCGAAGTTCTTCGGACCTGAGCCTGCGGTTCCCATCCCCCATGGCATCATTCGCCATAGGATTCACTGCCGGATGTCTGCACTTCAACTGCAGCTCTGGCTTGACATGGATAGGCAGAGACAAGCCAAGGAGTTTGTCCCGGGTCCTTCTATCACTAGGGCAAAGGAACTGCTTGCCCTCACCAAAAGCTAAATAAGGCTGGTCACCAGTCTCCTCACTGGACACTGCCGGCTGAATAGACACCTGCACTTATTGGGCATCGTTGATGACCCACTCTGTAGGTTCTGCCGGGAGGTAGAGGAAACCTCCTCCCATATCCTCTGTAGCTGCGACTACCTCGCGGCCATGAGGTGTGAGAATTTCGACATGCATACTATGGAACCTCACCAGTTCTCTACTGTCTCGGCCAATCGGATTCTCCGGTTCATCGATTCGACAGGACTCTTCGCAGTCTTACCAGCTCGGGCGCACAATATACCCTTGGTATCGGTGCTCGACGCGGCGACGCGTCACTTCCTTCAACAATAACAATAACAATTTTGTTTTGGGACCAAATACGGATTGGTCAGTTTAAGGGTTAAAAAAAATGTTCTAGAAGTTTCTCGGGACGGGTACCAGGATAGTGACTCAAGGTCTTGTTGCTAGGGGTCTAAGTAAGCGTATCATTTCTCTGGGTTCTTGGAAAATACTTAAGTTGCCAGGTATTTAATTTTGCACTGAGGATAGATGGGTATAGGATAGTTCTTGAAAGTTCTGTGTCAACATTGATGGGCTAGTTCCTTTTCTATTGTACGAAAGAATTTCTTTTCAGCTTATTTTAAATAGATAGGTTTAAGTTTAAAGGGCTAGTATTATCTTCATAATGTTAATTTAAGGTATTTTGTTATTAATTTAAAGATTAATCGAAATTTAACTTCATTTTTGAGTTAAGATGGTTACAGGTTTTACGGGGTATTTTAGTTTTTCCAGAATACTCTAGAGATCCAGCTTTGACTGTACATTATTGGTAATAACGTCATAACTTTAACCTGGGTTTTATGGGGTATTTTAATTATTCCAGAATGATCTAGAAAAATCAGTAGAGCCAGTGTTTTACGGGGAACCACAATTTTTCCCATTTGGGTATTTAGATGAGTATATTTGACCCCCAGCACAATCTGGGGTTTAATCGTCTTAACCCATTTTATTAATACCGGTCAAATTAATGGTTCGAATTTTAATCTAATAAACATATCAAAATTCTGTTTATTTCTTGAATCGTAATTCACTCTATCTTCGCACTGAATTGTATGAACAACGACAGCCGAGAATCGAACACGCTTCATTGACTTGTCAATCAACGCCCCCTTGTAGCTGCGAGAGCGGGGTGCGTCAATCAAAGAAGCTTAACCTAAAGGTTTCCTATACACAGACCTCCATCTTAGATATCTTCTCATCCATAATCTTAACCCTTGCTCCTCGCTCCTCCCTCTTCCCTGCCTTCCACTGTATGTTTTGGTATCGGCAAGAAGACCCTACCATTAGGGTTACTACCCGATTAATCGAGAATAGTTTAGCCTAGTATTCGCGAGAATTAGGGTTAAATATTGGCGAACACCAGGCTTAACTATTCGCGATTAACCGGTGAGTAAAAAATTTACAAAGGCCTAACTTTTCGGTATTCGATTTGGAATAAACTCTTCGATTCGGATTTTAATAACGAAAATCTTTTGGTATTCCGAAACCGGTTCGATACCCAAAAGTGTTATTCGCACACCCTACTAGATATGAATTAAACATACGGTGTTTAAAACTCAAACACTATTCCGACATAAACATGAGCATTTTAAAACATGATAAAAAATATTTTGCATTTTCGTATTAAGGCAAAAGGGTTATTTTCTAAACTTTTTCTGTGTAGACTGAAGAGAGCCCTTACTAGTTTTAAGTCAATATCTATTTCAGCTTAACCGTTGCAAAACTAAGCTAAAATAATTTTTAAAAAAATAAAAGTTCTGAATTGAACATGAAGTATTTTATAATATGGATGTTTAGCAGTTCAAGAGCGAGGCTTGGCGTATATTTACATGTTATTGTCTTTGTTAAGATATATATTTCAGTTAATTAAAAAAATTCGTTTCAGTTTTTAAGTCTGAAGCTTCACAAACAAATTAAAAGTTACGATATTGCTGAATTTGATTATATTTACTTTTTCCATTTTAAAAACGAAAGTAGGTTAATTCCACATGATGTTCCTTGAACTATATTGATCATCGACGAGTTTTAACACTAAATTTCTTGTAGGCCCTGTCAGAGCTATCGTAGCCAAACTAAACAGAGCACATATGTGCCGGATAAACAAATATATAATGTGTCAAAAAGTCTGATGAATCCACATAAAATGTTGCAAAATTCGATAATAAAAATAGTAATTATTTTTAAAAAAGTTTATTTGTATTTACAAGAAGCGTGCAACGCCAAGAAAGGTTTCATTTGTACATCAATATTAATATTGAAGATATAAAGATGATATCTGAAGATATCGTGTTAATAAAACATTCGGCGTATTTAATGTGTATAATTTTTAAATTCGAATATTCAGAAAATTTTCTTAACTTTTGCTCATTTGAAATACAACACGAGAGTTTTCCAGTTTTATTATAAAAATTTGCGTTACATATTTTTTGGGAAAAGCATATTGAAACATTTCATAGTAGAGATTCTTAACTCAATGCTTAACAATAAGAGTAGCGTTTCTTTCAGTGCCAAATCCAGAAAATTAATTTATTCCCATATCAAACTAGGATATATTTTAGTTTAAAAAATATTAAATTCTCTGGTAGTAGCATTACGGTGAACTTTAATGAAAGGTTTTTTATAACAAACATGAACAACTAACAAGATGACTATATTTAAATATAAATAAATATAAATATAAACAGGATATAATCATAAGGAAATATTCTCAATCATTGGATCAATCAGTCTCCAAATGAGGTTCTAGTGATTGAAATTAAAATAAATTTTGGAAAAATATCTCTAAGAAAGTTAAGGCCAAAGATATTGACATCAACAAAAAGAGCATGTAGAACGGAACGACGATGCTACTGATGTCAATATTAGTCGATTCCTCCATTGGTTTCTTCCAGGTGACAAAGTCCATGGGATAACGGGATTCAAAGTCCAGATAGTTGAAAGTTTTACTTTCGAACAGAGTTTGCACGCTAAAACATCACGAAAATAACCGGATAGACTATATGAATTTCGATCAAATAAATACGGGTAAAAGTTTGAAAGTATATTATCTAATATAATAACGTTATCGGTGACTTTTATTCTTTATACCAATAATATAAATAGGTAATTATTTCTTTCTTGTATTTAGGTGTAATTTTATAAATTTCACACTTATAAAATTCTAAAAATTGTTTCACTAATAAAAGCTGCGCTATCGCTGAGTTTTTAAGGTTAAAATTGTTTGAAAAAATTGTTGAATCAATAGTATTTTGATTCGTATTTCGCGCAAATATGTGATGTGTTTTATTCTTAAAATATTTAATAAAATGTGCTTCATACTCTCAAGAGGTATAATGCTTTAAAATGAACGTAATTATCACGTGCTTCTTGTTCCCTAAACGGTTTTCCCTGCTATTCGTCTTAAAATTAGTTTTCATTACGAAAGGTAGGAACCAAGGTAAAAGTAATGCTGACCTGGTCTGTCCGAATTCATCGAGTTCTGGAAAGCTAGTGATCCAAGAAGTATTGTAAATTACGCTCAAATAATAAGAGCGGACTTGTTCTTTAGAAAAATAAAAGCCCCCTTGGTCAGCAAAAAACGCTTTATTAGAGGGATCAGAGTTCAGAAATTCTCCGAATAGCCACATTAGATAGGTTTCGCTTATAATCAAGGCTTTCTCCCCTGAAATAACTGGAATGTAGCCTTCGAAATCCAGAAGGTCCATCAGAGTAATGAAATTTTTGCCAGTCAACCCTTCGAACCATTTCTTTACAACCTGGTCTTCGTTAGCCTAGAAGCGAAAAACAATGAATAATCTACCAAAACAATGCATTACTGGATGTGAGAATAGAGCAATATAATGAAAATGTAAAAAAGATAGTTGCACTTGTGCTCTAACGTTGTTGGGATACTGAAAATAACGGTTTCATGCCGCCAAAGTGGTACAAAAGAGATAGGGAAGTGTTCTTACCAAAACTCTAAGAGCAGCGAAAGCCCCGCCTCCTTCAATAATTAAAGGAGGCACTCCCGATTCAATTAGGTCCGATAGGGTATCGATGTAATTGTAACTCTCGATCGTGAACTCCGTACACAAGTAGCAACCGAAGAAAAACAGAATGAAAGTCAGTCCGATGATCCACGACGAAGCAAGCAAACGAGGTGTCATTTGGGGCAAAACGACAGGAAGTGCTAGACAGTGAGCCGAAAATTAAATACTCTCCTACTAAGTTTTTTTTGTAGCAAAAGTAACAATTACCTTCATTACACATTAAGGCTGAGTAATGCCAGATATTTTCCACTGTATCGTGTGCCATACTTTTGAAAGACATGAATTTGTATCGGTTCATTGCGAAGAAATATAATACAAGCAAAACTGACACCATAAGAATGCTCAACCCGGTTAATGCCACTACCTAGAAAAACTCTAATGAGAATTTTACGCGTTTAAGCTCACTTAAGAGAGTAAAATTCACTATATTATCCAAAGCTAGCAAAGATAAGGAAGTAGAAACGACTTTTTTGGGGCCAGTGGTCACGATTATCGTCTTCGCAGTTTCGAATGGCGAGGATGGGCTGTAATTAGGCACCAGGTCGGCGAAGTAAGAAAGTGGTACCGGAAACATAACGCAATGTTTATCCTAAATAAACTCAAAATGTGGTAGTGCAATTTATAAATATATTATATCTAGCCGAAAATGTTTCACTTACATAGAATTTTTCTGGATTCTCCAAACCTTGTAACAAATCGAAATACCCAATTTTGTGTTCGTTGAAAAGCGTTCTGAAAGTGGCGTACAATTTAAAATTCGACAGTATATTTTTTTCGGAATGCACCTTATGTTGAACGCTCTTCGCAAGTAATCCGCCGTGTCTTCGTATCTGGACACTTGATTAGACATTGTCCATGTTTGCTTTGGAACACATTTAAAATGAAAACTACGTTTTAAAATTATTTTTTAACTTGAACTATAGTACCTCGATTGTGCCGTAATTTGCCGGGAACTCTTGCGTGTATCTATTGAGTTGAAATTCACTTAAAATGTTTTTCTAACGCTGCTTATTATCAATTATATACCTGTATTTATAAAAACGATATGTTCCCAGAAATTCTATTTCATTTGTTCCCATTTTGTACGTCCGCGAAACCTAAAGTGCAATATATGAAACCGTCCAAGAGTGTTTGTATATAGTATTTCTCAACGAAACGAACTGAATATTTTGCTTTGATTATACGTATAAATATGAATTTTTACCCCTCCTTGCCACATTTATAAAAACTATCTTTGTAGACAAAGACGAAAAAAGTAAAAGATGAATGTAGAAAATCTATTGCCTGAAGTGCCAGATATTAAAATTTTCACCTTTGAAAACATGATTTTAAACATCAATTATTTTAAAAACTTTCTTATCTATCTTTAATTGGTAATCTCGTTTAATTTTCTCCAATTGGTAAGTGATTAACTATCTTAAATTGGTGATAAATTTTAATTATCTTTAATTGGCGATCAATTTTAATTATCTTTAACTGGGAATAAATTTTAATTATGTTTAATGGGCAATCAATTTTATAATCTTCATCTGTCAATCTAGTATAAATATCTTTAAAAGGTAATCTAGACTAATTAAACTTTATTGGTCATCCAGTTTAATTAGGTTTAATCCGTACTTCGCAACTTAATTAGTTGCACAGTTTCCCATACTACATTTTCCAGTTTTTGGTCAAAGTCTGTGATTAATTTCATGGAAAACCACCCTTAGCAACTATATTATTTTATTTAGTCGGACCCTATACGCTCAATAATTCGCACGAAGAAAGAACTGCCCGTTGTTTAATAAAAAGTACAAAACCAACGTTATCCAGACTAACATTTGTAGAAAGTTGAAATACAATGCCACAATATTTTTTTACGAAATTGAACACCAATCTCGGTAAATTTTGGGCAAAATTTGTGTGTTAAACTGAAAAAATATCTTGAATAACTCTTTTTATTGCTCATAATGTTATTCAAACAATTAAAAAATATTTTGCATTCGTGTAACTTTAAAGTCTGTGTTTTTGAAGCTTTATATGTAATGTTTGGTCGTTTAAATGTACCCGGTTTATGAACTCAACATCAACATTTCTATTGAGTCAAAAAATATATTCAATATAATTGAATAAATCATGTTGAGTTTAATTATGATATTTGTCCAATAAAGATAAAAGGTTTTTCCAAATATTGGGCATTCAACATCTTGTTTGATTTTTATTTTCACAATTAGTGAAACGTTTTGTTAATAGTCTATAAGATATAAATTTTATAGGTGTTCCCCATTTAATTTGAGGAAAATTCTGAGCGTTTTAAGGCCGCATTAGATAAACTATTGGAAGGCAAAAAAATTATTTGATTTGAAACATAATATACCACGCCACCTATGAGGTGTAACGTGAACTAGAGTAGAATTTTGGGTGAAAACTTCCCACGAAATTTGAAATGCTAGAACTTAATTTCTAACAAAATGCGACAGGTCACACCAAAAAATGAAGAGGAAAGGGAGGCGCCAAACACAGGAGAACAGAACAACCCTTTTCCATCTCTAAAGAGCTCAAAACGAAAAACTGCACATAGAGAAAGGTTTTAAAGTGGCGCATTATAAACAAAACATACTCTTTATTAACACCAATCTGACTCCATTAGATGTTACCCAATAGAGTTCTTTTGGATAATTTTAAAACAATTAACTTATAGTCGGGCTTGGTATAGAAGGGCTGCCTTCAACGTGTACAGACACAATAGGAAAGGTAGTGAAGCTTCAATGAACACGATTATATATATTCTTGTAAATCTGGCATATGGTCCTGGAATGGGTAAATAAGGACTTGAAATAGTGTAAATTTCAATGGTGTTTAAAAAGGGTTGTATTACACAGCAAACGTTGTGCTAATTATTGAAAAATTAAATATTTCACTCCATTTGGTTTAGTGATGTGACATACTTGGCGCAATTTTGACTACCTTCAACACGATTAAACTTAGTAGTAATATACAAAATTGGGCAGATTGAATGAAAAGCTCACTAAATGTTGCAAAAATGCCCATTATGTCCTTTTTATTTGCAATAATATTTGAAAATGGTGTGAATTGATGCACTATTTAAATTTCATTAATTAAATGGTGCCTTCTTTACATTTTTTATTTAAAATAATGGCATTTAAAAATGCTGCTTCATTTTCAAATTAGTTTAACACTTTTATTGTGGTTTCGAAGTTATTTTTTTCATTTACGTATCAATTGGACACCTTTGAAGAAGTTTTTGAGCCTTTTTTACACATGCATGGAAACCATTGCTTTTTAAAAAACTAGCTCAATTTTCATATTATTTTAACACCATTTAATGGTATGATAGAAGGTGTTAATTTTGATCCGTGCAGGTATAATTATCCATTGATGTTTTGAACCCTTTTTGACTCAATTCAAGTTAGCTAATGGTGTTAATAAAATATTGCACTATTTTCTGACGATTTCAACACCCTGTCCAGATGTAGGAATAGTGCAGAATAAAATTTACACCACCACACCACTATTTAGCTACCATAATTTTTTAGAGTGCATCTTAAATCGATTAACTTTGACATAGTTGATAGTCTGCCAGCATAAACGATAGTATACGGAATATATAATAAATATCCTTGAAAAACAAACCTCGTTATTCAAAGCTGGAGATTATAATTATTAAATATAAGAACTATCAGAACGAACGGTACTTGACTATGAAAGGTAGGTATCTACACTAGTTATCAGAGAGCTGGTAACGCGATTCCACGTCATCTGCCCCTTTTCTAAACCGAACTCAGTTATAAAATTGTACTGAAAACGAAAATAATTTCAGACCTGACTCTTCAAGCTTGGTAAGCTAGGGAAATAGTTACTCAATTGAAGTTCAGAAAAACACTCTCTTTTCGACGGTAAGTAACACCTTAATGCTGATCAATATTGCCTAGTGTGCGAAACATTTTTCAATTAGGGTTTTAATGTTTAGGCTAATAGCTATGGAATCCATCTTTAGAAAGAAAGGCTTTATTATAGTAAAACAACTTTCCGAAATTAGACAATGCCCCCTTTAAAGAATGAATACAATTATAGGTACCATTATGGCATTTTTTTAATGATAAAACGTAAGCGCGTCAGCTAATTTTCCAGCAGAGTGGAGCCGAGTTGGTTGAAGCCTTGAACTTAACGCTAATGATGAAAAATGTTGCGGTCTCATAATTTCAGACGAAAATTGCAAAAATATATATAAGGTGTCTGCATGTCCCTGATAAACATGCCATAAACTCTACTGGGCTGGTAGGCCCTTGCTTATATCACTTGACACCCGTTTGTAATGCTAAACGGAAAAACACCTTTTTAGGTTTAGCGTCCCTTAGAAAAGCATTAATTTTTTCCCGGTTTTTAAGGGAAATAAGCCAAGCCTTACTGAAAAAGTACAGCGAAGTTATTTTTCGGAATATTCTCAAATTAAAAAGCATTTATTAAATGAGAAATTTACCAGCTTTGTGTTCTAATAAATGAAGTCTAAGCATTCTTATTTTAATAATTAAAAAAGTACGTGAAGAATTTGTTTTGAGTCAGGAGTCAGCCTAACTTGATAGCGCGCTTAAATCTATTTTTCCTTTTCGTTCTCTTTAATAACTACTAGGGCCTAGTTTTGTACGGAATAACAAGTTACGCTTAAAAATTACAAAGGCTTGCTTACATGCCAAGAATTCCTTATATTATTATTATTATTGGAGGAGTGGGGGGCTCACGTCCTATCACCGATGCCAGAGGCATATTGTGCACCCTCATATTCAGGCCTTGAAGAGACCCGTGGCCGCGGCGTAACGTAGAATTCGTTCCACCGTCATGGAAGAGACCCGCGAGGGCTCAGCAGTATTTGAATCAAAGGGATCTAGTCTGAGTGAAACGAAGTAATCGCACTCGCACAGTACGTGAGAGGGAGTTATTTCTTTCTCCCGGCACAACCGGCAGAGAGGGTCGTCAGCAAGGCCCATTAGATGGAGGTGTCTATTTCGCCGACAGTGTCCGGTCAAAAGACCGGTGGCCAGCCTAATATCCCATCTGCTGAGCGCAATAAGGTCCCTAGCCCGAGACCTGCAGGGACCATTGACAAACTGTTTCGTCTGTCTCTGACCCTTCAGATTATGCCAGAGCTGATTTTGAATGACAGTCAACCAGTCATGCAGGCTTCGTCTAGCGTAACACACTTGCTTAGGTGCCCAGGCTAGCTGAGAAACCGACCCTTGTGGTTTGGCAGAAATAGCCGGCGCCAGCGCCGGAGACAGTCTTGGAACCATCGGTGAACCAAATAGTTTCACCTCCAGTGCCAAGAGGCAGCAAGTTAGTCCACTCGGCCCGACTGGGAAAATGGATGCTGAATGGCTTAGTGAAATCAAAACTGGTAACAGTTTCGTCAGAGCACATACTTAGCGATGGCTCGAGTGCGGCGTACTCCCGGAAGAGCTTCGTATGGCTGTAATCCCAGAGTCTAGGGACCCAACAGCCATTAATGTGGAGCCTGTAGGCCCCCATGACAGCCTCCTCCTCAATAAAAAGATGAAGAGGAAGCATGTCAAGGAGCACCTCCACGGAAGCAGTTGGGGTTGATCTCATGGCACCCGTAACACCGATGCAGGCAAGCCTTTGAAGCTTGCGCAGGGCAGCCTGCACCGTTTTAAGCCGGACCCTTGTCCACCAGACCCCGTAGGATAATATGGGTCTGATGATCCCAGTATAGAGCCAGTGTACAGCCTTGGGGTTAAGGCCCCAAGTCTGACCGACAGAGCTCCTGGTCCTCCAGAAAAGCATTTTGGCCTTCTTGATGCACCGATCAAGATGCGGCTTCCATGTGAGTCTGCAATCAAAAGTCACCCCCAGGTATTTCACCTCGGTGGATTTTGTCAGGACCTGGCCAAAGAAAGAGATATCATTGAACAGATCCTTAGTGTTCTATCTTGTAAATGGAACAAGGACAGCTTTATTAGGGTTAACAGTGAGGTTGACCGCCTGACACCATTGCTCCACGTTAGAGAGAGCAGATCTCATAAGTGCGGTGACAGTACCCGGGAACTTCCCGGTAAAGACTATCGCCACATCGTCCGCATACCCGAAGCAGTGGCAGCCCCCAGAACCTCCGAGCCTCTCCAGGAGTTCGTCCACCACCAGGCACCACAACAGGGGGGAGAGCACTCCACCCTGAGGGCAGCCCCTACTGGTAGTCACCCATAGAGAGTCCCCAAGGAGAGACGCCGTCACCGCACGGTCGGTCAGCATGGACTTGATACAGCGGCCAAGAGTGTCGCTGATGCCAAATCTCTTGACAGCTTCAGTAATAACCGAGCTAGAGACCTTATCAAAGGCCCCCTCGATATCGAGGAAAATGGCCAGTGAAAATTCCTGAAACTCGAATGCCCTATCCAGGCAATTCGTAAGGCCGTGAAGGGCCGTCTCAGATGATTATCCTTTTTGGTAAGCGAATTGTGAAGAGAGAGGAGTTACCGAAAGTACCTCGTCTCTAATGTACCTGTCCACCAGCTTCTCCAGGATTTTGAGGAAATAGGAGGTCAGGCATATGGGCCTAAATGCCTTCGCCTCGAGATAGGAAGCTTCCCGGGCTTGGGAATAAAGATAACCCTAGAGCGCTTCCAGTCACGAGGTATGTGACCGAGAGCAATGCAAAGTCCATAGATTTTGCATAACGGAGAGGCGATGTGGTCTAAGCCCTTCTGCAAAAGCAGAGGGAAGACCCCATCGGGTCCCGGAGGCTTGTAGGGCTCAAAACAGTTGACAGCCCAACGAAGCTTGGAAATCGTAACAACCTGCCTGGCTACAAGCCAGTCCTCCCTCTTCGCCCTGTGCAGTACAGGGTATAGAGAGTCAGTGTTTGTTGATTGATTGAAGTGGAGTCAGGAAAATGGACCGCCAGCATATGCTTGAGAGTCCAGTCACCCGTGCGCTTGGCTTTGTTAAAGAGCCTGCGCATGTGTTTCCGAAGCCGGCTGAGATCCGCATTCCACCTAGGGACAAGCCTCGAACGGTTAACGGTCTTGAGTGGGTGGTTCCGGTGAAACGACTCAATGATAGAGCACTGTAAGTCACCAGCAGCCCTATCAAGATCGTTAGGTGAAGTAAGTTTTGGGGTGTGACCATCTCCGTAGCGTACGATTTGGTCTTCCTTATAGCCGGCCCAATTGGTCCGTTTTGGATTGCGTATCTCCGTCCCCACCGGGACAGAGGTAGTCGCAATAGTGAAGCAAATGTGCCTATGATCCGACAGAGACGACTCATTAGACACATGCCACGCGGTAGACGGCTCCCCGAAGGTATCCCATCCAGCGCCCCTATAATCGCCTTCTGGATTGGGCCCACGTCTTCATCCGTGATGACCGCCTTCGGATAGCCTTTTTTAACAATGGCCATCTATTCTACGCTGGCGGCGTCACTATAGGACTTAGCCTTTTTCGCCGCCGCCAGCGAGGTACTGGGTGAGGGAGTCGAGTCCTCCGTTCTAGGCCTCTTCAATTGGGTGTCACGCGCCGAAGCACCTCCAGCGGGGGTGGAGACCGTTCCAGACCCCGATTTGGCCTTTTCCTAAGCAATCTGTCGTTTAAGACGACGTCGCACGGTACGATTCGAGGCCTTACCAGTCACACGCACCGATAAATCGGCACGAGTATCGCTGGATACAGGCCCTAGCGATCCGGTGGCAGGCAAAATGGATGCTGGCGATCCGGTGGCAGGCAAAATGGGTGCTGACGATCCGGTGGCAGGCAAAATGGAGGCTGGCGATCCGGTGGCAGGCAAAATGGAGACTGGCGATCCGGTGGCAGGCAAAATGGGAGGCTGGCGATCCGGTGGCAGGCAAAATGGAGGCTGGCGATCCGGTGGCAGGCGAAGGTGTTGGCGATGCGGTGGCAGGCGAAATGGGTGTTGGCGATCCGGTGGCAGGCGAAATGGGTGTTGGCGATCCGGTGGCAGGCGAAATGGGTGCTGACGATCCGGTGGCAGGCGAAATGGGTGTTGGTGATCCGGTGGCAGGCGAAATGGGTGTTGGTGATCCGGTGGCAGGCGAAATGGGTGGTGGTGATCCGGTGGCAGGCAAAATGGAGGCTGGCGATCCGGTGGCAGGCAAAATAAAGCCTGGCGATCCGGTGGCAGGCAAAATAAAGCCTGGCGATCCGGTGGCAGGCGAAGGTGTTGGCGATGCGGTGACAGGCGAAATGGGTGCTGACGATCCGGTGGCAGGCGAAATGGGTGCTGACGATCCGGTGGCAGGCGAAATGGGTGTTGGCGATCCGGTGGCAGGCGAAATGGGTGCTGACGATCCGGTGGCAGGCGAAATGGGTGTTGGCGATCCGGTGGCAGGCGAAATGGGTGCTGACGATCCGGTGGCAGGCGAAATGGGTGTTGGTGATCCGGTGGCAGGCAAAATGGGTGGTGGCGATCCGGTGGCAGGCAAAATGGGGCTGTCGATCCGCGACCTTTCTTCTATTTCGAAAAGGGTGGTCAAGATGTTAACCCTCCCCTTCCTTTTAATTCTGTTCAAATAAAAAAACGGTTTTACCCACCCATTTCGGACCATTAGTTCGAAGCTGAAACCCAAAAGACAACGTCTTAAATTTAAAAGTCCTAGCACCCCACAAATAAATGAGCAAAATCCCCGATTGGTAAGCGAAGATGTTTTTTTCTTTACCAATTTTTAATAAATAGTATCAATTAATATTAGAAATAATAAGATTCCCTTTGACGAGATATATTTATTTTCGGTTTATTGAGAATTTTCGCATTGCAATTGCGTTTGGCGCGTACTCCCTAAAAATTAACATTTATTTACTTGACGCATTGCTGTCTTCTAATCCGCTTTTTATTTCGTCAACGGGATCTAGTCGTAGTTATCTTTCAAGGGCATTTTTATTTACACTCTTGTAATTTGAAGCTGGGATGGTGGGGGTTTGGTTATCTTTAGTTATTTGCAAGGTGTCGATACGCCCATTTCTCCCAAGATGGATTCACCGCCAGCGCACTCGCCTTCTCCCGTGCCTTCGCCTCCTTCATACATATTCAGAGCCCGGCACGTATTTTCGTCCTCGGATTCATCGAATCCCCCTTCACCGCCAGCGCCATCGCCTTCGCCTTCACCTCCTCCCGTGCCTTTGCCTCATCCATTCGTATTTAGACCCTGGCACGTATTTCAGGTCCAAAATCTCGAAACTTTAAATTGCAACGCTGCCGTGTAGGTGTTATTTTCTTAGCACTTACCTTTTTATCTTAACTTACCCTAAATATCCGACGTGTTTTGTTAGAGTTAAAGCGGGACTCGACATTTTACTTGGACAGAAGAGGGCTTATTTTAATGATGAGTTCTACTTTAACGAACTGCTGAATCAATTAACCATAATAGTTGATCAGCACACGGTCACTGTTTTCGAGCCAAAGTGAGAAATTATTTCTAGAGGGCCGGGAGGCCCTTCTAGATAAGAACCGAGACCCTCCAGTAATGTTAAATGAAAATTCACTGATTTTCCCGTAGGAATAACATGGGGTTTTTGATACTCCTGCACATCGAATCATTTAAAAACTACATTGAAGTTAGCTTTCGGAATACTTTCAAATAAACAAGCAACTATTATAGGTGTGCCTTTTAAAAGTTTTATCAAAAACAATTAAGTCTAAATATGTTAATTAAATCAAAAATGAAAGTACCTCAAAAAGCTACTCTACAGCAGGCGACGCTAATTTGCTATTACTCTACAGGAGACGACGCTAATTTGCCATTTCACCGCCTTAAAACTTTTGCTTAGTGTTTTTCAATTAATATAACATTTTTTCTATTAAAAACTTACTGGCTGGTCTAATTTTTGTTTAATTAAGTGTCCAAGGTTAAATTCTTTACTTAAGATACCTTTTTAAATTTTTTATCAGTTGCTAGTTTCGACCAAGGCTTAAGTTGCCATTTGCGACTGTCAAAGATATATATATATTTATCACCTTTCCCTTGAGAAGTCGCTAGGAACAGGACAAAGTTGTTAAACCGCCACTTTTAAAACCTTTTTATGGTTTTTTCTAGATTGTAATTCAAGAAAAGCAATAAAAATATATCGGTTCCTTACATTTGTATCCTTATATGTTAGTTTTAACATCGAAGGGAAATTTTTATTAGCGAATATACAATATCTGCTGCATCTCACCGTTTATCGCGCTTTTATGGACTACGTTCAGCGAGACCTATCGAAAACAAACGTGGTTAAATGGCAGGTCAGCGGTACCATAGTGCAAAAATAATGTGGTAGTTAACCGATTGGTGATCGTTGCTGAAGTTCAGCAACGATCGGTCATTTTTATTCAGGACTAGCAAGAAGAAGTAAGTAAGCTTCTCATTTTCTTTCCCTACGATTTTAAATTCAAAATTTAGTAACAAATTATATAATTTTATGTCGAGAATATCCTATTTTACTGTTTTTATCCCACTCATAGTTTACATATCGACTTTCAAATCGATTAAAACGTTTTTTTGACAATATAAATCTGAAGCCTTGGTTAATGAGCCCTACGATTTTAAATTCAAAATTTAATAACAAATTATAAAATCTTATGTGGACAATATCCTATGTTACTGTTATTCTCCCCCTCATAGTTTATATATCATACCAGGTTTAGCATTCTAGCTTTTTTAACCTCGTCTGAAGAGGGTATTAGGAAAAATATTTTTTAAGAAACTAAAGTTTTTTTCAGTTCAAAATGGACCGATATTTCACCGTCACTGGTGCAAATTGCACCATAAATTTGAATGTGAACGAAAGGGGACGCGGGCCGTGAAGGGGGCATGGACCCAGTAGGGGCCGCGGGTCCGGAAGGGGCCGTGAGGCCGGCTGTCTTACCCGGGGCAACGGATACGACCAAAATCGTGGCCATAGCGGCGGCATCGGCAAAAGACGCCGGTGCAACAACTGCAACCGCTACGGTCACTTTGAACGCCAGTGCTGGGCTCGACGTTGTATAGTACTTTATTCGTTGCTTAAGGCAGAAGTTTATATGTTCCATAAGTATGACGCTACCTATACTTCTTAATGCTATAGACTTACTGAGAGCAATTTCGAGAACGACGCGAGAATTGACCACACTCGGTTTTGTAGTCCATCTTCCCATTTAGTCTGTACTTAGCCTTTGACATCGCCTCACCACGCGTCGCTTTACGAGAATCTATGACGTTTCACCTACTATGTAACTTAATGACAAGCTCTCTTTAACCAGTGCCAAACGTATGAACATTTAAATTTTCAAATGCTAAACGTACTCTGAAATTTCATTATTAATAACAGGCCCACGGAGCCAACTAGCAGTGTGGCCGCAGGCGGCGGTGGAGGCCGCGGGGCCGCAGGTGCCGGAGGAGGCCGCCGAAGAGGAGATGCTCCTCCATCAATTGGAGGATTTATGGATGCGTAAGTTACTTAAACTACAGTTTCTACCAGAGGGATTCTCTCAACATTTTATGACTATTATTAACTGGGCATAAAAGTTATTAAATTAATCCAAAATAGTTCTTAAAAGTATTGTTGGGCACTAAAAGATAAGGTCGGTATCGGGAATTTGGTTTAAGTTGCATAGATTATTTTAATTACATTTAAACAATATAAATAAAAAATTGATACGTAGCCATTTCAGTCTCCCTATAACAACCTCTTAAGAATTATTCACTGAATTTTAAAACAGAAGTGTGCATAATTGTTTGATAATTCAGCTTTAGACTATGGCAATCTTTAATAAAATCCTGATTTTTCTGCAGGGTGGATATCCAAGAGTGATTTTTTCTCAATGATAATCATTTATTTTTTTCTTTTCATTATAATTTTTTTTCATTATATTTTTTTTCATAATAATTTTGTAAATCAATAAAAGAACTATTGACAAAACAAAGGAATAATTAATACACTTATGTAAAATTTACACCTTATCATATTCGAAATTAATGAAATAGAGGTTTAAATCCAGTGATAAGCATTCTTTGGCACCTATTATCCCTTGGTACTGACCAAAATCTAGAGGAAAAGGGTTTTTAAGTCAAGTAAATATAAAATTAATTACTTGAACGGTAAGATGATGAAGGAAATTATGTTAACGAATGATGAAGCACTCTATGCTGGCTTCAATTTGAGTAAATAAATCAATGGTCGACCCTATTTAATCTGATAAGCAAATGCCAACATGGAAACGTTGCAAAATGGCTGCGGTAACTTAAACACAGTCTGGAAAATATCTTAACGTATGATGTATAAGCCTTTATTCATCGCCTTTCTTCATTTGTTGTTTATGGGGGTGGGGTTGGGTGTTCGACGTCTTACTAGAGGGGTTAGGAAGATGCAAGACAAACACCTACCTCTTTTCACTTATGATTCAACCTCGCTAACGCTAGACAAGATGTTAGAATGCAGTCAGTTGTGGAGAGTTAAGGCCTTTTTACTCTTTACAGTTTTAAAAATGAACAGTTCATTTTTAAAACTGGCTGAGGAAGGACCGCGGTCCGAAAGCTCCCAAATTTGTAAAATTTTAAACTTCAAATAAACTTATAAAAATTTACTCCATGAAGTAGCAGTTCTTATTAAATAAACAACATTCGAAATACAGTATATGGTTCAAAAATTATGAAAATTGGTTATTATTATGTTGAAGACCGTCTAAACATCATACTTGAATATTGAAGACGTGCTACTGATAGTTTTGGGCGTCATCTTCGAAAATGACTGCTCGAAGTGCTAAATATATTACCGATATATAAATTTTTTCGATATTTTTTTCTTGAGTAGATGATTTTCATGAACGTATAAAACGCCATAAAAATAACTACTTTTGAGTCTAAATTATCGACCCATCTTCAAAAATGGTCCCTGAAATATTACTATCCTAAAATCTGGAAAAAAGAAAAGCAAAGCCATATTACTCGGATTTTGGTTATGAAAAACCGTTTTATATGGGGTATATACATTCTAGTGTCGTTAAGAATTGGATTTAAGACACATTTTTAACATTTCGTTCATATTTCTCGTCATCCTGAAGATTTTTTATTACGACTAATACCTTGAAAATGACCACACATTGCCCAGCAAGCTAATCCAGATCGTCTACATTCACAGTTCTTTATACAAGATGCTCTGCAGACTGCAGGTACAAATAATGAGTGTTTCAAAATCATCTGATGCCGGAAGGAGAATGGTGTGAATGGGATTAAATCGTTTCCTAGCTATTTTGGACTTGAAGATACGCTCGGAAAAAAATGAAGTTTTGCGGTGTCGGTTGTTGGATAAAGCTTAGCGAGATCAAATGAGGACTTGACAGTATATGTGACAACGGTTCCATTATACGTGTAATATCTACATAGTTGAAGCGTGACGTGTCAATTATCACCCTAAAAAAGCGAAAAGAAATCTATCTTCGGCAGCAATATGGTCATTAAAAAAGCGCAACAAATTTGTAAGATGTTGATTATCTGTCATTACTTTAAACCACGCCTTATCATAACCACACCCAGTTACAGCAAGTAAATGAAAGAAATGTTCTCTAAACCTTTTTAACTCAAAGGACTTCTCGTGGCGGGGGGGGGGGGCCAAGTTCGGTGTGACGGTTCGGGAGTTCCTTGGGTTCGCCCTTAGTTCAGACCGTTCCTTGCCCCATTCCGTGAAGGTTTTGCTGGGCCGCTTCGCCCCCGCCCAGGTGTTGCCTTGGCTCGCCCCGGCTATTGGCAACCCTCTAGGGGTCGCGGATACACTATTTGTTTGGGCCGTATGGCACTGTTGTGCTTGGAGAGAATTCCCACTTCCACTCGAGTCTTCTGCTGCCCTAATCCTTCCCTGTCACCGACCACCTCCTGACTGGGCTCGACCCTGACGGTGTCCAACTTCTGTCACCTGCTCTAGTGGCGTTCGTCGGGCCCGCTGGCCAATCCAGTGTGCCATGACGGCGGTTCCGTAGGTTCAATTTGGAATATGATGGGGAGGGGCGCTGATAAGGCAACCAGCTATGTGTAGCGCCTAATCAAGGGTTCTGACATGCAATTATTATGAAAAATCTTCAGGATGACGATGAATATGTATGAAATGCTAGAGATCTGTCTAAATTCTAATCTTAAACAACAGTAGAATGTATAAACCCCACATTAAATCCTATTCTCTAATCAACATGTTGAGAATAACAGCTTAGAATAACTTTTCTTTCTTTCAGAATTTAGGGCAATGATTTTCATGTGGCCATTTTTAAAGATGGCGTTGACAATTTCGATTTCGAGATATCCATTTTTTGTTGTTTATTACGTTAATGAAAATCATCTATTCAAAAAAGGATATTTAGCATTTCCAGCAGTCATTTTCGAAGATGGCGCCCAAACTATCAGTAGCAAGTCTTCATTATTCAAGTATGATGCTTAGACGGTCTTCAACATAATTAATACCAATTTTCATAATTTTTTAACCAAATACTCTTTCTATATGACATTGATGGCGGCCATTTTCCAATATGGCGGCCAAACTGTCTGATTAATGCCTTCAATATTTTACTATGAGGTTCACACAGCTCTGATTGTAATACCAATCAATTTTCATAATTTTCCAACAACATGGTGAAATATACTGTGCCTAGCATTAACGGCGGCCATTTTCCAATATGGCGACCAAACTATTGAACACAGAGCTGTAAAATTTGGCAATGATGTTCATGTGGTTCCAATTATAAAGTGTACCAATTTTCATAATTTTTGAAGAAGAACGTGGAATACATTGTAGCTGGCATTCCCGGCGGCCATTTTCCAAGATGGCGGCGAAAGCTCGCGCTCTACAGAAGGGGACTTTTAGTATATTTTTTCTTGGATCAAAAAAAACACATGTACCAATTTTCATCTTTATATTCAAATGTTCTAGGTCAAACCCTAAAAGCCCTGGGCTATTACGGGCAACAATGACTTGAAAACAACTAAATCACTTAGCAATTGTCTAAACATATCCAGAGAGGATTCATAAGAGTGATTAAAATTTCGTGTGCAGAAATATTTCCACAACCAACACCTATCGGACACCGGTTTTTGGAAAATCACAATAATTCACCATTTCACTGTAATTAAAGTACAATGTTTCAATCTTGTTCAATGTATTTTTCGACATTTTTCTTGTTCCTACGCGCCTGGGCGTGACGGATAGTAAGTTCTCAAGCCCGGCCCACAAACCCCAAGTAGAGATCAACAAGGGATATATATGGGAGCACAATGATTCCTAGTAGCGGTAAACATTCCTGGCTGGCAACCCATATAGGGAAAATTTACACGTTACGTCACTTCAAATCTTTTCTTTCAACTTGTAGTTGTAATTACGCACCCGCGATATGAATATGTTCTGCACTCGAGCGTGAACGCAAGTAGCTTTGTAATCGACACTAAATTGTCTCGCACTAATTAAAACTTATCAAGTCGAAATGCCATCATTCATTTTAACGCTCAAAACACCCCTGATAATTACAATCGAAAACTTGCTTCAGAAAAACAAAGATAAAATTTCACACGAGTGAACTTTACTTCACACATTGAACTTTCTTCTAAAAATTTAAAGATTAAATATTACCAAAGCAATGTATAAAACTTGACTTCAATTAATATTAATCAAAATACATATAATCCAACCACTAATCTAATTGTCTTTAAATCTATTCATCGTTAAATTCAAGAGAATTTTGTGCCAATATTCCCAAGTTATAGAATCTAATCTAAGTTTTAAACAGGATTTATTTTAAATCTCAATTGCTATATTTGATTTAAAAAGCGTCAATCAAGATAGATGGATTATGAGTAAAATTTCCATTAAAATTTTCACGCGAGTTATAGGAAGTTACTTAAAGGCAATGATTTCTAATTTAATTTAAGGGGTCATCCGTAAAACACCGCAATCACAACACGTAAACGGTGACCCTCGGGTCAAAATGTCATAGAAATACCATTTTCGACGCAAAATGGCCCATAGCACCCATTGTACTTCATTCGTCCTACGACCCTTTTCGTAATACTCCGAATTATTTTGTACTACGGCCATCTTTGGAAAATGGCGACTGGCAATTTTAAAGCCTTCTTTACAGAAAATCGTTTAAACGGCAACATTAACTATACCGGTAGACTATTTGGGGCGGCTTTGTTGTTTTTGCTTTGAATTTACCCTCAGAAATCTTGGCGCCCCAAAATGTAATCGAAACGCTCATTTAAAGAAAAAGTAAGTTTAAATAGGGCAACACCCCAAGTTTTGTAAGAACGCTGAAAAGTATATTAAATAAAACCTATTACGAGAATAATAGCCTCAAGTTGCGCCAACTTTGTTGAAAAACCGACAAACAGTAAATCATTTAAATGATACCATACGCAACTAGAGCCTGTTTATTGTGGAATCCAGTCTTAAGCTTTTAGCTCCAACAGTTCAATAACAAAGCGGAGCGTGGTCAACTAAAGGGTGCGGTTAACGTGGTGGATCAAGAAGCATTACCCAATTGCGAGAAATACCCAGATTCCAAAATTCTATTCAAATTAAGGCGAGTACAAAATGTTCTTATAATTCTTTTAAATTACTCTCAAAGTATTATTGGCAATCTCGTTAGTAATTTACAATCGAGAATCTATTAGCAATATTTTACAGTCTTTGAAGATTTCGGATTGTAGATGCTAGAATTTACCTGCACCCCAAAGTAAATGATATGGAATTTCTGGGAAATAATCGATATTTTAAATACAGGTATAGAATTTGTATTTTCAAATTGTGTATGTTATTTATCCTTGATTTTAAAAACCGGGTTTAAAAAATAACAGGTTCGCCAATGAGACTGAAATTAGGTATGCGACATTCGATGTGAGTTTAAATAATTTCTTTTGCGTTTTTGAGGCGAGATTTAATAAGGGTCTCGGAATTAAGAAACAGATTTTTGCACTTTCATTTCTTGTCAGTTCTGGTGCAGATTACATAGCAAAACAACCCAGTTACGAATAATGGCGGATTATTTAGAACCATCCCTGAACATGAAGTAAATTTCACATTTGGAACTCAATTAGACGACTATTAATTTTGTCGAGCGAGAAAGAATCGCCTTAACGCGAAATTAATCCTCGCTCGTTTGGTAAAATTGGTCGCGAAAACTGAAAAACCCGACGGGTGAAACCGTCGAGTAGCGATTTCAGACCAAAGATACGAAGAATACTTTAATTGTACTCGTAAAAATCTCTCAGTAACGATTTGACATTTCATTTAAAGGGTGGTCGAGTTGGATTGTGTTCTCAGTTCAGAGAAAACTGAATTATATACTAATTTCAATGTAAGTGCGACTAATGCGGAAACGCTTGGCTTAATTACCAATTTACAAAATATAAATATTTAATCCTTACGATGGTTTTAGAAAACTCATATCTTCACGTTAGACACGCCACGCTCATTTTTCGATGGCCGACTAGAATATTTCACTCCGTCTTCTCCCTATGGAACAACCAACACGATTATCCTTTCGGCTGCAATTATAAGAGCCACGTCCACTTCCTTTTCCTTCTTAAACATGGACACTCCAGTACATTTCCCTTAATAAACACTCCATTCACTACCCAATACGTTGAATTCCATTCTCGGTACAATTAGGTGTTGATTTTAACTCTGTCCACCGTGGTCATTCTGTCACTTTTACTCCTCCTTCACTCCATCGTAACCAACAAATACAAGTCGTTGCCCACCAAGAAAGTGGTCAAGAAAATGGCCCGAGAAACCCTAGAAATGTTTGGGAGAACGCGTCGCTCTTGTGCGCCGAACGTAAGCGATTAAGTGTTCCCTAACTGCTGATAACAAATCACCCTAGCGCGAGCCAGTTTGGTGCGAGGGCTTCAATAACCAAAGATGGCTGGCTCTTTAATCATACATGCTAAATGTATGATTCTGTTCCCTATTAAGAGATGCCCCACATTACTTGTCGACTGCTGGCTTCGTTGTGGCTGATCGGAGTGACTTTCATTCTGTTTTACTTGGGTTGTTACATACGGACGGAGTTCTCGACGGAAAGCTATGAATACATCGACACCCTCTCCGATTTGATCAAATCGGGAGTTGTACCAGCAATGAAAACGGACACATACAAATTCCTCCAAGTTTCGGTGAATGTCTTTCTGTATGTTAAGTTTCTTTGTTCATCTGACCGTCTTTGGCGCGTATCTACAGGAAGCCCAGGACCCTGTTATTAATCAAACATCTGCAATGGACCATCAAAGACGAAGGTCAAATCAAGATATGGCACGAATCAGCGCTAGAAACGCATCGTTTTCGTCGAGGGATAACCGAGCGCGAGATTTATCACACCATAGTGCTAGAAACACAACATAATCGTCGAGGGATAACCAAGCACGAGATTTATCACAACATCGCTCTAGAAACCCAACACATTCTTCAAGGGATAACCAAACACGAGAGTTGGCGCAACACCGTGCTAGAAACACAACAACACATTTTTCAAGGGATACCAACACAACTGAAATGGTGCCTCGGCAACAAGTAACTACAAGCCGAAAAGCGCTTTCACGTGAGGGACTCAGCTTTGCAAGAGCATTTAATTTACCACCAATACCGTTTTCCCGTATGAGCCTAGACGTCGAAAGACCACTTAATTTACCAACATATAGGCCAAGACCCTGGAACGCTGTAGAAATAAATAAAACTGTGGAGAGTGACACAACTACAAATCGTACGGTGGTTGACACAACTGCCTCGATGGGAAATGACTCGGATACGCGTCCTAAAGGTATAGGCTCTATGGAAAATGCCTCGTATACGCGTCCTAAAAGAATTGACTCGATGGAAAATGCCTCGAATTCACGTCCTAAATCGATGGAAAATGACCCAAACACATTTGATTTATTGCAAGCAAATTTAGTTCAAGGTGTGTTTTAGACTACTGTTGAAACATTATCAAGCCTTAAAATATTTATTTTTATAACTTTTCTGCCCAAAAATCAGTCTCTGATAATAGTGAAGATGAATCTGAAATTCGTGAAATATCCACTATATTTTATCCAACGAAAATGACAGTTCAAAGCTTCGATAATAGTGAAGATGAATCCGATACCCAAAATATTTTACTCCTCGAAAAGGGTAGTTCAAGGTAGATTAAGGTATCTTTTTAAAATTTCTTATCTTTTAAGTAACTATGCTTCGGGGTTGTCTCTTATTTAAGAGTGCTGCTTAGTTTTGAATCTGAATGACCTGAATCAAAGTAAAAAGCCTTTAAGTCTGTTGTTTTCGAAAAAGCTTGAATTACACTCACAAATGGATGCAACACTTGTCTGCACCATATCAAAGAAACACAAAACTACTAACAGTTGCTAATTTTTTAAAATTCAGTCCCGATGAATGTTTCTGGCGCTTCTGATACCGCCCATGTTTCTCAAAGTTGCAATATAAGCTCAAACTCTCATTATATTATTCAAATGCCTGAAATTGCTGCAGTGGATATAATCCATAATGGTCATGGATGGTCTGAAGAAGTGAATCAACCAACTAAACCAACAACCGCTACTACTAACATCTTAAGCGAAAAATCGCCCTTGGCCTAAGGATGCTGGAACCCATAAAGCCACGCTTAAGTTTTTATCCCAAGACGTTTTAACTACTATAACATAAAAAAAAATTAAGAACCATTTTATAAACGAAGTGTGACAACTTAGAAAGCTTAATTTAGTTTTCATGTACTATTTGTAACATTTTTAAGTGTTTGAACTAACAATATTTCTAATTGCTTGGAAGAAATCAAAGAACCTTAGGGAAACATTTAGCCAAAAAACTAATAAGTAACTAAGTGTTTGAATTAAGCTCTGAAAATTGTCATTAGAAATAATGTTTCAAAATGTTGGAACTTCCAAATTATCAGCCCACTCGATCACTCGAGTTGGCTGTGTTCTTTGACAGGCGCTCCCATGGAGCAATGAGACTAGATCCGCTAAAATGTTTTAGACAGTTTTATTGCTCCATGGGATACGAACAACAAAGGTCCCAACCCCCAATCGCCGTTAGTGTTGCTTTGCTTGGCATTTTCCGAACTCTGTTGAAAAGTTCGATGTTACGGGCTTCTTAACCATGTTATTGAAATAGAGGGTGGCCTCGCGGTTTTTCATTTACTTCTGGTAGGATTAAATAAGAATTAACGATAGTAATAGTTTAAGTAATTGAAATTAATGGTGCAATAACTATTCCTTTATGTATTTTTCGTATGAGTGTTAAGCCTCGGTTAGCCACATTGTTGAAAATATTTCAACGTTAATCGTTAAGTAGCTTATGCAGAATGGGAAGATTTATAGTCTAACTGAAACTTGATCGTAACGTATAAACATTAAATCAACCGTGATTTTTGTCAAAGAAAAAACGAATTCAACCGTAAATTTTGTCAATGAAATAAAAAATCAACCTTGAATTTGTTCAAAGAAAAAGAAATCAACCGTGAATCAGTGGTGGGAATTTGGCGATTTCTTTCCTAGACCAAACTTCCCCTTCTTTGACGCAGAGGGCGACACCTTCTCAGAAGCTTTTTGAAAATTTGTCTCCTCTCCCTTCCCCGTCCAAGAGTAGGGGTGTTGGAGAGAAGAAAGGGGTGAGTAACTCAGAGAGGCTGAAGGTCTAGGGTTCGAAGTGGTATCAAAGAGGGTAGAAAGAGGGGGAGTTGAAGCTAGCGGCTTTGGCAAGGCATTTTGGGTGTTCTCGCTTTTATTTTTTATTTATTTGTTATATTTCGCTCCTAATATCCGGTTCACCGTATTTCAACCAATAAGAGGTCAGAGAAAGATGCGCGCGCACACCGGAAGCTTATAGGTAAACTTTCCAAAGCGAAAACACTCCAGCCAAGCCTTCTACTCCCCCTCTTTCTACCCTCTTTGGTGGTATTCCCCCTTCTCAACTGTAGATTTCCCCCCTTAGAAGAAAATTTTTCCTTCTTTGTAAAAGCAGGCGCTTGCCTCGGAAGGAAAGTTTACCTTCTATAGAAGGAAACCTACTATGGTTGGACGAAAGATTCCTAGAGAGGGGGCAGCGCTTTCTTTTTCAAGAAGATCTCCTCTCTCGCAACCCAATCTTCCTTCTTTTGAAGGGAAGGCCAATGTTAAAGAAGGTAGAGGAAAGAAGAATATTTGCAAATTCACATTTAAGAAATAAAAGATTTATTAATCTCTAAAAATTAACATTAATTTTTAAGGCAAAATAAATTAATTGAATTACAGTAAAAATTAAAAATATATGAATATAATTCAATTATAAACAATGAGTAACAAAGGCTGTATATTGTTTGGCATGCTCTTCTAGCTCTATTTGCCAAAATCCGTCTTTCAAATCTAGTACTGAGAAATACTTTGAGCCGAAAAGGCGATCCATTGTTGCCGTATCAAAGGGATGGGGTAAACATCAGGTACAGTGATAGAATTTAGTTTTCGGACATCACCGCAAAAACGAAAATCCACCTGTTTTTCCGTGTCATTCCCCTCGGGGGTCCCTACCCTGTTTTCGGACTCGGCCTGTTGTTCAGGCTTTTGGGGTTTTTACTTTTTTTCCAAAAGTATAGGCGATGAGTATGGAGAATTGCTTTTGCGTATAATCCCGTTTGCTAGCATGTTTTCGATTTGGGCCTCCACTATAACGCGCTTTGGTGGTGACAATGGGTATGGGCGTGATTTGAAAGGAACGTTGGTTGTTAGTTTAATCTAGGAGGTTATAGGGGTGAAGGAGTCTTCGACTGCCCGATTTCCCATTGAAACGCGCTTACAGATTATCGTCCGTTCTGGGAAATTCTTAGCCGCGCACCTTGTTCGGCGCTCATCGTCGTCTGTTCGTTTGTTTTAATTTTTGTTAAAGGCGCTGCATTTTTTAGTGCTCTAACGGAACATTTTTCATTATTTTAATTTTTATTAATAGTAAATTATGGTTCTTAGAAAAAACTGAATTAAAGGTAACGGTTTTTTACTCTTTCACTACACCAAGATAAGTGATTAAAGACTGTGGGAGGGTCGAATTAACGCCCGATAAAATTAAAAAATATCTCTACATGTGCAGTGAACACGTAATATAGGCGGCGTTGCTTCAAAGGCCTAAGCTAACATGAAAAACCAGCTATTTTTTTGAATTGGGTTTGCGTGGTCACGTGATGCGCGTAACCAATGTAACTAGGTGCGCCTGCACGAATCTCCCATCGGAGAGGCCGAAACCTGAGCTCTAAGAACGGGCAGTCGAAGACTCCTTCACCCCTATATCCTCCTAGGTTTAATATCATGACGAACCAAGCTCGTGCGTCCCGCTTTCCCAGTGAAAACATCGGGGAATATATCTATAAAATTTTCTATGGCCTTGACCCCTTCTATCTCTTCTTCTGTTAGGGCTATTTCGTTAATCTCAGGGGAGATGGATCTAACAAAAGGGTTTGTTCGGGGATAGTGACGGTTTCTACAGTTTCACCTGGAGAATCGTCAACCACTCCGCAGTATTTTGAACCAAATGTTGTTTGATATGGGAGGAGTGGAAATTCTACCCCTTCATCCCTGAAAGTAAAGGTCAAGTTGTGGGGTTTAGCGTGCAGCCCGGTATGGATACTGAAGTCCCACCCTAAAAGTAGTCCCGCAGCTATATCTTTAACCACAATAAAATTCCATTAGGAACTTTAAAACAATCTCAACAGGATATCCGTGGTTAAACTTATCATTATATGTGATAATGTAATAAGATAATGTGACGAAGCGGCTCAGTGAACGTTGGGCAATGGCCTCAGAGTTTTGCTTGCAATGGCCAAGCTAAAATTCCTCTCTTGACGCAATCTTCTAAGGAGCTATTAGTAAAATAATATATTACGAACAAAAATGGTCTCACTTAGACCACAAAAATTATACTTAGCTTGAAAAATTTATATTTAAATCAAAGTAGAAAATTCACTTAAGCAAAGGCTTAGAGCATTGACGTCGGCAATGAAAATACGAGATTCCCGACGGTACATAAGACTCCCGGTCTCCACTCTCCCGTCAAAACTCAAAGCCGAAAGCTCGCGCAGCTAAAATTGGATTTTAACTAAGAATGTAGCCCTTCCTAGTGCTTTGAACTTAGATAGGTTTCCCGCCTTTAGCTCTAATTCCTCTATAGGCTCTAAAACTAAATATGGCGTCTTCACTTTCTCGAATTCATCCTTGGCCATTACGGTTACATCGGAACACGTGTCAATATACGCGGATCCGTGCCATGTTCCTACTTTAATGGGGACTTTGGGTCGAGCGTGGCTTTGCTCCTCACAAGGAGTAATGGGCGGTTTTCCTTGAGTAGCTAAGTTTTTCTTACTCAGAGGGATGATTTCGGGTTCGCACGTAGGGAGATCGCGCCACGTGTTTAATTCCGAAACATTTTCAGTATTTTGGGGTCAGTGTTTATTGGATTAATTGGGGTGCTGCTAATTTCCGACATGTTCGGGTTAGTCTTGGAATCCCTTTTATCAGTACCCTCACCTCTAGCTTCGCGAGCTTTCCGTTTCCGGCATTGTTCAGTTGTATGGTTAGACTTATTACAATAACCGCATCGGATTACAGGCTTAGGTTTTGGCTTATTTGAGTTATTAACATCATTTTGACGCGGATTAGAACTATTTCCTTTTTGAAAAGGCATTCGTTCGTTCCTCGGCTTTGTACTGGACCATTGAGAAGTCACGCTGTTTTGAGGTTTAAAGCTATTGTCGTAATCCTCACATTGTTCTTGCAGGTACTGCGCCTCTTGGGCCGCTGCCTGAACGTCCGATAGAGTAGGTTCGTTCGGTACGCGCATGTTTTTAGTTTTGCCGCTCTTTACAGCTGGAAAACTATTGTTCCGCCCTCAATTGGCTGGACGGCAGGTCGGCTGGCTGGATTTTGGGGTGACCTGATGAGATTCGTCATAAATAAACTTTTAAAATTTCGAATTTCCCGCGAATTTTCGACTCCAAAATTCACCCATAGTTCACGTTACAATTCCTAGGTGGCGTAACGTATTTAATTTCAATTGAAATTATTTTTCTGTCGGTGCCGGGAGGCGAACCTGCGACGTCCCGATCCATACTAGACGCCAGTGAAGGCGCCCGACTCCGTGACTCTACCAACTGACCCACGCTCGCTTAGTATGAAAACCGAGTTAAGTTAGACTGTAGAGTAGAGAGAGGTAGAAGGATGCGGATCCCCTTGCCGACGTGCGCCAACCAGCTGCAACTGGATTTTGTAAGTGGGAGAGGAGAGAGAGTAGAGAGAATTTTCCGTAGGCAGCGTAGCGCCCGCCAAATAACGTTTAGCAATGTAATTTAAATCAATGAAACATACTCATTTAAAGTTAAATAATTATAATTAGCTAATATGACTATTATATTTAAAAAAATTATATTATAACGATAGTTGGTGAGAGATCCAATAGAGGGCAACATGAGATGTCATAAATAGACTGCAAACTTCGTCTAGATTGTTGTCTGGCTTAGATAGTTTAATCAGGTGTTTAAATGTAACTTAATTCCGGCGATACCATTAATGACAAACGCAATCAACATTCTCATGGCTTATTTAAAGTTAATTAAATTGAATTGCTCAAAGATAATTATAAAATTAAATCAACAACTCAACTATCTGCTCAGCGATAATTGGGCTAGTTTTTGTCAGTTTTGCTGTTTATTTAAAAGAAATTAAACAATGGTATGCAGCGTGTATGGGTGTAAAAATAATGCCACAATGAGTGGTGTCCGCTTTCACCAATTTCCACGCGCCGTTAAATTGTCGAAACAATGGGATATAGCTTTAAAAATGGGTAAACCACACACCAAACCCATGGTTGTCTGCTCCCATCATTTTAAACAAGATGATTACCGCCCTCAACCGAAATATAAACATTCAGGAATGTTTTAAGCGTACAATATTAATTTAAAACCAATTATAATAAGAGTTATAACTACGGAGCAAACTACGACCAACAAATGCACCACTCCAAACCCCAATGATAAATGCATTATGGTCAACCCCTTGGAAAATCATACATGTTATGTTAATGCTTCTAATGGAATATTGAATGCCACCTCTATAATTTCATTAACAGGATTACAAAGTACTGGTCTATTTGATGCGATCGTTAAAAATATTAAAAATAGCCGCATCTCAATGAATGTTCGAGATAGGGTATTTTTGACACTCATGAAACTTAAACTTGGCATTTGATTCACCGCTCTATCAGCTTAGTTTTTAAATTAACTCTTACGCAGTTGGTTTCGATTCTCGAATGCGCGATCAAATGGCTAGATAAAAATGAAATGTATGCCCAGATGTTTTGCTGAGTTTACTCCTGAACTTTTGTAAAACAATTTTATTTAATAAATTTGTAAGATTCTATCACATTTTAAGGTACTTAAAAATATCACTTCAGCCTTATTTGTGCCATTACATTCCGTCCTTTATTCCATTTCAAATAATTTGGAATGTAGTAATTAAAATAAGTAATTTGTAATCTTGGTAAAAGATTGTTAATAAATTTTTGGTCTTTAGGCACATCAATAACAAAACAATCAACTTCCAGTTTAGAATAAATTACAAAATGACAACTTTGAAGTCATAAAAGGGCCAAACTATGTTGCACTTGCCCATAATACATTTGTAAGGGTTTCAAAGAAAATGTTCCGTCCTTCATGATTACCTAAGGAGTTTGTTTGAGGACTGTTTCTAAGTTTTTATTTTTCACCAATGACTGACAAGTTCATTTTGACCAAATTATCATTGACTAGACCGTCAGGGGAACACCCCAAGAATAGATAAGAAGGGTTGACTTCAAAACCAATCTTCGTTACTTTTAAATTAGACTTTTTTTAAAGCAACAAGAGTTTTATTTCGTTTATAATTCCATACTGTGTGAATTCATTTCCCTTATAGTTTGACTGAAGAGCTTTTCGAATTTTTTCAGTAGGATCTTTTGGAAAATATGTGTAATACTCGTAGCAAATTTGACAAGAGAGAGAGCAACAGGTGCTAAAAAAACGAAAACAGTATTACCAATTTTTATACTCATGTTATGACCAAGGCTTAAGAGTTTACATAACTAATTTGGTTAATATTAGGGTGAGTAGGTTTTCAACACTTACCATTTTTGAAAATATTCTCTTCTGAAAATTGTGGTTCATCCATTGTAAGAAATTTCGAGTACTAATTTTCATTTAGCACTGAATTATCAGTTTAAACGTCACATACACTGCCGCTGTGCCCGCTGATGCTACAGGTCTCAGGCCTGCCATTTTTGTTTCCCCTAGATCAAGCATCGCGTTTTCTCCGCACGGTGGCACTAATGAAACTAGTTCGTTCTAGGCGCGGAATCTGGCAGCCCTGAGCTAGGGAAATTTTTGTCCAAAAAGGGAAATTTTAAGGGTTAGAAAGGGAAATTTCATTTTTCCCACCTGGCATCACTGCTTTGAAGTTCCTTTCCTTTGTTCTCTTGCGAACTCTGTGTTTAACGGCTGTGGAAGATTTCTTCTGCTTTTTGTGAATGCCAATTGAAAACTTATTCTTCGAAATAAGTATTTGTTTTTAATTTTGTTACCACAGTTCTCATTTTTTTATTAGGCCTATTAATTTACCACTAATTATAGTTTATTTTCAGAATTAATTTCAAGTAAGTATTTCTTTGAACGGGTAGTTTTGTTTCTATCATTGTCATATTCTATTATTTGTTAGGCCTTTTACGCGTAAACCAAGATTGTTTCCGTACTTCTGTTAAAAAACAGAGTCGGTGAAATACTTGTCAGTTGAAGGAGTACACGAGAGAGTGCTTCCGTCGCATATTTTGTTGTGTGGTTCTTGCCACAGTTACGTTTCTAGAATGAAGTGCCACTTTCCAGAGAAAACGGCTATTTTTTCCTGATTTGCCCATGGAGTTGAAAGATCTTACAGAGCTTGAATGTAGAATGATTTCTCCGCGATTACCGTTTATGCAGATACGAAAACTAGGAGTTGATCAGCAAAGAGGCATTCGCGGTAATGTCGTAAATGTACCAGTTTCAATCGACTCTTCTGTTTCAATTCTGCCCAGAGGCCCCACTGACACTCAAGTTATTCAAATTAAACTCATGAGGAAGAAGGAATATCAACATCACTATATGTTTGAAACAGTTCGTCCCAGAAAAATACTTTAAAATACTTTAAAGATTCTAATAACAACTCCTTTGTATTTGAAACATGAAGTTACAGTTCCAGATGAAGTGGCTTTGGAATTCAGCGAATCTAATAGTGTAAATTTCGTATCGAATGAGGAAGATATGCCAACTGAAGTAGAGCACACGCCCCCTGTTGGTACAGATCAACTAAATAATTTCGTATCGAAAGAGGAAGATATGCCAACTGAAGTGGAGCACACGCCCCCTGTTGGTACAGATCAACCAAGTAATTCTGCTGTAGAACCTCAACAAGCACCTGACAGCGACCAGGAATGGGACGAAATTGATGAAGAAACAGCATTGAACAATGGCAACAGTGATACCCTTTTGCTTTCATCTGAAGATCTAATTACGCCCCAAATTGAAAGTATTGCTTATGCTCCTGGAGAAGGGCAGACACCACAATCAATTCTTTATGATGAGGACTCCGAATACCTATCTTTCCCGAGTATTTACGCTGGCCAAGCTTTGAAGCTCCCAGCTAAGGCAACGTACACACAGCAAATAAAATGGGAGTTCAGATGCAGCGATAGGCGTTGTGCCTATAGTATTCCAAAAATATTTTATTCCTATGTTAAATTAGTATCGTCAAAACTACGGAGCGCTACTAATATTTGCATGAGGAAAACAAAGTCCAAAGCTGGCCAAGCAAACACAGCGGGAGCATTAACAGCGCCTGGAAGTTTGGATTCTTTGGTGAAACACGATGATGGTTACAAAGTTTTGGAAAGCGTCAGATCTTCCCCTGGCTATTTACAACAGCGTGAGAAAGATCTTCGGGCTATGGTTCGCCAACTTGGTAATCCTACGTGGTTCCTCACTCTGAGTGCCGCTGAGACGAAATGGGAAGAGCTTTTGGAGTCCTTGTGCGTCATTGCCGGGTACCCTCGAGAAACTGCGAAAGAATATGTAAAAACCTTGGCATTTATGGAGAGAGCTAAGCTTATCAACGAGGACCCTGTCACCTGCAGCCGATATTTTGATTATCGTTTGAGAGAATTTTTCAAGTTTCTGCGAAGCAAGGAGTCACCGATTGGAATCATTGATGATTACTACATTAGAATAGAGTTCCAAATGAGGGGATCACCACACGCCCATATTCTACTATGGAATAAAAACGCCCCACAATTGAGAAGCGATAACTCCAATCTAGAAGAGGTTATCATATTCATTGATTCCAACATTACCTGCTCGAAAGGGGATGGAAGTGAAAAATGGAACAACTTGGTCAAGCTGCAAACTCACAAGCATTCCAAAACCTGTCGTAAGAAGAACGATAGTGGACAGTCATCGTGTCGTTTTGGCATACCTTTTCCGCCAATGGGAAGAACCCTTATTTACGACCCTTCTAAGCGTGATGAAAACGAAAACGTTGAAGAGGTTGAAGCCTTAAGCAAATTGGTTCGAAATGCTATCGAGAAATTGAAAGTCGAAACTGCACCGGAAACATTTGAAGAATTTTTGGAAACGCTGAACATAACGGAAGAGCAATATATTGCAGCTATAACTTATCCAATTAGAAGGCTCACTGTCCTTCTGAAAAGGTCACCGCAGGAAATAAGAATTAATCCCTACAACAAGAAGATTTTGGAGTTATGGAACGCTAATATGGATCTTCAATACGTCCTAGACCCATACGCCTGTCTCATGTATATAGTTTCCTACATCGGCAAAGCCCAAAAGGGGATGTCACAGCTCTTGAGAGAGGCAATCAAGGAAGCGAAAAATAAAGGCAGTGGTATAAAAGAGAGATTAAAAGTTATTGCTAATAAGTTTATTCATTGTGAAGAAATTAGTGCCCACGAATGCTGTTACATACTACTTTCCATTCCAATTTGCCGGAGCAGTCGTGCTCATATTTTCATAAACACTTCACCCCCTGAAGAAAGGGTACACATTTTGAAAACACCATCTGAATTGGAATTATTGCCTGATGATAGTACTAACGTTTTTTCCGATGGAATCATCGAGCACTACATTGTGAGACCTGATGAACTGGAAAATCTCAGTTTAGCTGCTTTCGCCTCATGGTATGAGTTTTCTCGGTCCAAACGCAATAGGAGAACCCAAAATTTGAACGAAGATGAAGACCCAGAAATTGAAACGACTTCTGTGGAAACGTCTCTTGAGCTGAAAGATTCTTCAGGATACGTCAGGAAAAGGATGCAGGCCAAAGTAATCAGATTCAAAAAGTACAGTATGGTGAAAGATCTCAAAAACTACTGTCGAGTGGAAATGATGTTATTTTTACCTTGGCGTTGTGAGGAAACCGAATTGTTAGAAGCTAACGTGGAAGAAATTTACGAAGCCCATAAGCAGGAAATATCTGAAGCTAGAAGGGAATTTATAAGTGAAGTTGATGATCTGGATCTGGACCAAATGATTCAAGAAGTAAGAGAAAACCAACACTCAAATGACGTTCAAAATATTCAACCTATGATTGAACATTAAAAAGAGCGTGACAGAAGTTTTACATTGGATGACCCGCAATTTTTTGTCAACTCTCTTCAAGAAGCCGTTTGTGACATAACTTCTGATATTCAACAGTCTAGCGCTGCCGACTTCACTCCAACAATTACTCTTGTCAACAATGAAGAATATTACAGCATGCTTCGAAAACTAAATTTAAAGCAGCGAGAAATTTTCTACTACGTACTTAATCATTTCAAAACATCTCAAGAAGAACCTCTGAGGATTCTGATAACAGGCGGTGCTGGTGTTGGGAAAAGTCTCTTGATTCAAGCGATTTTTGAAGCCGTATCCAGGCATGAAAAGAATAAACCCGGTGCCGATCCATCACGATTATCTGTTCTAAGAACGGCATTCACCGGGAAAGCGGCTTTTAATATTGATGGTGTCACTCTTCACTCTGCCTTTAACTTGCCTACAAATCAATTTTCTGGCAAGATGAATCCTTTGGACAACGACACTTTGAACAGAAAAAGATGTTCACTTTTAGGCCTGAAACTTCTGATAATAGATGAAATATCTATGTGTGGAGCCAAAATATTCAATTATATTAATGTAAGAGCCCAACAAATCTTCGGATCTCCAAAGCATTTTGGTGGTATTTCAGTTGTTCTCGTGGGAGACTTCAACCAGGGGATAATTACACACTTATGCCCTTAAAAGAAAAGAACAACCCCCTATGCGGCCCTAATTGGAAGTCCACTGTGGGAGGAATTTAAGTTGTATGAGCTTGACGAAATTATGAGACAGAAAGATGACAAAATATTCGCTATGGCTTTAAATCGAATGTCCATGGGAGAGATGACACCCGCCGACGTTGACTTGTTTAGAAGCCTGGAAACATCTATTTCAAGGCCTCTACCTCTGGAAGCCCTTCATTTGTTTGCAACAAATGATGAAGTAAATGCGTTCAATGAATCAAAGTTATGTTCACGGAATGCTGAAAAGATATGCTCTGTCGCATTTGACTCGGCTACGGGTGACGCTAGCAATGAAATCAAAACAAGAATTCTTGAAGCCGTAAAAACCTTGAAACCCCAAGAAACCAGCGGTTTACCAAGAGAATTAACTCTAATGGTTGGTATCAGGTACATGATCACCAATAATTTGAACACCGCCGATGGTCTAGTAAATGGTGCAACTGGAAGGTTAAGAAAAATACAGTATGGTCAAAATCAAAAAGGTGAACAAGTCCCCGTTCGAGTTTGGATTGAATTTAACGATAACAAGACTGGAAAAGAGACTAGAGCCCAGTCTCAAGGATTAATGATAGCCAATAATATTAATGAATTATGGACGCCTGTTGAGAAGGTTGTCAGAAGTTTCACTAGACGTTCAGGACAAAAAACATCTACGTTTCAAGAAAGCAGTATCCTCTAGTAATTGGCGAAGCTATTACTGTACACAAGAGCCAAGGAGACACCTATTCCGAAGTAGATGTTCATCTTAATCAAAAGCGAAAGATGAAAAGGTCTCAGTTATACGTCGCTTGTAGTAGAGCCAAAACTTCAAACCGTTTGTTCATCGTGGGAAAGTTCACGGCGCCTAACCCAGTGGTTAAAAGTAAAGACTCTGTTGCCTTAGAGATGGAGCGACTTCGAAAAGATTGCCCGTTGATGCTACCTATTTTGGATCAAAAAAATGTCTATTTATGAGCATAACGTACAGTCTTTAAACTGTCATTTACAAGATGTAACCTCGGATCTCAAGATAATGGAATCGGATATGATATTTCTTGTGGAAAGCTGGGCCAAAGAAACTGACAATTTTAAAATTCCTGGATTTTCGGAGCTAAATGGTATATGCCTTCCTCGTCAGTCTCGACGAAAACCATATGGAGTATCAGCTTATATCAAAGAAACTGTAACTCACACCAGAATTCGTATGTACACTTCCGAACCAACAACAACCTCTCATATTGAATGCTTGTGGCTGGATGGATCGTTAAATGATTTACGCCTTTCTGTACTAGCAGTTTACTCTTCCTCAACTTGCAACATTCGCGACATAATATATGGTATTGGGAAATGCGTGGCGGAATATTATGATGAAGATATTCCCAGCGTCATTGTTGGTGACTTCAACATTAACCTTCTTGAGACATCATCTCTTGAAACCAAGAAGCTAATCGATTTCTTCTCTGATAATGGGTTTCAACTTTTACAAGGTCTTAACTTGAAGCAATCAACTGATGGTGGTACTCAACTGGATTTAGCATTTGGCGATGAGAAATTTTCCACCATTTTCAGCGCTAGTTATCGAGAATGTTACTATTCTTATCATAAAGGAATATGTTTACATTTTAAATAACCTAGAATCTAAGACTTCATGTGACTTCTCAAACCAATTTTTCAAATTTTCAATGATCAGCATTGTTCCGGATGAAACTAAAAGATCAACAGTTGTCTGGATGAAACTAAAAGATCAACAGTTGTCTGGATGAAACTAAAAGATCAACAGTTGTCTGGATGAAACTACAGGTCAACAGTTGTCTGGATGAAACTACAGGTCAACAGTTGTCTGGATGAAACTACAGGTCAATGGTAGGCTTGGGAACCTAGTTAAAGAAACCCATATTAGGTTTGGGATCCTAGTTAAAGAGACCCATATTAGGCTTGGGATCCTAGTTAAAGAAACCCAAATTAGGCTTGGCGCCCTAGAGAAAGATGCTCTCACTCGCAATAAAACATGATCTAATGTTATAATCATATTTTTTTAAGTAATTAACAGAATTCCAGATGAATCTACAAGTGCAACTTGAAACTTCAAGCAGAAACTTCTGCAGTAACAAGATGAAACTTCAAGATCTACATTAACAAGATGAAACTTCAACTACAAGGTCAATGGTGGGCTTGGGAACCTAGAGTAAGACACCCATATTAGGTTTAGGATCCTAAAAAATTAAGCCTACATATATGCTACAACATGAACGGTAGCCCAAATCGAAGTACTTGATCTACAATGTCCAGATTGAGCTACCTACAACTGTCAAGATCAACAGTGGGCTTGGGATCCCAGAAAAAGATACCCCTATTAGGCTTGGGAACCTAGAGTAAGAGACCCATATAAGGCTTGGGATCCTTGAGAAAGACACCCATATTAGGTTTAGGATCCTACAAAATGAAGTCCACATATATGCTAAAAGTTGAACGGTACTATGGTAGCCCAAATAGAACTACTTGATCTACAATGTCCAGATTGAGCTACCTACAACTGTCAAGATCAACATTGTACTTGAGAACCCAGAAAAAGAAACCCCTATTAGGCTTGGGATCCTTGAGAGAGACACCCATATAAGGCTTGGGATCCTTGACAAAGACACCCATATAAGGCTTGGGACCCTTGGCAAAGACACCCATATAAGGCTTGGGATCCTTGAGAAAGACACCCATTTACGTTTCAGATAATAGGAAAAAGAGGCCCCCCATATAAGCTGCAACAACAACATTAATCCAGATAAAACTAAGAAATCAGCACTGTTCGAGATTGAAGTAAGTAAAACTACCAGGTCAAAAATACATTATACTTGTAATAGAGCCAACACTGCAAATTCATTTTTTTTTCAATAAGGGAATCAAGGCCCCCCAACGAGGGAAGCATTTCCAAACTGTACAACTACTAATTTTTCAATTTAATTTCAATTAGTAAGAAAGTAGTCTAACAATTTTGATAAATAAACCTACTAATGTATGATTCTTACTCATTAGACAGGCTATTTGTTTTCTCTGGTATCAAATTTCAGACAACATGACTGAGGGCTAATTCTAGGCAATGGTTGTATATTGGTATAATAGTACAAACATTGAATAATTTTAGCCATCAGTCATATATTATGCTACAAATGTTACTTTTGCATTAAGGAAAAAGTCAAGAATTTGTTCATCGGACAGAAATTTGTTACTAATTTCATTAAACTGTAAACCAAGATCATACTAGATTGATTTTCTCATAATCGGAATATAATTTTATATTTAAATTAACAAAACCGTTTAAGTAAAAATAGCCGGCAAGAATAATTTTAGTACCCAAACACTACTATTATCCCACAAATATTAGGTTTGCAACAAGAATATCAACAAAATTGTTCCAATTCATAGGACAGAAGTTTGCTATTTACTTGTTTCATAAATCTATAACCCAAAATCATGCTAGATTATTTTAATTCATAATTGGAATGATATTTGATGTTTAAAAGAAGAAAAAAACCGGTAAAGTATATAGGCCGGGGTCACCTTACAATAAATTTAGCTAGCTCAGGCAAAACGTTAATATGGCCGGGGCCATCTTGTTATAAGATAATATTGCAAAATTAAAACCTAATTACTTAAGAGAAAGACATATACGATGATTTTACCTGTAAGATTTTTGCTGGCTTCACATTAAGTTTCGTCCAGGGATTTCTGTCTACGTAACTTTGAAGTAGATTTGGAACTAATCGTGGCACATTGTCAGCTCGGCGTTTGTCATCCCTCTCTTTTAATTCCACAATCTGCTTCCAACCAAATTGTATACCATTGTTTTGAAATAGTTTTGCTCTTGCAGGATCCGACGAATATAGCGCATTGATTAGGCTTTTTAACTAAGCATTATTCATTTGATGAGAATATATCAAAATAAGTATCTAAGTTATAAATAAATTACCTCATGCGATGGACATATGATCCAATGAATTTGTCTGCCTAAGCGATACGGATTGGGGAATGAGCGTTTAAACGCTACTTCGATATTGTCGGAATCGATTGATTCAAAGTAGCTAAACTGCCCTTCCAAGCCCACAGTCAATTTGATTAACGACAGATTGGCACTCGCTCCATCGCAAACAATGGCAGATATGTTGAAACCGCAAAACTGGAAGGACTTTATTACTTCAAACATACAGTGGAAGGTGAATTGAGTGTCTGCAGTGTTTGCTGTAGAAAAATATGGTCCAATTATGTCGTAGTTCGCAGTCAGATCTCTTCACAAAAATTGAAGCATGTAATTCGCTTTCGTAATGTCTTTTTCATCAGACATTTCCTTGTAAAGATCATCCAAGTACAAATAATCTTCTCTGGGCATAGCTAAACCTACAAGCTTGTGACTTTTGCTATTCCATACAACTTTGGCTGCGACCCGAACTTCGTCAAACACAAGAATTCCATCACTCTGCGGTTTTAACAATCCAAGAGAAAGCTGTTCTTCAACAAACATGTCATAAATATTCTTTTGCTCTTGCAAATATTTCATGTTAATTCCGGGCTCGTCAAGATTTTTGGACGTTTTCCTTTGAATGGAACGCCACGAAGGGAGGTTAAGGATTTTGAAGCTGCGAAGGGCTTCATTGGCTGCTTTACTTCGGCAAGCAACTGCTAGAGCTGCAAAATTTAACATCCGTGAAGGTTTTCCCCTTTACTAAGAAATGGTTAGAAACGTACCAATGCGATAAGTCACTAGGCTCCAACGATTTCCTTTTTTACCAGGAGCTGAACAAAGTAAAAGGCTTATTGATTTTAAATGATTAGCGATAACACAATAGGGAGCTAACAGTTCTGACCCTGAAACGTCACACCCTTCTATCTCTTACTGGATTTTCATCCCCCCTAACGGTTGGAAGCAGTATTCTACGCGCAAAAATGCCAACCAGAGAGGGGCTGCGTGACGTCAGACTATCTCTTCCCCTTAGCCAGTTGTTAGCTCCCTATAGTTTAAGCCACCGATAAAAATCGTATGTCGCAATCCCACGTGAAATGGAACATTTGGTTGTAGATGGGCTAAAACTCTACGTTCAGCGTCGCGTAGAAGTTCAGGGGTATTAGTTCCCTTTGGACCGTTCATTTCCTTAACAAATTTTTGAGAGGAATACTGGAGATCGTCTCAGACGCTAGCGTCCAATGTACGATTTTTATTGGTGGCTTAAACTCTAATGGTTATGAAATAAAACCATACCATTTCTAGTTTGGTCAGCTTCATATTCTACTTTTTCTTTTTCCAAATGCATAGCACAGTCTTTCTCCCAGATTTCCCTAAGCTTCTTTCGTCTCTCTTTATTCTCTAAGGTCTCAGAGCCCAAAGCATCATCAAGCGCAGTAGAGAACTGGTTATTTATGGTAGATGTTATCTGTTTCATCTCTTTGTGTTGCTTCGATTTTAAAGATATTTGAAGCGCCCTAAGTTTAGCTTCAATTTTGGACGTTTTTGCCTTTAGGTTTTGAAATCGAAAACATTGTCTAAGCTTCTTCCTATTCAAACTTTGAGGTGATAGGAATTTCTCAGGGATTGTGGATGAAGGGTTCATTTTTCTTTTTCGGCTGGGTGATTTGTTGGATTCTATCCTTCTCTTTAGACAGAGTCTCACGTAGGTCATAAGATTTTTGCAAGCAGTGCAGACGTTTTGATGTGGCCCATTAGCGTTTCCTGGTTTTTTAAACCAAACTGGACAATCCAACGAAATTAAATGCTCCTTTGGGTATAAATGCTTCACAAGCTTCTTAGGGGGTTTAACTAGTTTCGGTATAGTTTCGATAGATTCTTTTCCAAGCCCCTGACAAAGTACGTAATCTTTCGAAGAAAACTCAAACAGTAGTTGCGACACCACATCTGAATCCAGTTCTTCACCTCTCAGAACACAAACCTCACGAACTAGCCCTTTGAAAACCACCTGAAATTTCAAATACCCATCCCAAGAAAGCACATATTTCGCAGCCTCGCAAAACAAATCAGGCTCATAATCATCCTTTCTAAAAACTTCGATAAAACGCTGTCAATATAAAAACAAAACAAGCTCATTTTAATAAAAGCAACCCTAGTATGATAATCTAAGGAAATAACTTTACCAGCTTAGGATTCGAAGATTTTCTTTCGGCCCAAGTTAACGATGGAAATGAAGAGACCAAGGTCTTAAATTGATTGGCAAAACTAGCGTTGAATTATTCTAATTGACAACTCAAAATACAATCTGTCTATTTTAAATAGGTTCTCATAAACTTTAGATATAAAAATCGTATAATTACTAAATGTTTTCTTTTTAAAAACATACCTGTGACTGGTAGGACTTAATATTTTTCTTCACTACAATCTGGGAAGCTAAAGATACTGACTCGTTAAGCCTTTGCACACAATCATAATCGTCGAACGCTTTATATGTTGAAACTTTCTTAGTTTGCGATCCTGCATTTTTCCTCGAAATTGATGCATAATAATTATACTGAGTACCCTTGTTTTGACTCATTTGTATAAATACTAACTAAAATAACCCGAAAATTAATCCGTGCCGTACTCTTAACTCGTATAATGGTATAAGCATCAGCGTCGTTGCGCGCACTTCCGCCTTCCCCACTCCCCGGTATACGGACTAAATACCCCCAAGACAAAAGACCCCCGGTCATAATCCCCCCATTTTTAATAACGTACAAAATCCCCCCTCTCTCAAGACAAAATCCCCCGGTCATTTTCCCCCCATCGTAGTTAAGAGTACAAAATCCCCCCACCCTCTAGACAAAATCCCCCCACCCTCTAGACAAAATCCCCCACCCTCTAGACAAAATCTACCCACCCTCTAGACAAAATCCCCCACGCTCTAGACAAATTCCCCGGTCATAATCCCCCGACAATAAAAAATACAATATCAATATTATCTAAAACACTGGAAGCCTCAGCGATCTGGTGGCGTAGTTAATTAATTAGCTGGCACCTTTCCCAAAATATTTTCCTATTAATTAGCTGGCACCTTTTCCAAAATATTCTCCTATTAATTAGCTGGCACCTTTTCCAAAATATTCTCCTATTAATTAGCTGGCACCTTTTCCAAAATATTCTCCTATTAATTAGCTGGCACCTTTTCCAAAATATTCTCCTATTAATTAGCTGGCACCTTTTCCAAAATATTCTCCTATTAATTAGCTGGCACCTTTTCCAAAATATTCTCCTATTATTTAGCTGGCACTTTTTCCAAAATATTCTCCTATTAATTAGCTGGCACCTTTTCCAAAATATGCTCCTATTAATTAGCTGGCACCTTTTCCAAAATATTCTCCTATTAATTAGCTGCCACCTTTTCCAAAATATTCTCCTATTAATTAGCTGCCACCTTTTCCAAAATATATTAGCGACCAACAAGGGTATGCCTTTTCCAAAATGTTATTTTTTACATTTGTTGGGGGGAATTTGTCCTGGGGCTGGGGGGAATTTGTCCTAGGGCTGGGGGTATTTTGTCTTCATCATCCATTCGGGGGAAATTGTCCGGGGGATTTTGTCTCCTACCTGAGGGGATTATGTCCTTTTCTTCTCTAATGGGGGGATTATGTCCGGGGGATTATGTTCCGGGGGATTATGTCCTACATTCCCACTCCCCACACCTAAGAAAAGTAGATCGGCTACCTCGTTATTGGTTGAAATAGGAAACGTAGGGCCCACGTGAAGATCATGCGTCACTTGATTAGGGCGAATCAAAATTCAATACAAAGAATACATAGAGTGTGCTACATTTAGGGAGACGTTAGTGGTCCAAATATTGTATGGTCGTTCTCCGACAAACTCTCATTAACCAAAATGCATGTACAACCGCCGAATTGTCATACTTATCTACGATAAGTTATAAACTTATGCTTTAAGGGTATACCTGAATTACTCATTTTCTTTTTGATGGCTTGTAAATAGTTTTCAGATTCAAAGGCACTGAACTTGTCGAGTGACCCATATGTTTCAACATCATTAGTGAGGTGATTTAGGCAATGAACATTGTAGGAAACTAAATGTCTACCGTATATCAGTCCAAAGCTTTGGACGAAGTAACCTAATAGTTCTCTTGCGAACTCTATCATCGAAAATGACAGAACTGTGGATGCTAAAATCCGAATCGCCACATGAAGGCAAATATAGTGGTCATAATATTTTTTGGGAAGTACATCTGCTAAAACTAAAGGTCCCGAGTACAGCAAAAACTGTCTAAATTCAGTGGCTTTCCGATAATTAATCTCTGTTAGAGACCGCGGCTTCCTAACAAACTCAGAACAAGTAACACCAGAAAGTGATAGTAGTCTTAAAGATACTTCCGTTATCTGAGCGGGCCTCAATTTAAAGGTGGTATTATTACCTTTAATCCATAATGTTAGCAGCTTAAGCATAACCCCAAGGCAAACCAGATGCATATAGTCTAATGGAAATCCTGATACCATTTAAAGTTCGGTATTTCTTCCAATATCGAATAACCTACATGGTGTTTTTCCTGAGACTTAGCTCGAAAACTTTCATTTGTTCTAAGCGGTGCATTAATCTGAGGAAAACATAATCTTCCTTCCAAATGTTCTCCTCTAACCTTACATTTATCGCAACCAAAATAACCAGAATGACCTTTCGTTTGGCAAATGAAAGAACGCGCAGGGGTGTCACAAATAAGCCCCGAGATTTTAAAAGGAAAAGAAATATTTCCATCTCTAATGCCTTTTTCGTGAAGCAACTTAACTTCTTCTACAAAACGAGATAGAAAGGAATTGCTATCATGTGGCTTAGAACTTCCTTGGTATATACCAATTATAAAAGGCTTAGCATTTTTAACAGAGTTCAGCATGCCTAATATAGGCCAAAACTGACTATTCGAGCTATTTGTGATTAGTAATCCATCAATATTTACTAATATTTCTACACTGTCAAGGATTAAAGCATTTTTCTTAATCGAGTGAATAACCCCAGATTCAAGCCCGAAATGGAAATACCCTCCAGGCGAAATTCTTTCTTCATTTAAATGTCTAGGAGTACCTAACAAGGAACGATAGTCGTCAGGCAAATCTTTATGGCAGTCTTGGGACTTAAGCAATGATAATAACTTGTTTATAGATAATTTACTAACTCTATTTTCTGCTGCCCATTTTGCTAAACTTAAACGTAAGCTATGGTTGTTTTCTACATTTTCGCCGGTGCATAATTGTTCTTCACTATCAATCTCAATGTTCATGGGATTATTCTGCACCACATCACTTATGTTTTGATGGTTTGATGCAGTTAATTCAACCTCTACAACATCATTACGATCGATATTTTCAGAAACATTGTCCTCAAGACAGTCCTTATCGTTAATTTATTCATCATCAAAGCGCACAACATAATTTTGGCATAAGTCTGTGTCACGTAGAAAAGTTTGATTTAATTGGTTTTGAATAATTCTTGACCGTTGACGAGCAGAAATAAATCTGGGTCGCTTAGTCTTTTGTCTAGAAGACATGTTTAAGAAACTTTAAACCAAAACGAATATTTTAACAAAAATGTAGCAATTTATAATGTTCAATTTGTTAAATTCATAACAAAGTCCCGAAGCTATGACGGACGCCATTTTCCCTCGCTTCTCAATTATTCAAAAACTATGTTTCGGCGGACGCCATTTTTTTCCGAGTTCTATTCCCTCTTAAAGGGAAGGTGAAGTGGAAAATCAAGTGATTTTGCATCGATTATACTTCTATAAGACCAGCCTACATAGCGAAACATTCAAGAAATACTTCCGAATGATTTGAAAATTCAACTACCTGAATATTTTTTTAAATATGAAAGATTATATTTTTATTTTATATTAAAGAGTTAAAAAAATTGGTATCCGTGTTTCAGTTAAGCTTTGATATTGACATCGGTTAATTTACGATATCGGCTAACGATCCTATTCTGTTTATAACATCAAATCGGAACTTCAAGTGTCACTAGACAGTATATTACTTCAAAATCGAGAGTTAGAAACTTTAAAACCATCTCAACTGGATATCCGTGGATAAACTTATCATTATATGTGCTAATGTAATAAGATAATTTGATGAAGCGGCTCAGTGAACGTTGGGCAATGGCCTCAGAGTTTTGCTTGCAATGGTCAAGCTAAAATTCCTCACTTGACGCAGTCTTCTAAGGAGCTATTAGTAAAATAATATATTACGAACAAAAATGGTCTCACTAAGACCACAAAAATTATACTTAGCTTGAAAAATTAATATTTAAATCAAAGTAGAAAATTCAGTGAAGCAAAGGCTTAGAGCATTAACGTCGGCAATGAAAATACGAGATTCCCGGCGTCGTCCCGCGTACGTAATATAAGACTCCCGGTCTACCGTAAAATCTGGCGCGTTTAGACCAGAGATCTCTCCTTCGTTTATTCTCAGTATCATCTTAAGCTAAAAATAAGAGGTTCCCTACGTACATAATTTGCGATCCCCTGATAACGCGCGCGGTCTCTAGAGCCGCGCCAATCTCCCCTTAGTTTATTCTCAGTATCATCTTAAGTTTAAAATACGAGATTACTAACCCGCACCCCGCGAGAGCGCTCGGCATTCGAGGGATCAGGCACTGGCGTATTCCTCCGGTTTTACCTTTTTGGTGGTTTTAATGCGGTAAATTCGGGACATATGCCTTTAATCCGTTCTAATATTGAAATAAAAACTGTAAAAAGTAATCCCGAGTGTATTTCCGCGTTAAACGGCGTTATACGCTTCCCATCTTAAACCCTCAGAAAGACTTTATTACAGAGTGGTTTCTCCCTCGTCAAATTTTCCGTATGGAGTAATATTTTGCAAACGCCATCTAGATGTCGTGTGCAAAATAATAAATGACCATTCGTGGCCACTAAACACAAAAATACAAAATATATACAGTAAAAGCATTGTTAGCAATCTTAAAGTTTGGTTCGACAATTGGAAACTCATTTCTCAAAAGGGATTAAATGCTAAAAATGGGGAAGGTTTGGTTTTGTAAAATTCTATTTGATAGGGGTTCCCAAGATCGGAGACTGAGACAAGGTCCAGGCCCGCCGTCTCCATGTAGAAGAAAGTGGTGATTCAAACAGAGATAAAGGTCGCTAAATGTGTATGGTGGCGACTACCTGTCCAGCAGGTCGTCCCCTCTCAATACAAAAATATAAGGGCCAAAAATCTATTTAATCAAAAATTAATAGAAAATGTAATCCTGTGACCCTAATTCTTTTTTATAACTACTTTCTCTGCAAGATTAAGAGACTCGTTAGTAGTAAGTTACCACACTTTTAGGCATGCAAGTTAGCCAACAATGATCCAAATTTGCATAATTCAGAAATCCCACTTTTGACTATACAAATTAGGATCTAAATTTGTTTAATTCAGAGATCCGACCTTAAACATGTAAATGAACCGAAAATGATTATAATTTGCATAATTCAGAATCCCACGCCTGTCAATCAAATGCGAGTCACGTGTGAGTCACGTGTAGTGTTGTGACGTAGGTAAAATTTGTAAGATATATCAGCAACAGTGGTTGAAATTATATTAGTTCGGGACAAAACGTAAAGCTATAATGAACTGGGAAAAACTACGGCTCGAAACTTTTAAAGATTACCCCGTTAGTAATATAAGACCGTCAGAGTTTGCGAAACATGGTTTTTATTATTTAAAGAAGGGCGACGCCGTTAAATGTTTTTATTGCGATATAACATTACATAGTTGGAAAGCTAATGATAAAGTAAATGAGGAGCATCGGAAATATTCCTCGGAATGCCCAATTGTGAAAGGGTTTTCGACATGCAACATACCCATACATTGTTCTATCGATGAGATAGGTAGAGATGTACCACCAACGGAGAAATACGTTTCAACTACAAGCAAATCCAAGACTGAAGAATATTGTAATAATCGATGTTGCACGCAGCGTGTTTTTTAGGTTGTAAAAGAAAATGTCTGTTTAGGTGGGTTATTACTTATCCTTCCCATAACTGTACCTGTAGGACTTATTTGTGGAATGTTATCTATGAACCCAGGAGTAGCGCTTCTTGGTTTTTATCCTGTACTCTTACCTATTTTAGATCAGAATTTTTTTAAAACAGGATTGTGTCAATGGTGTAAAAAACAAATCAAAGGATGAAATAAATTTTTTAAAAAACAATGTTTATTTGTATTGTTTACATCACGATTAAATTCTGCGATAAACATTCCAAAAATTTGGAAATAAATTTAAAAAGCGTGTTTCCATCTGTTCCAAGTCTTGACGATGATAATAATCAACAGCGTCTTTTGAAAATACATTAAAAGTGGGGTCATACGCTAATATTAGGTTTCCATCTCTATCTCTATCCTCCAAAATATCTGGAAGATATGGAGATCTTGTAATGAGAGTAAATTTATTTTTAAACTTTTCGAAAGTGAAAGTTAAAAACATTAAAGAATACCTATATCTATGCAATTCTTCAATAACTACGTTAATATATAATAATTTTAACAAATTAATAGTATAACTAATAGGTGTAATAATATATATATTCCAGGGGGTGTCATTGTATTGTCTGTTCTTTATGATCAAACTAGTGTTGAATTCATATAAAAGTTTTATAATTGCAGTATTTAATACCGATTCAACACTAGCTTGATCGTGACAAACGTATCCCAGAACGTGCGCTGCTGCATTCGAATCTTGACATTGATCAAGTTCATTAGGGTCGTATTTATGTATACTTCCTAGTTTACATTCCGTACTAAAAACGTAGCGTCCACAATTTCTGGTGTCGATAGAGGTCCATTCAAACCATTCACCATTTCGTAAGCGGGGAGATACACTTCGATAGTAAGATACTTTAACGATGTTGTTAGCGCACAAGTTTTTAAACATTTCGCGACGTACAAGTTGATTAATGACATGCTTCGATATTTGATTGTTTCCTTCAAACTTTATACGATTGTTCTCAATTTCGATCAAACATAATGTACCTAATCGAGGTATCGCGTTTGCACCTTCTGATTTAATACTAATAGGTTTGTAACACACGTAACTCGAAAACCGATGATTTATATTTTTACGCGATTCAATACCAAAAACGTTCTCCATTTTTGTGAATTTTTATTTTCACCAAAAAGGTAAAAGATGGTTCACTATCTTGTAAATTATAATTGACAGCGTTCTTTCTGGGGTTAAATTCTGCTAAAATAATTCCAAAAACTTGGAAATGAATATAACATTTTTTGTTCTATTTTTTGCAACTCTAGGCGTGCATAATCAATAGCGTCTTTTGAAAATACTTTAAAAGTGGGGTCATATATTAAACCGATTTTATCTCTCAAAATTCTTGGAATATTTTTAGATTTTGTAAAGAGATTAAATTTTATTTTCATTTTTTCGAAAGTGAAAGTTAAATCCATTAACGAATGATTAAATTTATGCAATTCTTCAATAACTACGTTAATATATAATAATTTTATCACATTAACAGTATAACTAATACGGGGATCACCATTAATATAATAGAAGTAATCATCATTGCCATTTTTATCCTTTATGATCAAACGAGTGTTAAATTCATACAAAAGTTTTATAATTGCTGTGTTTAATACCGATTCAACACTCGCTTGATCGTGACACACATACCCTAAAACGTACGCTGCTTGACTCGAATGTTGACATTGATCAAGTTCATGAGGGTTGTATTTATGTAAACGTCCTAGTTTACACTCCGTAGTCAAGATGTAACGTCCGCAATCCCTGGTATCGATCGAGACTACATCTCTCCAAAAATCATATCGGTTACGAGATACTTTAACAATGTTGTTGATCCACAAGTTTTTTAACATTTCACTCTGTACAAGTTGAGCAATAGCATACTTCGATATTCGATTGTTTCCTTCAAACTTTTTACGATTGTCCTCAATTTCGATCAGGCATAACGTACCTAACCGAGGTATCGCGTTCGCAGCTTGTGATTTAATACAAAAAGCTTCGCCACACGCGTAACTCGAAAATCGATAATTTATATTGTTACTTGAACCAAAAACCATGTGATGCATGCATTCTCCAAACCCGGAATCCATTTTTTTTTGAATTTTTATTTCACTAAAAGGTAAATGATGGTTCACTATCTTGCAAATCCTTACCAATCCCAATCTTCACCTTCAAGTTCTAGGAAAGATGGATTGGCATTTTGAAAATCTTCGTAAGATTTATAGGTGGCATTCTTTGAAAAAATCACTTCATACACGTTATCAATGGATACATTGTCACGAAAGTGACCGGTTTTACAAAAAGAGTATCGAACCTTAAAAAATGTATCCCTAAATCTAGACAGTGTATTTGATAAGGATGATTTAGAGTAATTGCCGAACCGTAAAGAATCGATTACAACACTAATATATAACAGCTTCAAGAAATTTGAGCTGAAGCTGTTAGATGTTGCGTAATTCTTGCGAAATGGGTTTTTATACGTCAGCGTAGAGTTGCATTCGTAAATGATTTTAACAATCGCCGTGTTAATTACTGCTTGAACAGCCTCACTGTCGTGACAAACGTATCCCAGAACGTAGGCCGCCTCTTTTCGATGTTGACAACGCCAGTTTTGTTTGTTATAGTACTTATGAATCCGACCTAGTTTACACTCCGTTGTAGGGATGTAAATACCACAATCAACCGTATCGATTTGACATAATGAGTCAACTGTACAGAAAGTGACCCAAGATAGTTCTACAACATAACTCTCCCGCTTGTTTTTCAAAATTTCTTCGCAAACGAGTTTTCTAATCACTGTGTGAGTTATTTTATACTTTCGCGCAAATTTCTGACGATTGTCTTCAATTTCGATTAGACATAACGTCCCTAACCGAGGTACGTTATTTTTACAATCATGTTCAATAATATTTTTTTCATTAAAATTGTACGAATAAATTTCTCTCTTTTTTTGGGGAAGCTACACAAATAATAGTTTGGTTCCTCTTCACTGTCCCAGTATGAACACTCTTTTTCTTGGCGTTGAGCTTTGTAACAAAACTGGTTACAATTGATACAAAAAAAACTATTGTCCAGAATCGCGTAAGCGTTTTCAATATTGGTGATTAAAACTTTACCGTATTGTTTATAAATGGCTTTTTTAAATTTTTCACAATTATTGTTAACGCAGTAATGAATTTCACCACCAATAGATGAGAAACTAGCAATATCGTCTTTTTCACAAAAAAGACAGTTTAGATCCTGACCACTCTGTAACTCAGTTTGGCCTGTGGTATTTAATTCCGAAAATTGTTTTTCATTCAAGTCTGTGAAAAGTAATAATATCTTATAAGAAACACGCACGTTGTGAGGGCCTCTTTTAAAATTATACATTTATAATATGCACCCTTCTTAAAACGACTGATAAATATTTTTCGATAGGGACGCTCATTAATATGGACCCTTCTTTAAAATCGTTAATATATAAAAAACCAACAGTTAAATATATTTTTCTAAGAAAACCAGGGGATGACCTCGACGCTCATTACAAATTCCTAACTAGACTTCTTAAGCTAACAACCTTGAAAATTTCGTATAAAAACCGAACGGATTTCAAAGTTTCACATCATAACGCAAAAAACTTTTAAGTTTGAAAATATCTTCAAAGTCTAGAGTACTACTAGAAAAATGTGTCCAGCAAAATCTTTTGACTCAAACGCTCTTCAACCGGTTGAGGAATTGTAAGTTATTTTAGCTAGCAAGTTAAAATTATTTTTTAATACCGGATCTATTTTATATATAGCGCTTTACCCCAACTCTGGGGTATCGATGATGAATTGGAAGTAGAACCAATCATCATCCACGAGGAGCATGATATCCCAGATGGAGTGGAGGAGGAAATAAACGAATTAATCGCGAGTATTGATATGTTCGCCGAAGCGGACGACCCGGATGTGGTCTCTACCGAATCATCTTCGGATGAAGAAACGTAAGGTTTTAAATAAGTTTGAGGAATTGTAAGATACCTAACAAGAAATTTTTAAAACAGCGAAAGCGAAGAACTTTACAACGCAATGATTCAAGAATACCCATGCATGCAAATTGATTTAAAGTAAAGCAAAATAAATTATCTAAAAATTAATAAACTAATACATGTTTTTACAGTCTTAAATATCCCTATCCTACATTGTGTTCTTGTTGTTTTTCCACCGAATTTAATTCTCATGTCATTTTTCGTACTATTGAATCCCGCTATATATTATACTTTTGCGCTACTCCTAATTGCCCTCTTTTCCAAACTATCATCTGCCTTACCTGGGATCAGTCTAATTTCTATCCAATTAACATTTTCCTAGACACCTATTTCCTTTCTAAATATAAAGCACACCGTCTTCCCCTATACGAAAAAGATCTACAAATTGACTTAAAGTAAGTTGGAAATGAGTCTTATTGTATATAAAAAACTAATTTTAACCTATTTTTACAGTTCTACCTACGATATTCCTACTCGCTGCCCTATTTGTTATTGCCGTACTCCAAACCACTACACTATCAGGGAAACTGTCTGCGTTCCGGAACGACGTACAACTGTCTACAAGCTCTACTTCTGTCCTATTCGAGAGTGTCCTTTATATCAACATCTCATCTGCTTCTCCTATCATCAAAAATATTATCCTGTTCATATTTTAAATAATTCTCATTTCTGTTTTCTTATTGATCGTAGACGCTTACCTAAATTATTATCTCAAATTAATTCTCAATAAAAATATATATATTATAACGAAACTTGTCTCTTATCTTTTTATATTAAGCTTAAACACTCTATAAGAATCCCCTCTCTTAAACAACCGTAGTACCAAACATTGCTTAAAAAAGTAGTTAACCTTGAGACAACGCCCAATAATAATTCTTTTGAAATAGTAGATATCTCGGGGAAAACTTTATCATTTTCTTTTAACGCTTCATCCGAGAAAGTCTTTTAAAAAACATGGGTCTCCCAGAAGATAATCCTCAGCCGCAGTTACAGGAGATGGACTCTCTGTAAGCTAAAAGTTTACTAGTTGTTTTTAAGTTTCTAGTTTCTTAAGAGTGTTTTTTATAGAACCCAAGTGCCGTTAGAAATTACCGCAGCTTTAGCGGTAGAAAGGGCATCTGCAGGGTAAGTGATATTTTTACCATTAAAAAGTATAGTTAAGTAAAAGTAGCTATGTATTTTAGAATCTTCGAAACTTCTTCATACGCATTCGTACCGTGTTGCGTTTGTAAAGGAAGAGAGGTTTCTGAAATCGATAGAAATATTTCAAAGGCTTTCTATTGTAGAACTCTATCCTGTCCCCGATATAATAAGATAGTGGGTATTTGCATCCCCGTTTTTAGGTTTAATATTCATTACCCCTGTCGCGGCCATCCCGATGATTTTAATACGGCATTTATGGAAATGTTTGATTATCCTTTAAATGTTTAACTCTTTTTCTAAAAAAAAATATTAACTTTTTCCAAATATATACCATTTATTATTGTTGTATTTTAATTTTACATGTTATTAAAAGATTTTTTAAAATTCAATTAAACAGTACGAAATCATTTGTTGAATGCTTAAAACACATTGAATATTTTGAGGATTACGTAAATTATTTTCGAAAGATTTTAACAGATCGGTTAAATTTAACGTGCTGCAAAATGCGTGTAAGGTAGTTTTATACTCGCGTTTAACATCCAATAGTTTTTTTTCAAAATCACCCAAAAGAATTCGAAAGGTGAGTAGCATATTTTTTATGAAAATTCTTTGATTAATAATAAAGTTAATATGGGTTGAAATAAACCCGTTCACGGGGTCTTGCATAATAAGCGCAAATACTTCGGGTTTAATTGTCACTGGAACGCTTTCGTCATACGTAAAGACAAGACCCAAATTCGTAATAGATATATAGATGTTCTGACAACGACAAAATTTAATTGACGATTTCTGCATACAGGCCGCGAATTCAGATTTACGTTTGTTCAAGATGTACCATATTTTATACGGTATTAAAATAAAGTTTCCACTTTCAACAATAACTGTTGGTTCTACGTCTCTTCCCCGCGGACAAACAGTTACCGTTACACCGCTTTTTGTTAAGTGTAAGTTCAAATCGCGAAACGTAGCCATATTTTTATAAAAATAGTATTACTCACAACACATCACGGGTATTTTTATTCAGGAACGAGCAGTGCAGTTTCAAACATTTACTTTCGATTGACTTTCCTAACAAAAACTCGGGGTCTTTTTATAGTAAAATATCTCCACTTAAAAATTCCATAATATTACCCTTAAGCGATAGAAATTCTTATACCTGATAATTACGAGAAATTAAAAACCTTGGGAGAATTCACACGTGATTTTTGAAAGTATAATTATCTACGAGAGAGAATGTTTTTTTTTTTTTTTTTTTTAAGTTTTTGACCCTTCGACCTTTTTCCAAAAATATCATCCATTTTAAGATCGGAGCACCTTTCCCCCGAAAAATCCCTGTTTAAATTCCCACACTTTTTCGTTTTTTATAAAACCATTAAATACCAATTAAAGCTTTCCATCTGTGTAGGACGTGTATTGGAAAGCGTCTTTAGCCTTCTACATAAACTCCACCCAAATCGAAGCAAAAAATACTTCTCGGTAATTACACCCAGGTGCATCGTATAAAAAAGCAATTATTTTTTTGATACAATGTAATTTAAAAAATATATTTGATAACCTAGGGGAATTCAGGTGTTCCAATCGTATATCTAATATCATTAAAAAGTATACCCGCAGCCAGATAAAAAAAGCAATTATTTTTGATACATTGTAATACAAAAAATATATTTTACAACCTAAAAGTATCATTAAGTATAATTAACGACTAGAATTCTCGGTAAATTACTTTTAAAAAATATATTTGATAACCTAGGGGTATCCAGGTGTTTGAAATCGTATATCTACCCATGATTAAAAAGTATACCCGCAGCCAGCAATTATTTTTGTTACATTGTATATACCTAGGGTATCATTAAGTATAATTAACGACGAGAATTCAAAATATATTTTATAATCAAGAGGTATCATTAAGTATCATTAACGACGAGAATTCAAAATATATTTTATAACCAAGAGGTATCATTAAGTATCATTAACGACGAGAATTCAAAATATATTTTTATAACCAAGAGGTATCGTATAATTATCCACGAGAATTCTAACTTTTAAAAATTTTATAGAGGCTATAATTATCTACGAGAATTCCTATCGTAATTATTACTGGGAAAAAATATTTTTAACCGTATAATTAAGCGTTCCCCGCGCGCTAGCGCGCGGGGACGCCGTGTGTCACCCCCCTCCCCCGGGGGCGGCGGGGACGGTGTATATAAACTCTCGGGATTTTCGGATATTTCATTCGTTCTTCACTCGACGTTCGTTATGGCATCTTCACTCGGTAAGCGAAAACTTAATATATCAGATGATGAAGAGGAAATAGATATTTTTGAGCAAATTAAAAACGTTAAAGAGGAAAATACTATCGAAAAAACCGGCATTGTCCCTCGATACGATATTAAACGAGGTTTAGCTAGTTACGTGACTTCATTACCAGCGTCGCGTGACGATTTTTATTTCGATATTCAAATATACAAGTACGAGGATATAAAAGATAGAGATAATAAAGATATTTGGCAATGCGATGGAAGAAGATTAAGATTTGTCGCGTCTAAAGATAGCGTCGAATGTAAACAAATTCGATCTATCGTGAACAAGATCGCCAAGCATATCATCGATAATCCCGACAAGATCACGAAAAATTATTCGTTTTTTAACAAAAACGATTAATTAATCAATATGGAATCCCAATATCTATTACTCGTATATCTATTAACGTATTTATATATATACTATATATCCAATATATCAATTACTACTACTATTTAATATAAAAAAGAAGACAATTATTACGTGGTTGATGGGATGGATATGAGACTCGAAGTTAACAGATTATCAACGTTCAAGATATGGTCTGTCGAAGGTATTAGCGTGGATGACATGGCAGCCAGCGGTTTTTATTGCATTAGCCCTAAAACCGTTCGTTGTTTTTCTTGCCTTACCGCCTTGACTGGATGGAGAGCCGACAATCATCCAATGGCTGTTCATGGCTACGAACAACCGTTATGCAGATTTATTCTTGGGGAAGGAAAGAGGTGTGGAAACGTTCCCATCGCTGGACGTAATTTTTTCGAGGAAATTGAAAGGGACTACTCGGGACCGGAAAATCATCCCACCAGAAAACAACTAGCACCTTGCCCACACATGTTACAAGCCAGATTCGAAATCGATTTAAAAGAAAAAGAAGAAAAACGAAAAAAAAATAAATAAAACTCTAAACAGTTTGTTAAATTTACTCATTTAAAGATGAGTAGTTCGAGCGATTCCGAAAATGAAGAACCGCTAAATTTAAGTGTTAAAGCTAATCCTAAACAATTTTATACTTGCGAAAAAATATTAGATAAAAAATCTCGAAAATACAAATGTAATCAAGTAGAATGTAAAATTAAATTTAAAAATTTAGAACGTATTAAATTAACCGAAGTAAACGAAACGTTTGTTAGTATAATTAATTCCATACTCTTTGAATTATTACGCAACCAGCAAGGATATAATAGAGTTAGATTTTGTATTCGTTCGGATGAGTTGGATAGTCCGATAAATTTAAGGTTTATGAATATTAATGAATTAACGGCTGAAAGAGTAATAGGAGCTATAAGTCAAGTTGCGCAATCAAATCGAAATTTCCATTTACAAAGCTCTTTAGTTTTTGACGTTATTTTTTTACATTGCGACGTACCCGTTGGACGTCGATCAAAATCATTAAAAAATAGAAATATAGTAATTTTGGATACGTTTATAAAAACGAGTCCAAATTATATTTACATTGACAATACCGATAACTTATGTTTTGGAAGAGCTTTGGTGATAGGAATTTATTTGGCTGATAAGAGATTCGAAAAGAATACGAATGAAAAGTATCAAACAACGAACGAGTCAATTAATTATTTAGAAAGATAAAAAAATGTAATCACCCCCTCCAAAAAGAAAAAGCGGAGCAATTATATAAAAACGCTAATATTTCTCCGGATACCGTTAATTTATTAGATATTCAAAATTTTCAAACTTACTTAAACGAATATCAAATTATTATATTCAGAGCTGATAATTTAGAAAAATATTTTGTCGGACCTTTCAAGGAAAAACAAATTTTTCTATTGTTAGTTAATGATCACGTGCATGTAGTTAAGGAATTGCATACAATGTTTGGCGGTATATCTTATTGTTCTAAATGCTTAAAAGTATTTCACGGAACTAATCAAAAGAATAATCACTTTTGCGAAACTCGAGTTAAATGTAGTAGATGTAGAACTTTAAATGTATTCCACGAAGATAAACTAATTAAACCTGTTAAATGTCGAAAATGCCATCGTTATTTTAAAGGAGAAGAATGTTTGAATTTTCATATATCTAACGGAACGTGCGATAACTTTAAAAGGTGTTTAAAATGCGGACTAGAACTGAAAGAAAAACACTCTTGCTCGAAACCATGTAAAAACTGTTTACGCGTACACGAGAGGAACCGTTGTTACGTTATGCCTCTTTCGAGAACGTACGAAAAAACCAGATATTGTTATTTCGATACCGAATCAATCGTTAAAAATAACGAACACGTCCCTGTCTTACTCGTAAGCGCTATGCAAGAAAATGAAGGGAACAATTACGAGTACGAGACATTTCGGGGGTTCGACTGCGTCGATAAATTTCTAAATTATTTATTCCGGACGAAAGAAATGGTTTTCCAACACGCGACAAAACGGCTTAAAGCAACTAAACCGGTTTTTGAAAATATTACGTTGTTAGCCCATAACAGTAAAGGTTTCGATTCGTTCTTTATTCTTCGTGGGTTATTAAAATTGAACATCATACCGGATATTGTTTTTGACGGAAGCAAAATGTTGGCCATTTTTTTGAAAAATCAAAAAATGAAATTTATCGACTCTTTCAATTTCGTCTCGCAACCATTAAGATCGTTCCCCGCGACGTTTTCTTTGGGTGAAAATAGAAAAGAATTTTTCCCTTACATATTCCACACCGAAGAAACTTTGGATTATGTCGGTCCACTACCGCCGAAAGAGTATTTTCAACCGGAACATATGAAAGAAAAAGATTATAAAGATTTTCTCGAATGGTACGCGACGAAATCGAGACAATCGGTCTATAATTTACGCGAAGAATTGGAATATTATACTATCATGGATGTTAAGGTTTTACAACAGGGTATGGATAAATTTAGACAATTGTTCGAGAAGGAAACTGGTTTCGATGTTTTAAATATGAACGCTTTAACCATAGCGGGGGCCTGCACGAATATTTTCCTTCATAAATACTTGGAAGAATTTACACTCGGAGTAGTACCTTGTAACGGCTACAGGAATAACTACAATCAAAGCAAATCTGCTTTAAAATGGTTGGCGTGGGAAGAAAAAGAACGCGGAATAAAAATTCAATCGGCTCTCTCGTTGGAAGGGGAAAAAAAGATTGGACGATACCCGGTAGATGGTTATTCTTCTCAACCCGAAATAATATTTCAATTTGACGGAGATTTTATTCACGGATGTCCGAAACATACGAAAGGAGGCGAATGGAATCCGTTATTGCAAGATACGTTTAAAAATTTATACGAGAGAACTCTGGATCGAGATGATGATATCATGTGTAATGCACCGAACGCTGAATATGTTAGAATATGGAGTTGCGAGTTTGACGAAATGTTGAAAAACAGAATCGAAGTAAGAAAGTTTTGCGATTCGTTACACTTTCGAGATCCGATAGGACCAAGATCGGCATTATACGGTGGTCGTACTGAATGCTTCAGGCTGTATCATAAAACCAAACCAAACGAAAAAATTCTATATTACGATGTTTGTAGTTTGTACCCCTTTGTATGTAAAAACAGAGACTATCCTAAAAATCACCCGGAGATTATTACGAGAGATTTTTCATTCGATTTGAATCATTACTTTGGGGTAATGTCTTGTAAAATATTAGCTCCGAAAGACGCTTACATACCGGCATTACCAATTCGAACCAGAAAAAAACTATTTTTCGCTTTGTGTCGTACTTGCGTGGAAAACGATATACAAACAGCCTGCGCGCATAACGACTCCGAGCGAGCTTTCGAAGGGATTTGGCCCACCCCAGAAATATACATGGCGGTCGAAACCGGTTACGTTATATTGGAAATCTTCGAGGTTCACCATTACCCCGAAAGGTACACCTATATCAAGGATAAAGATCCTGGTTTTTTCGGCAGTTACATTAATACATTTTTGAAACTAAAAATCCAAAACTCTGGCTGGCCTCGCAACGTTACCACCGACGAGGAAAAAACGGAATATTTAAGACTAATTAAAGAACGAGAAGATATCGAGATTAGACCCGAAGATGTAACAAACAATTCAGCTCTACGCGCGTTGGCGAAATTAGCTTTAAACTCGTTATGGGGTCGACATTGCTTAAACAACGATAAACCAAAATCGGTTTTCGTCAAGGATTATCAAGATTTCATTAAAATTATAATGGATCCGACATTGGAATTAACGGATATGCGGCCAATTAACGACGATGACGTTTGTTTAATGACCTACAAATTCAAAAAAGATTTTTGCCCGACATATTACAAAGGATCGGCAGTGTTGGGGAGTTTCGTTAGTTCGTACGGTCGGATCGAATTATTTCGAACTCTGAATAAATTAAAAGAAAGGGTTTTGTACTGCGATACGGATAGTATTATATTTATTCACAAAGAAAGTGACGAATTTCTTCCACCCGTCGGACATTTTATGGGTGATTGGACCGACGAAGTTCCAAATGGGTATATATCGGAATTCGTTACTTCGGGTCCGAAATCGTACAGTTACAAAACAAATACCGGGCATTGCGTTACGAAAATGAAAGGAATTTCGTTAAACAGGAAAAACGAACAGATAATTAACTTTGATTCGATCAAATCGGCTTTAGACACTCCGGGAACTAGTTACACTTTGGAAATCCCCTTTAACGTTGTGCGTGACAAAGCTCGCGCGAAACTACTTTTAGGAAATCTGAAAAAAAGTTTCGGCGTGACTTTTAATAAGGGAATAATCGCGGACAATTTTTTAACATATCCGTTTGGATACTCGTTAAAGCAAGATGCATCGTGAAAGTCTACGTTTAAAATCATTCAATGGTCATTGGACTTCCAATTCGTCGGAGTTGGAAGTTATCCCCGCGGAACTAGCAGCGTCGGGTCTCTTTTACTTGAACGACGGCTTAAAAACCATGTGTTTCAGCTGTCATAACTTATTCGATTGGGGAGGATCGAATGAGACTAATCCTCACGAAGTGCATCAAAAACAAGCTCCATTTTGTAATTATATTCTCGGACTCGATATTACTAACGTGAGTCTGGCTGATGAAGAAGGGGAAAAGAGAAGATTAAAGGAAGAAATCGTGGAATATTTTGACGAATCCATCAAAACGTTTACGTCTAGTTTCGTCGATTTAATTCTCGAATCGTCGATAGATGCTTTCAACACGGAATTTCAACTCTAAAAGAAAAAAAAGTGACTTTCGACGATATCCCCGTGGTTTTTATTATTCCGTACGAAGATCGCGTTAATTGGAGAGAAATAAACGAACTCCAATTTCAAAAACGGATTGACGATTTTAATAAACTTTTTGAGAAATGTTTGATGCTTGTAGAATAAAATTCCAAGCCCCCATGCAAATTTTACTGGCCGGTAGTACTATGGCTGGTAAAACGACGTGGATATTTAACCTTTTGAAACACGCCCATTGTTTGATCGAACCACCTCCGGACAGGATAGTGTACTGTTATAAAGAATATCAACCGAAATTTGACATTGCGAAAAAAGAAATTAAAAACATTGAATTTATGGAAGGACTCCCCCCAGATGATTCTTCCTTTTGGGATGAAAGTATTAATAATTTTCTAATAATAGATGATCTGGCATTCTCTTGTTATAATAGTTCCCATATCGCTAATATATTTTGCGTCGGCTCTCATCATAAAAATTTATCCGTCGCTCTTTTAACTCAAAATCTTTTTGGTCAAGGTAAAGAGAGTCGAACCATTAGTCTTAACTCTTCGTACATAATTGTTTTTAAAAATCCGCGAGACGGGTCTCAAATAACTTACTTGAGCAGACAAATATTTCCGAATAATAAAAACCTCGTAACTAGAGCGTATGATTTTGTTACCAAGGGTACTCCCTATTCTTACCAACAAGGGTATGCCTTTTCCAAAATGTTATTTTTTACATTTGTTGGGGGGAATTTGTCCTGGGGCTGGGGGGAATTTGTCTTGGGGCTGGGGGGAATTTGTCCTAGGGCTGGGGGTATTTTGTCTTCATCATCCATTCGGGGGAAATTGTCCGGGGGATTTTGTCTCCTACCTGAGGGGATTATGTCCTTTTCTTCTCTAATGGGGGGATTATGTCCGGGGGATTATGTTCAGGGGGGATTATGTCCTACATTCCCACTCCCCACACCTAAGAAAAGTAGATCGGCTACCTCGTTATTGGTTGAAATAGGAAACGTAGGGCCCACGTGAAGATCATGCGTCACTTGATTAGGGCGAATCAAAATTCAATACAAAGAATACATAGAGTGTGCTACATTTAGGGAGACGTTAGTGGTCCAAATATTGTATGGTCGTTCTCCGACAAACTCTCATTAACCAAAATGCATGTACAACCGCCGAATTGTCATACTTATCTACGATAAGTTATAAACTTATGCTTTAAGGGTATACCTGAATTACTCATTTTCTTTTTGATGGCTTGTAAATAGTTTTCAGATTCAAAGGCACTGAACTTGTCGAGTGACCCATATGTTTCAACATCATTAGTGAGGTGATTTAGGCAATGAACATTGTAGGAAACTAAATGTCTACCGTATATCAGTCCAAAGCTTTGGACGAAGTAACCTAATAGTTCTCTTGCGAACTCTATCATCGAAAATGACAGAACTGTGGATGCTAAAATCCGAATCGCCACATGAAGGCAAATATAGTGGTCATAATATTTTTTGGGAAGTACATCTGCTAAAACTAAAGGTCCCGAGTACAGCAAAAACTGTCTAAATTCAGTGGCTTTCCGATAATTAATCTCTGTTAGAGACCGCGGCTTCCTAACAAACTCAGAACAAGTAACACCAGAAAGTGATAGTAGTCTTAAAGATACTTCCGTTATCTGAGCGGGCCTCAATTTAAAGGTGGTATTATTACCTTTAATCCATAATGTTAGCAGCTTAAGCATAACCCCAAGGCAAACCAGATGCATATAGTCTAATGGAAATCCTGATACCATTTAAAGTTCGGTATTTCTTCCAATATCGAATAACCTACATGGTGTTTTTCCTGAGACTTAGCTCGAAAACTTTCATTTGTTCTAAGCGGTGCATTAATCTGAGGAAAACATAATCTTCCTTCCAAATGTTCTCCTCTAACCTTACATTTATCGCAACCAAAATAACCAGAATGACCTTTCGTTTGGCAAATGAAAGAACGCGCAGGGGTGTCACAAATAAGCCCCGAGATTTTAAAAGGAAAAGAAATATTTCCATCTCTAATGCCTTTTTCGTGAAGCAACTTAACTTCTTCTACAAAACGAGATAGAAAGGAATTGCTATCATGTGGCTTAGAACTTCCTTGGTATATACCAATTATAAAAGGCTTAGCATTTTTAACAGAGTTCAGCATGCCTAATATAGGCCAAAACTGACTATTCGAGCTATTTGTGATTAGTAATCCATCAATATTTACTAATATTTCTACACTGTCAAGGATTAAAGCATTTTTCTTAATCGAGTGAATAACCCCAGATTCAAGCCCGAAATGGAAATACCCTCCAGGCGAAATTCTTTCTTCATTTAAATGTCTAGGAGTACCTAACAAGGAACGATAGTCGTCAGGCAAATCTTTATGGCAGTCTTGGGACTTAAGCAATGATAATAACTTGTTTATAGATAATTTACTAACTCTATTTTCTGCTGCCCATTTTGCTAAACTTAAACGTAAGCTATGGTTGTTTTCTACATTTTCGCCGGTGCATAATTGTTCTTCACTATCAATCTCAATGTTCATGGGATTATTCTGCACCACATCACTTATGTTTTGATGGTTTGATGCAGTTAATTCAACCTCTACAACATCATTACGATCGATATTTTCAGAAACATTGTCCTCAAGACAGTCCTTATCGTTAATTTATTCATCATCAAAGCGCACAACATAATTTTGGCATAAGTCTGTGTCACGTAGAAAAGTTTGATTTAATTGGTTTTGAATAATTCTTGACCGTTGACGAGCAGAAATAAATCTGGGTCGCTTAGTCTTTTGTCTAGAAGACATGTTTAAGAAACTTTAAACCAAAACGAATATTTTAACAAAAATGTAGCAATTTATAATGTTCAATTTGTTAAATTCATAACAAAGTCCCGAAGCTATGACGGACGCCATTTTCCCTCGCTTCTCAATTATTCAAAAACTATGTTTCGGCGGACGCCATTTTTTTCCGAGTTCTATTCCCTCTTAAAGGGAAGGTGAAGTGGAAAATCAAGTGATTTTGCATCGATTATACTTCTATAAGACCAGCCTACATAGCGAAACATTCAAGAAATACTTCCGAATGATTTGAAAATTCAACTACCTGAATATTTTTTTAAATATGAAAGATTATATTTTTATTTTATATTAAAGAGTTAAAAAAATTGGTATCCGTGTTTCAGTTAAGCTTTGATATTGACATCGGTTAATTTACGATATCGGCTAACGATCCTATTCTGTTTATAACATCAAATCGGAACTTCAAGTGTCACTAGACAGTATATTACTTCAAAATCGAGAGTTAGAAACTTTAAAACCATCTCAACTGGATATCCGTGGATAAACTTATCATTATATGTGCTAATGTAATAAGATAATTTGATGAAGCGGCTCAGTGAACGTTGGGCAATGGCCTCAGAGTTTTGCTTGCAATGGTCAAGCTAAAATTCCTCACTTGACGCAGTCTTCTAAGGAGCTATTAGTAAAATAATATATTACGAACAAAAATGGTCTCACTAAGACCACAAAAATTATACTTAGCTTGAAAAATTAATATTTAAATCAAAGTAGAAAATTCAGTGAAGCAAAGGCTTAGAGCATTAACGTCGGCAATGAAAATACGAGATTCCCGGCGTCGTCCCGCGTACGTAATATAAGACTCCCGGTCTACCGTAAAATCTGGCGCGTTTAGACCAGAGATCTCTCCTTCGTTTATTCTCAGTATCATCTTAAGCTAAAAATAAGAGGTTCCCTACGTACATAATTTGCGATCCCCTGATAACGCGCGCGGTCTCTAGAGCCGCGCCAATCTCCCCTTAGTTTATTCTCAGTATCATCTTAAGTTTAAAATACGAGATTACTAACCCGCACCCCGCGAGAGCGCTCGGCATTCGAGGGATCAGGCACTGGCGTATTCCTCCGGTTTTACCTTTTTGGTGGTTTTAATGCGGTAAATTCGGGACATATGCCTTTAATCCGTTCTAATATTGAAATAAAAACTGTAAAAAGTAATCCCGAGTGTATTTCCGCGTTAAACGGCGTTATACGCTTCCCATCTTAAACCCTCAGAAAGACTTTATTACAGAGTGGTTTCTCCCTCGTCAAATTTTCCGTATGGAGTAATATTTTGCAAACGCCATCTAGATGTCGTGTGCAAAATAATAAATGACCATTCGTGGCCACTAAACACAAAAATACAAAATATATACAGTAAAAGCATTGTTAGCAATCTTAAAGTTTGGTTCGACAATTGGAAACTCATTTCTCAAAAGGGATTAAATGCTAAAAATGGGGAAGGTTTGGTTTTGTAAAATTCTATTTGATAGGGGTTCCCAAGATCGGAGACTGAGACAAGGTCCAGGCCCGCCGTCTCCATGTAGAAGAAAGTGGTGATTCAAACAGAGATAAAGGTCGCTAAATGTGTATGGTGGCGACTACCTGTCCAGCAGGTCGTCCCCTCTCAATACAAAAATATAAGGGCCAAAAATCTATTTAATCAAAAATTAATAGAAAATGTAATCCTGTGACCCTAATTCTTTTTTATAACTACTTTCTCTGCAAGATTAAGAGACTCGTTAGTAGTAAGTTACCACACTTTTAGGCATGCAAGTTAGCCAACAATGATCCAAATTTGCATAACTCAGAAATCCCACTTTTGACTATACAAATTAGGATCTAAATTTGTATAATTCAGAGATCCGACCTTAAACATGTAAATGAACCGAAAATGATTATAATTTGCATAATTCAGAATCCCACGCCTGTCAATCAAATGCGAGTCACGTGTGAGTCACGTGTAGTGTTGTGACGTAGGTAAAATTTGTAAGATATATCAGCAACAGTGGTTGAAATTATATTAGTTCGGGACAAAACGTAAAGCTATAATGAACTGGGAAAAACTACGGCTCGAAACTTTTAAAGATTACCCCGTTAGTAATATAAGACCGTCAGAGTTTGCGAAACATGGTTTTTATTATTTAAAGAAGGGCGACGCCGTTAAATGTTTTTATTGCGATATAACATTACATAGTTGGAAAGCTAATGATAAAGTAAATGAGGAGCATCGGAAATATTCCCCGGAATGCCCAATTGTGAAAGGGTTTTCGACATGCAACATACCCATACATTGTTCTATCGATGAGATAGGTAGAGATGTACCACCAACGGAGAAATACGTTTCAACTACAAGCAAATCCAAGACTGAAGAATATTGTAATAATCGATGTTGCACGCAGCGTGTTTTTTAGGTTGTAAAAGAAAATGTCTGTTTAGGTGGGTTATTACTTATCCTTCCCATAACTGTACCTGTAGGACTTATTTGTGGAATGTTATCTATGAACCCAGGAGTAGCGCTTCTTGGTTTTTATCCTGTACTCTTACCTATTTTAGATCAGAATTTTTTTAAAACAGGATTGTGTCAATGGTGTAAAAAACAAATCAAAGGATGAAATAAATTTTTTAAAAAACAATGTTTATTTGTATTGATTACATCACGATTAAATTCTGCGATAAACATTCCAAAAATTTGGAAATAAATTTAAAAAGCGTGTTTCCATCTGTTCCAAGTCTTGACGATGATAATAATCAACAGCGTCTTTTGAAAATACATTAAAAGTGGGGTCATACGCTAATATTAGGTTTCCATCTCTATCTCTATCCTCCAAAATATCTGGAAGATATGGAGATCTTGTAATGAGAGTAAATTTATTTTTAAACTTTTCAAAAGTGAAAGTTAAAAACATTAAAGAATACCTATATCTATGCAATTCTTCAATAACTACGTTAATATATAATAATTTTAACAAATTAATAGTATAACTAATAGGTGTAATAATATATATATTCCAGGGGGTGTCATTGTATTGTCTGTTCTTTATGATCAAACTAGTGTTGAATTCATACAAAAGTTTTATAATTGCAGTATTTAATACCGATTCAACACTAGCTTGATCGTGACAAACGTATCCCAGAACGTGCGCTGCTGCATTCGAATCTTGACATTGATCAAGTTCATTAGGGTCGTATTTATGTATACTTCCTAGTTTACATTCCGTACTAAAAACGTAGCGTCCACAATTTCTGGTGTCGATAGAGGTCCATTCAAACCATTCACCATTTCGTAAGCGGGGAGATACACTTCGATAGTAAGATACTTTAACGATGTTGTTAGCGCACAAGTTTTTAAACATTTCGCGACGTACAAGTTGATTAATGACATGCTTCGATATTTGATTGTTTCCTTCAAACTTTATACGATTGTTCTCAATTTCGATCAAACATAATGTACCTAATCGAGGTATCGCGTTTGCACCTTCTGATTTAATACTAATAGGTTTGTAACACACGTAACTCGAAAACCGATGATTTATATTTTTACGCGATTCAATACCAAAAACGTTCTCCATTTTTGTGAATTTTTATTTTCACCAAAAAGGTAAAAGATGGTTCACTATCTTGTAAATTATAATTGACAGCGTTCTTTCTGGGGTTAAATTCTGCGAAAATAATTCCAAAAACTTGGAAATGAATATAACATTTTTTGTTCTATTTTTTGCAACTCTAGGCGTGCATAATCAATAGCGTCTTTTGAAAATACTTTAAAAGTGGGGTCATATATTAAACCGATTTTATCTCTCAAAATTCTTGGAATATTTTTAGATTTTGTAAAGAGATTAAATTTTATTTTCATTTTTTCGAAAGTGAAAGTTAAATCCATTAACGAATGATTAAATTTATGCAATTCTTCAATAACTACGTTAATATATAATAATTTTATCACATTAACAGTATAACTAATACGGGGATCACCATTAATATAATAGAAGTAATCATCATTGCCATTTTTATCCTTTATGATCAAACGAGTGTTAAATTCATACAAAAGTTTTATAATTGCTGTGTTTAATACCGATTCAACACTCGCTTGATCGTGACACACATACCCTAAAACGTACGCTGCTTGACTCGAATGTTGACATTGATCAAGTTCATGAGGGTTGTATTTATGTAAACGTCCTAGTTTACACTCCGTAGTCAAGATGTAACGTCCGCAATCCCTGGTATCGATCGAGACTACATCTCTCCAAAAATCATATCGGTTACGAGATACTTTAACAATGTTGTTGATCCACAAGTTTTTTAACATTTCACTCTGTACAAGTTGAGCAATAGCATACTTCGATATTCGATTGTTTCCTTCAAACTTTTTACGATTGTCCTCAATTTCGATCAGGCATAACGTACCTAACCGAGGTATCGCGTTCGCAGCTTGTGATTTAATACAAAAAGCTTCGCCACACGCGTAACTCGAAAATCGATAATTTATATTGTTACTTGAACCAAAAACCATGTGATGCATGCATTCTCCAAACCCGGAATCCATTTTTTTTTGAATTTTTATTTCACTAAAAGGTAAATGATGGTTCACTATCTTGCAAATCCTTACCAATCCCAATCTTCACCTTCAAGTTCTAGGAAAGATGGATTGGCATTTTGAAAATCTTCGTAAGATTTATAGGTGGCATTCTTTGAAAAAATCACTTCATACACGTTATCAATGGATACATTGTCACGAAAGTGACCGGTTTTACAAAAAGAGTATCGAACCTTAAAAAATGTATCCCTAAATCTAGACAGTGTATTTGATAAGGATGATTTAGAGTAATTGCCGAACCGTAAAGAATCGATTACAACACTAATATATAACAGCTTCAAGAAATTTGAGCTGAAGCTGTTAGATGTTGCGTAATTCTTGCGAAATGGGTTTTTATACGTCAGCGTAGAGTTGCATTCGTAAATGATTTTAACAATCGCCGTGTTAATTACTGCTTGAACAGCCTCACTGTCGTGACAAACGTATCCCAGAACGTAGGCCGCCTCTTTTCGATGTTGACAACGCCAGTTTTGTTTGTTATAGTACTTATGAATCCGACCTAGTTTACACTCCGTTGTAGGGATGTAAATACCACAATCAACCGTATCGATTTGACATAATGAGTCAACTGTACAGAAAGTGACCCAAGATAGTTCTACAACATAACTCTCCCGCTTGTTTTTCAAAATTTCTTCGCAAACGAGTTTTCTAATCACTGTGTGAGTTATTTTATACTTTCGCGCAAATTTCTGACGATTGTCTTCAATTTCGATTAGACATAACGTCCCTAACCGAGGTACGTTATTTTTACAATCATGTTCAATAATATTTTTTTCATTAAAATTGTACGAATAAATTTCTCTCTTTTTTTGGGGAAGCTACACAAATAATAGTTTGGTTCCTCTTCACTGTCCCAGTATGAACACTCTTTTTCTTGGCGTTGAGCTTTGTAACAAAACTGGTTACAATTGATACAAAAAAAACTATTGTCCAGAATCGCGTAAGCGTTTTCAATATTGGTGATTAAAACTTTACCGTATTGTTTATAAATGGCTTTTTTAAATTTTTCACAATTATTGTTAACGCAGTAATGAATTTCACCACCAATAGATGAGAAACTAGCAATATCGTCTTTTTCACAAAAAAGACAGTTTAGATCCTGACCACTCTGTAACTCAGTTTGGCCTGTGGTATTTAATTCCGAAAATTGTTTTTCATTCAAGTCTGTGAAAAGTAATAATATCTTATAAGAAACACGCACGTTGTGAGGGCCTCTTTTAAAATTATACATTTATAATATGCACCCTTCTTAAAACGACTGATAAATATTTTTCGATAGGGACGCTCATTAATATGGACCCTTCTTTAAAATCGTTAATATATAAAAAACCAACAGTTAAATATATTTTTCTAAGAAAACCAGGGGATGACCTCGACGCTCATTACAAATTCCTAACTAGACTTCTTAAGCTAACAACCTTGAAAATTTCGTATAAAAACCGAACGGATTTCAAAGTTTCACATCATAACGCAAAAAACTTTTAAGTTTGAAAATATCTTCAAAGTCTAGAGTACTACTAGAAAAATGTGTCCAGCAAAATCTTTTGACTCAAACGCTCTTCAACCGGTTGAGGAATTGTAAGTTATTTTAGCTAGCAAGTTAAAATTATTTTTTAATACCGGATCTATTTTATATATAGCGCTTTACCCCAACTCTGGGGTATCGATGATGAATTGGAAGTAGAACCAATCATCATCCACGAGGAGCATGATATCCCAGATGGAGTGGAGGAGGAAATAAACGAATTAATCGCGAGTATTGATATGTTCGCCGAAGCGGACGACCCGGATGTGGTCTCTACCGAATCATCCTCGGATGAAGAAACGTAAGGTTTTAAATAAGTTTGAGGAATTGTAAGATACCTAACAAGAAATTTTTAAAACAGCGAAAGCGAAGAACTTTACAACGCAATGATTCAAGAATACCCATGCATGCAAATTGATTTAAAGTAAAGCAAAATAAATTATCTAAAAATTAATAAACTAATACATGTTTTTACAGTCTTAAATATCCCTATCCTACATTGTGTTCTTGTTGTTTTTCCACCGAATTTAATTCTCATGTCATTTTTCGTACTATTGAATCCCGCTATATATTATACTTTTGCGCTACTCCTAATTGCCCTCTTTTCCAAACTATCATCTGCCTTACCTGGGATCAGTCTAATTTCTATCCAATTAACATTTTCCTAGACACCTATTTCCTTTCTAAATATAAAGCACACCGTCTTCCCCTATACGAAAAAGATCTACAAATTGACTTAAAGTAAGTTGGAAATGAGTCTTATTGTATATAAAAAACTAATTTTAACCTATTTTTACAGTTCTACCTACGATATTCCTACTCGCTGCCCTATTTGTTATTGCCGTACTCCAAACCACTACACTATCAGGGAAACTGTCTGCGTTCCGGAACGACGTACAACTGTCTACAAGCTCTACTTCTGTCCTATTCGAGAGTGTCCTTTATATCAACATCTCATCTGCTTCTCCTATCATCAAAAATATTATCCTGTTCATATTTTAAATAATTCTCATTTCTGTTTTCTTATTGATCGTAGACGCTTACCTAAATTATTATCTCAAATTAATTCTCAATAAAAATATATATATTATAACGAAACTTGTCTCTTATCTTTTTATATTAAGCTTAAACACTCTATAAGAATCCCCTCTCTTAAACAACCGTAGTACCAAACATTGCTTAAAAAAGTAGTTAACCTTGAGACAACGCCCAATAATAATTCTTTTGAAATAGTAGATATCTCGGGGAAAACTTTATCATTTTCTTTTAACGCTTCATCCGAGAAAGTCTTTTAAAAAACATGGGTCTCCCAGAAGATAATCCTCAGCCGCAGTTACAGGAGATGGACTCTCTGTAAGCTAAAAGTTTACTAGTTGTTTTTAAGTTTCTAGTTTCTTAAGAGTGTTTTTTATAGAACCCAAGTGCCGTTAGAAATTACCGCAGCTTTAGCGGTAGAAAGGGCATCTGCAGGGTAAGTGATATTTTTACCATTAAAAAGTATAGTTAAGTAAAAGTAGCTATGTATTTTAGAATCTTCGAAACTTCTTCATACGCATTCGTACCGTGTTGCGTTTGTAAAGGAAGAGAGGTTTCTGAAATCGATAGAAATATTTCAAAGGCTTTCTATTGTAGAACTCTATCCTGTCCCCGATATAATAAGATAGTGGGTATTTGCATCCCCGTTTTTAGGTTTAATATTCATTACCCCTGTCGCGGCCATCCCGATGATTTTAATACGGCATTTATGGAAATGTTTGATTATCCTTTAAATGTTTAACTCTTTTTCTAAAAAAAAATATTAACTTTTTCCAAATATATACCATTTATTATTGTTGTATTTTAATTTTACATGTTATTAAAAGATTTTTTAAAATTCAATTAAACAGTACGAAATCATTTGTTGAATGCTTAAAACACATTGAATATTTTGAGGATTACGTAAATTATTTTCGAAAGATTTTAACAGATCGGTTAAATTTAACGTGCTGCAAAATGCGTGTAAGGTAGTTTTATACTCGCGTTTAACATCCAATAGTTTTTTTTCAAAATCACCCAAAAGAATTCGAAAGGTGAGTAGCATATTTTTTATGAAAATTCTTTGATTAATAATAAAGTTAATATGGGTTGAAATAAACCCGTTCACGGGGTCTTGCATAATAAGCGCAAATACTTCGGGTTTAATTGTCACTGGAACGCTTTCGTCATACGTAAAGACAAGACCCAAATTCGTAATAGATATATAGATGTTCTGACAACGACAAAATTTAATTGACGATTTCTGCATACAGGCCGCGAATTCAGATTTACGTTTGTTCAAGATGTACCATATTTTATACGGTATTAAAATAAAGTTTCCACTTTCAACAATAACTGTTGGTTCTACGTCTCTTCCCCGCGGACAAACAGTTACCGTTACACCGCTTTTTGTTAAGTGTAAGTTCAAATCGCGAAACGTAGCCATATTTTTATAAAAATAGTATTACTCACAACACATCACGGGTATTTTTATTCAGGAACGAGCAGTGCAGTTTCAAACATTTACTTTCGATTGACTTTCCTAACAAAAACTCGGGGTCTTTTTATAGTAAAATATCTCTCAAGTTTTTGACCCTTCGACCTTTTTCCAAAAATATCATCCATTTTAAGATCGGAGCACCTTTCCCCCGAAAAATCCCTGTTTAAATTCCCACACTTTTTCGTTTTTTATAAAACCATTAAATACCAATTAAAGCTTTCCATCTGTGTAGGACGTGTATTGGAAAGCGTCTTTAGCCTTCTACATAAACTCCACCCAAATCGAAGCAAAAAATACTTCTCGGTAATTACACCCAGGTGCATCGTATAAAAAAGCAATTATTTTTTTGATACAATGTAATTTAAAAAATATATTTGATAACCTAGGGGAATTCAGGTGTTCCAATCGTATATCTAATATCATTAAAAAGTATACCCGCAGCCAGATAAAAAAAGCAATTATTTTTGATACATTGTAATACAAAAAATATATTTTACAACCTAAAAGTATCATTAAGTATAATTAACGACTAGAATTCTCGGTAAATTACTTTTAAAAAATATATTTGATAACCTAGGGGTATCCAGGTGTTTGAAATCGTATATCTACCCATCATTAAAAAGTATACCCGCAGCCAGCAATTATTTTTGTTACATTGTATATACCTAGGGTATCATTAAGTATAATTAACGACGAGAATTCAAAATATATTTTATAATCAAGAGGTATCATTAAGTATCATTAACGACGAGAATTCAAAATATATTTTATAACCAAGAGGTATCATTAAGTATCATTAACGACGAGAATTCAAAATATATTTTTATAACCAAGAGGTATCGTATAATTATCCACGAGAATTCTAACTTTTAAAAATTTTATAGAGGCTATAATTATCTACGAGAATTCCTATCGTAATTATTACTGGGAAAAAATATTTTTAACCGTATAATTAAGCGTTCCCCGCGCGCTAGCGCGCGGGGACGCCGTGTGTCACCCCCCTCCCCCGGGGGCGGCGGGGACGGTGTATATAAACTCTCGGGATTTTCGGATATTTCATTCGTTCTTCACTCGACGTTCGTTATGGCATCTTCACTCGGTAAGCGAAAACTTAATATATCAGATGATGAAGAGGAAATAGATATTTTTGAGCAAATTAAAAACGTTAAAGAGGAAAATACTATCGAAAAAACCGGCATTGTCCCTCGATACGATATTAAACGAGGTTTAGCTAGTTACGTGACTTCATTACCAGCGTCGCGTGACGATTTTTATTTCGATATTCAAATATACAAGTACGAGGATATAAAAGATAGAGATAATAAAGATATTTGGCAATGCGATGGAAGAAGATTAAGATTTGTCGCGTCTAAAGACAGCGTCGAATGTAAACAAATTCGATCTATCGTGAACAAGATCGCCAAGCATATCATCGATAATCCCGACAAGATCACGAAAAATTATTCGTTTTTTAACAAAAACGATTAATTAATCAATATGGAATCCCAATATCTATTACTCGTATATCTATTAACGTATTTATATATATACTATATATCCAATATATCAATTACTACTACTATTTAATATAAAAAAGAAGACAATTATTACGTGGTTGATGGGATGGATATGAGACTCGAAGTTAACAGATTATCAACGTTCAAGATATGGTCTGTCGAAGGTATTAGCGTGGATGACATGGCAGCCAGCGGTTTTTATTGCATTAGCCCTAAAACCGTTCGTTGTTTTTCTTGCCTTACCGCCTTGACTGGATGGAGAGCCGACAATCATCCAATGGCTGTTCATGGCTACGAACAACCGTTATGCAGATTTATTCTTGGGGAAGGAAAGAGGTGTGGAAACGTTCCCATCGCTGGACGTAATTTTTTCGAGGAAATTGAAAGGGACTACTCGGGACCGGAAAATCATCCCACCAGAAAACAACTAGCACCTTGCCCACACATGTTACAAGCCAGATTCGAAATCGATTTAAAAGAAAAAGAAGAAAAACGAAAAAAAAATAAATAAAACTCTAAACAGTTTGTTAAATTTACTCATTTAAAGATGAGTAGTTCGAGCGATTCCGAAAATGAAGAACCGCTAAATTTAAGTGTTAAAGCTAATCCTAAACAATTTTATACTTGCGAAAAAATATTAGATAAAAAATCTCGAAAATACAAATGTAATCAAGTAGAATGTAAAATTAAATTTAAAAATTTAGAACGTATTAAATTAACCGAAGTAAACGAAACGTTTGTTAGTATAATTAATTCCATACTCTTTGAATTATTACGCAACCAGCAAGGATATAATAGAGTTAGATTTTGTATTCGTTCGGATGAGTTGGATAGTCCGATAAATTTAAGGTTTATGAATATTAATGAATTAACGGCTGAAAGAGTAATAGGAGCTATAAGTCAAGTTGCGCAATCAAATCGAAATTTCCATTTACAAAGCTCTTTAGTTTTTGACGTTATTTTTTTACATTGCGACGTACCCGTTGGACGTCGATCAAAATCATTAAAAAATAGAAATATAGTAATTTTGGATACGTTTATAAAAACGAGTCCAAATTATATTTACATTGACAATACCGATAACTTATGTTTTGGAAGAGCTTTGGTGATAGGAATTTATTTGGCTGATAAGAGATTCGAAAAGAATACGAATGAAAAGTATCAAACAACGAACGAGTCAATTAATTATTTAGAAAGATAAAAAAATGTAATCACCCCCTCCAAAAAGAAAAAGCGGAGCAATTATATAAAAACGCTAATATTTCTCCGGATACCGTTAATTTATTAGATATTCAAAATTTTCAAACTTACTTAAACGAATATCAAATTATTATATTCAGAGCTGATAATTTAGAAAAATATTTTGTCGGACCTTTCAAGGAAAAACAAATTTTTCTATTGTTAGTTAATGATCACGTGCATGTAGTTAAGGAATTGCATACAATGTTTGGCGGTATATCTTATTGTTCTAAATGCTTAAAAGTATTTCACGGAACTAATCAAAAGAATAATCACTTTTGCGAAACTCGAGTTAAATGTAGTAGATGTAGAACTATAAATGTATTCCACGAAGATAAACTAATTAAACCTGTTAAATGTCGAAAATGCCATCGTTATTTTAAAGGAGAAGAATGTTTGAATTTTCATATATCTAACGGAACGTGCGATAACTTTAAAAGGTGTTTAAAATGCGGACTAGAACTGAAAGAAAAACACTCTTGCTCGAAACCATGTAAAAACTGTTTACGCGTACACGAGAGGAACCGTTGTTACGTTATGCCTCTTTCGAGAACGTACGAAAAAACCAGATATTGATATTTCGATACCGAATCAATCGTTAAAAATAACGAACACGTCCCTGTCTTACTCGTAAGCGCTATGCAAGAAAATGAAGGGAACAATTACGAGTACGAGACATTTCGGGGGTTCGACTGCGTCGATAAATTTCTAAATTATTTATTCCGGACGAAAGAAATGGTTTTCCAACACGCGACAAAACGGCTTAAAGCAACTAAACCGGTTTTTGAAAATATTACGTTGTTAGCCCATAACAGTAATGGTTTCGATTCGTTCTTTATTCTTCGTGGGTTATTAAAATTGAACATCATACCGGATATTGTTTTTGACGGAAGCAAAATGTTGGCCATTTTTTTGAAAAATCAAAAAATGAAATTTATCGACTCTTTCAATTTCGTCTCGCAACCATTAAGATCGTTCCCCGCGACGTTTTCTTTGGGTGAAAATAGAAAAGAATTTTTCCCTTACATATTCCACACCGAAGAAACTTTGGATTATGTCGGTCCACTACCGCCGAAAGAGTATTTTCAACCGGAACATATGAAAGAAAAAGATTATAAAGATTTTCTCGAATGGTACGCGACGAAATCGAGACAATCGGTCTATAATTTACGCGAAGAATTGGAATATTATACTATCATGGATGTTAAGGTTTTACAACAGGGTATGGATAAATTTAGACAATTGTTCGAGAAGGAAACTGGTTTCGATGTTTTAAATATGAACGCTTTAACCATAGCGGGGGCCTGCACGAATATTTTCCTTCATAAATACTTGGAAGAATTTACACTCGGAGTAGTACCTTGTAACGGCTACAGGAATAACTACAATCAAAGCAAATCTGCTTTAAAATGGTTGGCGTGGGAAGAAAAAGAACGCGGAATAAAAATTCAATCGGCTCTCTCGTTGGAAGGGGAAAAAAAGATTGGACGATACCCGGTAGATGGTTATTCTTCTCAACCCGAAATAATATTTCAATTTGACGGAGATTTTATTCACGGATGTCCGAAACATACGAAAGGAGGCGAATGGAATCCGTTATTGCAAGATACGTTTAAAAATTTATACGAGAGAACTCTGGATCGAGATGATGATATCATGTGTAATGCACCGAACGCTGAATATGTTAGAATATGGAGTTGCGAGTTTGACGAAATGTTGAAAAACAGAATCGAAGTAAGAAAGTTTTGCGATTCGTTACACTTTCGAGATCCGATAGGACCAAGATCGGCATTATACGGTGGTCGTACTGAATGCTTCAGGCTGTATCATAAAACCAAACCAAACGAAAAAATTCTATATTACGATGTTTGTAGTTTGTACCCCTTTGTATGTAAAAACAGAGACTATCCTAAAAATCACCCGGAGATTATTACGAGAGATTTTTCATTCGATTTGAATCATTACTTTGGGGTAATGTCTTGTAAAATATTAGCTCCGAAAGACGCTTACATACCGGCATTACCAATTCGAACCAGAAAAAAACTATTTTTCGCTTTGTGTCGTACTTGCGTGGAAAACGATATACAAACAGCCTGCGCGCATAACGACTCCGAGCGAGCTTTCGAAGGGATTTGGCCCACCCCAGAAATATACATGGCGGTCGAAACCGGTTACGTTATATTGGAAATCTTCGAGGTTCACCATTACCCCGAAAGGTACACCTATATCAAGGATAAAGATCCTGGTTTTTTCGGCAGTTACATTAATACATTTTTGAAACTAAAAATCCAAAACTCTGGCTGGCCTCGCAACGTTACCACCGACGAGGAAAAAACGGAATATTTAAGACTAATTAAAGAACGAGAAGATATCGAGATTAGACCCGAAGATGTAACAAACAATTCAGCTCTACGCGCGTTGGCGAAATTAGCTTTAAACTCGTTATGGGGTCGACATTGCTTAAACAACGATAAACCAAAATCGGTTTTCGTCAAGGATTATCAAGATTTCATTAAAATTATAATGGATCCGACATTGGAATTAACGGATATGCGGCCAATTAATGACGATGACGTTTGTTTAATGACCTACAAATTCAAAAAAGATTTTTGCCCGACATATTACAAAGGATCGGCAGTGTTGGGGAGTTTCGTTAGTTCGTACGGTCGGATCGAATTATTTCGAACTCTGAATAAATTAAAAGAAAGGGTTTTGTACTGCGATACGGATAGTATTATATTTATTCACAAAGAAAGTGACGAATTTCTTCCACCCGTCGGACATTTTATGGGTGATTGGACCGACGAAGTTCCAAATGGGTATATATCGGAATTCGTTACTTCGGGTCCGAAATCGTACAGTTACAAAACAAATACCGGGCATTGCGTTACGAAAATGAAAGGAATTTCGTTAAACAGGAAAAACGAACAGATAATTAACTTTGATTCGATCAAATCGGCTTTAGACACTCCGGGAACTAGTTACACTTTGGAAATCCCCTTTAACGTTGTGCGTGACAAAGCTCGCGCGAAACTACTTTTAGGAAATCTGAAAAAAAGTTTCGGCGTGACTTTTAATAAGGGAATAATCGCGGACAATTTTTTAACATATCCGTTTGGATACTCGTTAAAGCAAGATGCATCGTGAAAGTCTACGTTTAAAATCATTCAATGGTCATTGGACTTCCAATTCGTCGGAGTTGGAAGTTATCCCCGCGGAACTAGCAGCGTCGGGTCTCTTTTACTTGAACGACGGCTTAAAAACCATGTGTTTCAGCTGTCATAACTTATTCGATTGGGGAGGATCGAATGAGACTAATCCTCACGAAGTGCATCAAAAACAAGCTCCATTTTGTAATTATATTCTCGGACTCGATATTACTAACGTGAGTCTGGCTGATGAAGAAGGGGAAAAGAGAAGATTAAAGGAAGAAATCGTGGAATATTTTGACGAATCCATCAAAACGTTTACGTCTAGTTTCGTCGATTTAATTCTCGAATCGTCGATAGATGCTTTCAACACGGAATTTCAACTCTAAAAGAAAAAAAGTGACTTTCGACGATATCCCCGTGGTTTTTATTATTCCGTACGAAGATCGCGTTAATTGGAGAGAAATAAACAAACTCCAATTTCAAAAACGGATTGACGATTTTAATAAACTTTTTGAGAAATGTTTGATGCTTGTAGAATAAAATTCCAAGCCCCCATGCAAATTTTACTGGCCGGTAGTACTATGGCTGGTAAAACGACGTGGATATTTAACCTTTTGAAACACGCCCATTGTTTGATCGAACCACCTCCGGACAGGATAGTGTACTGTTATAAAGAATATCAACCGAAATTTGACATTGCGAAAAAAGAAATTAAAAACATTGAATTTATGGAAGGACTCCCCCCAGATGATTCTTCCTTTTGGGATGAAAGTATTAATAATTTTCTAATAATAGATGATCTGGCATTCTCTTGTTATAATAGTTCCCATATCGCTAATATATTTTGCGTCGGCTCTCATCATAAAAATTTATCCGTCGCTCTTTTAACTCAAAATCTTTTTGGTCAAGGTAAAGAGAGTCGAACCATTAGTCTTAACTCTTCGTACATAATTGTTTTTAAAAATCCGCGAGACGGGTCTCAAATAACTTACTTGAGCAGACAAATATTTCCGAATAATAAAAACCTCGTAACTAGAGCGTATGATTTTGTTACCAAGGGTACTCCCTATTCTTACTTGTGTATCGATTTAAAACAAAACATTCACGATGATTTGCGTTTAAGAACAAATATTTTTCCGCATGAAGGAAATATGATTATTGTATGTGATGACAAATAAAATTTGTATATAAAACTATTTATCGTTTCCGTATGTCTTTTATTTCGCGTTGGAACGTTCGAGGAGTTGGAATGGTTAAGAGAAAGCGTAAATCGAGTTTGTTAAAAAAAGTATTAAAAAGAAATTTTAAACGAAAAATTCGAAAGAGAGGACGTCATCCGTTACACAGACATTTACCATTTTTTCGTGGATTGGTACGCGCCAGTCAAAGTGGCGGAGGAAAATTAACCAAGGTACTGAAAAAAGCCAAGCAAAGTCAAATCAAAGCCGTTCACAACACGTTTTATAATTTGTTAAAGGGAAATATTCCTTTACCCGAAAAGGATAGAATTTATATTAAAAAACATCGAGTATATATAAGAAAAATCGCTAATAAAAGAGGTCTGGCTAAAAACAAACGGAAACTTCTTATAAAACAGGCGGGAGGATTTTTACCCGGGTTAATAGCCGCTTTGGTACCGACCTTGATATCTACCATCACTTCATTAGCGAGATGAAACGAATGGTATTACTACCCGAATCCGCTGTTTTATCGGGAGCTGAAAAAGAAGCGACAGAGTTGGATCGTGAAATGAGTCGGATTTTAAAACAAAACACCTCTTCGGAGGATAAACTTCGACATTATTTATTAACTTTACAAAAGTATTTGACTATGAAGAGCCTGATAGAACCTCCTAACGTCAACGTTGCAAATATTCCACCAGTTTTCCAAGTTCAACAACAACCCGTTCAACCACCGCAATTTCTAACACCTAATCCGTTTTCAGTATTGCAACAGCCTCCTTCGCAACAACAATCACCTCAAGGGACCCCCCTGGCCCTCTCAAGGTCAACACCGAGGTCACCCTCGAGGGTGCCCTCGACGATTAAGAAGTCATTCCCACGGCCTAAACTCACGTCGACTCCGAAAACGAAGAGACATCGACGATATACCAGAGGTGTACCGGAGGCGGAGGAGGGTGATGATGGTGATGATGGTGACGGTCATCCTTATCGCCCGAGACGTCTCCTTACTGGTATGAAATTGCGAAAAGTCAAAACACCGATAAAATGGTCTAAATGAAAATGTACCAATTTTTTTAAAATAAATTCTCTTGATTCAATAAATGTATACACATATTTAACATAATAATAACGTCGTTGTAAGGTTTATCTTTCACGTCGTACAATTATCGTATTATTTCATTATAGGAAAATCCGTAACACAAACTTGTTAAAACAAAAATAACGTGTCCCCCGCATGTAAATGAACTATTCGGTTGTATTTGACAATTATTGTAATACCAATTGGAAGCGTAGCTTGATAGATTAAAACCGTAATAACTAGGGTCTTTACCGTACGAGCAAAAGAAAAAACCGTTATCGTTAGTATCGATATAGACTCCTAACCAATGCAATCCTTCGTTTGAGGATGGTTCCGAATTGACTACGAAACAACAGGGTTTCCGTTCTGGTGGGTCGGGTAGAATATCTTTCGGGAACACTCCTATGAAGTAGGGTCTCGTTCGAGGATCTGTGCTTAAAAAAAGGTTTAATTCTTCCGTGTTCATTTAGCGACTTTTTGTAATTCCGGCTCGTAGAATGATCCTTTTATTATTTCGTCGTTTTCGTCTTTTATTATGTAAGCAGTTGGAGTACGTAGTAGTACTTTATGTACGACAAAAATTTCATTCGTCCAGTATCCAGTGTATCCTTTACCAAAGGCGCCTTTGTCGGACGTAATTCTCACCAAATCACCCTTGCGTAATTTTGGCTTGTTGCTTGTACGTTTCTTCTTGTAGTATAATCGTTTCCATATTAAATGTTCGTTATTTATATTTACGTTTTTCGGAGCTATACCGATTGTTGAATGAACAGTGGCGTTATATCCATTTACAATTTTTTGTAAATGTTTCGTGTAATTATAATTCTTATTTCTCGTCATTAATCGAAACATTCGCGTTTTCAATGTTCTATTCCATCTTTCTATCATGGCGCATTTTAAATTACCGTAACTAGCGTACCAATGGATATCCTTACTTTTAAGATAGGCTTGCACTTTTTTGTTTTTAAACTCGCTTCCTTCGTCGGAATTTAACCTCGAAGGTGTACGTTGCTTAAAGATTGTACCGAGAGCTTTTATAATTTCTTTCGCCCCCTTTGTTTTTAACGGTAAAGCCCACGCGTATCTCGACAAGACGTCAATGACGGTTAGAATATAACGATATTTGCTATTGTATTTGGATAATTGGGGTAAATCGATTAAATCGCATTGGAAAACCTCGTTCATACTAGTGACGTACGTTTGATTTCTAGGATATATTTTTCTTCTGGGTTTATGTTTCGTATACGCGGGCTGGGAAATCAACCATTGTTCGATATCTTCCTTTGATACATTTGGTAGAGCTTTTTGTAATTTTCTCACCGATCCTAAACTCGCGGGATGTTGCGGATCGTAATATATATTTTCGATTTTACGCGCTATTCGTTTACTAACCATCTTTGAAGGTATTTGGGTAATAAAGAAAAAAACCATCTGTGAATAAGCTTTTTATTTATCAAACGTAATTGTAAAAAAACATCTCTTTTCAATTCCGTTACATTGTCGGTAATAATAAGAAATAATTGATCCAAATTTTCGTTCTTCTCTCCAAATCGTTTTTCAAACTCATTCTTCAGGTTCGTCTTATTTAACATCGATATCGCTTGTAGGATATTCAAGACAGTATTCGAATTTGAGGTGCAGGATACGTGGTGCTCGATTTCGCCTTGGCAATTAAGATTACCGCAGCAGTTGGTCTTTTCCAGTAAATTTTCGGTAATGTCTCGCAAAATCATTGTTCTGAATAATTCCTTGGTATTGGCTTTTATTTCCAATTGCCGGTCCAATTCCGGTTTTATTTGTTTCAATCGACTCCACGTGGTTTTATTTAAACAAAATCCTTTACACGTAGCCATCCACAGTAAATCGTAGCGATGAATATTCGAATTTTCGCATACGTATTGTCGAATGTCGATATACTTTGTTCCGGTTCCAGATACGTAACCTTCAACTTGAAAATTTTCCGGTAGGGTACTGTGGAAGCGGGGTAAGACGTCTTGGAAAAACAAGTTTATATAATCCACCAGCAACCATAAGTTTTGATATACTTTGTTACTAATTGTAACCATATACTCCGTTCTCGCATTATCGGAAATGGAAATAATTAGATCATCGCCAGCTTCGGCTATCTCGATAGTTTGTTTATCGGAGAGATTGTACTGTTGTTGTTTCATGATTTTCACGCGATCATTTGACGTTTATTCGTTGGAGACGTTTAATTTTATATTTCTTTCAACACCTTTTTAATTTCCTTAAAATCCCAACAATTACCGACGATTGTTACGTGTCTTTTGTTATTTCTAACTGTTACGAGAAGATTATTATCTTTTCGAGTTGGTAAATAAACGTACTCGTCCATACTCTCACTCTAGTTTGTACAAAACGTTACGATCCCTCGTTATTAATAACTCGTTTTCAAACTCGGCGTATACTATGGCTGTTACCGCGAAAGTGAGTGCTTTGTTAAAACGTATAGTCAACCTTAAACTACCGTGTTTTTCTAAAGAACAGTGCTCGGCACTAGCCTGCTCTTCCGGAGTAAAATCAACAGCGTATAAAGTGTTACCTCTAGGATAATCAAAAAGACTAATGTAGTTTCCTTTATTTTTCCCATACATATCTAGAGCCGTAAATAAGGAAGCGGATTCCCTACAGTATTGATCGTGAGTAAAATCCGGTGTGAAAGGTTGATCTGGATAATTTTTATTCCCTACTGTAACTGATAAAAAGTTTAAATCTAAGTGTTCGAAATAAAATGGATTTTGAGATATACGCCCATTGAAGGCTGATGTTTTAACGAATCCGATAATCATTCGATTAGGAATTCTACCTAAAAATAGGTTTTCTTTAATCGTGTCACTGTTCCCGGTTTCGATACTAAAATACTTTGCTACAGTTTGATTAATGGGATACACACACGGTGTTTTTTCCAAAACCATAGCATGCGCTAGCATAATTTCAGAGTTTGGTTTTATTTTCCGTACAAATAAAGAAGCTGATTTAATAACGATTTTATAATTAGTAATTGGATCAGCAGCAGCAGCGCCAGGTTGATAAATTATTGGAAAAGTATCCGCTGATCTAATAAATTTAAACTTTATATCAACGTTGTTCAATAAGAACTTGTTCATCTTACATACATCAACGTGTAATCTATCTATCATTTCAAATATTTTAGATGCTCCGGTTCTGGTTCTTCTAGATTTCATTCCGTTATTCTCGGCATGGTGTGAATCGGCATTTGTTAGTTTTGTATCTTTGTAAAACATTTCTAATGCCAATTGCGTGTCTTTAGCTTCTTTCCCATAATTTAACATTGTTTCGAAATAAGCGATATATGGGGCTAAATTATTCACGACTTGAACCTGAGTATCGTTAAACATAACTTCTATTTGATCAAATAAACTCCATAAGGTTAAATTAACCGGTCCGAGTTTATCGTTGCCCGCGATTTCTACCCATTTATTATCAGTTGTGTTAAATCCTAATATTTGAGCCTTAACGTACAGTTTAATTTTTGAAGTGTCTATATAACTATCGGGAGTTCCGGGAATAAAAAATTCCAATGGCCCACCATCCGTTATAGCATTAACAGTTTGTAGTTGTATGTCGTTACTGGCCACAATATTCAAATTAGTGACGGGTTTAGCGAACAAATCTAATTCCGACATCATTCCTTCCATTTTTGAATAACTTTATTTGTCACTGTTTAAACGTAAACTATTTATTACTCGTGTAAATTCCCTACTTTTATACCCCCCTTTGATTTTTAAGGGTACTTCTTTAAGCTAAAAAATCAGTCTTCTTCCTTATTCTTTTCACTTTTCTCTTTCCTAACTTACTGGTTCTTCTTCTTCTTTTACGTCTTCCACTCCCAAATTGCGCTTCCCCTATTTTATCACCCGCTTTATGTAATAAATTAGACCCCGCAATTTTAATATTCTTTTTGAAAGAGCTTTTAGGATCTGCTCCCGTTGATATGTCGCCGAACCATCTACTTCCGACACCTATCGCTTCTCGTCCAACAGCTTTTGCTGCTGGTTTGAGTATGGGGGTTATGAAGCGAACTAAACTCTTAAATATAGATCCCAAACCGTTTCCTCTTTGAAATACTGGCCCAACAAACGCCCCGCCCGATTGTTGTAAATAATAATTATAATATCTATTCCGTACAGACATTATTAGTGATTACGGATCCTTCTAAAATGTAAAGTCGTAACGGTTTTTCCGAGTTTAAATGGAATTTTCGTTCCCGAATCTGTCGTTATATCTATCTCAACTAAATTAAAATTGGGTGTACGTACTGGATAATAATTAATTGGATTGAATGTTAACACGTGAGGTTTATTATCTCGACTGTTTTCAGGTCTTGGAATTGTACGTAAAAGCCCACCCCAAGAGTCACCTATTACCTGGGGGTATATGAGACTCGTATAAATGAATAAGGTTTGTACACCTCTATTTATATCTCCGAGATGTTTACTTTCCGTATTGTTCCTCAACGGAGTGTCTACTTGACTCTTATCAAATCCCAACATGTAACCTAATCCGGGATTATCTTTTGGAAATGTAATTGAAAAATAATCCATATATTTTGCCTCATTTACAGTAATTTTATGCCATGGGGTATTCTCTTTAACAATTCCAACCCCGCATTTGATTGTTACTGTTCCTGTTTTATTATACACAAAATCGAAATATTTTCGTTTCGATTCGGGTAAAACCATTTTCATTGCTTCGAGTACGGTATCTATACTTTCATACGTACCGTGAGGTATCGTATAAGCTTTCGTTTCGATTGATGCTTTATTAACATCTTTATTTACGTCAACGGGTCTATTTCGGTCCCTTGGAACAAATTGTTTGACTTGGAATTTACCCAAATTTCTGGTATCTAATTGATCTCGTGCAGTGTCTAAAGGATTACTAGCTATATATGTTTCCCGAACAATCCATCGATCCCAATCTAATTCCGCTATTCCAAGTACTTTTCCATATTCTTTAGGAAACTTAATAGCCGTTTGTTTGTCTCCGTTAATTTTAATTTGCATAAATGTCATTCCCTCTTTCGTCATTAGTTCAAAATTTATATCATCCCTAGCTTTTGTTGTTATTGACTGTTTAAACGTTTCGAATAATTTTTGGTATATACTAGTAGGTTCGTCGTTCGGTCCCCTAACTATATTACCCAATTTACCACAACCCCCTTCACCCATTTCGTACTCATAATCAAGATCCACCGATCTAACGACAAATTCATCAAAACAATCAGTTATGTTATCCCACTTTGAAGGCATATTTATTTCCGACAATCCAACCTCCCAATTTCCCTCCGATAAATTATACGTTGTAGGTAGTTCCGTCCTATAACTTGTTTTAGTATTTTCAGGATATAATTGCATGGAGGCATTACTAGGTAAGGTAATGTAAAAGGAATCGTAAGCGGGTGCTAACATTGCCATGTTTACTTGTCGAATGATTTATTGCTAATGACTTATTCATCAATATACTAATTGCTTTTATTAACAGTTTTTGATTGACAGGCGTGGGATTCTGAATTATGCAAATTATAAGTTTATACAAATTTAGACCCTAATTTGCATAGTCAAAAGTGGGATTTCTGAATTATGTAAATTTGGATCATTGTTGGCTAATTTGCATGCCTAAAAGTGTGGTAACTTACTACTCTCGTTTCTGTAACTAGCATCGGAGTGATGGCGACCATGGACATCAAGCTTTGTTAGAAGTGGCTTCTGTGCGTAGGCGAAGTTCACACTTGTTAGTTTGCCTTTGGCATTAAATTTGTATTGAGAAAATAAGCTCTCAACTGCGCTGCTATTTAATCTTATCAAAAACGGACTTATGGTAGGAAGAACGTCGTATCATAGCTTTAGCCTCTAGTACCATCCTTGCATACTTTATCAGGAAGCGTCATCTCCTTAGACTTTTGGCCCCACCCTCAAACATGTAAATAGTGCCTTCTCAAGTTCTCGATATGAATTGATGCATTTGAAAATGGCAGCCTTAATGGATAGTTCAAGCGGACCAAAACCAAATGTTTTAACTCCCGAGTTTGTGGAACAAATTGTTAAAAGTACCATTATTGCTTCTGGATTTGACTTTTTAAAATTGTAAATACTTCTTTGTATTACAACAATGAAAAAAGGGTAGTTTCTCACTAGTAATTTTTAGAAACGATCATTGTTACTTTCCTCGCGTCCCGGAACCAAGGCTTAGTTCATAAATTTCAGGACCTGGATTTAGTGAATCAACTGGTAGGCGTTTATTATTTTTAATTATTATAAATTAAATCAAATAAATCACATTATTTTTGTAGCTTTTTCATTAAACCGTCAATTTTCGAATGAGCATAACAACTGTAATCTTTCACTTGGAGAGCCAAACCATAGCATAGAAAATAGTGAACAATACCTAATTTTGCATCCATTTCGAATCATTATTTGTGGTACAAGTCTACGTGCAAGCTTTCAAGTGTTAGGTGTAGAAAAATCCTTCACACTGCGCAGTTTTAAATGTAATAGTGGTGCCCTTCAAGTTTCGGATAAAATGTTGCCGCTGTTAAACTATCTGTCTTCAAGAGGAAATTATTGGGTCTGTGTAGGTATTTCATCTGTTGAGATATTCTTCAATAATGAACAAAAGATAAACAGTCTGACTCTAATAACAGCAAGGACACCGTATTTACGATACGAATCCCCTTTTGGCTCATTTGGAAGACCCCATCAACAAAAAACAGCAGAAAATGTCCTGCCTGCCTGAAATGGGTTGAAAATCGCAGAGGTTATTTGAAACGAAAGGCAGTGATTGAGACTTTACCTTGTAAAAAAACCGAAGGTGGATACTTCATCAAAAATACTCTTGCCAACCTACACCTAATAGTCGCAAAAAGAGACTATCAAATTTAAGAAACGAAAGAAAGTGGTTAATAACGAAAAACAAACGAATGGAAAACCAGTTGAATGAACTTTAACTTCCATTTGATAAAGAGCAAGATAAAGAACTAACTGAAATTATCAAAAGAATTGATAGCGACATCTGTGAAGAACTAGATGAAGCCATCGAGGGATGTGATAATTCAATTGTTGCAAAGCAATTAAGAAAAGCTTGGAATAGTGACAGAGAGAAACTTCACAAGGATCAAACAATTCAGTTTTTCAATGATCAGCAAAAAAATGGTGGGTAAATAAAATGTGGCGACATACAGGCCAATGGTGTTGGTGGAACCTTAGTTGATGGCGGACTCGGTACACAGATGGAGTGGTAGGAGGAGAGTGTGGCGAAGACGGTAGCCTAGGTGGTGTTAAAACTCGAGAGTGGACTGGAGTACGAGGCCGAAAAGGCTGTGGGGAAACCTGAAGATCAGGGTCCGCCGAGTCCACGTCCGCAGTTGATGTTGGTAGAAAGCGATCCGTAGAACGATATAGCTTAAGATGGGCTATATTTTCTAACGAGCGTTTTCCAGTAGCTACCTCCTCGAGTACGTAGCGTAACGCGTCCAGCTTCTCCAATACCCGATACGGACCGTCCCATTTAGGGGCCAATTTAGCGGAAAAATAGGAAGCACCATGGGAAAGGGGTGTACTGCCTTCCATACGAACATTCCTTCATGTAATTCCCATTCATCCCTACGCTGATTATAATAAAGTCGTTGCTTAGCCAGCATACGATCAATATAAGCCCTAACGGCCAGAACATCTGCCTGTAACTGGGTAACCCTATCCTCCAGTCTGTCTCCCAACTGAACTACGTCAGGGGGTTGGAAAGGAACCAAAGGAAGTTCCCAGGGTAAGCGAGCCTCTCTACCATGATTCAAGTAAAATGGCGTACGGCCAGTAGTTTCATGAGGTGTCGTGTTGAAAGAGAACTCTAAGAGATCTAGGCTACGATCCCAATGTTGATGTTCATTACATACATAATGCCTATAGACTTATTAACTCGCTCTGTAGCGTTTCTTTGCGGGTGGTAAGGGGTGGTGTAGGTGCATGTAACTTGGAAGATTGCACAAGTTTCTTTCCAGACGCGAGACACCAATTGTGTCCCATTATCGGAAATAATGGCCTTTGGAGCTCCCCAACATAAGATAAGACTCTTCAGTGTCTTACTTTCTGTTTCTGCTGTGATGTTTTTTAATGGAATTAATTGAAAAAAAACGCGTGTAGTAGTCAACATACACTAAAATATATCTATTAAACGTAGGACTTAGAGGTAAGGGACCAGGGATTTTCAACAACAGTAGAGTGCATTAACCCAGGAGTTTTACGGTTTCGTCCCTTGTATTGTTGACACATAAGACATGTAGTAACAAATAAGGCAACATCCTTTTTAAGTGTAGGCCAATAAGACCGGAACCTAACACGTTCATAGGTACTATCATATGTAACATAATAACCATAAGTATGACAATTAGCCAAAACTAACTAGAAACCTATTTTCGCGCCTTTTACGTCATCATAAGTTCGCGCCCGGCACAGAGATCCCTAGCGGTGGAAAATGAAGTGACTTCCTCCCCATACCGGAAATCCGGTTCAGAGGTTATAAGAGACGCCATTGAGATTTGAGTCACTTTCCTAAGCCTTGGGTTAATAGTTGATTTGTATTGTAAAAAGTAGCATGGAAGACAATTTAACTAGTGAAGAGGGTTTAGAAGTATTAAATACAATAAATATGGAAGTACCAAATATATTTGGTGACTCTAGTCCTGTGCTACAACTTCACTACAAAGTAGTAGAAGGTGGATTCGCTAGTCAAATCATGAAACGCATAAACAATGGGTATATTTCTGTCTATAAAGAAAACTTGCCAAAGGTTTAAAAACTAAATTCATGCTTTTTACCCCAAAACCCAAAATGACCAAGCATGCAGAAGCTGTGGATAGTATATATTACGGAAAAATAGCGCGAGTCAAATCTTACAAATATTTGGGCATATGGATTGAAGAATCATTAAGATGGACGGAACAAAATTATTATGTCTCAAGGAAGGTCAGATCAAGGATATGGCTACTCAAGCCACTGCAAAACCACCTAGACACAGAAACACTAAGGATGTTATATATTGCTTGCATTAAACCGGTGATGGATTACGGTAATCTCTTTCACGGGAATGCTAACAAAACAACCTTCTCACAATTACACGCCTTATATATTTCTTGCGCGAAATTCATAACGAAAGCCACAAAATATTCGTCGGCCACAAAAGCGGTTGCAAACTCTAATACAGGTACGCCGTACCAAAGTTATTTAAGAAATATGTTAGTATTTATGTACAAAATTAAAAACCATCTTGTACCGCAATATGTACACTGTAAATCCGTTCTTATACTTTGCTAGCCAGTTTATTCATTGAATTTAATATATATATATGTTTAGTTTTTTATTTGGGAAAGGGTATAAACCAAACTCCTTGCATATGAGGCTTAGTGCTGTAGGCTTAGCGACTATCGCTGTTGCAGTTATGGAATACACAATGCTTTGCACATATTATAAATAATAGAGTTAAATTAAGAAGTATACTTCAAAACTAAAAAGCGAGACAGGTCTAAAGCTATTATAATAGTAGCAGAAGACAGACTGACAGAGTCAAAGTTCATGTAATTAGTCTATTGTACGGTAGATGGCGTTGCGCTTCGTGTTACTCGTTCCGGTTCGACCCCCTTTTTCCCTCCTAACTCAAATAGGTGCCCGTTTCTTTGAAGAGGTAAACCGTTCGTATAGGCAAAGCTAGAGCTGAAATGTCCTCTTAGTTTAGTGGCCCGTGGCCTTTCTCAGCTTTATCACGGGCCAAGTCCCTCAACGAACGGTGGTACCGCGGACCACCCTCCTACGGCGACTTTCTCAACAACTTCATCTGATTCATCATCATCTTCTACTTTACCGTCACCTCCTCAGGACGATCAGGATGCCGATCAACAGATCATTCCTGCTATTCCAGATGTACCTCATACCTCGACATCAACTACTCTGGATGATCAAGCAGCAGATCAACAGATCCCCTTGCCATTCCAGATGATTCTCATCAACCAACTGACTCTGATAGAGTACCGGGCATGGCCCTATTTGAAGACCCTCTCTCCTACTCCATACTAACCACGATATGCGAGCGTTCCAGCTCAATCATCCATCTAACGACAGTCCGCCTTCTGCGGCAGGGGAGGCTTCCCCGTCTGATCATGAAAAATCAGTCGCGGAACCTGAGCTACATAAATCAACTTCCACTTTTACGGAAGAGATTTTACTACCTGAACAGAATTCTACTTTTACAGAAGAGGTTTTAACACCTGAACAGAATTTTAGTTTTACGGAAGAAATATTAAAATCTGAACAGCTTTGTCAATCGCAATCCCAATCGCTGCGTGCGTCTGAAAAATCATCGACCACGTTATCGGAGTCCACGAGAACTCCTCAATTAAATAGGGCTACCTTACCCGATATTTATTTAGAACCTTTTCGATTGGGATGGCGACGAGAGGTGTGCAAAAGGGCAACGGTTAGGTCAGGAGGCAATGAAGTCGATATTTACTATCGCCCTCCAGACAATAAAAGATTAAGGTCACCTTATGAGGTCCAAGTTTACCTCCAGAATAATAAAATAAAAAATCTAACCAGACAACATTTTTCCTTTACCCGAGAGCCAATCTCTGTCTTCCCGTGTTAGTTTATCTCCCAGGCAAATAAGAGAAATTACTAAATTTTTTCATTTCTAGATGGCTGAAGGTGAGAGACCTGGACCCGTTTATTTTGAGGCCCCAGAAGGAGGCACAATTTCAAAAAGGAACAAAAAGTCACCTTCCAAATTGGAAGAAGCCCAGCGAGTTTGCGATGAGTATGCAAACTACTGTCTCAATTGTGGACAAAAGTCACATCGCCAAAAGGATTCTTTCATTCCAAAAAGGGGAAAAGATTCCTCTCTAAAATGTATCGATTGTGGGGCCCACATTGGACAAAAGATTGTAAGACACCTCCTGAAGAAATACCGATGACCATTATTTCACTGGCAGAAAGACGCTCCCTTGATATGGACGACAATCGTCCGTAACCTGAAACTCATCCGGAACCTGGGGTCCTATTCTACTCCGATCCTTAGAGCCTCTAAAGCCTCGTTTACATGTGCGCGAGAATTAAGCTTAAAGCGGAAAGTAGAAGTTGAAAGTCGAATCTTTTTCTCGCGCCTAAAAAAACCGCGTCTGCCAAAAGCTTTTGTTCCCGCTGCTCCACCCGCTCCTTCGTTGACATACGAGCTGAGTGGTAGCAGCCGAAACTGCAGAGTTGCCCATCAGTCGAAAGTAAACAATAAAAATGGCGTCGACGGTGGTTTGTTTTCTCCTACTTAAAAAGAAGCTATTGCTTTTAAAAAAGAAGCGACATTTATTACAAAAAAGACAAGTTGAGAAACCAAAATAAACGTCTCCGAGCCGAGACGAATTTACTTTCCAAACACAGATCCGCCAGCCAATGAGACGACGATGGAGTAGAAGCCAATGTTACAGATTGGTGTCTATGTGTTATAGACGAAAGACCAGTAGATGGTGGTTGTTAGACACCAATGAGGGTAGATTAGTGTGTATGTGGTATACACAAACTAGTGTCCATGGGGAGTCGACGAAAACCAAAACTGGTGGTGTGGGAACTCAAGTAGAATAGCCAGAGGAGACAAACCCAAATTTCAGTGAACTGTCAATGCAGTCCGGAAATTGGGAACTTGTTTGCTCCGATACGCAAACTGCGAACGCGGTCACGTGGGGCGTGACAGACACACACACACAGACACGTCCAGTGTAGTACCTCTCCGTGACGTCATCGTCACTCGGAGAGGTAAAAATCAGGATGGAACGTCGCTGGTGGGTACATCCTATATGGAGGAATAGAAACAATGAAGGCTATTTCCACACTGTGGTACGTTATTTTATATTATTGGTCAAGGCTGAACTATTGGTAGTTTTTCTCTACTTGAGCTTGAGAATAAAGTTGATTTAATTTTTTAGCTTGAAAAGATGAGGCAATCTGACCATGCGTATTTCAAAAATTTCACCCGCATGTCGCCAAAGCTATTTGATAAATTAGTGGAATTATTGGCTGAAAGATTAAAAAGGTTTCCCGTGACTCGTGAGGCTCTTTCGCCAGCTCATTGATTAGCTATCACACTTCGGTAATACCATTTTATTATCTCATAATTTTCAGTTGATAATTTCATTGTCGGACAGGTTTTTGGCAACTGGTGATAGCCTAATCAGTATTGCGTATGGGTTTCGAATTGGAAAAACAACAGCCCATGTTGTAATAAAAGAGACCTGTGATGCATTATGGGAGATCCTACAGCCAATTTACCTTAAAGTAAGTTGCGGTTATATTATGTTTAGACACTAGTTTTTAATTTGAAATCACAGGCTCCATCTGAAACCACCTGGAAAGACGCTGCGTATGAATTTGGCCGCCAATGGCAATATCCAAATTGCTGCGGTGCTGTTAACGGTAAACACGTAGTAATTCAACAGCCTGGAAACAGAGGCTCTTTGTACTACAACTACAAGGTAAATGCTATATTTCAAGAGGTTTAATGTTTAATAATGATATTTGGGGTGGGACCCTCAACCCTGATGATTTCATCGGGGTGAGTGGGGGGAATGAGGGGGCCGCAGCCGCGGTTCCCAGGTGGTCGGAAACGTCATCGGATCCGTCGAGCTCGTCCGAATTCTCGGACGCGCTGGACCATTTCAGCAGCAGGGAAGAGGAGGATGACCTTTTCTTCCCGGCATTAGAGGAACGCAGCCTTGCCCAATAAGTAATTTTTGGGTGGGGGAGTTGTAACGGCCATATCGCAAACGCGAAATGGCGTTACCCCTGGTAGGCCGTTGCTCCTCATATCGTTAAAATTAGCGAGCTTGGGGTAGCAGCGGAACGAGCATACGCTTGTAAAACTATCAGGGGGTCTAAGAAAGTCCTATTGCACCGCGCAACTGTCCTCGTCGGAATCCCGACAGAGACTTAACCCCTTGACCAAATGTCAAGGGGGAAGGAACCCTTAGACCCGACTCGAGACCCTGTGTCTATAAAAGGAGGGACCGAGGGGACGAGAGATATCTTTTGGCTCCAGCGACGAAGGAGGAAGGCCCGAGCACTTTTTTTGTTTATTTAAAGAAAGTTTTTACTTTGTAATATTTTTGAGAGATGGCTGGGTGAGTCAATAATAAATTTGGATTATAAAAGTACGTGTATTCACTCTAGGTAAGCCTACCAGTTTTGTAGGGCTTACAAACTGGCGCCCAAAACGTTTTTGAAAGGGTACAAATTCGATTGTACTTATGGCTGTCGTTGATGCCGAATACAAATTCCTAGCAGTTGATATAGGTGGTTTTGGGTCTCATTCAGATGTTTTCATTTTCAAAGCCTCAGCAATAGGTGCTGCACTTGAAAGTAAAAAACTGTGTTTTCCGCCCTCTTCGCAATTACCAAGAAGTCAGAATACTGCGCCCTATGTATTTCTTGGAGATGAAGCATTTCAGTTACAAGAAAACTTTTTGCGGCCATACCCTTCAAAGGAATTAAACTGTTAATGTAGAGTTTTTAATTACCGTTTGAGTAGAGCTAGGTAAATATTTTGTAGCTTTATATCATTATGATTATATTGAAAATATAATAAAATATATACAGTCGAATATTAAGGACGATTATTTCCACACAGGCGTTGCAGTGAAAACGCTTTTGGAATTTTGGGCGCAAGGTGGAGGATATTTCATCGTACTATAACTCTAGCACCAGATAACGCAGACAGAGTTATAAAGGCAACAGTTTTGCTCCATAACTACCTACCATCTGAAAACGTCTCAAAAGGTCTATTGCCCTGCGGAATTCGCTGATTTCACCGATAGTTTAGGAAACCATAGATATGGTTATTGGAATGAGGAGCCCGACAACGCTTTCATTAATCTACAAGGCACATCTGCTCGAAATTCAACAGTAGCAGCAAAACAATGTCGAGGCGCAGTTCCTTGGCAGTGCGATATGCCTGGTGTTAACCGTGAAAATAATTAATATGCCAGCTATTTCAAGGAACAAAAACTTCAATTCCAAACAATAATAAAATTTCATGCACTAATAAAAACTGTTCAATCGCAATATTTAATTTCTTCAAGTTTGATACAAAGAGTAGAGCGCAAGTTTGATTCTAACTATACACGCATGATGATAAAATAAAATTTCTTAATTATCACATTAATTATTGCTTTGTTTTGTACGTTCCGTGTACCGGTGAACCACATCTAAAATGTCCCTTTCGCAACTTCTTTTTTCGTCATCTATTACTAGGTTTAATAAGTGCGCCAAATATCTACAAAACTTTTCAGATCTACCTTCTACATTTTTATCACATTTATGCGCTATTGAAGCCGCTATATAGCTGTCAATCTTGTTAATTTGCTCGTCAAAATCCGCATCCACATCTTCGACGTCAAGAGTGCGCCTTTTCTTTGGCGGCTTTGCAGTTGATGCTCTTGTTGGCCTTTTATCATTTTCATGATCTTTGGCAGTTGATGTTGGAGGAAAGGCAGTGGACGTACTGGCAAGAGTGGAAGGATTGGTGGTTGAAGTGGAAGAATTGGTGGTTGAAGTGGAAGGATTAGTGGTGGAAGTGGAAGGATTGGTGGTGGAAGTGGAATGATTGGTGGTGGAAGTGGAAGGATTGGTGGCGGAAGTGGAAGGATTGGTGGTGGAAGTGGAAAGATTGATGGTGGAAGTGGAAGGATTGATGGTTGAAGTGGAACGGTTGATGGTTGAAGTGGAACGGTTGATGGTTGAAGTGGAAGGGTTGGTGGTTGAAGTGGAAGGAATAGCATTTGGGTTGGTTGATTCTTCATGAACTTCGAATGCCAAGTCACACTCAATAGGAATGACATATTCCTCAAGAGGTTCGGTCATTCGTGGAACTCCTTCAGAATCTGTGCCAATTGCCGTTAATAGCTAAAGAGGTTCACATAATAATATTTTTTATTAAGCTCTTCCAAATACCCCATTGTACTTACACGATCTTCTTCATTTCCATCGCCTCCATAATTTACTGATTCGGCTTTTGGGCCACATGCGACGTAACAGTATGTCCTAATAAAATTACTATTTACTATCCAAATAACTTAGCTCCGACAAACTGGTATATTAATTAAAACAACTTACTCTCTCCTAGCCACTACATCTTTTAAGAACATTAACTGCCTAAAAAATGGCCATTTAACCAGATTTACGTCTTGTTCTTCTATGTACTCTTGACCAGATTTTGTTTTGGTGATTGCATAATAATTGACTCTAAATTGATCCTTAAGGTATTTCCACATAGACTTAACATCTTTAACTGGAAATTATTGATATTGTTTTACAAAATGTCTCAAGTTATACATATTTATATTTATTTACCAGTCATATTCATATGGCCAGCAACTTCCTCCCATTTCACAGCGATCACATTTCTATCACGGTAATCAGTGTGCGTTTTATCCCACAACATCCAATAACTCATCATCATATTTATCAAATATTCCTTTTTTCAATGTCCTTTTGCTTTATAGAAGATCTTAAAATTTTATCCTGCTCTTTTCTTTCTTTTAAAGACATGGTTATAACTGGGGGTGCCTAGGCCTATGTCGCGAGATAAACTCAAAAAAAAAACAGACGATATTCGGTCCTTGGGGATTATTGGCTTCGAAAAGCAAGTGTCTCTTTGCGAGAAGCAAACACGAGCTGAAGATTCTACTGCGGCAGATCGGAGCTTATTCCGAACACCCGCTTCATCTATGAGCAACAAGCGCGACTTAAAAAGCTCTCGCTTGTTTGTAAACGGTATGCCTAGGGAACGCAAACCCCAATACGCCTCATCTCTCAGCTTTACGCTTCGACTTTTTCCATTTCTCGCGCACATGTAAACGAGCCTTTAGGATCAAAAATGTTCCTTAAGCATATAGGTACTCCTTAACGTATGGTTTTGGTATTCTCTCTTTCACCTTTGTCCTTTCTAAAGATCAGAAACGCTCCTTAACGTAAGGAGAGGGTTTGAGCTCTCCTTGAGAGCTGGAAGGATCGAAATAAGTGATAGCTAGTTGAAATTTTAAAATGGCGGGTCTACTAGCTCGGATGGAAATTTTAGCTTTAGCTGAGTTAGCGGACGGTGAAGGCGAATTAATAGCTCACCAATTACCAAGAAGAGATTTAAGAAGACAAAGAGTTATAAGGGATAGGAGTTTCGCATTTGAAATGGATGATTATCGATTAAAAAGCTATTTCGGGTGAACAAGGAGATTGCTTACTATTTATGCGACCGCTTGGGTGATCGACTCTCCGGAAATCACGTTTTAGGTATTCCCGTTGACACAAAGGTGAGTGTATTTCAAAACAATCCACAGGATGCTTAAAGATAATGTTTCTTAACTCTCTTACGTAGATTCTAATAGCTTTGCGGTTTTTTGCTTTTGGTTGTTACCAACTTGCCATCGGTCAAGATAAGTTTTTGACAGTTAGTCAAGCTACAGTGAGCCGCTGTGTCAAAGCGGTTAGTATGGCTATAAGCGACATCATTATGCCTGAGGAAATCGTTTTCCCAACCATAGACAAGCAAGAAATGGATGTAAAAATTGGTTTTCACAAAATTGTGGGATTCCCAGGAATTATTGGTGCAATTGGCGGAACGCACATTGCCATTATAGCTCCATCGTCTGAAGACGAAGAGTACAAAGAATACCTTTATGTCAATCGTAAAGGCTTCCATTCTTTAAACGTCCAAGTAATTTGTGACAAAAATATGCGATTTCTAAATGTCAATCCAAAGTTTCCGGGATCGGCTCACGATTCTCAAGTGTTTAAGACATCGCAAGTGGCTGTCCACTTAGAAAATTCAAACGCGAATGGTCGAAGAAATTCATGGTTGATTGGAGATAGCGGATATGCGTTAAGGCCATGGATGATGACTCCTATTTTGAACGCTGTGGAAGGTTCGCCAGAGGAAACATATACAAAAGCTCTAATTAAAACAAGAAATATTGTTGAATGTTGTAGTGGAGTTTTAAAACAAATTTTTCGCTGCCTGTTGGGGCTTAGAACCCTTCATTATCACCCTACAGCGGCTGGAAGTATTATAAAAGCATGTTGCACGTTTTATAACTTGCGTAGGCGCAAGGACGGTCAGCCTGAAGATGATGAATTTACAACAACGGAGGACGAGGACAGTGGACACGAAGATGATGAAAGAACAAGAGAACGAATAAGAGCTAGAAGGCAAAGAATTCGTCAACGTAGAATTGATCGTCAATTTGTACCGATTCCGCCTTATATTCCCGCTGAAGGTGCAAGAGTTAATCATTTCCTCTCCAAGGTGCATTAGTACAAAGTCAAATTGTGGCAAGGTTTAGGCATTGAACCTAGGCCTGTGCGAGTACTCGATCAAAGGCGAGTGCTTGATCGAGTCTCAAAATCAAAATTTTAGGACTTGAGAATAATTTCGAGTGCTCAAAAATCCTCGCTACTGGACTCGAGCAGGACTCGAACCGAGGCATAACACCATATCAAGTCCAAAAATATTTACCATGGAAAAAGAATTTATTCTTCTTTCGTCTCTTGTCAGCACGCACAAATCTAAATTACATAGAGGCCTAGCTTACCTGTGCTGACAACCCAAGCTGCAACAAAGTATATATCGAATAAGCTGCCTTCGGAGATAGGGAGTTGCCTACCCTCTAGCGTGAAAACAAATTTTATCACGATCATCCTTTATCCATGTATTTCCTTTGATCTCGGTGACTCGGAATTTCAAGTAGAGCGCGGCATCTAGTGGGTTTTTACCGATTTCGATTTTAAAGAAAACATGTGATTGACCAAAAGTTAAAATTATGTTTATTGACGTTTGTTACTTTTTATATCCAAGCTGTGATATTTGAACAAATGAAGAGTAAAAAATAAAAGATATGAAAATATTTAGCCTTGATTTTGACATGAAATAATTTATCAGGACTCGACACTGGGCTTGAGACGTAGTTTTCAAGCTGTCTTTAGGACTCGAGGACTCGATACCAGTTAAAAGACTCGACTCGAGATTCTATAAGAGCTATTTTTAAGACTCGAGACTCGACTCGAAGCCCAAAAAACTGGACTCGCACAGGCCTAATTATTTTATCCACTTTCTCATTGCGTTTCGAGAGGAAGTTCAACTTTGGCACGGACGAGAGATGGCGCTCTTAACCTTCTACCCCCAAAAATCTCTGTTGTCTGCTCGTTTTCCCCTTCCGCGTTTTTTCGTTATAAACTTATGATTTAACGAACTGTTAAGATAAAATTTCATATTTCCTAAGACAGATAAGCTTCTAGTCCTTTCATCTTACTCCCAGTTAGATTTAACCTTGTTAAAACATAATCAGATGAATTTGAGTTACAATGTCGTAAAATCCTGTGCATACAGTTACCTAGGAGTGATAGAGACATTTTTACGGATGTCTAGACATTTTTACGGATGTCTAGAGATGATAAACTTAAGCGAAATTGTTTTACGTTTGAATAAAAATAACGCTTCCAGTAGTGGGTTTATAGTACTCCTTGTTTGTGTAAGATTAGTGTAGCTGTAGAGCGTAATCATGATAAACGCTTAAAAATATATATTTTCAATAAAAACACCGCTTCCACTAGTGGATTTATACTCCTTGTTTGTGTAAGATTAGTGTAGGTGTAGAGAGTAATCATTATAAACGCTTAAAAATATATTTTCAAAAATGAAGAATATAGAACATTTATTTTGGTAAGCTACTTGTAGATGAGATAATTGTTTTACATGTTTTAAATGAGACTAAAACTTCCACTATTGTGTCTTAAAGCTAGGTTCTCACTTGACCGAAAAACTCGACGGAAAGGAACCGCCAGCGGTTTGGAAATTTTACTTTACGCTGGCCGTCAGCGGTAGAGCGTTCTCACTTGTAGCGTAAGTTAAACGAAGCGGAACCTTTATTATGTCACGTGACCATTATCGATCGTTCGAGAGATCTAAACATAGAGGGCTCTATACTGAAGTAGTTTAAAAGGTAAACAAACAAAATGGAAGACCTCAGTGATGCCGAGTTGTCGAATGAAATTATAAATACGTTATGTATTTATAATCACATAAATTTAGTGTACTGTGTACAAATTATATCGAGAGAGTGCTACTTGGCGGTTTTCGGTAAGGGATATATTTAAGAAGCGGCAACATCAAGGATACCAAGAAAATTTGGTGAATGAAATATCCACCATCCGCGTATTGCGAAATATGTTGAAATTTCCCGGGACATATGATAGTGACGTCACTACAACGCACATTTTCATTGGCTGACATACACGATTTACGCCGGGAACGACCGAAAAAATAGAACACGTTTTAAGTCCGACCGAAACCGGCGGAACGGCAATTCCGTCGTGCTCGGCGTTAAAGTTTTCGGTCGACTCAAGTTACGCCGGGTTTCCGTCGTATTTTCGGTCAAGTGAGAACCTAGCTTTAAAAGTGTTGGCAATGTACATTTTTTAAATATGACGGAATTGCGGTTGATATGATAGCGCCCTATTTGCGAGAAAAACCTTTTTTAAACAGTTGAATCACTCTTTGATAGAATTTCAACGGCAGAAATTAAGCGATAAATTTGCTCGATTAATTTTGTTTGGCAAATAATATATTTAAGCGTTACGTATTACTGAAGGAGATTGATTTTGCCAATCATTGTGAGTATTTAACTGATTAATAATAAAATGGAGAAAGATAATAATTTAAGTTAAGAGGAAATCAGTAAAAGCAATAGATGCATATATTTAGGTTGTTTAAGGGGTAGTGATAGTCATCTCCACTCGGAGAGGTAATATTTTGGTTTTCCCAACTTGTTCCATTTCTTAACATCCTTTACCGCACCATTTCCTTCGCTATTCAGCCGAAGCGTTACATTATCCCACAATGTATCTAACGTCTTTTTGGTGAATTGAGCGCTAAATCTACTTGTTACAAGACCTTCATTCGATTCCATGTAATCAAGAATTATTTCGCGTTGTCGGTGGGTAACTCTCCCAAATCTTTTCGCCATACTTTTGAAACAAAAAACTCCAAAAATTTCCGTCTATTAACTTAATTAACTAGCCTCTTGTCACAGCCAACGCTAAGCCTTAGCGTAAAAAATAAACATTGCGAGAGGGAGGAAAGACACCGGAACCGGTCACTATCGGGTAACAAATAAATACCTAGCGGAGCTAGGCCCTAGCTCTCTTACTCGATCACGTGGTATAAAACCAAAATGTAACGATGACGCTGATTCGATCGCGCTACCGGATGTTCAACAGAGATGACTCGGGGATCTTAAGGATAATTCTCTCTCCTTAGGGTAAGGAGCGCGTAAAGATTGGACGGCGGGAAGGGTTTGGAATAGGAATTTTTGTTCAAAAAACTTTCAGCCCTACGTGTTCCTTAGGAAATATTGCTTAGAGTTAAAGGAGCGATTTTTTAGGATCGGGTAGAATAGGACCCCTGGAAACCGTCCGGAACCTAAAAACCGTCCAATCACTGTATACAAACGTTTTAAGGAGGAAGTCCTACGTCGGACCGATCCCGCTCCTACCGCTCTTCCTCCCATTCCATTTCCTTTTCCTCCAGCTCCTCGTCAGCCTTGGAGTTCTGTTGTGCCTCCCTCGGACCAAGATGCGATATATTGGGAACGTTTCGGAGGAATGGGCTGGATCCCTCGATTGCAAATACTAAAAGTACTCCTTGTATCCAAAATCCAACATGCCAAACATCCACTTATTTGGAGCACTACTCCATGCTGGCGTTGCCACAAAATTGGCCACCATGTAGTTTCCGACTGCCCCGGAGGGCGCAGTAGAGAAACCATTGCCCGACGAGAGGCCCGTCGATTCGAACGGTTGGAAAAAAAGCACCGATAAAAAAAAACCAAAAAAAACTTTGTGATACCCAACTTAAACCCTGCCAAATTATTCCGGGTTCCTCGGGGTAACCCTTTTTCTTTTTGTGAAAAACACAGTTCCTAAAGAGGGAGGATGTAACATGGCTGCCAGATTCTTTGGAGTTTCCACTCCTTGGATCTGGCAGGGTATATTTACCTCCATGTTACATGCTCCTCCTCCTTTCAAATCTTCTGTGATATTTTCAATTTTTATGTTATTCCGTAGTCGTCTCTCGGAGAGAGCGTTTTTGATCCGTTAAATCTGTTAAACTTGTAAGGACAATTTCGGGTGTACCCCTTTTCAAATTGATTAATAAAAACTCTAGAAGATTCTTCGTCTATTTTTGGATAAAGAAGTAAGTTGTCTTTGATTTATTTTATGGCCCTCGGGAAATGATTCCCTTGTTAAATTATTCTATTTAGGGTTACAAGAAATCCCATAAAACTATCAGATATCGCTTGATTACTTGATTGAAGTTACTCCTTGACTTTGTTGGGAGGGCGTTCCAAAATTTGTGAGTCAATAAGAGTGATGTAAAAATGGCGAAAAGGCAAATGCCGACACCAGACTGAATATGTAATCGATTAAAGGTTTCTGGAGCTACAGGTACGCGAATCTTGACATGAAGTACCATCAAATCCATTGACAAGAATGAGAGCGAAGTTAATAGTGACAATTTGGGTGCCCCAGACAATATGATGGTCTCGGTGAAGTCGTAAAAACCACTGGAAATAAGCACTTTCACCTTGCTTAAAGTGGAAATATCCACTGGAGAAAGTGTAATGTCCAATCTCTGAAAATACACCAGAAAATTTTATACTAATGACCTCAATGTTTTTCGGCATTTATAGATATAGAACCATATCTACGGATTCAGAAAATTACCATATTGTTCCAATTTCTACATTTTTCGAAAGATAATTTATTGTTCCATAATCACATCCTCGTAGTTAGGGTAACGTTTTATTGCTGAGAAAAAAGCTACGAAATATTTAACCCGCGTTCAATATAATCTGTTTGTTAATGAATAATTATCAAAACAAACGAACAACAACCAAATATTCATGTTTAACTTATTTTGGTTTATTTTCAATCTTTATTTGTCTATATAGTTTTCATTCTAGATTTGTGCCTGAAATAGATCATTTCCTCCACTGAAGGATATTTGAATTTAGGGAAATGAAATGGAATCAAGTGTTTTCAATGTTCGGTTGAAAGTTGTAAGATTTTATGTCGTTGAAAATATTTGTCATTATTTCGAAATCAATACGGTGTACTTTTTGTAAGACGTTTTGATTGATTGATTTTCCCTTTAATCACCTCTATATTGCTTCCAGCCGAGGATTATTTCAACGAACAACATGGTGACGCAAACAGTTAGAGCCGATAAAGTGAGGTTAAAGAAGCTAGAACGGCGAATAACGTCAGGTCTGACGCGGTCTTCATTGGTCGTTCCCATTTGACGCAATCCATGACGTAATCCCCGGGGAAATAAAAATATCTAAACGCTTTCGTCTCGATGAAAACGAGTATTCTAAATAATAATCAAAACCAAATTAGTTTGCAGAGAACAATTACCTTTTTTCGTAATTTTCACGAAAGATCTGGTTGCTGAAAAAGGATGAATTGGCAGGCAAGACGATGTAATAGCTTTTAAGCGATTTCGAAAAGTAGAATACATCTAATTTGGTTTTCCATTCACTGACGATGTCATTTCTTCCATAAGAACGTAACCCAACGTAGCAGACAAAAATTTTGATTCAAAATCAAAGCTTTATGATTGTCTACAATCCTTCAAAAGGGTATGATCAACCCCCTACAATATTGTGGGATGTTGAATCTGTAACTTACGGCTAGTAATTCTCCACCCTTGGTTAAGTCTATGACATCCATTGCGCTGATCGGTTCGTAAACAGGGATATTGAACAAAATATCATCTTGAAAACCTCAACTATTTGTCAAACCATTTATTTTACGTAAAATTATGAATCATAGTTCCATATCGGATTGCATCGTAACATTTTTTCTTTTGTAGTGGAAGTGAATCCAACTCCTAGGAAAGATAATTTTATAAAACCAGAATTATTAAAACGTCATTTTAATCCTAAAATCTTTTTTAATTATACCTGAAGCATTCCGTACTTGATACAAGCTAGTTCCGTAAATCTGTTAGAAGAGAGAAAAAAATGTTGAAAAGAACTAATTTTCTCGGTTACGTTCAATAAGTACTCACTTTTACTTGAAGTATCTATCGGGAAAAAGTTTTTCATATTTAGCAGTGGCGGCCGACATCTGTGAATTCCCTCAAAGCAACGAATTATTAGCTCAACAATCAACTCACGCAAACAGACATATTAATTTTTTTAATTACTTTTATTGATCTCCTTGAGGAGATTAAAATGTACGGTTTCAAAAAGTTAATTATGGCTGTAGTTATCAATTTTGCCAAAATCCGTTTCCAAAGCGACAAAGCGCTGTTTCGTTTTCCACCCGAACCACGCTACACGTGAACACACCTGCTTACTGTAACTCACAAGCTAATTTTTACAGGCCAATTACCCTAAATCATTATTACGGGAGGAAATGTTTTTTTAGAAAACACCTCTCATTATGTGTATTTACTCACTTCGCGTTTCACTTACTATTGCGCATGACGTGATCAGTTTTCGTAACCGAAAAGAAACGGTAGAAGACAACTTCTTATGGTTACCCTTCATAATAGTGATCAATGTCTTTAATGATAAAAAGAAATTAAATTTCGTGTGTTTCTCGAAAATCGTTAAAAGCACCATTTATTTACAAGGTTTAAAGCAAAGCGCGGTTCCAGTGGATCCCCTACAACTTGACTTTCCTTACAAACTCAAGTTTTGGTTTGGTGAAGGCAGGAGTCATTTGTGGGCTGAATTTAAAAGCACACTTATAAATCCCGCCCACTAGCCTTCGCCAAGCTGAACGCGGAGTTTAGGAGGAAAGTCAACTTGTAGGGGATGTGCAGCGCAGGACCAGCGCTTTGCTTTAAGACTTTTTTAGCTGATAGTCAACGTTCAGCCCCGATGGGTTAGTAACATGAATAATCAGGTGTACAAAAACGCAGAAATCGATTACTTGATTTCTAGAAAATCATCAGAAAACACAGTCATTTTTGTTGGTAATCAGAAATCTCCGATAATCACTGGAAATCAGGTGAAATCTTCAGAAAATCAGAAACAATCAAATGATTTAGTAGAAATCTTTTGTAATCACCTAGTTTATCACACCTTTTGTGAAATAATCACGCATAATCAATCGAGGAATTCGAAAATACAAAGTAAAAACCATAATCAGTTGAAATAGAAATAATCACTGCATTCATCGAAATTGGCGAAGAACGCCGTTGTAATCACGGCATTCAACAAAAAATCATTGGAATTCAAACAGAAATGATTATGAAAATCACCGAAAATAATCGTAATCACAGGTAACCGTAACCTTAAGAAACTAGGACGTGGTTACTACCAAAATTCAACCCAAACCATTTCCTTTGACCCAAAACCGTGGTTTGACCAAATTCCATGGGTTAAAACACGTTGGTTACTTCGGCTGTTAGAGGCGTTCAGTCATAATCCCACCACTGGCCGCTCGACCAAGCACATGTACCAAGTGTCCAAACATGCGGTTCCTCTCGTACTGAGCAGGATTACTATCGCAACGACGAGTCAACAGTAGGGTAAAACACCCTATTTTCTTTAAATCTATCCTCCAGTGAACTATGGGAAAAAGAAGAGCTAGAAACCTTCTCTTCCTCCAGCTCCAAAACTTCCCTCAAACTTGGAAGCTTCAAACCATAAAAAACTGATAAAATTTTATTCCCATCTGTATCTGCTAATATGGAATCACTGATGCCTATGGAAAACCCATCCCCACTGTTAGTGCAGAAATCGCCAGGGCCTCAGGAAAGATCTGTATTACCGAGTCCTAGGGAACCAGAGAAAACATCTCCTTACAATAATGAAGGCTCAGTTCCAAAAAACCACGTAACAAAAAGTCAAAGGAGAGATCAAGCGATCCCTTCACCAAGGATATCGGACAATATATCATAAACGTATTGAAAAGAAAATCAACTTTCGCCAAGGCGTTCAGAAAAGCCATCATCACAGAGGCGTAGAGAATCTCAGTCACCGCTACCAAGGCGTAGGGAATCTCAGTCACCGCCACCAAGGCGTGGGGAATCTCAGTCTCCGCCACCAAGGCGTGGGGAATCTCAATCACCGCCACCAAGGCGTGGGGAATCTCAGTCACCGCCACCAAGGCGCGGGGAATCTCAATCACCGCCACCAAGGCGCGGGGAATCTCAGTCACCGCCACCAAGGCGTGGGGAATCTCAGTCACCGCCACCAAGGCGTGGGGAATCTCAATCACCGCCACCATTGCGCGGGGAATCTCAGTCACCGCCACCAAGGCTAGGGGAATCTCAGTCACCGCCAAGAAGGCGTGGAGAATGTCAGTCACCGCCACCAAGGCGTGGGGAATCCCAGTCACCGCCAAGAAGGCGTGGGGAATCTCAGTCACCGCCACCAAGGCGTGGGGAATCTCAGTCACCGCCACCAAGGCGTGGGGAATCTCAATCACCGCCTCCAAGGCGTGGGGAATCTCAGTCACCGCCACCAAGGCGTGGGGAATCTCAGTCACCGCCAAGAAGGCGTGGGGAATCTCAATCACCGCCACCAAGGCGTGGGGAATCTCAGTCACCGCCACCAAGGCGTGGGGAATCTCAGTCACCGCCACCAAGGCGTGGGGAATCTCAATCACCGCCACCAAGGCGCGGGGAATCTCAGTCACCGCCACCAAGGCGTGGGGAATCTCAGTCACCGCCACCAAGGCGTGGGGAATCTCAGTCACCGCCACCAAGGCGTGGGGAATCTCAATCACCGCCACCAAGGCGCGGGGAATCTCAGTCACCGCCACCAAGGCATGGGGAATTTCAATCACCGCCACCAAGGCGTGGGGAATTTCAATCACCGCCACCAAAGCGTGGGGAATCTCAATCACCGCCACCAAGGCGTGGGGAATCTCAATCACCGCCACCAAGGCGTGGGGAATCTCAGTCACCGCCACCAAGGCGTGGGGAATCTCAGTCACCGCCACCAAGGCGTGGGGAATCTCAGTCACCGCCAACAAGGCGTGGGGAATCTCAGTCACCGCCAACAAGGCGTGGGGAATCTCAGTCACCGCCACCAAGGCGTGGGGAATCTCAATCACCGCCACCAAGGCGCGGGGAATCTCAGTCACCGCCACCAAGGCGCGGGGAATCTCAATCACCGCCACCAAGGCGCGGGGAATCTCAGTCACCGCCACCAAGGCGTGGGGAATCTCAGTCACCGCCACCAAGGCGTGGGGAATCTCAGTCTCCGCCAAGAAGGCGTGGAGAATCTCAGTCACCGCCACCAAGGCGTGGGGAATCTCAGTCACCGCCACCAAGGCGTGGGGAATCTCAGTCACCGCCACCAAGGCGTGGGGAATCTCAGTCACCGCCACCAAGGCGTGGGGAATCTCAGTCACCGCCACCAAGGCGCGGGGAATCTCAATCACCGCCACCAAGGCGCGGGGAATCTCAATCACCGCCACCAAGGCGTGGGGAATCTCAATCACCGCCACCAAGGCGTGGGGAATCTCAATCACCGCCACCAAGGCGCGGGGAGGCGCGGGGAATCTCAGTCACCGCCACCAAGGCGTGGGGAATCTCAGTCACCGCCACCAAGGCGCGGGGAATCTCAATCGCCGCCACCAAGGCGCGGGGAATCTCAGTCACCGCCACCAAGGCGCGGGGAATCTCAGTCACCGCCACCAAGGCGCGGGGAATCTCAGTCACCGCCACCAAGGCGCGGGGAATCTCAGTCACCGCCACCAAGGCGTAGGGAATCTCAGTCACCGCCAAGAAGGCGCGGGGAATCTCAGTCACCGCCACCAAGGCGTGGGGAATCTCAGTCACCGCCAAGAAGGCGTGGGGAATCTCAGTCACCGCCACCAAGGCGTGGGGAATCTCAGTCACCGCCAAGAAGGCGTGGGGAATCTCAGTCACCGCCACCAAGGCGTGGGGAATCTCAGTGATGTGGGAGGGGGGCTGCGCCCCCTCACATTTCGTTATAGCACGGGCTTGAGCCCTCCCTGCCCCCCCCGGTTCCGACGCCACTGTTCTCCAGTCTCTGGGTCTTCTAATTGATATCGCAATCGGTCTAGTTTCTTTGCGATCTTGCAGAGACCATCCCATTTGGGACATAACTTAGCGGCAACATTACGTGCCGCTTGAGACAAGGGATGCGTCTCCTTCCAGACAAGTACACCAACGGGAAATTCAATCCCTTCCCGCCTTTGATCGCAGTAGCGTTTCTGGTGTTCTTGCGCTTTTTTGGCAAGTTCTTTAGACAAAGCAAGTTGCTTCGCTAAAAGCTGAGAGCGATTCGGACCTTTCAACAAAGTCCGCTACTAGCATACCCACGTCCAAGTCCCAGGGAAATCTCGGTTCCCTACCCATGTTCAGGTAGAAAGGAGTTCTTCCTGTTGTGGTATGTGTAGTCGAGTTGATGGCTAACTGGATGAATGGTAAGTTCTCATCCCATCTTTCGTTGATCTCGAACAACGAACATCGAAATGATTTCGCCCAGAACTCTGTTTGTGCGCTCCACGATGTTACTCTGTGGATGATACGGAGTGATGTATCGTGGTTTGACTTTGAACATCTTGAGAATGTCCTTCCAAAGTTGAGAAACGAATTGTGTCCCGTTGTCGCTTACGATGGCTTTCGGGCAGTCGTAGCGAACTATCATGGAGACGAGTTTCTTCGCACACGTTCTGGCGGTGATATTCTTCATCGGGTACAGTTCTACAAATTTGGTGACATAGTCCGTGAAAACCAGGAGGTATTTGTGATTGTGTCGGCTTCTTGGTAGAGGTCCCATTATGTCCACTCCCAGCAAATCAAACGGCTCAGTAATGGCCGTAGGCTGCATGAGACCTGGACGTTTTCTATTGCGGGCCTTGTGCATTTGACACAAAGGACATCCGCGGACGTACTGGGTAACGTCCTGCCTTAACAATGGCCACCAGTATCTGGCCCGTACTTTCTCGAAGGTACGATCCCGACCTCGATGACCAGATAGAGGATGGTCATGGAACAAGCGGATGACGTCCCGCCGGAACCGCTGTGGCAAATAGATTTTCGCTAGTTGTCTACCATAGGCCTTTCGGTATAAGACATCGTTCTTTAGTTCGTAGTACCGTTGTCGTTGAGGATTATCTCCTGATAACAGGACTATGATGTCATTGGTGGCTTGTTCATCTTGTTGGGCTTTTCGCACTTCTTCCAGCGTGAAAGAATGGTACAATGCGTGATTGGCGGGAGGAGCTAATCCGCTACAGGTTGAGGACGAATCGTGAGTGCCATCCCGCCATGCCCAGAAATCTTTGGATTTCTTTCACGTTCTTTGGGACTGGAAAGTCTACTATAGCCCTAGTCTTGGGAGGATCAATATGGATCCCTCGTTCATTGACAATAAGCTATACTAAGCCCGCCGTAATAGTTTTTTAGAAATGATAGCCAGTGGCGCTTAAGGCTCCATTTGTGGGAAATAGTACAAACATAATGTTTTTTATCTGAAGTAGACGACGCGAAGGGATCGGCATGTGCTACGGTTACAACTTGAAGTAGAATTATATTAAGGAAGTTCAGTTTCCTACCAAAGGTAACTGTTATCTAGGCAATACTTCGAAAGAATTATATCGTTGGTTTTTATTTTAAATGGATGTAATTTGACATCCAATTTTATAAAATGATTAAGTCTTGGGTTTAAATCTATAAGATGAACCTGATTATACTGTGATATACTTTAGTAATAAGCTCATTTTCTTAAGTAAAAAACCACTTGGAGTTCAAGTAAAAACTGTGATAATGGCATAGTTACTTTTGATATAACTTGTTAAACTGTACATAGCAAGTCCATGTAAACTCATTAAAGTACAAACTAATGGGTTAATGCAGTATGCTATAGTTAGATGTTTAACTATTGAAAAAACCCATATTATCTTACTTCCTCATGTACGAAACTAGTCATCTAAAACTAATCATTTAGTAAAAGAAAAACAAATGAACGGTAGTGATAACAATCATCAATGGTTTATTCAAAACCCATCATTTCAATAAAGTGTAACTTATTTGTTTCCGTGTAAATGGTATCAATATTTAATTAGTAAATCGTCTACAAATTATTTGATCTGTTGTTTGCTGACCCGACAATCGACACTTATCATGAAGATTCCTAGTGGGTGCAGTAAACCCAAAGTTTATCATCTTCCCCATATTCGCCATTTTCCATTGGTTCCTAAATATTAAAGTCATCTGGCACACCTCTTAATATGCATATATTATGCAAGACTACGCAAGCTATAATAATTTTTGTTGCTTTCTGTGAAGAATAGTGGAGCTTTCGGTCTCTTATTAAGCATCGGATTCTTTGTTTCAGTACACCATTACATCTTTCTATAACGCTTCGGGTTCATTGCTGTCATTTTGAAAACCTCTCTTGTGGAGTGTTCTTGGCAGGGTTCGTAATAGGAGTAATATTGGCAATAATGGGTAACCACTGTCTCCCGAAAACTTAAGAAATAGATGGTAAGCTTTTACATGAATCTGTTGTATAGATTCATGGCTTTACACAATGGAGAGATATACATTAAATGGTACAGAAACTATCTATATACCAAACAGCCAACATCCCTTTAATGATCCATCAAGAATCTTTCGCTCCGAGTAAGACGATATTTCTGAGGTTTTATAGATGTATCATGACCTGACCCCGGAGACTTTGCATTGGATTGCGAAATAACCAGATTATAGTCCCAAATCTATTTTAGATAAAGAAACCAAAAATTATATTCATAAATTCTAATTTTCCGTGTCATATTTACCAATTGCACGTTGATAGAATGATATCCTTTACGATTATCAAACAGGTACTCTCTATTTTCACCATTAACTTTGACAGGGGGAACAAACGCAACATGTGTGCAATCGATTCATCCAATAACGCCGGGGAAATGTATCTTTTCCATAAACCTGTAAAAATTTAACATAAATAAAAACTAAAAGAGCCTTCTTTAGAAAGTAGAAAACTAAAGTAGATAAGAGAGTGCCCTAATGAGAGTAACTTTCAAATCCATGAATTATGCAAAACAACTTACCTCATTTGAACAGCCATTCTTTCAGCCTCTGATAATGGAAATCTTTTTGATTTTTCAGTCAAATTATCAACGATTGCATTAGTGAAATTAGTCAATGTTCTAGAAACAGTCGACTGACTCACTTCCAAAAACAAATCTTATCCAACACATAGTTGGTATGAGCCAACAGCATAGAAACGAAGGGCAATTAAAATAGAAAATAAAACTATTATATTAAGTCTATATTTTTAAATTTAGAAACTGAAAAAGCAAACCTTGCAATCAAGTTAATCAAGATGCAAATTCGACGTTCTTTGCATAGATAAAGGCCGCCAAAGTCCCCTGCACAACTTTAACGCTATATGTTTCTCAAGCCTGTTTTAACGCCTAAAGTATATACCTGAAAGTCCAAAGGCTTTGGAGTGATCTCTAACGACCCTCTGCCTTCTTGAATCACTTCTTCTATCAATATGTAACGCGAGGTAAATTAACTCAATCCGTGTCTTTTCTGCAACAAATAAACAAACCTAAGTTGAAATGTTTTCTCTTCAAACGTCGTCTGCTCAAATGAGGCGGTTATCGAGTGCTATGAATGGTCAAAATAGATAACGAAAGCGATTTTACCGGATACTACCTGTCGAAATTGATTTCGATAGCTACATCAGATTTCGATTTCGAATCGAACCAATTTGGTCGAAACAATGTTACAGAATTCGACTTTGGCACTTTTCTATCATCCATATCGAAATCGAACACGATTTCGATCGGAATCCTTATTTCAAAGCTTACAGAATCGTGTCCCTGGCTCGAATCGTAAAAATCAAGGCCCGCACAGCCCTACCTTTTCCCGCACTGTCTCTTGTACAAAAGGTACCTAAGGCCTTTGGTTTTTAGGTATAACGTTTTAATGATGTTATATCTTGTTGATTATAAGTAGTAACATTTAACGAGAAATGTTGAACATAATGTACCATTTTAAACCACTGACCACTTAATGCCGCTTTCAAAGAAGCTCTTTTTGATTCAACCAAATGCACAAGAATAAGTAAAAATGTTGTAGCCAAAGTTGAAACTGAAGAAACTATAAACTATCTTCAAAAAGTGCCATATTCAATATTGGAGGTTGCGAGCAAAGACATTTCATAAAAATTTATGTGTTTATTAGTCCATTACGTTTCACCGTCAACAGGGAGAATGTGAACTGAATTACTTGAATTAATTCTTTTGGAGTGCTCAACCGAGATGATTTATGAAAAGTGAAAGGCTAGTTTACCAAAGTTCAACATCCCAATAGAAATTTTCTAAGGGTTGGCATCAGATGGTGTCAATTTCATAATTGGTGAACGAAACTAATTTTTTTCGCGTAGTAAACAGAATGTTTCTAACGCAACCCGTTAAAGTGCATTTGTCACTCATCAGATCTGGTTGCTTCTAAAGCTTCTGAACAGTTACCACGTTCACTAGAATACCTTCTTAGAATCATTGCCACACGTTTGTGGCTCGGCAAACCGATGTCTTCAATTAAGTGAAATAGCAGAGTTTTTTAAATGTTGAAAAGAAAAGTATTAAAACCAGTACCTACACGTTGGCTTGCACTACATCAATGTGTCTGCCGAATATTGGAAAACTGGACCGCTCTTGAAAGTAAATAGCAGTGTTTGCAGACAAGTTGAAAACGGCGGAAAACGTACTTTCAGAACTGAGAAAGGAATTTAAGAAGTACTATCTGCTATTTATTAAAATTGCGTTTTAAACATTTTCAATTCCTTAAACTCACTTTTTCAATTAAAAAGATTTTATTCATAAGTTGGTCAAAATCTCAACAAAATTGTATACAGAATTTAGCCAAAATTTTCTTAACGCAGAGTCATTGAAATGCTAGAAGTTAACATTCAGCACCCTTTCAACTATTTTAGTAAAATCTACCTTGGAGCTGAATGTGAGCTATTTATGATATTTGGGTAGTTTACTTGAAGTTTTATGTCCGGGGTGCCATAGAAATGCAAAAAAGGCTACCACTTAAAAGTTATTTTCTTAGTTAGCTGTTTTTTGGACCCATCTAAGGCATTATATATTAAACCGTATGAAAATAAAAATCATTTTCAAGAACTAACTGAAAAGTACGGTAAAATGGTAGATTTTAACTTAGTACAAGTTTAATATCGAAAACTGAAAATCGCTTTCAGTGAAATTAAAAAGAAGAGCCTTCAAAACTACCCATTGATGAGATGTGGTTTGCTATTTCAAAAAAGTAGTATTCTCAAATTTAGTAATGTAGCCAATATAGCCGCATTCATTTGCATTCAAATGCAGAAGCAGAATGTTCTCTAACGTAAATGATATTAAAATCAAGAAAAGAAATAAAATTGGGTCAGTTTGCTCTCCAATCATCGTTTATGCTCGAACTCGGCTCGCTCGTCACGAGCTGGCTCGCTCGTCACGAGCTGGCTCGAGCTCGTGAACAGTCCTACAAATGAGATCTCGCTAATTCTACGTTTAAAACGTCACGCAACTGCGATTATAAATAATTGCTTCAAAATTCCAAAAATATAGGACTTTAGAGTACGATTTGTGAAACTGTAGGGTAAAATAGGATACTTCCTAAAATATAGGATTTTATTGGAATTATAGGACCTCTGGATGTAAGTACGTGTACGTTTTTAAAAGCTTCGATATAGAGAAACATCTTTCTGCTGAAGCGCAAGTGGCAGGCACTACAAGAAGCAGATGGTAAAGATGCAAACTTCCGGAAAAAGACTAGGTTTCGTCGTGCAAACTTTCTTGCTGCCATTGCCTTTAAAACAAGTTTTCTCCGTGTACGCTTTATTTTCACAATATACCATTTCGGTATTCATCTCTGCGCAGGCGTGCCGTGAACGGTGTTCACCGCCCCAAATTTGCTAAGCAGTCTTTGATAAGCTGAATAAGCTCTCTACCTTTTTTAAGCCTTACGACGGAAAACGGCTCTGTGCTTAATACCTAATTAACATGCGTATAAATGTGGTCAAATTGCAGTTTTAATTTGGCAGCTGGATTTCTTCTTTTTCATCACTTTTGCAGACCTATAAATTCTTCTTTTGAATACCTGAAATAGGTCTATAAATGTGGAAAAGTTAGTTTTAAATTAGCATCTGGATTTCAACTATACCGTAACTTTTGCAAATCTGTAACATGTGTATAAATGTGGTCAAAAAGCATTTTTAAATTGGCACCTGAATTTCTACTTTTCCATCACTTTTGCAGACCTGTTACATGTCTAAAAATGTGATCAAATAGCAGCTGGTATTTCAACTTTTGCATCGCGTTTACAGAATCGCGCTGCTTATTTCTGCAAGTATAGACAGTTAACAGATAACTAAGAGAAAATGTAGAAACCGCAGCAATTTGCAGCTCTAGAATTGCTGTGAAATTTTCCCGTTTTTTGAGGTGCAGTAAATGTAGCCTTAATGTATACCCATTACAGCGTGGTAGCGATAAAAAAGCGTGTATGCAGATAATTTACAGCTTAAAATTTTTGTAAGGGTAGCCTCTAATTCAACTGCTTTGGAAATTTTCTAGAGATTAAACATGAGTACAAGTTGGGAATCCAAAATACACCTCTCCAAGTCGAGACGCAATTAAGAGGCTATTTTTAAATAAATATAATTGATATTTATTAATTTTATCGTCATTAATTTACCTTAATTCTAGTTAAATCGTTTTAAGAATTTTTATTCATAAAATCATTTTAAACATAGCTATTGTTGACGTTTGAACTCAGGCGTAAGCCTCTTTAACTTTTTTTGTAAATTTAGGGTTTATAAAACGACTGATTCACAATAATTGATAAGAAAACCCGCAATGCCGTGAATCTTTGGTGGAAGCCTTGTCATTTAGAAGCTAGGTAAAAATTAATAATTTTTATAGATTGAAATTCCAAAATTTCAGCACTACAAAGTATCTGAAACACGGCTGCAATTATCCTACAAAGTAACTGAAACGTACCTGCTATTATCCTCCAAAGTATCTGAAATGCACCTGCAATGATCCTACAAACTTACCTCTTTCTGACTGTAACATGCATACAAAAAATCTGAAAGGTAGCAGTAATGAGCCTACAAACAACCTGATTTTTTAAGGGAATTATTATTTCCCTTCTTTTTTCTTGCTGTAAGGTAGCTATTTTATGACTCTAGAGTAGCTAAATTTTGTATGTAAATCTGCTGTACTGAGTCTTAAAGCGGAAGGTGTTTTTTCTGCAAAACTAAAATGTTCTGCAGTGCTCTCTGGAATACCTCTTAGTTTTGTCTGAAGTTGAAGCTTTTTCAGATCTATTCCAGTATATTTGCAATACATTGCAGATTCTAAAAAATCTGCTTAAAAGCAAAATGCACCCGTAAATTTTTGTAAGGGTGGTGGCGTGGATTTGGATCATCTTAAAGTGCGCGCATACTTAAGTTCATAAGAAATGTTCCGTAAGTTTGTCACAGGTAGCTTAGAAACTAGAGCTTGTCACGAAGTGAGTCAGGTAGGTCATAGATTCAGGGTAAAGCGACACGCGCCTGGTCAAAGCTTAGACAAAATACGAAGATAGAAGTCCTGCAAAAATCACCACCGACTCCAATTGACTCGCTTTCGTTGAGCTCGAGCTGTAAGTCTCCAGCATACTCCGAGTTTCCCCCAAGCATTTGTAACCCTTTGAAAGGGAAGAAGTAGGGTTGGAGTCGTGTCATCGGATTTAAGTAGACCCTGCTGCATCTAGCTGCGCCCGAGCATAACGTTCGCGGAACGGGGCAAGGAACAGGACGAACCAAGGGCGAACCCAAGGAACTCCCGAACGGGCACACCGAACTCGGGCCCCCTCAGCCACGACAAGGCCTTATGCTCTGCTCCACCAGGGTGACCACCCGATGGAGCGCGACGGGGAGGGTTGCAGCCCACTTCGCCGCGTTCCGGGCGAGTTGGTTAAAGGTAATAAATTGGAAATTCGCAAAATCGTCAAAACATCCGCCGCGAAACTGTCAGTACAAATGGCCACTTTACATTGCGCGGTTAGCTTCGCGAGAAGCACCAATAGGAAAGCCCACAATGCTTGGAACTGCGAGTTTACTTTCACAATGGGACGGAGTAGAGTTGCTTTTCGCGCGAGCTGAGCGAATTTAGTTCAGAATCACGATCTAACTCTTTCTACGTCTACGAAACCAATTTTTCCACTTGAGCCTTTTAGCTTCCCAAATATTAGCGAAGCCGGTGATTTAATTGCCAGGCAAAAGACATATTACAAATAACTAGAGACGAGGAAATGATGTAATGAGATGGCCAGCGAGTTAAGGGAAAAAGAAGTTAAAGACAGTGCTAAAGACGAGAGAGCAGGGTAGATAGTTGCTACTGTCGGACTCTATGGAAATTGAATTCCTAGGAGTACGGAACGCGTTTAAAAGTCGTTCCAGCTCGAGACTTACTCAAAAGCCCTAACATCTATGACTTAGGCAATTTAATAGCTAATGAGTTTCCCCGAATCCAATACAATACGCGACAAGAGGGTACAGGGAGTAAGACATCTGTCGGACCTTTGAATACTCTACCCCACGAGGTATACTACCAGATACGCAATCGACAACCATATACGCGGTACTCATCGACAGGATTTGTCCTACGAGTTAGTTAGCGTATAACCTTCGACAAGACGCAAGAAATTGGGCCAAGGTTCTACATTAGAGCGCGGGCTGCCATGAAATCTGGACGGAAATCACTTCCAAAGGAAGGGTCAACTACATTCACATTGCATCGAGCCGCCTCGAGTTATTTCGCAAGAAACGCACGCTAATTTTTTCAGAAAACCGGTCCTCCCGGGGCATTACTGACGCGATCTAAGCTTACTGTTCCTATGCCGTGACGGGGTTCGGCCATTCTCAAAATGGATCAAAACCATGGCGGTATATAAACTACCTAAGGACTTGCCCCTCAGCTGCAGTATCTAGGCTCACCAAAGGACTGGCAACGCGAGCGTAGCGGGCGTTTTTTGGAAGGGGGGGCATGGCAAAGCGAAAAGTGCCCTTGGTTGGAAGACAACCCCTGAAATAGTTACTCTAATGCCGATGTACAACACAGAGCAGGACGTTTAACCACCACGCAACCGAACGTTAATATTGAATTTCAATGGGAAGGAAGTAGTTAAGGTTTACTTGGGAGGTGACGAGAGGGAGTGGTTGTGTCGTGTCACCTCCGGCGGACACGGGGAAGTCGGCACCTGTAGGGCTAGGATCGCCGACACGTGTCGTATTCCCTCAAAGTTTGTCGCCCAGATGCTTGGCTACTAGGAGTGCGCAAACTCTCCCGACTTGAACGCCTTTCACACTTTCGCTCGCAATTATTCGCCCGCCGACGCGATTTGCAAAAAGTGCCGTTGGTTGGAAGTCGAACCCTGAAATGGTAACTCTAATGCTGTTGAAAGAACGCAGAGCAGGAAGCTTAACCACCAGGCAACCAAACGGTTTATATTAATAAGCTCCTGTCACACTTTTGCGAGGGTTTATACTTTGATAAGTACGCGCTGCCGCATCCCGATGGGAGCCTCGAGAAAAGGAAGTTGTTTAGGTTTACTTGGGAGGTAGAGAGAGGGGGTTGTTGGGTCGTGGCACCTCCGGCGGACACGGGACAGTCGGCACCTGTAGGGCTAGGATCGCCGGGCACGTGTCGTATTCCCTCAAACTTTGTCGCCCAGAAACTTGACTTACAGGAGAGCGCCAACTCTCCCGACACGCGAGGGCAAGTCAAGCTTAACAAATATCAGGCGTGGAAAAGCCAAAGCTAGCGCCGGCAAACCTGAAGAACGTAGGAAGGACCGGTCTCGCGTTTCTTGTCGCTACTCAATAATCTCAAGGCAATGTGGACGGAATTGAGACCCTACCAAGCACCACTACGTCCGTAATTTCCGAAGAGATTTCAAAGAGGCCGGACGGCTCCCCGAGAAGCCGGTTCCCCCGTAGGCACGCTCTAATGTAGGATCGCAGCTTGGCTTTGTCAAAGGTTACAGCGCTTGGATTCAATCCCTTAGATAAGGCGTAGGCAAATCCCAAGGACAAGGGACCGCAGCTATGGACGTCTTGTTGATGCTGGACCCTGACAAACTCCACGTTTAAGTCAGGGCCCGGATACGTGACGATCTTGCGTATCTGGTTATACACTTCGTTCGTAAAGCAGATGGGTAGAGTATTCAAAATCCGGACAGTTCCCTCGACACAACCAACTGTCGAGACAACCATCCAGTGATCTGCACTTTGACCGTAAACTACCTGTATCATATCGTCACGTAATGTTTGGAAATGGCAAACCTGGCCCAAGACAGTGGGTTGAAAGCCCCGCTTGTCGGGAAAACTATTCGCTATTAATTGGCAAAAGACATCGATAATGGTATCCGAAAACACATCGTCAGGGCTATTAAGTATTTCCACATCCTCTCGTGAGAGAGGGGCACTTTTAACCGCGGGCCGAACCTCTAGACTTCAATTTCGGAAGAATCCAACGGGGGCCCTTTAGTACTTAGCAAGTCTCTTAACTTTTTCCCCTTATCTAGCTGACCCAAAAAGGAGAGCAAAGCCTCGTATTCCTGCATCCCCACATCACTAGCTACCCGCTCGACATTAGGGTGTCAGTCTTTTGCCTGACAGTTAAATCGCTAGCTTCCCTGATATTTGAGCCTGAAGAAATGTCAGCGCCGCTAAAAGGCTCGAGTGGAAAAACGGGCAAAGCTGACGTTGAAGAAACTAGCTCATGATTATGAACTAAATTCGCCTTGGTCACCTAATAAGCGCCATTAATACGTAACAATGTAAAGCTAAACCCGCGATTACTCGCATTGTGGCCTTTCCTATTAGCCCTAGTCGCCTGGCAACGCGTGCAACCGCAAGTAGCCGTTTTGTACTGTCCTTTTTGCGACGTCATAGGAACGCTAGTGCGAATAACTAATGTATGGTGCTTAAACAACTCACCCAAACGGGTCTCTAAGTCCTGAATCAAGGCAGATTCGCCTGCAACGGAAGAGGGTTTAGACATGTTAGAGGCACAGTCAAAATCACAAAGACTTAAGAATTGCAAATTTACTCTGAAGGGAACTTTGCCTCGATTTTTTCTCGCGAATGTGGCCCCTATCATTGGTCAATCAGAATTAAAAAAGTTCACATTCTTAAAAAAGTCATTTCCGATCTTATAAAAAAACTGGCATCTTACGCTTTCCATGACACGTGACCTCTTCTTGTAAGCGACCGGCTTAATAATTTAGACCTATACACTCAATATTAGCGTCTAAAAAACCAGCCTTTGACAACAACAAAACTCAAAAGAAGAAGCTGCCCCAGCAGAAAGGACACTCGTGCGGGATATGTAAGATAATTAAAATTGAAAAAAAAATAGCGGCTAAAAAAGCGAGAATGAGGTAAAAACTTCTTTACTAGACTCCATACCTTCAGTTCTGATCGAAAAAAATAGTATCTTAACAGTAGAACTTGCAGCAGACAGCGTAAGTCTTTTGAGAAAAGTTTTTCTTATCCTCTAACACCATGCCTAAACAACAACATGCAGGAAATGTAATTTGTCTAATTGGTTTCAAATTCGAATAATTAACTAATCCAATCGGCAACGGCCATATCACGCTGAAAACACCGGTTCTCGTCCAATCACCGAAGTTAAGCAGCTGTCGAGCGCAGTCAGTACATGGGAGCGGGAATAATTAGGAACACTGCGTGCCGTTGGCTTTTACACTTTAGTTTCCTTTTTTAAAATCCACCAGATATGAGAAAAGCAAACAGAGTTTCTTTTTGTTATTTTTTAAGAACATGCAAGAAATGTAATTTGTCTAATTGGTTTTAAGTTCGAATAATTAACTAATCCAATCGGCAACGGCCATATCACGCTGAAATCACCAGTTCTCGTCCGATCACCGAAGTTAAGCTGCGTCGAGCGCAGTCAGTACTTGGGAGGGAGGCCACTTAGGAACACTATTTCTGGTTCTGACGGTCTCTATCTTAAATTAATTTCAAAGTTCAAGGTTCAGAATTCGGCATTTCAGCAAAATAGTCAAAAAAGTTCAGACGGTCTCTATCTTACATTAATTTCAAATTTCACCGTTCAGAGTTCGGCATTTCAGCAAAATAGTCAAAAAGGTTCAGACGATCTCTTACTTTTAATTCAATGTTCAGTGTTCAGAATTCGGCATTTCAGCAAAATAGTCAAAAAAGTTCAGACGGTCTCCATTTTACTTCATTTTCAAAATTCACGGTTCAGAATTCGGCATTTCAGCAATGTAGTCAAAAAAGTTCAGACGGTCTCTATCTTACATTATTTTCGGTTCAGAATTCGGCATTTCAGCAAAATAGTCAAAAAAGTTCAGACGGTCTCTATCTTAAATTAATTTCAAAGTTCACGGTTCAGAATTCGGCATTTCAACAAAATAGTCAAAAAAGTTTAGACGGTCTCTATCTTACATTAATTTCAAATCTCACGGTTCAGAATTCGGCATTTCAGCAAAATAGTCAAAAAGGTTCAGACGGTCTCTATCTTACATTAATTTCAGTGTTCAGAATTCGGCATTTCAGCAAAATAGTCAAAAAAGTTCAGACGGTCTCCGTTTTACTTCATTTTCAAAATTCACGGTTCAGAATTCGGCATTTCAGCAAAATAATCAAAAACGTTCAGACGGTCTCTATCTTACATTAATTTCAAATTTCACGGTTCAGAATTCAGCATTTCAGCAAAATAGTCGAAAAGGTTCAGACGATCTCTTACTTTTATTTCCATGTTCAGTGTTCAGAATTCGGCATTTCAGCAAAATAGTCAAAAAGGTTCAGACAGTTTACGGTTTGATAGGATGGGAGAATTTTATAGTAGGAATTCTACTATTTTCAGCAGTTCAGAAGTTCAGACATTCAGCAGATTAGTCGATCCCATTATCGTGCAAAATTTCAATGTTTTGAAACGAATAGTTGTTTTCCTAAAATTTTCCTAAGCGACTAAATAGGTTGTAGGATTATGCACAAATTTTATTGAATTTTTTGGAAGTGAATTGTTCGTTTAAGAATTTTGAAACTTTGCATCATAATTTAAAACCCTTCAATATGCCTCTTACTAAAATTTCAAGAGATTCGATCAAGTGAAACGGAAGAAACCTTAAACCGTTCGAAGACCAAGCCCTTTAATTAGGGCTAGTTTTCGTTTTAATATTTATTAAAAACTATAAAAGGAAATGATTTGAAAATTTCCAAAAAATAGCAAACGTTGTTTTGCACATCTCTTTAAAATTTCAAGAGATTTGAACCAGTCTTTTGAACATTCTGGCTAAATAACTGTGTTCCTCCCATGGCCGGCCTATGGCTCCTTCGATTTTTCGAGCGATAAAGCCCAAAATTACCAACACGCGCTTTTTCATAGGAAAAACATTGGCGTGTGAAGCCAAAGAGTGATCCAGTGGGCTGTGGTTGTAGCAAGGAAGGCAGAAATGAGAACCAGTCAAGGATAGGAGTCTAGATCCGTGGAGTACAAATTTATTATGACTAGAATTTTTAAATTGGTCCCTTCTCAATTTTCTTAAAAGTTCTCAATTAATAAACTGATCCCAAGGACCTGTAAACCCCGGATTTAGAATAAAAAAAACTGGTCAGAGCAATTCTTAAACTGGTTTTGGACCTGTGGACCTGTGCTATTTCCAAGACTGGTTGGCACGCCGGCGTACGCCGGTGATATTTCGGCGTCGCGGCGGGGCGGCGCGCTGTTTAAAAGTACGTACGACGGCGGCGGGGTTAAAAACTGGAAATGTGGCGGCGCGCCGGCGTACTATCGGCGGCGTCGGACTCTAAGCTATACGTGATTTCTTAACATTAACATTACTGATGCCTTGATGTTTCTCTTAACCATATGTGTTCAAGAATCTCGAATGTATAGAAATATGTCTAAGCTTCTTTAATTGGGCGTGTCTACATTGGACATTCCTATGTATCTTTTGAAAAGCAATATGTAAATTCAACTTAATTTATAGAACCTGTTTCTGAACCTTCATTTTGTCAAATTATTTTGATGTCCAATGGTGTTATGATTGAAATACAACTGCTTTGGGCAATAGTTATTTACTAAGCTATGATAATTCTCTAACCACGACGCGTGAGAATATTTCGTAATTTGTTGAATATCATTTAATAGTTTTAATCTAAGACAATTTTATTCAATTTTTACATGGCCACATTTGGGTAATTTTCAAGGTCAGGAAATTCATTTTTGAAAAAAATTACTTTGATTATTATATATTTTCTTCTTTCGCGCATCAACAGTTCAATCTTACAATCCTTTCAATAGTCCTGGTCCATGTTGAAGTAACGCCGCCGATACGGCGGTCGCTCATTTTCGGCGGCGAAACCTAGCGCCATTTTCGGAGGTGCAATGCTGCCAGACACATTTCCCTAGTATTTTTTGGACTGATTGTCGTCGGCTGCTATTCATTCCGTATTTGGACACAGAACATCCCTAAAGGTTAATTTTTGTTCACGGAAACTTTAATTGGCTTAATTTCAATACTATTTAATTAAATTGGAAACCTCAATTTCTAAATGTGGAACAAAATATAGTAAAAAATTAAAGAATAAGGCTAGGACGCTGCCATTTTATAATTGTGCCCTGCAGTTCTCTCAATTATGAAGCAGACGATAATCAGTTACCAAAACCACGGCCCACCCGCTCACGGACGTGATCGAGTTAGCTATGCGAATAAAAATCCCTCTCTCCGTAAATGGCGGCCGATCACGTGATTTTATTTGTCCCGCGGAAAACGCCGCGAGATTCTTGAGAACTATGCGGCGCTCAAATGGACCAATACTATAGGGAGAGGGCGTTTGTCAGGGAGGGAAAGAACATCCGACGTCATTTTATACCTCTACCTAGGGGAGCGTTTGTAGGCGCGATACTGAAATTCCCCCGTTAGGGGGGTGGAATCGAGGTAAGAGATATAAGCCTATGACGTAGCAAGAATGGGTTTGCCCTCTCCCTATACTCCTTGAAAGCGGAAGTAAGAACTCAAGCACTTGCGTCTAGCGCGTTCAAATAAATCCCTAGCGGCGTTTCTCTATTGCAGCGTCATCTACGTACACTAATATTTTAGCAACAATTTTTAAGCAATAATTATTCAATATTAACACTATATAAAATTTTGTGTTTCAATTGCAAATTTTAATTATGATCAAAACAGTTTAAAATAACTTTGATAAATGTATGCAAAATTAGGCCGACACGATGACGCTAAAAAGTGTATATTTCTGAAGTAGCCCACCTGCCTTTCGTCCTGAGTATTCCTCCCCCACTTTTAGCGTCCCACCAGACCCAATCTTTTCCGAAGTTTCGGCGAGTATTTCTCTTAGAATTCGTATCCACCCCCCTTCATCCTTGATTAAACCTTCCCTTTGAATTAAGGCAATACTAAAATGCCCTCTCTCTAGCTTTAAATATATCGAGCAAATAAACCACAATTCACAAAGCTTAACCTTACCTGTACAATTAAACTTACTATTATAATCCCCATCCTTTTAAAATACACCAACAAAAAATATCACCTCACCACAATTCTCTCACATTCACTCTCCCTCCCTTCAATGACGAACGAACACATTTATACTGCCAAAGGCATAAAATATCCATTTCTTCGGTTAGCTCTGACATAACCATTTCTTTGGGTGACTCTGACCACATTCCAAATCGCGAAAAACTACCACCACAGATCGTATAGATGTGGCTAAAAAGTGGGCCAAGCTGACACACAAAATGGTTTATAAGCGGCTCTAATTCTGTTTTTCTTCATTTAAAAATTCTAGCCGGGTATGGATTTCGATATTGAACTAGACTTGTCTATACTCTTGTTATAGTTTTGAAATCTTTAATATAAAAAGTATGGGTTTCGTTTTTTTTGAACTGGGAGCAGGGTTTATAACATTATTCATTTTCACATGACGTAATTTTTTGAGTAATGCTACAAGTATTGAATGTTAGTGCGATGTTTCTAGTTTTTCCCGTAAGAGTTTGACACTTCTAAATTTGTAAATCTACCGTCGCGGATTTATATAGACTTTTATCTCAAAAATTTCGTCTAAAATGTCAAATCTCTAGCTGTCTGTTAGATTTCGTGCAATTTTGCACACTGAATAATTTAAAGAGCGTTTCAAAAAGAGTGGTAGGACTAAAACACGGTGTGTTCTATATCAAATTTGAGTCGAAAATGTTCTATAACCTTCATTCTAAAGGCCATCGTTTAAAGGTGTTACACTGTTAAAAAAATTGGAACTGTTTGAAACCTTTAGAGGTGTTTCCTAATGCATCCCCAGGAGCATCTCTATTGGTGTTTAAAAGCACCATTCGAGAGGATGTAAATACGCACCTTTCAAAACGGTGCGAAATAATACCTTTCCTGAAGGTGCTTTTTAAATCCTGTTAGGTGTTTTAATAGCGTTGAATAGAGGTACATATTAATACCAGAAAAAGTGTTTATAAATCCTTTAAAAAAGATCTTTTTGAGACTAATTTGGTGTTTTTAAATTCCAATGACGTTGGTGCTTTTTAATTCCGGTTAGGTTTAAAACAAAACCCTTAAGAGAAGTTTATAATTATACCAGAAAGGTGTCTATAGACTCTGTAAAAGGTGTTTTTTGAAATTTATTTTTTCAAAACACATGAGTTATACCATAGATTAGTCTTTCAAAATAGCTGCTCAAAATCTGCTGCTCAAATCCAGTGGATTAAGGGTAAACGTTTTTTCTGCTGTAAGCCTTATTCAACTGCGTAAGAATTGATATGCGTGTGAAATGGTTACGTTTAACCTTTACTGTATATCCTCAATAGTTCTATCTAAGGACCTGATTTAAATCATTCAAATGTGTATTTAATTTTCGGCTCACTGTGAACCGTCAAGACCTCTTCAAAGACACACGAATTCAAGGAACCAATCCGAACAACGCTTACCAAAATATTTAAAAGTAACATTCAGTGTAACTAGGAAAGTTTAATTTCATGTTTACACTGTAAATTAATGTGGTAAAGCTGAATTAAAAAGTAAACGCCAAATTTGATATATTAATATAAAAGATGTTCTTGGAATATTGAAATGAAAAAGAGCTTTATAGCTACAAAACTACAAAAAGAAACGTAATGCCGAAACATACTTAACAAGTTTTCATTTAATATTCTACAATAAGAAAATGTTATGGTTTTGTAAGAGATAATTTTATTTTACTCGCTTTATATTAATTTTGATATGCGCATAGTGTTTCGATTCAGATGCAATCTTCATTACTCTATATAAACTTTCACTTGTATCGTTCGGAAGAAAGAAGATTATCTTAAAAATTAAATTAATATAAATGATATTGTAACCCTCTGTAGGATAATTTAACTAAGGGAGAAAGCTCCCGAGGGCCATAAAAATAAGAATAAAGACAACTTACTTTAATAATCCAAAAAGTAGAAGAATTTATTTACGAAAAACAAAAAAGGGATAACTATCCCGTAACCCAACTCGGTTAAAACGGATTGCTCCGTATCAGGAGTCTTTTATTAACAAGAGAGAGAACTAAGCTCTTCGACCGTCAACTGAACAACTGATTAATATTCTCAAAATATCGCAGTTAGAAAGTGGAGGAGGAGCATGTAGCATGGAGGCTATAGCCCTGCCAGAACCAAGGAGCAGAAGCTTCAAGGATTCTGGCAGCCCTGCTACATCCCCCCCCTCGTTAGGAACTCTTTTCCTAATTGAACAAAAACAAAAAACGGTTACCCCGAGGAACCTTAAGAATAATATCTGGGGTTATCACAAAAAAATTTTTTTTTTTTTTTTTTTTATACTTCCGATAATTTAGTCAATAAGGCAAATGTGTGCCGTTTTTCCCTACGAGAAATGGCTTCAGTACTTCGAGGATGAGGGCAGTCTGATACTGTATGGTGACCAATCATATGGCAGCGGGGGCACTTATAATTTGACCAGATATGAATTTTCTTAGCCCCAGGCACTTTAGATACGATCAATCGTTTCCTTGTTGTAACTGGAGTGACAGAGACCGGAATCGTTTCCTGCAATACTGTCGATCGTCCTCTTGGGATCCAGCCTAGACTCCCGAACCGTTCCCACTGGAGATCCTCTTCGGTTTCTGGCTCCGACTTTGGAAGGTCTTGTCGAGAGACGAGGTTTTCACGTGGAGTTGGATTTACCGGGAACTGTGCTGGGGGTTGAGGCCATGAATTTCTCTGTTTTCCTAGTCCGTCTTCTTTTAACATTTGCTTTTTGAACTTGCCATACGGCGTAATGGGTTCCCTTGCTTTCGATACTCCCTCATCATCAGTCAGGTCGCTTACCACGTGGCATTCTCGGGTAACATGTCCCTCCCTTCTGCACATTGTGCAGTGTACAACTATCTCATTTTGAAGTTCTTGTGGCTCTGCAGAAATCTTGTAAAAAGGCAAATGCTCAAGCGGAATATAACAATCGATATCGTTGTGTCCTTCTTGTCCGCATAATCCGCATTTCAAAAGGCTCAACGGGCCTTGGAGCTTTTCAAGGACTTCCAAGGATTTGTCGATTTTTGTTGTACTATTTCGGGAGCAGGGGATTGGTTTTTGGGACATACCCTGAGGAGGTTCAAAATAAATTGGACGTTCGTATCCTCCTTCTGCCATCTGTAATTATACAATGTTAATAACGTCTCTTAGAGGCTTGGGAAATGAATTCCCATGGGAAAAAGGAAATTGGCTCTCGGGAGAAACAGAAACATTCCCTTTCTAGGTTAGTAACGTTATTATTACTAAGGTAAACCTGAACTTCGTAAGGAGATCTTAACCTTTTATTATCAGGAGGTCGGTAGTAGATATCTACTTCGTTACCTCCGGGCTGAACCGTCGCCCTCTTACAAACCTCTCGGCGCCATCCCAATTTAAAAGGTTCTAAATAACATTCGGGTAAGGTAGCCCTGTTTAATTTAGGAGTTCTCATTGACTCTGATAGCGTGGTTGACGAACTATCAGACGCACGTGATGATTGGGATTTCGTCTGAGAAAGCAGTGTAGGTGTTGGCGTTTCGTCCGACCGAGTAGAAGGTTGTTCAGGATGTGCTACGTCTTTAGTAGGACTCAAAACCGGTTCAGGAGGTACGAATTCCTCCGAAAAACCAGAAGATGGAGAATGGAGTAACGCAAGTTCCTGTATGTACTGCTCAGAAGACGTTGATTTGGCGTCTGGCGTTACTATTTCTTCCGAGAAGCTGGATGTTGACTTATGTAGCTCTGGTTCCTCGACTGATTCTTGATCAGACGGGGAAGCCTCCCCTGCCGCAGAAGGCGGACTATCGTTAGTGGGATGATCGAGCTGAAAAGCCCTCATATCGTGGTTAGTATGAAGGAGGAGAGGGGGATCTTCAAAAAGGGCCATGCCCGGTTCACTATCAGAATCTATCGGTTGATGTGAATCATCGTGAGCTGCAGGAAAGATCTGTTGATCCGCTGCTTGATCTTCTAGTGCAGTTGATGTCGAGGTTGGAGGGACATCCGGTATAACAGGAATAATCTGTTGATTGGCTTCCTGTCCGTCCTGGGGCGGTGAAAGTGAAGATGATGATTCAGATGAACTTATTGAGGAAGTCTCCGTAGGAGGTTGGTGCATGCTACCACCTTCCGCTGAAGGACTTGACTCAGCTTCATCTGCAATGTTCGACTGTGAACTGGGGGTATTATCGGCATTTTCGAAGACAGCTACGTTAGTCCAATAAAGTTTAAGATGTTCTAGGTTAACTTTCCCTATGTTCTGCCCAGAGTTAGCATCTTCTAACTCATAAACAACGGGAGAGTGCTTTGCTATAATTTTAAAGGGACCTGCCCATTTAGGACTAAGCTTTTTCATTAGTTGCCCTGTCGTACTAGATAAAGGATGTGTTTCCATCCATACTAAAGTTCCTACCGCAAACTCTAATGGGTCATGGCGGAGGTCATAGTACTTTTTCTGGTGTGCTTTTGCTAACTTAGACAATTCATTGCTGAATGCCAGTTGTTCCTTAAGAACCTTCAAAGCTTTACTACGACTGGGGTCATCATTGTCCTGAATGGGTTCTTCAATATCTAAATCCCAAGGGAGACGTGGCTCCCGCCCTAAATTTAAAAAGAAAGGGGATCTGCCCGTGGTTTCATGGGGCGCGGAATTTATAGCGAATTGAAGAAGGTCAAGGGATTCATCCCATCTATCATGGTGATTCCCTACGTAAAATGATATTAATTCACCTATTACTCTATTGACTCGTTCAGTGGGATTTCCCTTAGGAGTATAGGGGGTGGTAAACTTTGGGTTTATCTTAAAAGCTCTGCACGTCTGCAGCCAAAGTTTCGAGGTAAATTGTACCCCTCTATCGCTAAGGATAGCTTTAGGAGCTCCCCACCTAGTGATAATAGACTTAAATGCCTGTACACAGGTCTTAGCAGTAATAGTCTTCAGTGGAATCAGCTCCACGAATTTGGTCATATAGTCGACAAAAACTATTAAATATTTGTAGTGGTGTCTACTAGAAGGGAAAGGTCCCATAATGTCGACACTTATTTGGTCCCAAGGACTAGTTATTTCTGAGGGTTGCATTAGCCCTGGTTTTTTTCTATTTCTAGCCTTAAATTGTTGGCATAAAGAGCAACCTCGAACATAATCCTGGACGTCACTAATTACAGAGGGCCACCAATATCTATAAGTAACTTTACTCAGGGTCTTATCTTTGCCCCTATGAGCTGACAGTGGGTGGTCGTGTAACAACCTCATGGCCTCTAACCTTAACCGAGGCGGTAAATAAATCTTTTCCGGATGATTTCTATAAGGTCTTCTATAAAGAAGATCATTCTTTATTTCAAACATTTTATTCCTAACTGGGTTAGGTCCTTGCAAGGAATTTATAATAGGGGACGCAAAAGGGTCTTCCCTTTGAGATGTTCTGACATCTTCTATCGTAAAAACTGAGTATAAGGATCTGGAACCTGGAGGACGTATTCGATCTTCTACAGACTCACTAGAAGACGTTGTACTAGTACTGCTTCCGGTAGAAACTTGATTAGTACTACTACTAGTTGGATCCAAATTACTCTTAGAATTAGAAGTAGATGAGCTAAAGTTAATACTAAGGACGTTTATCGGAGATCTCGATAAAGCGTCAGCTACGACGTTTTCTACTCCTTTTTTATGCTTTATGGTAAAATCAAAAGTCTGAAGGTACATTGCCCATTTGACTAGACGAGAATTGGGTTCCCTAATGTTAAACAACCATTGTAAAGCCTGATGGTCCGTGAGGACAGTGAATTTACGACCTTCTAGAAAGGGCCTAAACTTCTTAACTGCCCAACATATGGCTAAACACTCTTTCTCGCTAGTAGAGTACCTTGTTTCAGCATCTTTTAGCCCTGTGCTAGCATAAGCTATAGGGACTTCTATGTTATCCTGTATTTGGGAAAGAAGGGCACCTAACCCTGCGTCACTAGCATCGGTAGTGAGGATGCACGGGGAATCCCTTCTAAAGGAAGCTAAAGGGTGAGCCTTACAAATGGCTTCCTTAATTTTTTCGAACGCTTGTTGTTGTTCGAATCCCCAAATAAATTTTTGATCCTTCCGTTTAAGTTTATTAATGGGTGCTACTATTTGAGAGTAGTGATTAATAAAACGGTTGTGCCAACCTGCCATCCCTAAAAATCTTTGAACTTCCTTAATATTTTTAGGAGGAGGGAATTTTTGAATGGCTTCTATCTTAGAAGGATCGATATGCACCCCTGTTTCATTAACTATGTGACCGAATATGGTAGCTTCTTTCTGAGCGAACCTACATTTCTTTAATTGTAGGGTGAGACCCGCTTCCTTTAGCCTATTTAAGACATACTCTAAGCACGTTAAGTGTTGACACCAATCTTCGCTAAGCGAGATTAAATCGTCTAAATAGTCTATTAATTGGAAGTAATCTGCATCCCTAAAGATCTCGTCAATTAGACGCTGAAAGGAGCTAGGGGCGTTACATAGCCCAAAAGGGAGTACATTGAACTCGTACTTTCCCATGTGAGTCACGAAGGCAGTTTTTTCTCTGCTCTTAGGATGCATTTCCACTTGCCAGTACCCAGATTTAAGGTCAAGTGTTGTAATATATTTAGGTCTTCCAACCCTAGCTAACATGTCCTCTATATTAGGTAAAGGATAAGGGTCCTTAATGGTAACCTGATTAAGTTTTCTATAATCAATACAAAACCTGTAGGGTTTACCCCGTTTTGTTTGATCAACTAAAACTACGGGCGAAGCCCAAGGAGAAACTGATGGTCTGATTATCCCGTCATCTAACATTTCCCTAACATGTTGTTCTATTATTTTCCTTTTTTGGTCATTAACTCGATAAGGTTGAGATTTTATGGGCGGACTATTCCCTGTGTGAATCTCATGGAAGATTAGTCCAGTTCTTCCTACTTTATCGGAAAACAACTCAGGAAATTTCAATAAAAGGGCTTCTAGTTGATGGCGTTGCTCATCAGTGATAGGGGCTGCAGAAACTGCGTCCCTAATATTCTCTACAATTTCCTTATCTATAGGATCCTTTTCAGTTGGTAGTGAAAAAGGGATCCTTAAGTTACCCACTAGACATTGAGAGGCTTCAAAATCTAATTTAACCCTATTTTCCTCAAGAAAATCTTGACCCAATATAAAGTCACTATTCAGGGAAGGAACTATGTAAAATTTAAATTTAAATGATTTCTCACTTTCATTTGACTTGAGAGTAAACTCTAACTCGTGAGAACCTTTTGTAAACGTATAACGGCCGTCGCCCCAAACTACACAGTCTAGTTGCTCATCTTCAGGTAATTCTGAAGAATTTCTATGTTTACAAATTTTCTGCCATTGGTCAAGACTAACAAAAGAGGCATCGGCCCCGCTATCTAATTTAGCGTGAACTGTCGCGTGTTCAAAAGTAACGGGAATGGTAACCCTTTTATAAACTGACCCTTTCTTGACTGATTCAATTCTTAAAGGGAACGCGACACGCTTCTTGTTAGGGGGATTTATTGGGCACCGGGAGAGGGACCACGTAGGACCTCTCCCGTCTGGGCTTCCCCCGACTTGATAAGCTTTTTGTTAGGGCAATCGGGTGCAACATGACCTGGTTCTTGACAATTATAGCAAGTGAGAGAACGTGTAGAGGGATAAGATAAGGCCAATTGACGACCAGGGGACTTAGATCTCTGATTATAATATCTATTAAAAGATCTTTGTCCTCTATTTGAATTGTTATTAGACCTGGCTCTAGCTCTAGAGTCTAATGGTTGTAAGGGATATTCCCATTGAGGAGAAGCGGGAGGATTGCAAGGGCTAAGACAATGCCCGGGGGAACACTGACCATGGGCGGAGCCCTTGTTAGCTGGACAAGAGGACTCGGCTGTAGCTTTAGGTTTAGGGGGAGATTTCCTCTTTTCCCTTCTCTCTGCATTTCTTTTCCTAACTTCAATATCCTTTTCTATGGTTTTACAGGAAGCTCTTAACTGTTCCATAGTGGTATAGTGCAGGAAAAGGAGGGGAGTTCTTAGTTCATCCCTCAAGTTGCTTTTGATAATAGGAACTAAATCCTTTTCGGGGAGAGGATAAGTCATCCCTAAATTTAACTTCATTACTTCCCCGAAAAAATCCTCAACTGATTCCTTATCCTTTTGGAGCCTATGGGAAATCTCTATTTTTAACTTAGAATCAGCTTCCGAGTCCCTGAACTGAATTTTAAAGTGTCTTTGGAAAGTTTTCCCAGTCAAGTTAGGATGGGAAGGATTTGATCTACACGTTTCGTCGTATTGACGAATTAAATCCCTATACCAGTATAGGGCATGCCCTCGTAAAAGGAGAGGCAAAGCAGCTAACCTTTCCTCATTTGATAGTTTATGAAACTTAGCATACTCCTCAAAAGCCGCTAAAAACTCGGTAGCATTATCGCTAGATGATCCCAGAAAAGCTAGTCTTTCTGGAGGTTCGATAGGGACTTTTCCCATTTGGGGAGTTGAATTTCTAGTTATTAACGAGGGTAAATCCCTAACTAACTTATCCAAACTAATAGCTATAGCTTTGTTTATCGCTACATTTTGCTCTACGGCTTTTGCCTGCGTGGTTGAATTATCAGCCAATGTTAGGAGTAACGGTAATATAAAGGCTTTTAATTCCTCTTCACTAGCGTTTGGTCCTAGTTGAGGAATACCTTGGGACGGAGAAAGTTGGCATTGAATTCCAATTGTTTTAACGGTAGGGTTTGGTTGTGTCGTTGAAAAGTTAACTTTAGGTTTAGCACCTGTGGACGTTGCTTGGGGAGGATTAAGGGAATCAATCCCAGTCTGAGGAGGAAAATTTGAGGGAGTTAAGCATCCCTTAGGAGGGGGAATACCCTTATGGGGGAATAATTGATAGGGAGAGAAATCTAATTCTGAAGAGGCGGCCGTCCTCTTTCTCGAATCTTCTTCGTCTTTCTCTTCCTCAATACGAAGTTTCCTGTTAAATTCTTCTAACGGATCTTCAGTTTCTGGCTGTGCTAGCAATTCGCCATAGTCTTCCGTAGACGTAAAAGCATCTTCGGTAGACTGATCTTCCCTTTTCTTTAAAATAGAATCTTCCTCGTCCTCAGATGTATGAGGCGACCTCCATTGTTTATTTTTAACGTCCGAGTAAGCCATTGTATTTAATTTAATTTAAATTACAATAATCAGTATACTTTTCAATCAATTTACTTAAAAATCAGTTAGATCAAGTTATCCAATACAATAAGTAAGTTATCTAAATTCAAAAACTAATTTACAATAAAAGTTTATTACTAGATTAACATTTTATTTAATTATGATTAAACTAGATTTAATTTTGTTCAATTACTTTTAAAACATTTACCATTGTGGAAGCCGAGGCTTAGTACCACATGGGGCTGATATCCCCCTACCAACAATGATAAACAAAAAATGTTTACGGGACCGACCGAGGCTTAGTCGAGTCCCTGTTCGGGCGCCAATTTTATGTAACCCTCTGTAGGATAATTTAACTAAGGGAGAAAGCTCCCGAGGGCCATAAAAATAAGAATAAAGACAACTTACTTTAATAATCCAAAAAGTAGAAGAATTTATTTACGAAAAACAAAAAAGGGATAACTATCCCGTAACCCAACTCGGTTAAAACGGATTGCTCCGTATCAGGAGTCTTTTATTAACAAGAGAGAGAACTAAGCTCTTCGACCGTCAACTGAACAACTGATTAATATTCTCAAAATATCGCAGTTAGAAAGTGGAGGAGGAGCATGTAGCATGGAGGCTATAGCCCTGCCAGAACCAAGGAGCAGAAGCTTCAAGGATTCTGGCAGCCCTGCTACAATATTAATTTTTTTTAATCGTCAGGATTTTACCTTAATTCTAGTTAGGTGGTTTAAAAAAACGTTATTCTTAAAATGATTTTAAATATAGCTATTGTTAACGTTTGACTTCTAGCGTAAACCGTTTTCACAAATTTTGGAAATTTAGGGTATATAACGCGATTGATTGACAAATGGTAGGAATAAGCGCAATTGAGTGGACCTTTGGTCGAAGCCCTGCCATTGGGAGGCTAGTCGTTTCTCGCGCGTACATCTTAATCCCAACGATGATAATGGAGTAGAAGCCAATGTTTCAGATTGGCGTGTATGTGGTATACACAGAAGACTATATGATGGTGTTGTCAGAAGCCAATAAGTACAGATAAACTTGTATGTCGTATATACCATTAGAAAAACAAGTGTGAAGATTGCGTAATGAAGTAGAATTTTTACCTCTCTAAGTGACGATGGCGTCACGGAGAGGTATTGCACTGGACGTGTCTGTGTGTCGCAGTTGGCAAATCGAAGCAATTTCCGGACCGCGTTCGCACTCGCAGTATACAGAAATTCGAAAAATGTTACTTCGTTGCTATATCCAACTTATTTAAGGTCAATCATTAACAACCCGTTACACCTTCATCTGCTGTCTAACCACCAATTGTTTCACCCAATGCCAACCGGTATTTAATGGCTTCTAACAACAACACCATGCAATAGTCTTTCGTGTACACCACATACGCCACACGCGGCGAGCGGCTGGGGTTAAGAGAAACGTCTAGCCTCCCAATGGCAGAGCTTCCACCAAAGGTTCAAGCAATTGCGCATTTTCTTACCTCTTTGTGTGAATCAATCACCTTTTATAGCCTTAATTTACAAAAGTTCTGATATAGGTGTTCCCTAGAAGTATAACGTTAAAGATAGCTATGTTTAAAATTATTTTAGAAATTAAGTTTCTTAAACCGACTTAACTATAATTAACGTAAAATACTGAATATTAAAATAATTAATATCACTTATATTTATTTAATTATTTAAGATCAATTTCTACTTTGGAATGACAAAAGTGAGAGTTTATATAGAACGAGTAATGAAGATTGCATCTGAATCGAAACGCTACACGCATATCAAAGTTAATATAAAGCGAGTAGGATGAAAATATATCTTTCAAAACGATAACATTTTCTTTTTGCAGAATATTAAATGGCAATATTTTAAATATTTTTTGGCATTACGATTCTTTTAGTAGTTGTGGAGCTATAAAGTTCTGTTTCATCTCAGACACACAGATACGTCCAGTGTAATACCTCTCCGTGACGTCATCGACACTCGGAGAGATAAAAACCTGTGTCAAGGGGAAATTAAAGTATTTTTTATGAATTACTCTAATTTCAAGACATTCCAACATATTGAACTCTTCGAGAATTATTTTCCAATGATTGAAAAATCAAAATAAGTAAGAATTCCTTCAAATATTTGGTATAAGGTAGTCCAAAGCAATTTTTAAAATCTTTGGGATATTTTTAGGATGCTTCACTATGCAGGTAGAATTAATAGGTGATTTCCCTCTAAGGTCATATCAAAAACCTTTCACTTTAAAAAACACCATATCAGCTAAAAAGTGTTAAGTAAAGCCCAAAGGTGTTTATTCGCACCATTCAAACAGATTTATATTAAAAACACTATTTCCGTTTTTAAAAAAAATTGATAAGGGTCAATTAACACCTAAAGGTGTTTATACGTACCAGTGAATCAACAGTTCCTTAAAAAATACCTTAAAAGAGTCAACTAGCACCTTTTTACGGAGAAAACACCATCTCAGTTAAAAAACACTCTAAAAAGAGTATATAAACCCATCAATGTATTTCCGAACACCCCTGAAACACCTTTTTTTCTAACAGTGTATAGGCATGACTTTTTTAAATTAAATTAGCATTGTCTTTCAGTTTTCAACTTAAATATAAGGAGCCATCCCTTCAATCACAAAATAAAAACTTGAAAACGGTTCCCTTAGGGCTGATGCCATATTATATTGACGTCTCTGAATGGTAAGACGATCTCACTGTACTTCGGTCCTACCACTCTTTTTTTGAACATTTAATATGTTATAAACTTTTAAAATAAGTAAAGTTAATTTGGTCTAATATGCACCAAACGTATGTTTCAGCGTATGACTTCAATAAAAGTATTCCATTTTTTGGGCCATAGCTCGGCATTTATCTATCCATTATCCACGTTATTTTATCTTTATCCATACTCGAAAATTATCCATAGAACTTACATGATAAATCGTATTATAATTAGGGGTGTGCGAATACCATTTTTTGGGTATCGAACCGGTTATCGAATACCAAACAATTTTCCTTATCAAATACCGAATCGAATAGTTTATTCCAAATCGAATACCGAATAGTTGGGCCTTGGTAATTTTTTTCCTTCCCGATTAATCGCGAATAGTTAAGCCTAGTAACCGCGAATATTTAACCCTAATATTCGCGAATACTAGGCCAACTATTCGCGGTTAATCGGGTAGTAACCCTAATATTCGCCAATAAAATTACAAAGCAAGGAGAAGAACATTTAGAAGCTCCGAAATTTCAAAATACCTCTCCTCATTGGTAGTCAAGTATTTCTTAAAACTTTCCTATGCACTTGCTGGTAGTTTTTGATGGGAGACAAATAAAATTGGGATGATTTTTTTTAAATAAGGTGGGTCTCTCTAGTGCCAAGGACCAAAATTTATGGTAGTCGAACTTTAACCGAACAGTTAGTTCGGTATTCGATGTTCGAATCGAATAGTGAAAATAGGCTTATCGAATACCGAATCGAATTATTCGGTTCGGTATTCGATCGAATTATTCGATTGAAACGGTTAACCGCACACCTCTAATTATAATCCACAAATTCGTTTGTAAATAATTGGTTATCCACCAATTTGTGGATAATGGATGGAAAATGCTGAGCTCTACTATGGGAGCTTTTGTTATTACGTTTTCAACTTAATTTAGGAATGGCTAGAGCTCCAACGTTTCATGTGAAGAAACCTTTAACGTGTGAAGTTTACAATTTCTTTTAAATACTTATATTAATCTGTTTTTCTCTTTACACCATCAATAAAAATTTCTAAGTCAATCATTAACTCTAAGATAACTACCAGCTTAATACCCATACATAATTTATTACATCATATGGAGCTGAAATCGACAGGGTGGAACCGACAATTCGAACACTTATTTTAACTAATACCTGGTTGGTTTACCAACGGAAATATAATCTTTGGGATAAATGTCAGACGTATGACACTAGGTAAGAGTAAGACACACTTCTGAAGCTAGAAATAAGGACTGATCTGAATTCATCAGTAATAGTTCAATTGATCTGTTCAACCATGTATAACAACATGGCTATTTTGGACACATATTACCGATCTTGACCATTTTTAAGATGCCATTGTTATTCCATTTTAATTATAATTGATTTGAAGTTAATATTGAAGAAACTATTGATTTTTAGAATGTATTTAATTTAACCGACATATTTAAAGCCATTATAGAATACTACGCTGACACGGGCTAAAGTCAGCTCTTCTCTTAGGCGACTTTTGACTGCCTGATTACAATATTCGATAAAATATATTAACCAACAAACATAATCTTATCGTAATTTAAGATAGATTAATAGAAATGTTTTTCTTCATTCATTGAAGGGAAGAAAGAATAATTATATTTTTAAAGTTTTCTTAGAAAAAATCTTTCATTTTAAACTGTCTCCCTTCTTGCAACAGTTAGGCTTATCTTTGTCAGGGAATTTGGTGTATCATGAACGCTGGATCTCTAAAGGGATTGGTAAACGAGGTGGATTCTTCTCTATAGCACGGAAAAAATAAATAAATAAAAAAGACGGGCCAAGGTCGTTTAATTTTTTTTCAATAGCTTTATGAAGAATCACAAAAGACCGAATGGCCTTGAGTGTTCCCAATTTCACAGCCACCATCCCTTCTCCGATGCTATGCTAGGGAGGACTCGGTTTGTACAGTGGAAGGCGGGCGTTTTCCGGTCCCTTTTGAGATCCAGCGTTCACGGGAGTACGTTGATTGTTGATATTCGATTATCGCCTTAGTTTTCCGTTGCGACAATAGTATTTTTAAAACACGAAGAGGCTGGCGCCATCTACACTAAATTCCAACAACTAAGAAATCAAGTGCTACAGAGAGACGAAGTCTGTCTTATTAATTGTATAATATTTTTACTTATCACTCCTACACATAAATGCTCATAAATCAATTCTTCGAAAGTTAGATGGCGTCAAGATCCTAATTTATACTTAAGAAATATTAATCGTTAGCCAGTCCAGTAATCAATTCTAGTCTATGAAGTCCGCTCTGGTCACGATAAGTCGAGAGGCCAGTCTCTCAGCAAAACCGTAATTCGTTTGTGCCTTTGTACTAAACTTGTAATATCAAAGCGTTTTCCTTGTCATAGATAAAATAACTTAAGTTTAGTCTACATCGGCGTACATTGAATCTGGGAGTGATTAGTCCCTCGCTAGAATTTCTCGATTATGGATTTTCAAAAAACTTCTAATTATTATTTAGTTTAGGCTTGCACAAAATCTAACTTATGAAAATGATAACCTTCTGATTCTAAAAGAGGCCATTATATCCGCTTTTATTGTATGTAATTCATCTTCAAGGCAACAGATATATCTTTATATATACAAATAGAAATACATATACAGGGTGGATTAGTTAATTCAGGACTATAGTTTTTAAAAGAAATTGATTTTTCTTTCCCCAGCATATCTGAGGATATTCACAATTTCTATCCACATGAAAATGATGAAAACTTTACACCTTCAAATCAGTTGTAATAGAGGAAATCACTACATATATATATATCATCTATTGGATCTCCTCAAATAGCTAGACCACCTTAAATATTGCGAGATGAAGGAAGTAATTTTTCTAATGATATATTACCTTAATGATAGCGCACAATTAAAGGCGTGTTTTCCCGTGCAAATACTTAACACTTGCGCATGCGTAGAATCGTGCTTCCCAAGTCACTGAAGAATATCCAGGCGTTCGAATGATGGCCTTCGGAATTTGACGAACTTAAAATTTTGCAAAGTTAAGTTATATTTATAAACGAATTTAAAAATACAAACATATTTATTAAGTTAAACCGCTCTGTTTTGTCCTTTATGAACTATTTTATATCCTGTGTTGTTTTAGGAAACGCTCCAACAACATATGCGACCACTCTCTTTGGAAGAACGCGATATTTGAACTTCAAGAGATAAATACGTGGGCATAAGCGTTTGGCCTAATAGTTTCTCACATTATTATTACAGTCTTACTGATTTTTTTTCCGATTTTTTTATTTAAACCCAAAAGAAATTCAACCCTAGTCTTTATAAATGACTTTAGAGATCAATATATAAGAAGTTATAAGCAGTTATGGTGTGTATTAAATTACAGATTTATGAGTGTGACATAACGTCTGATGGGAATTCTTGTCTCGCGAGAACTATTTTTAGCCTCATCGAATGATGTATAGCTACGATGAGGCTATTAATTTGACCTGGCCTATAATAGGAGTAGTAGTTGTATTATTGTAGTTGTCGTACCAAATATTTCGTTAGTCTTTAAAATTTTGAATGGAGAGTGAAAGGGAATTGGACATGGGTTGTAATAAACTGATGTTTTTCATTCGTTACTTCATTAAAAAGAGAAAGGATTATATTTGTAAGGTTGTAAGCACTTAATTAAATTTTGTTAGTAGGCTTAATCATTGAATTGAATAGTGGTAGTAAGGTTAAGCATTGAATTGAAACGTGGCAGTAAGGTTAAGCATTGAATTGAATAGTGGTAGTAAGGTTAAGCATTGAATTGAAACGTGGCAGCAAGGTTAAGCATTGAATTGAAATGTGGTAGTAAGGCTAAGCATTGAAATGAAATGTGGCAGGAAGGGTTAGCATTGAAATAAAATTTGTCAGTAAGGTTAAACATTGAATTGAATCGCTTGCGGGAGGCTTGGCAACAAAAGGATAAGTCTAGCGATGCTCAGTGTTTCAGTAGTGATAGCTATACAAATACGCATGGATCTAAGATGGCCGCCACCCCAAGATGGCGGCCAGAACCTCATCCACCAAACTTGCAAACAAAGATTAAGCTAAATTCCTACCTGATCAATTCTACCTTCCAGCATGCTATGACTCTTTAGAGGGGTTTTGCCTATTTTTCCCCCAAAACAAGCTCGGCTTAACCCTCGGAGGCTGTAGTTCTTTTAATAAACCAGTCTAGTTATTTTGTAAGATTCTTGTTTGAATTTCCCGCCATAAAAAATAACCTTTAAAGTATGTCTGAGAAACAAAGACAAATATATAAATAAAGATTTTTTAATAACAAATACCAAATAATATATACAATAAAATAGAGAATAACAAGAAAATAAATAGAGAATAACAAGAATATAAATAGAGAATAACAAGAATATAAATATAAAGAAAGATTAAATTAAAACCAGAAATATTTACCGCTACTTTTACCGCTAATGAAAACCAGTCTTTAAATCGAAATTTTGAAGGTAATTGTTCTTATCTCTAGCGTAAAAAGCATCTTGCTCAAAGTGACATTTTGATTTTCTAAACTTGATATTTTAGTCGAAATCTTAACTGAAATCCGGTCTTTAAATCGTAATTAGCGCCGCGTTTTACTAACAATTTCACGACATCAACGTGGCATTCACTCTAGCGGGGCGTCGGCCACTAGCTTTTTTCAGGCACTCTGGTGGTACATGCCTCCATTGATTCATGAAGATCTTGGGCATTTCGGCTCCGAATCCTATCCACGTTGATCGAGCGAACAGCTGTTAAGTTTGAGAAGGACATCGAAGTCAAGGCCTCACTGAAGAGAACGTGCTCCAGTTGGTGCAGGGTACGCAGAACCTTTGCGGTGGCAGGGCTTGTCGGGTTGTACGGGCCATGTCCTATAAAATTCTTCGTTGACCCTTTACCTCCCGAAGGAAGTTACATCCGAGCCACTGCGAGGCTTGGTCTTCTTGTTCTGGTCTCGTTGTTTGCGCCAGAACTTCTCCTTCATTGCAGCGTCAGCCCGACATTGCGAATGAAATCGAACCACAACCAAAAGGCTTTGCTCATGCATTCTAATGGCTGAGCCGACTTCACACAAATTTTACGCAACTTTCAAGAGACCAATGGAAAACACGTCAAATTAAGTCTTGCCACGGAAGAAGTAGCAGGACTTAACTTAAACTCGATTTTCCTTCATTGCAATAGTCCGTTGTATGGACGCATATGACACTGCAATGAAGGGCGATTCATGAACCTCCTCAACATCATCCGTGACCAAATTCTCCGGATTTCTGACATAAATCTCTTGCATTTGGTCACGAACTATGGCCGACGTTGAGTGGTGGGACGCGAAAAAAAATGCGACTTCACACAAATTTACGCAGCTTTTCGGTGCAACCAAATGTAGCAGAGCAGGGACTGTCCTAAAAAGCTACGTAAATCTAGCCCATGAATCGAAATTGGTCCCTTTTCAGGCAATGCCCGAGAAGAGACAGTTGGCATAATCGAAATTGGTCTCTTTTCCGTTGGAAAATTGAGTTTGGTCTTTACTCACCCAACAAAAGCGGCACGAGTTAAAGCAAGACATCTTTAGTTGGACTTTTAAGAGCATAGCTGAGCAACTGATAACTTTCTTCACGAAACACGGAGCTTATATACTAAATGACCGAGAGCAGATTTAATATTAAACAATTTCTCTAGATAAAAAAATTTATTTTTTAAGGACCACACCCTGTAGACCACACCCTGAAACGTACTATTAAAGCCCAACGTCTTATATAATAACCGCTTGAAAACAGGTTGAAACCGGCTCAATCTAACCAGGGCGTTGTCTTTTTTATCAGAATCGGGTAAGGTCAATTACCTAGCTACGTAGATTTTTCAAGGGTAACGACTTTTAAAAGTTTAAGAATTTTTAAAGTTTTTTTTTGATGAAGATAAACGGCGTGTATTTTAAGATCGTCCATAGCTCAGTGGTTAAAGGCAGGGTCTACTAATGTAATACCCAAAAAGGTGGCGAGTTCAAATCCCGGCCAGTCTACCGAGCTATGGACGATCTTTTTATGTATAAAATAAGGTTTGTTTAAGAAGTTGGGGTTAGTTGATAAACAGGCGTTAGTCATGAATGACGACTTTTTTTTAACTTTAGCGTCTAATACGTGTCTAGATATATACCCAAACAATACCCAATCAAGTTTTAAAAATTATTTGCATCAACCTCTTAACTTGACTAGCGATTATGAAGTTGGGCTGGCAGAAATCATATTTCCAAATCATTGGGTGAATATAAGCGAAGAGTTTAACAAGTTTGAAATTCAGGTTGTAAGTGACCAAAACCGTGACAACTATGCAGCTGTTCGAGAGCCTGTTGAATATCAAAAAATAGAGATACCTGTCAATCGTTATACCAAGACCAAAGAGTACGAACTGCCCCAAAATTTTGTCGAGCTGTTAAATGATGATGTAAACAGTCATCCGTATTTAAAAGGCAAATTATCTTTTAAATTAGTGAATAAATATAAAGACGGGGCCCTGGGAAAACAGTTAGATACAAACTTTCCCGTTTACCTGCAAGTTTTAGGAGAGGAAAACATACGGTTCAAAATACCAGCTGATTCCCCCTTGACCACGCTATTTGAATTTAAAGAGAATAATTACGAAGATGTTCCATAAATATCCAAATATCCTGTATCAAAGCATGCTAAAAATATAAGTTTAAATTACACTAATAATTACGTGGAAATCGAAATTGATAATGTTGGAGATAGTTTTAAAAAAAATTTGATTACAAGTACATTCCCAAAGCCGCCATTAAACGTAAAACAAGCCATGAGGTTCCGCCAATAAGAAAAAAGCCCCAACCGGAATATAAACCTGTACCGCCATCTATACCTATTTTACCGCGAACTACGCCTTTTCTTCCGATACCTATTGCTACGACTGAACCTGTAGTATTTGTACAACCACCGCCATCCAAAATAACACCTCCCCCACCACCACCACCCAAAATAACTATTCCAAAACAAACCTCTCCAAAGCCTTATTATCCAACATATTCAGGGCCTGACCCCTCTAAAACGCCAGGTTCAGGTAAACAGTTACCTCCAACTTCGACTAAACCAATACCTCCAAGTTCAAATAAACCGTTACCTCCAACTTTGAGTAAACAGTTACCTCCAAGTTCGAATAAACTGATGCCGCCAACTTCGACTAAACCAATCCCCACTACGACAGCTAAGCCAACAACAACACCAGCTAAGCCGAGCCCCACTACAACAGCTAAACCCACTACAACAACAACAACAACAGATAAGCCCATCCCAACTACAACATCTAAACCCACCTCCACTACAACAACAACAACAGCTAAGCCAGCCTCCACTACAACAACAACAACAGCGGCTAAGCCCACCCCCACTGCAACATCAGCAGCGGAGCCCCCCTCCACTACCCCAACTAAGCTAACTACTCCAGAACCCCCTGAGATTCCTGCTCCCGAGTCACCAAAGCCGGAGCCAGATCCCCTGAAACTTCCGGACCCCCCCAAAATTCCAGCTCCGGACCCATATAAGCCTGATCTATCAAAACAAGAGGCCCCGAAACCCTCTACCTTCGAACCACTGACGCCGACCCCCTCGCCAACGGAGGTTGAAGAAATATATATATTTCCAGACCCCTCAAAACCTGACTTACCGAAACCCGACTCACCGAAACCCGACTTACCGAACCCCGACTTACCGAACCCCGACCTATCGAAACCCGACCTATCCAAGCCTGATCTCTCAAAATCTCCAGACTCTACAACATCCTCTACTTTTGAGCTACCCGTATTACCGACCCCCTCCCCACCATCGGTTGATGAAAAACCCTTGTTTCCGCAGCCGGTTGATCCGCCAAAGAAAACACCCGAGCCAATTATCTCTGAAAAGCCTAAGCAAATTAACCCCGAAGATTATGATAACTATAAGATATTGTTCTTACCGCAAACTTTTAGAGCCAGTAAAACGCCAGAGAAAAACGCCGAAGGGCTGTATAGAGCCGTAACGCGTACTTTAGAAAAATTAGTATTTAAAAAAATTGAAGTAACATATCACACTATAGATAATCGGGGTGATGCTATCATGTATAATTTTAAAACACCGGAATGGGTGGAAATTAAATTTTCTCCCCAACTAGCTAAATTGCTCGATCTTGACCCCAATAAATACTACACAGGACGCAATCAATCTGGTCCTTTGAGGATGACGGTACAAGAATATACCATAAACGAAAACAATGCATATCTAGAATATCGAGTCAATAGAACCATAAAGCGCTATACCCCCTGGGAAGAACCCGTCTTTATTTCTTTTTTAAAATGTCAGGCGAGTTTAGATCGACAGATGATTACAAGATTTATGAAGATATTGCCGAAAACCTACAAATAACTGCGCGCAATTTTGACCCTCTAAGATTGCAACAGGCCGAATTTAGCGTTATTAAACAAGGAGCGGAGCATTATTTTAGAGTCCATTGTCCGGCAAAAATGGAAATGCTCTTCCCAAAAGAATTGCGTGATATATTAAATTTAGAAGCTGAATACGTTGGTGGGACGTTTCTATCCACTAAACCTTTAGAGCGTAATTTTACGCATTTCAAAAACAACTAATGACACATTTGTCAATTATCGCGTTCATGACTCGCTAATGTATCTATTTACTAAGACTAATTTTACAAAAATTAAAATACCCGCGGGCGAATATACCTGCGATTTGACGGCGACCAGGGCCGTAATTCCCTTCTCTTTACATTTAAAAATTATAAATCAGTTATTGGGTGTTCAAAAATATATGCCTCGCCAGTATTTTAAAATGTACATTCTCAAAACGGAAACGGAAAATAGATACTATGTTCGTCTCGAAATAGAGCCAGGTGTTCGCGTATCGGTAGCTGGTCCAATGGCCAAGTTATTTAACATTCCCGAAGAGGGAGAATTTTTTAAACACAGTCACTCGGGAGTAGCTTTGGTAAATCCCCGATTAAGATCAATGACATTGACAGCTAATAATAATTTTTGGACTAGCGAATACGATGTGGATAGATTTCCAGAAGATCCCGACTATGCTGACCAACCGTATGTACCCGGGTCTCAAGGCAAACGAGTTGACAATTACGCGTGCGAGATTCCTTCCGGGGTATACTATCATATTAGCGATGTTTTAAGTGCTATGAGCGAAGCCATGTCGCCGACGCATAGAAAAAGTCTAAAATTTACGCAGAATGTAGACGGAACCGTGACGGTTTCAAAATTAAACGATACGGTCTCAATTTTGTTTCCCAAAACAACACCCGGACGAGGATTGGGACGATTGCTGGGTTTTAGTAGTAATCAGTTGGATCGGTATATCAATAACGAGACTTCGGAGTACCCCGCGGATATCATGAGAGGCGTCGATGCCATGTTTGTTTATACCAATATTATCCGTCAACAAGTAATGGGTGGTGGTCAAGCCCCTCTGCTACGTTTCATAAAAATGCCGGCTTTTTCGCTGCTAGACGAGGAGAACCAGGAAATATTTAATAATATCGACTTTTATCCAATTTCAACCAGCGATATACAGGAAATTGAAATTGAATTGAAATCCGATTACGGGGAAAATATCCCGTTTAATTTGGGCAAAGTATATATTAAACTGTTTTTTAGGCGTCGACGTCAATAGAACTTGAGCGATGGTACCTAATAGATACACTCTGTATTTCCAAAGAGGATCCTCCCTTCCGGCTTTACACGCAAACGTTTTCCAATCGGGGGGTCGTTTTAGTGTTGGCGGTATTTTCAATTCTTTATTGCGCAAAATTACACCCTTTATTAGGCCGGCCATTAGTACTTTAGCGTCCGAAGCTGTTGGGTTAACGAGTAGAGTAATTAGCGATGCCCAAAACCCCGGAATATCACCTCGAGAATCGATTAAACGAAATGTCAAACAATCTATAAATTCTCTACTACATAAAGGCGTGGACCGGTTCGTCAACACGCAGAGCGGGACGGGCCGAAAACGAAAGAGGACTGCTAAAACAAGCCGGAGCAAACGTGTTAAGCGACGCACTAAACGCGATTTTCTAGATTAAACATGTCGACCTACGAAAGTGTTCTTTCCGATTTTGAAGTATTTGAAAAGCCAGTGGTGAATAATAATATTGTGGGGACTAAAACGACTGCTCATTATCCAATTGCCCCACTAACTAATGCTAAATATGTAGAATTTATCATTCCGCCCTCTAACAATTATCATGATTTGACTAAAACTCTTTTGAGATTAAAATTTCGCGTTTTGCACGAGGACGGCACGGCCGTTCCAGATGCGGAAAAGAAAGTCTCGGTAACAAATTTAATAATTGCCTCGCTATTTTGTCAAGTAGAATTATTTCTTAATGGCGTCGCTGTCCAGCAGCCTAATAATATGTACCCATATATGGCCTATTTTAAAATACTTTTAAATTATGGACAAACGGCGGCCAATTCCTGGTTAACTTCTATGTTATATTATTTGGATACCATTATCGATCCAGCGACGGCTTTAGCGGACGCCAGTATCAACAAAGAAGATAATGGTATTGGTCGTCGCGCTAAACGCGTGGCACAATCAAAGACGTGCGATGTAATTGGCGAATTATTTTTGGATATGTTCAAAACGCCCAAATTCTTACTAGATAATATCGAGGTGCGAATTAGACTTCATCGAAGCTCCACGGATTTTGCTATTATTCACAATGAAACGGGCAAAAAGTATAAGATTGATTTAACGGAATGCACCTTGTTTACGCGCGAAATTGAGGTTAATCCCGAACTGCAACTAGCTCACGCCCAGATGTTAAACTCGGGAATAAACGCTCGCTACGAAATAAACTCTATTGTTATGAAAAATTTCTTAATAACCACCGGAACGCAAGATTTTATTAGGGACAGCTTGTTTACGGGGCAATTACCCTCTCGAACTGTCGTGGCTTTTGTTACTAATAAAAAATTTGTAGGGGAAGCAACTTCTAACCCCCTGGATCTCCAACACTTCAAACTCGATTTCATGCAATTCTCTTTAAATTCGCAAAATTATCCCGATATCCCCTTTACGCCTAATTTTGCCGACGATCAGTACGTTAGATGTTACAATTCTTTATTCGAAGGTCTCGAGATATTAGGTCTTGACCGAGGAAATATAATTTCTTACGATTTATATAAAAAAGGCTTTTTTGTTGTTGTTTTTGATTTGAGTAGAGAACATCTCGCTTCGTTAGGTCTAAATTCCATGCCCCAGACTGGTAACTTGCGATTATCGTTAAGATTTAGCTCTCCGCTAACCGAAAACGTCACGTGCATTGTCATGGCCGAATTTCCAAACAACCAATTAATAATATCTAAAAACAGAGAAATTATTTATAATCACCCCAACGTATAAAAGACTAAAACTTTATAAATACAATATCAGTCGCGAGCCAAGATGCACCAAGTACACACCGTCACGCCAAAGCTCGACATTTGCGTCATTGAATCGATTGAACCTAAAATTTTAATTCAAAGATCGGATACGCGTACAAAAACTATATTAAAACCTAACGCCTGGTACGCTTTGTTTCGGTTTCAAAATGAACTCACGTCCTTTTTTGACGGAAAAATACCTCGCTATCATATTTGGTTGCCCGTCAAAGAGCGCATCAAGCTGGAATGCTTCGTCAACTCGAAAGATGAACGTCTAATCGATCTTCGATACTATGAACGAGGCAGCGGCAGTCGTTATTTCCTCAACTTTAGCACCAGCGAAGGATTCAGCCTGAACAAAACAGGATGGCAGACATTGATCGACTTAAAGCCGTTGATTGACGAGGATCTCAAGGCTAAAGGCATAGCTGTCTGTCGCATGCGCGAATTAATTTTAAACGAGCTCACTACCACTTTGTTTGACGTCACTTCCACTTGCGCCAACGTCGAGTGTCGAAAACAAATATGCCACTCTCAAAGCTGCTCGGAATTTGACACAAATTTCAGCGATCGAGTCGAGCGTAATTTGCACGAAGCGCTGCCTCAACTGGATCGTGAGAAAATTTTGCATCAATTTGAGACCGAACACGGATGGATCGAGGATCAAGAGGATATTTACGCTTATTTTGTCAACAGTTTTGCCGATTTAAAGAATGCCTTGATTTATGGCTATTAAGATAAATGTACTGATATATCGTATTTGTTTAACTGATATTGTTTTTATAAAATACCTTTGCGTGTATTAAATAAAGTTGTTTATTGGTAAACCATTTAGTCGTTATTTATACTTGTTAAGACATGGACGCTAAAATTAGAAAAATTTATTACGACATGGCTAATCCGGCCGCCTATGGGTCGCTAGCCAGATTACAAAAGGCCTTACCGGACGTGCCAAAAGCAAAATTAATCGCCTTTCTCGAGAAACAACCCGCCTACACGAAACATCGATTTCGACGTTTCCGATTCAAAACCAACCAGGTGTACGCCTCGACTATCGATGACGTTTTTCAAGCTGATTTGTTGGATCTACCGAAATTAAAACGTTTTAATAAAAATGTTCGCTATGTTTTGTGCGTCATTGACGTCTTAAGCCGCTACGGATGGACAGTACCTCTTAGAAACAAAACATCTGGCGAGGTTATCGAGGCTTTTAAAAAAATATTTCGAGAGAGGATCCCTTTAAAAATATACACGGACTACGGTGGGGAATTTAGTTCGCGCAACTTTGATTCCTTCTTGAAACGGCACAATGTGCAAATACATTTTGCCCGGAGTCAGCATAAGGCCAGTCTAGCGGAACGCTTTATTAGAACAATTAAGGAACAAATTGCCCGGGTTATTACGGCCACAGGGAATAAAAATTACGTTAAATATTTACCTTTAATTACTAAAGCCTATAATGAACGGGTTCATTCAACTACTGGAATTGCACCGGCTCATGTTAATATAGATAACGAATCAATCATTTGGAATAAACTGTACGGGAAATCAAACGGCATTACTCGATACGCACCGAGGCTTAAAGTTGGCGACTACGTGCGTCTCTCTATAGCTAGTAGAGTATTTAGAAAAACCAGCTCGGGAGGCACGTTTACTGACGAAATATTTCGCGTTGTTGACGTCATACCCAGGTATGAGCAAATTCTGGGTGTTTTCTACAGCGCCGAATTACAAAAAGTCTCGTTACCTGAGGCTAAATTATGAACACTTCGCAAATAAACGCTCTTTTAACTTGCGACAAAAGAACGCGACCCTACTATTTAGGATGCTTCCCAGTAGACAGACTCCCAGAACGGCCAAAAAGGTCCAAATTTTGCTTTATATTCAATAATGAAGCAGCTGGAGAGGCTGGAGAACATTGGATAGCGTGCTTTTCTAACAATGACACGGTGGAAATGTTTTGCACTTACGGAAAGTCGCCGCGATACTATAAAGTTAATTTAAAACGATACGGGAAACGAGTTGTTTAGAATAAACAACAAATTCAACATCCATTTTTTCAACTGTGCGGCATCCATTGTTGTTTATACCTAGCACTCCGCTGCCAGGGCGTGGCTAGAAAGACGATATTAGACGCCATCTATTACCAGAATCTTAAACTTAACGACTATGTCGCTTTATTATATTTATCTTTACATTTAAAAAAACATGTACACAGATATTGTTCGCAATAAAACAATTTTTTATTTGTCTAAATATTACATTTTTTTATTAATCAATATCGCGCCATTTATTATGCCTCTTTCTCCTCTCGTTAGATGGAACCAGCGGTCCTAAGTTTTGAAGTTCGTCTTTCTTTTTCCGAGGTTTTTTCTTTTTTTTCTTGTTCTTCTGTTTAGCGGAGGCCGTCTCAAACAGGTTTTCCAAGTCCGTTAAATTGTCCCCGTTTTCCTCCGCTAAATTCTCTTGTTCATCGACAATTTCTTCTTGTAAATCGTCGTCACGATTTGCATAACCGCCAGCTCCTTCTTCTAGCTCTCTTTTTGGCGTAAAAAATGTGTTTTGCAAATGACTTGCAAGAACTTCGGCTTGCCGTTTCACCATATCTCCAACATAGGTCGGCCCATATTGCTGGTAAAAATCTTCTCGTGTTGGTGTCCCGCAGCCGTTTCGCTTTTTAAAACCTTTTGCCGAGGCTCGGTTCGTTTAGGCGTAGTAAAAGAACTGCCCGACGCGCTTGTTGTCGGTGATGACGTGGCATAGTTCGGCCATGACAATTGTTTTTTTCGCGGGGGCATTTTAGGGGTGACCGGTAATGGCGGCGTGGGGACATTGGACATTGTTTGTGTTACGACCTCAAATTTAGGTAAAGGAATTTGTTTCTCGATACTTAAATATTTCTTAAAAGCGTCTAAATATTTATATAATTTATCGTAGGCATTAAATGGCGATTTTAAAATATCCTCAATCTCTCGGTCCAAAGCAGAGTGTTCTTGGGCAGCTGTTGAAGTTACGGCGCTAGCGGGCACAAGAACCATTTGTTTCATAGTTTAGCAGCTATGGCTTGGACAATCGAAGGCAAAATTGCTGCAAGCAACGTCGTAAGAAAACCACCTGATTGCTGCAACAACAGCTTTTTTTTGCTTTTCTGCGACAAGGTACTTGATCCGAGTTGTCTAATAATTTTCTTGTACTTTGCTAGCTTTTTCTTGCGGTCTTTACTCAAAAAAATACCCCCGCCCTTTAAATTCTTACAAATTGTCTGAATGCTCTTTAATTGAGGCGCGCTACTATTGTTTAAGAGGGTTCGCCGTTGTTTACAGCTAGTTTGACGCAAGCTCTGTAAATAAGGGACAAATTTGGCAAACTTTGCTGAGGGACGCGCTACGACGAGTCGGGAGCGTTTTGCTGATCGACGTTTAACGCGTGGGGCCATTATTCAAATGACAATTAAATTTAATCGACATAGACATACATAGGTGATTCGTGAGGTAAAACACGCGACCTTAATCGTAAATTTTCCGGAGTTTCTTGTTTTAAATCAATTAACAAATAGCTATAGGGTTCTTTAGTGGCTAGTCTGTACGCCTCCGTAATACGCTTCGGGCTATCTGGACTTATTTGTTGCGCTAAATATCTAATAGAGGCGACATCTCGAGGATTTTTCATTATTATAAAATAGGAAGAGTTTTGAGAAATTATCCGCGATTGGCTACCCTTGGGAAACAGTTGTTGAGTAATAATAATAACCGTATACCCTAAATGATGCGACGTCACGCACACTAAATCGGCAATATGAGCTTGTTTAAATAATTGGCTAGCTAAGTCGTCTAGTATCAAGTAGGAGTCGCGATTCATTTCCCAAAAGTCCGGATCCGCCGTTGGCAAGCCTTGAATAAATTGAATTCCCGGAATCAATTGTTTCAATTTTTCGTAGTTTGGCTGCCAGGCGGCGTAGCAATAAATAACCTTTTTATGCGGTGGGTCAAACATAAGCTGATGATTTTGCAATAAGTTACTTAAAAGAAAACTCTTCCCCGCTTGCGTTGGCCCCACGATTAGAAACTGAGCGGGTGTTTGGAACTTTAAAGAATGCGAGACTGACTCGGTTGGATTCATTTTAAATAATAAGCATTTTATTATTGTTGACAGGTTATTTATATTAAAAACATAGATATTTAAAAAACATTAATAATCAAAAAAATTAAAACATTATAAATCCAAAAACCCCAAAAAAAACCCTTACATATTTAAATAGCATTAAAAAACAATATAAACAAAAAAAAACCCTTTTACCCAAAAAAAATCCCTATTAATTAATTGTTTTTAAAATTTTTTTTTCAAATTCCGTTATCCTTTGGCGAAAGCGTTGGTCGTTGATGAGGTCAAAGTTCACGCGAGACTCGGAGGGTAGTTGGTACACACGCACTACAGAAGAAAACACGACGGATTTATGCGCACGCGCACTTTTTCGTTTCCCGACCGCTCTTTGTTGATGGCTGGGCATGTTTGGATTAGAGGCTCGCAAACATCCTCGCCCTCGCTGGTCGGGAATTCGGGAAACCCCTGACGCAGTGGTTTGTTGTTGCACGGTTTTTTGGAAACCATCGGACACGATGGACTGTGCTTCCGATGTTCCCTCGATGGATGGTCCGTGCAACGCCACTGGTACAAGGCGATGCCGCAAAAGGCGCAGCGCGTCGTGTGTGTTTCTACATCTGCAAGATAGAAACCGTCTTTGGCCAGGGCTTCGATAGGAACGCAAGATTCCCACAAGCCCTCAAAAGTATGTCTTCGCCTAGCCTCGTAATTCATGCGAAAGAGATGTTGAAGCGGGTGTTGCCTCTTTCAAACCGTAGGGTCGACTGGTTGTCAAATCGGCGTTCAACAATCTCTTATTCGAGGTTTGGCGAAATCTTTTGGTGATTTTAACGGCCTCTAGCTGCAGCTTGTATTTATCCCGTTTAAAATTAAAAGGGACATTGACTGTAACTTCCTTTTCCGGATTCATCGCTACACTTTCAAAGGTTTCAAAGTCAAGTTTTTCAAGATTTTCTCGATTTAACGTCAACCCTTTAATTTTCTTGACTTCTTTTCCTTTGCTAGTGCGAAACGAGTAACTTTTGGCACCGGTACTACAAAAGGAAGTTATATAATCACCGCCGAGTTCGTCCGCCCAGCAACCAATATGATTGCCAGTTGGAATGTCAAACTTTCCCGGTAGATGGCGGTAGATTATGGAGTCGGTGTCACAATACAAGGCTGCGCGGTCTAATTGAAGCAGCATCTTGTTCAATTCGAGTCGCCCGTAGCACGAGACGAAGCTACCCACAATGGCCGACCCCAGTTTGTAGTCCGAAACGTAATCGCTTTTGGCTTTGTACGATAAGAGAGCGATCGACTCCGTAACTGGCCGTAAGTCGACTAATTCTAGAGTGTAATCGCTCGCGTATCGTATCAATTCGTAATAATTGTTGATAAAAATGCTGCGAATCTTACCCGTATTCAACGCCATGCGACCCCAAAGAGAATTTAAATTAATTTTTTGCGATATTACGCAGGGAAGGATTTGATTGAATATCCGCCACCGTCAGCGAGAGCTTTTCATTCTTGTTTATATCGGCGATATACGCCTCTTTTTGCAGAGGCGTTTGCGCGTGAGCGGGAAATCCGGAATTCTTCACTTTCAAGGCGATAAAATCAGTCATGTACTGCGCGAAGAAATATTCCGTTTTTGGATAATGGTACACTTCGAATATATCGAGTAGTTTATAACCATGCTCCATAGCGGCATAGACTTCTACCGTTGGCCAGACTGATTCGAAAGCCCGTTCATTGACAGTGTGTTCGCAGATTTCCGCTCGCAATTCTAGACACGTGCGACAGAGGGCGTAGGCTAATTTACCACCGCTGCGAAAGGGAATTAAGGGGATGTGGAGATCTTGAGGGGCCAGCAAACGACAACTCATAACGCCAAAATACCACCCTGGCGATTTGTCAAAATCTCTGCTATAGATTATGGGGTGGCCGCTAGGGTACGGACAATCGCGACAAACTTTCGGGTACAAAGAAATAATATCCTTGTAGAAAATTTTCTCCTCACCTTGCACGTGGCAGTTAAGAACAAAATTTTCCGTTCGTCCCCCATAGAGAGCGCTACGGGCTGATATTTGAGGTCGAAAAGTTAAACTTTTGCAGAAAGCCTTTGCTTCGGCGTTTTCTTTTAAAAGCTTAGCAAATTGACACTCAAAGATGGAGGTATATTCATACCCGACCATCTACTCTTTAATAAACAGCTCTCTATCTAGAGTCCGCTCGTACAGAAATCTGTTGCTGGCTTTGAGTTGGGTATTGTAGGCATTAAGTTTTTGGCATGGACATCCGTGAAAGTAGCAACCGTGGAAATCGTAGATTTTAGGCGGAGTTTCGCTATAACCATCGACTAAATAGCGACCCACGCGATACTCGCCCCCGTAGCTTAAAGCAGTGCGCAATTTTATATTTTCAGTTTTCTCCACCCAAGCGAGATATTTTAAGCTAATCTGACTGTGATTAAATTTTGCGTTATAGCCGTTAGAAGGAACAATACCCATGCTGTAAGGTTTATAGTAATTGTTAAGATAAATAGTGGTTAGAGCACCCGCCAAAGTAATATTTTTTAAGCAAAAAGGGTCTAATTTTGTTAGATCTACGTAAATTTTTCTAAAAGCTTCGACGCCTTGTCTTAAGACTTTGACGTCTTGAATGCAATATTTAATAAGCTCCTCTTTGATGTTGTAAATAGATCCTTCCATTGACGCGTACCAAGTTTGAAAATCTCGATAATCATTGGCTTTCATTTGAGCTACGTTAAAATACGAAGCTTCAGGGATGACGCCAATGTAATTAAGATTTTCTTCGGTATGAAAATCAAATGGAAAGAATCCTTTCGCCACATCGCCGAGGCTAAACATGCTGGTGAAATTACGCAAAGGCTGGCTAATGTAATTAAAGCTATCGAGGAATCTAATTTGCGGTCCCTCAAGATGAATCATTAAAATTTTACTGCCGTCAAAAATAACGGCAGGGGTGACGTGTCTATGGACTAAAGCGTTAAGAATTAAGAAGTTATCAAAAGCTTTTGCGTAATGAGCTACGACTTGAGTGTTAGTAAAGCGCGGTTGGTACGTTTTACGCTTCTGTCCAGTCAAAACTACCTGCTCTACGCTAAATAAATAATTTAAAAATTGCTCGACGCAATTGGCGCCGTAAAAAATTTTGGTTTCAAAGCCAGCTTCAGTCTCTACGTCGCAAACTAGTAAAATGGGGACGTGGATATTATTTCTCAGAATAGTCTCAATGTCGTAATAAATAAACCGCGAGGCTTTCATTTTAGTTTCCAAAGGCATAACAAAATGCTCGCCTGGCGGATGAACTATTTTACACTGAGAACATTCGGGATTGCAGTCGTGATCGTCACCCATCAGTCGCCCACATTCTAAACATCGTTCTTGACTCGCGCAGGTGCCATTAAGTAAATGAGTTTCGTAGCAGGGGCCCGGGAAAAAGTAGCGGTGGCATTCGTCGCAACGTTTTAAAACATCCTCGTTGGTTAAATGAAAAGCTTCTCCTTGACACCGAAAACATATATAGGGTTTTGTATCCTCGGGGCATTTATGCTCTTTTAACAATTCACGTTTGTAAAAAGATTTCAAGCATAAATCGCAAGAGGTACAACCCCCCATCATACCGTGCCAAGTTTTCGCGGGGTGGATATGGTCGCCAATTTTTAATAAATAGATAAATTAAGGAGCTTGGGGGCCTTTAAAAAATATGGTAAAATTATTCGCAGCATCAACGATTACGATTCGATAATGGGGAACTAAATAATTTTGAAATATTTGAATATCTTCTAGAGTAACGAAACCTTCGGGGACTCCGGCTTTTCGGTGCAAGATTTTCGCAATATTACCCACGAGGGTGCTATTGCGTTTCAGTTTGTCAAAATTGTTCTGGTTAAAGGGCGGACCTTGCTTATTTTGTTGGTAAAAATTGCGATCGGCCATCTCTTTACCCAGAACTAAACTTCGAGCAAAGCAGAGGTTATCATTGTTCTCCATAAAAATAAATTGGTTATTTTGTTTAACGAAATAATCCAAATTAACCAAAGTTCTATTTTTTATAGATTTATAATAAGTTCCTATATTTGCATCGAGGTTTAGAAAAATTATGTCAAACTGAAAATCTTCCCCATTAAAGACAAAGTCCCGACTAGATTGCGTTACTCTATAGATGGTGCGCATAATTCGCTTACTGGTGAATTTGTCAATTTTTATAAATTTAATATTAACAGGGGTCGTCAATCCGGGGGAGCTTAAAACAAATCGAACCCGATTATACCCGGGATTCTCGGTTACTAATTTACGTATAACTTCGTCGAGAATTTTTCGAAAAATTCGAAAAAAATCTCTTGTTGGGATGTCATTCAAATTTTTAAAAGCTATACGCAAATCGATTTGTTTACAATGCCACTTGCGACTCGTTTTGTCAATCTGCCGCTCAATTGTGTAGTACCGGTTTACCTGTGCGTGTTCCTCTCCTCCACTACCCTCCGAGTCACTCCCGGAGCCGCTGCTCGAACTCATTTTTTGAATCTCTATCAGAAATAAAAAAAATTGGAACAAAATTTTGGTTTGTAAATTTATTATTAATAAGATACTTACTTTGCTTGGCGGCTGCTGCGTGGCCTGCGCGTCACCCTTTATGTCCTCCACCAACCGGTGGAAGGCGTTGAGGAGTTTGACGGCGTCCTTATCTTTCCCGTCAACGACTCGCTTCAGCCGCTTGTGGCTGCACTCCCAAAGCTTGTCGGCTTGGGAGTCCTTTATATCCTTAAATTTGTAGACACTTATGTCTACAAAATAGTCCCCTTTTCGCGGGGGGACTCGTGTCTCGAAGTATTGGCCGTCGCTCCTCAGTCGGTACGACCCTTCAATTCCGTGAATGCCAACGACGTGTTTTTGTAGTACGTCTTGGACGAACGTCTCGTCGTCCGAGTCGATTAACACCTCGACAGGGTCGGGCTTCAAAAATTGATTTATGGTCCGCTTACCGCTGCTGGTTCCGGCTCGATCCCCAGGAGAAGACGGTGGAGAGTCAAACATAGACTGTGATTCTTGAGGATATTTGCTACTCATGGCTGGATTGATTGTGAAAATCCAATGCCCATGCTCGAGCTTTTATACCCAAAATCTCAGGGGCATTTTTTTTTAAAATACAGGCCCAGACATGGTTTTTTATAACACAACCTTATTCGATTCATATTAAGAGTTTCAAAAAATATAATTATGTCTGATACGCTATTTTTTAATTTAACCTAAAATACATTTTTTTATTGCGAAGTTGATACTAAAGATTAAAGAGGACCTTAATATATCTATCTATATAAAAAATAACCTCTCTAGTTTAATATTAATATACATTTATTTAGATTTAAATCATGTTAAAAAACAATTTCCGTCCCTCCCAAAGTAATTAGTTTTAACCTTCACTAATAAATTGTTTTTCTTATATAAAGCGATCACGTGAGAATTATTCAAATTATTCGAAACACGCCTAAACAAGCTTTTGCATACGAATAACATTTGTCCCCTTAGGCATTTATCAAAGTAACTTCTTTTTAACCTTCGCTAAAGGGTTTTTTTATATAACACGATCTCGTTTGAATTATTTAAAACACACCTAGACAACTTTTTTGCATACGAAAAAAACTTAGACCTCGGAGAGATTTTGTAATTTTATGCCTATATATCTAATTAACTTTTTGCTATTTATTGAATTTTAAGAATCTTGAAAGTATTGGCTAGACACTATTAGATTTGACCTCGCTAATTTTGTATATAAGCCCCAAGTTTCAAATTGAAAGTTATCAGTTGTTTAACTTCTGTTTCTGAAACACTATCCCAAAAACTTTAAGATGTCTTTTTCGACCGCTCCTCGTTTGCCCTGCCTGCCCGTGATCAAAATACATCCGGCAGCGCTTACTCCCCGTCGTGCCACCCCCCAGTCGGCCGGACTGGACTTATATTGTCCAGTGGATACCGTAATCGACCCTCACGGTATCAAAATCGTGTCGACTGGGTTAGGTGTGATGCTGCCCGAGAACAGCTACGGCCGCATTGTTGGCCGTAGCAGTTTAACGGCCCAAGGGCTGTTTGTCGCCGAGGGGACGATAGGTATGTTTATTAGTTATTTTATAGTGCGTAAAAGTATAATAATTCTTAACAATAATAGACGCCGACTATCGGGGACCCCTAAAAGTCGTCATCGCCAACGTCGGGGACACCGCCTACAATATTCGGCGGGGCAATAGGCTTGCCCAATTGATAGTTACCCCGGTTATATTGCTAAGACCGGTGGAAACGGCGGTAAATATTTTCAAGTTTTTAATTTAGGTTTCAACATGTAACACATTTTTATGTTGTTTCTAGAGTCTGACCCCTACATCACGTGGCACTGGGGGGTTCGGCTCGACCGGTGTTTAATCTTTTTAAATGGTGGTGGGTTTTTCATATAAATATTTGTTATTGTATATATTATATTGTTTGTTATTAAAAAATTTTTATTTCTATTTTTGTTATTCTTGTCAGCCTTATAATTATAGGCTTATTTTCTAACTCCGCCTTAATTAACCTATCCAATGATATTATCTCTTTACTTACGCTCCGCCTAATGTGACAAATAGGATCCAATTAAAACTGCCGCTTAACTCTCTAGTATCTTACATATAGCACGTACTAGCAATTTAAATATCATTTGTTATCATAGCCCTCGCAATATGTTGTGCCTCATTTTCTTTTTTGTTTACGGGTTAATAGTCAACGTTTTGTTAACTCTTTACGAAATTGAACGGCGAAGCAGAAAACAATTAGAAAATAAACCCAAACGTCCCTCCGCCGATTGCACTTCCGAGTCAAATAACGATACAGGGTCAACGTGAAAAATGAACTCTTTAAAACATGTTTGTTTATCCTTGTTGGTTGTTGATTAGTTTGTAATATATATTCTGTATTTATTTATCACCCATATCTGTACATCTTATAAAAAGTAAATATTTGATGTCTTAAAATCTGTGTTTTTATTAACTTTAGGCTTACAGAGAAAAAAGGGTAACACCCAATGTTAGCAAGCCAGGGATGACGTCAAGGTTGACTATAGTTTTAGTTTTAGTTTAAGTTAAGAAGATGATGTCATGGGGGATGAAACTAACAGCTCGGGCTAGTCTAGACTTGTCTGAAAAGTTTGGTTTGAGTCTGGTGGATGGGGAGAGGGCGGCCATCTTGGGGTGGCGGCCATCTTGGATCTCTGCGAATCTAGGTAGTTCCTACTACTAGCTCTAGCATTATTATTATGTCCAATCCCGATGGTCGAAACAAGTACTTCTGTAATTAACTAAAATTAACATACTTAGACTTAATTGTTTCTGATTAGACTAGCCGATCGCACACCCTGAATACTTAATTGTTAAATTAAGAGTATTCCGAAAAGTAACTTCGCTCTAGTTTTTCAGTTAGAGGTGGTTAAATATCACGAAAAACCCCATGTTAATCTCCATAGGAAAATTGGTAAAAGCATGTGAATTTTGATTTAACGTTACAAAAGAGTATCAAGTCATATCTACAAGGGCCTACTGGCCCTGTAGAATAGGGCAGAGGATATATCCCAAAAACCTACAATCTCCCATAAAACTTAATGTTAATTTTGGGTTCCTTTGAAATCAAAGGAATACGAAATTAACATCAAGTAACTCGCGCTTATACATGGTAATAGAATTCTTTGAAGAGGTTCTATATCTCGAAAAGCTAGCGTCCGTGGGTGCGTGATCAAGTGGGCCTTGACCGGCCATGACCAATCTCACTCACCATCCCCCCCCCCCCACAATACCCTTATTATCAAAATATCTAGGAAGATCTATTGAAACAGTTCTTGGATCGTCTCTATTTTCCAACACAATTACAGACCACGCTTAACCGTATCTGGCGAGCTAATATTAGGTAGAAAGTTGATCGGTACCAGAGCTTGACGGTTTCGAATATAAACTCCGCGAGTCTTCCATTTTCCTTGGGAAAGAGTCATAAACTTCTGCTTGAATGGAGTGATCAATTCTTGCTGTCAATTGATGGTGAAAAACATGAAAACTTCCCTTTTAGAGCTGTTAATAGTAAAGTAATACTTTTGTTTCAATCTTCCAAGTGCCCAAAGGCTCTCCGCTTCGAGATCCCCTCAATATGGTGTAAGCTCTTTAAAAATACATTCACTCTGCTTAATTAATGCACAATGTCATTTTAATTTTTTATTCTATAAATACACCATATGCTCACAAAAAACCTTGAGTTAAAACTAGCATTGAAATATTGTTTTATCAGGGATAAAGAATTAATGCGCGTGAGAAAATTTGTTTTCAAGCTATAGGACGACAGCTTACTCTGTATATACCTTGTTACAACATCGATTGTCAGCACGCGCAAAGCTAGGTCTCTATGTAATCAAGCTTTGTGATTGCTGTCAAGAGACGAAAAACTTCAGGATTTTCAGGATTTAAAATATTCCAAGTTTTTAAGCAAGAGTGCACGGCTTGAGTTTCAAATACGTGTAGTAGGCCTTAGGCAATTTTAATTTTATGTATTCTCCATGAAATTTCAAACGAATTTTAATTTTAAAATATATGGCACTTTGAATATCTGTTAGATAACTAATTTTGATCTTTTTCCTTTCACATTGTTTTCAAAGGCACTTTTTATCTCTCCGAGTGACGTATGTCACGGAGAGGTTCTAAAATCGACAGGCATGTCTGGGTGTGCGTGTGGGGGGGGGTGGGTGGGTGTGCGTGTGGGGGGGGGGGGTGGGTGGGTGTGTGTGTGTGTGTGTGTCAGGCTGTTGTTATTGACTTACACCCCAGGGGACCGCGTTCGCAGTTTCCGAATCGAAGCAAATGTGTTCGCCATTTCCGGACCGCATTCACAGTTCCCGGAAAATTCAAAACTTGAGGCTATCCACAATTCAACTGGCCACTACTATTTCATCTGACTAGTCAATTGTCCATTCCACATGAACACCAATCTGTATTCACTGGCTTCTAACACCACCACCTTCTGGGCGTTGCTTTTGTCTATCCCACAAAGACATCAGTCTGTATTTACTGGCTTCTAACACCACCATGTTCTGGTCTTTGTTTTTGTCCATCCCACATGGACACCAGGCTTCTACACCACCATCTTCTCGTCTTTGTTTTTGTCCATCCCACATGGACACCAGTCTGTGCACCTGGCTTCTACACCACCATCTTCTGGTCATTGTTTTTGTCCATCCCACATGGACACCAGTCTGTACACCTGGCTTCTACACCACCATCTTCTGGTCGTTGTTTTTCTCCATCCCACATGGACACCAGTCAGTACACCTGGCTTCTACACCACCATCTTCTGGTCATAGTTTTTGTCCATCCCACATGGACACCAGTCTGCACACCTGGCTTCTACTCCATCATCATCCTTAAGGTTAATATGGAACGCCGTTTCGGCCAAAAATATAGTAAAATCGTCTTTATATGCCTAGTAACAGGTTGTTTCATAAATGGAAGGTTCTTGATGTACAGTCGCGGAAATAAGTTTCGGATCATTTTCAATCGACGATATTTTCATGATGGATCGTCGTATCGCAAAATTTTTGACATTATTAGTTAAGTGTGAATGTCAAGAATAGGTCAACACCTTGTTTTTGAAAATCAGAAAATTATTGCGCTCGTGACTACTAAAAAACCAAAAAATCACTTTTCGACCAATCAAAATCCTCGCGTCACGTGACATTTTTTAGATGCATCACATAGCTCGCGTCATTTGGAAACGAACCCTTTTTGAAATTTTAAAATCGGTTCAGCCGTTCAAAAGTTATGGCGTAAAATGTGACTGGATTTTGGTCACAAATTAAGCCTAACGTCCAAAAGATTGTTTATGAAAAGCCAATGAAGCCAAAGGCGGGTAATGTTATTTCAATGGAAAAGGGAAAACACAAAAAAAAAATGCTTTTGAAAAATATTATAAAATTGAGTAACTAAAATAAAAATTTATTAATTAAAATAAAAATTGATTAATTAAAATTAAAACTCATTGAATCAAATTAAAATTGATTAAATCAAATTAAAATTGATAAAATCAAATTAAAATTGATAAAATCAAATTAAAATGGACTCATTCAAATTAAAATTGATTAAATCAAATTAAAATTGATAAAATCAAATTAAAATTGATTAAATCAAATTAAAATTGATTGATTAAATCAAATTAAAATTGACTCATTCAAATTAAAATTGATGATTAAATCAAATTTAAACTCATTAAATCAAATTAAAATTGATTAAATCAAATTAAAATCGATTAAATCAAATTAAAATTGATTAAATCAAATTAAAATTGATGATTAAATCAAATTAAAATCGATTAAATCAAATTAAAATTGATTAAATCAAATTAAAATTGATGATTAAATCAAATTAAAATCGATTAAATCAAATAAAAATTGATTAAATCAAATTAAAATTGATAAAATCAAATTAAAATTGATTAAATCAAATTAAAATTGATGATTAAATCAAATTAAAATTGATGATTAAATCAAATTAAAATTGATTAAATCAAATTAAAATTGATTAAATCAAATTAAAATTGATTAAATCAAATTAAAATTGATTAAATCAAATTAAAATTGATAAAATCAAATTAAAATTGATTAAATCAAATTAAAATTGATTAAATCAAATTAAAATTCATTAAATCAAATTAAAATTGATAAAATCAAATTAAAATTGATAAAATCAAATTAAAATTGACTCATTCAAATTAAAATTGATTAAATCCAATTAAAATTGTTGATTAAATCAAATTAAAATTGATTAAATCAAATTAAAATTGATAAAATCAAATTAAAATTGACTCTTTCAAATTAAAATTGACTCATTCAAATTAAAATTGACTCATTCAAATTAAAATTGATAAAATCAAATTAAAATTGACTCATTCAAATTAAAATTGATTAAATCAAATTAAAATTGATTAAATCAAATTAGAATTGATAAAATCAAATTAAAATTGATTAAATCAAATTAAAATTGATAAAATCAAAGGCTTCATGTTGAGTAGGACTGGACGCCTAGGCTGCTTTTTTTTTTTTTTGGCGAGACTGCAGAGCTAATTCCACGATGTGCTAGTTTTCGACATAAAACGAATTAAGTTTTTTTGAACCATACCTCTCCTTGGTCACGTACCTATGACGTATTTTATAAAAGTACCCACCCAACCATACCTTCTATGCAGACTCTTTAAGCTTAATATGAAAATGAAAACTGTCCAGAAAGAATGAGTTACTCCTAGCCACTGTAACAATATAAGACGCATTAATTTCGATTCTCGTGCTGCTCTGTAACCAGTAATGCCTTACGCCCACAGGAAATTTTACGTTCACTTCTGAGCGGTTTCCCCGGGGTCCCAATATTGAGGTTTAAAAGCGATTGAATTTTTTTTTATGTGATTAACTAGATTTTGGCCAAATTTGAACCTACTACGTCCAGTAGTTGTGATGTGTGTTATTTTTTTTTTTTGGTTAATCTTCTCAAAGTTCTATCAGGGGCGTTCGGAAGGGACAAGGTTTTGGGGGGGAGCCCACCTAATTTTGCCAACTATAAAGCAAAAATTTGCCAAGCGACACGTAATGTAGTATCATACTCTGGTTCGTAAAATAGTTTTGGAATGAAATTCCCTGACTTTTCCAGGTATTCCCTGACTAAATTTATCAAATTTCCCGGACTAAATTTATGAAATTTCCCTGACCAAATTTATCAAACTTCCCTGACCAAATTTATCAAATTTCACTGTCTAAATATATCAATCTTCCCTGACTAAATTCATCAAATTTCCCTGACTATGTTCATCAAATTTCCCTGACTAAATTCATCAAATTTCCCTGACTAAATTCATCAAGTTTCCCTGATCAACTTCATCAAGTTTCCCTGACTAAATTCATCAAGTTTCCCTGATCAACTTCATCAAGTTTCCCTAATTAAATTCATCAAGTTTCCCTAATTAAATTCATCAAGTTTCCCTGATCAAATTCATCAAGTTTCCCTGATCAAATTCATCAAGTTTCTCTGATCAAATTCATCAAGTTTCTCTGATCAAATTCATCAAGTTTCCCTGATCAAATTCATCAAGTTTCCCTGATAAAATTCATCAAGTTTCCCTGATGAAATTCATCAAGTTTCCCTGATCAAATTCATCAAGTTTCCCTGATCAAATTCATCAAGTTTCCCTGACCATTTGCAATAACTTACATGGCGAACATAGACTTTGAAACTAGTTATTATATAAAATTGTCGAAATTATAGGATAATACGCATGCCTGATCATAATTTACTAGTAAGTGAAAAAGTCAATAATTATTTAAAAAATAGTGAACCGAAAGTAACTAAATATTACTAAATGGTCGGGTAAAATCTTACTATGTTGCCAACACTCATTCAAAGCAAATCACTTCACTAATTTCCTTAATTCGGATTATTCGGACTTCTGTTTGTAATTAAAGATGTTATAAAAGTGTATCTTGTAATGAACCACAGTCTATGGGTTGAGATAATGAGGTCAAATGCTCCTTCGTATATACAATGAATATTGTAAAATGCGGTAAAATGTCTCGAATCATTTTGACAAGAGTCATTATTGTTATTTGTTTGAATTGAATTCCATTAAAGTTATATTCGGAGCGAGCGTGATTTTTGGGCTCTGCTCAAATCTCGGATCACACATTTTCCTGTCATTCTGATACTGCTTTCCAAAATTTCAATTTCACTCCAAAATATTTTTCCCTGACATTTCCCTGATCTTCTTTTTGCCAAGTGAGCGTCAATTTGCCAACTCAACAAAATTTTAGGGGGGGATCGCCCCTGAGTACTATACTTTAAGCCTAACGTTCTCGGTGTTTTCACGTATATCGCCTCAACTATACAAATACCAAAGGGACGTTCGTACCATAATTCCTGTCGCAACTTAATGTAGCGTTTAATATACTTTTGGGAAATTGGGATATAACTTTCGGTTACTATATTTCGGGAAAAATGTTTCTTTGCTTTCAAGAATTGTTGGACTGCTCAGGCGTAAAGGTATAGGCCTATAGGCCAACACCAGCCCATATGAATTAGATAGAAATATCTTGGAACCCCCTGGGGTTTTCCCTCCTTTTTATTGGGAAGTAAGATCTATTTTAAAAAGAGTCAGTTGAGTTGACTTTTTTGATGAACGTTTTCTCTTGGAATAAAACTTGTTGATTTTTTCATAAGTTGGATCATCAATTTTTTTAAGTAGTCATAATGAACTTAAGTCATATCGATGACAATTCCGTTTTAAATGATAAACATAACATTTTTTATATACTTTATAACTCTTGTTTGTGAGATGGCATCATTTTAACGGTGTCCAAGATATGTTATGAAGGTCCATTTGCATGGCTTCAAAGAAATGAACTTCAGAAAAATATTATAGGGAGAAAACACAGGTTCTTTTTAAAATTGGTTAAGCCGAATTTCAGGCATGGTTTGCAACGGTAGGGGCGGGGTTATTAGAGAAGTACACACCTAACTACAGATTTGAAGGAACCTTTAGGCCTATATTATAGGCATAGTTAAAAAAAAATATCACCTTCAGTCTTTCAGTTATGGTATAGTCCGAGGGGTTGGACGTTTTGGAAAAAGTGTATGGGATTTCGGAATTCAATTTGATTTCTTCGGATTTTGTTTGATTTCGTCGGATTTCATTTGATTTCATGGGATTTGCTTTGATTTCGTCGGATTTTGTTTGATTTCAGAATTCGATAAAATCCAATGAATTTCGTTGAATTTTGAGATTTTTCCCGTGATTCCGTCGGATTTTGCTATTTTTACCGTGATTTCGACGGATTTTGCGATATTTCCCCTGATTTAGATGGATTTTGAGGTTTTTCGCGTGATTTCCTCGGATTATTAGACTTTCACGATTTCTTTACTGATTTCGTTTCTGATTTTGTGATTTCGCTTCTGATTTCGTGATTTCTATGTTCATTTCGTGATTTCTATGTTGATTTCGTGATTTGTTTCTTCATTTTGTGATTTTTTACTGATTTTATGATTTCTTTACTGATTTTGTGATTTCGTTGCGGATTTCGGATTTTTTATATGATTTCGAATTTCTTAAGTTGGATTTCACAGGTAGCGTACGGGATTTCATGAATGACCGACCCCTCGGTATAGTCCCATTCCCGCTATGAGCTCGGTCGGTCAGTTTTTCAGTTACTAGCTTTTATATGTCAATTAAAGGTAGAATGAAGTGTGATAAAAGGCTAATTTTAATGAATTCGATATTAAAATTTAGAAACAACTTATCAAAAATGTTTTATACACATTAGCTTAATTACAAAATAACACGTCTATAGGGCAGATATTTCTGCTTAAAAAGGTTGGGATTGTCCCATACAAAGGAGACACTGTAGATTGCAACAGTTTTTGAAGACTACACGTTTTAAAAAGCAGCGTCTACGTGAAACGTCAAACCCATTCAGACTACAGCAACCTTTTCTCACTCTCTGATCCTTGCTCGTCTAAGCCAAGGTTACCTTGTAAGGGTTTATAATTGTAATTTACATAGTTTGTTATAAGTTAGTTTTACTCTCGAACTTGGTTGGCAAGGGATGAAAAACACAGTGTAATCGGGCTTCAGTTTCCCTTCAATAGGCTAGCCCTCGAAAAATGAAGTGCAACTGTTTCTTTTTACACAGGCATCTCAAGGGCATATATACTGTGACACACAAAGATGGTTTAGACCTCGTTTTCATTTTACGAATTGAATAAATGAACAAGATGGCCCCGGCCAGATTATGCTTTCGCTGCGCCCTCTAGCGGCTAAAACTTCTACGACCCCGGAAATTGTATTTTGCGTTATTCTTTTCTTATTTATTAAATATCCTTTCGATTATGAATGAAATTAATTTAGTGTGATTTTTTTTCACATAAACACTAATGATAACTTTGTTTTTAAAACATATGTTTTAAGAAAACTAATTAAGTACAGTAATTTGTTTTTATATTCGCATTATATTTTATTGCCGTTTGAAAAACTTAATGATAATTTTGACCAAACACTTTCCAAGATTATTTTCAGTTACAATTTTGGATAAACAAAAAGATAATTATAAGTATACGCTATAAAATATTTCTATTATCGTTTAATTACCCAAATAACCCATGATAACAAATTTTACCAAGCACTTTTTAAGGTTATTTTCAGTTACAATTTTTGACAAAGAAAAATGATCATTGGTAGTTTAAATTTGCCTCAAAACGATAAAAATAATTGGTTTACCTCTTAATTTTAACTTAAATTAAGAGTAATCAATTATTAATCATCACTTATCTTAATAGTTTCTTAAATAACTAAAATACAGTGGAGGTTGCAAAGCCACCTAGGTATGGTTCTAGGTACTATTTATAAATTTCAATGCGATTCCGCACGCGAATAAAAAGGGGAAAAGGCACCCAGAAAGCAAGGGTCAGAAAAATGCTTTTGCCACTCGAATCGCAAAAGCAAAAACAAAAAAATTTGAAGCTTAAATTATCATTTTTGTTGCACAAAAAATATTTGTCTTGGATTCCAAGCCTTATATGGGTTTCTTACTCTAGGTTCCCAAGCCCACTGTTGAACTTGACAGTTGTAGGTGGCTCAATCTGGATATTGTAGATCAAGTAGTTCGATTTGGGTTACCGTTCATCTTGTAATATATATGTGGGCTTCATTATTTAGGATCCTAAACCTAATATGGGTGTCTTTCTCAAGGATCCCAAGCTTTATTTGGGTCTCTTACTCTAGGATCCCAGTCAACAATTTTTAACGGTTACACCTAAATTACACTATAGCGCGAGCGGCTTGCGTCGTGATGCGCGTGATCGAGTGGGCTATGATTACACGCAAGGCTAGGAGGCTTGGGAATAAGGTATTTTTCGAAACTAGTCCTCCGTACCAGTGAGCAGTGACCCCTGGTGTCTTAAATATTAAACTGGTCCCGGGAAAAGTCACTTTTCCCTATTTATATTTCTTCTGGTTCCATCTAGTGTGAATCCAACGTAATTAATAAGTCAATTTGATGAAGTTATTTAATTTTTTATGTTGAGATGGTTGGCTTTCAATAAAATATTTCGTACCATAGAATTTTCCTAGATTTATCAAATTTTTGGTGGAATTTCCCTTTTTGCCGTTTTTAGGAGTCAAAATTTCTCTAGATATGGGAAATTTTCCTCAATCTGGCATCACTGTTCTGTTCTAAAAAAAATCTCTCTGGACTCTCTCCAGTCTCAGCCTAGGAGTGTATACAAAAATGCACAACTGGAGTCGAAATTTATGTTAAAATTAAAATAATTATAGTGGTCCCTATATCAACTTTTAATAAAAGTAGGAATTAATAAACTAGTCATTGGGACCAGTGAGTCTCACGTTATGAATAAAAAATAACTGGTCCAAGCTATTAATAAACTGGTTTTTAACCAGTATACCAGTCTTATTTCCTAGCCTGAAGGCACGGATGTGTATTGTAGGAGTAGAGACTCGTAGCTTCCACTCTACTAAAAAAAAGCTAGACCTTATTTGTCCATAAAAAGGGGTATGAATTTTGAGCCTCCTTCCAAACCTAGACGAGCCCAATGAGATAGATAGAGTTACAATTCAAATCGGCTTACCGCGAAACACATTGTGTTTATCAAGCACATTTATCAAAACATGACAGCGCCACCTGTCACCCTCTCGCGGAACTAATTACAACTTTTACTCGTTTATTTGCAATCAGAAACATCGTTATGATTTTATTTCATCTATTTATTAGATTAAAAAGGACTAGAGTTTTTATTATTTAACTCGCGTATTTTATTTAACACGTTTAAAAACTATCTTGACAGCTTATTAGTTGTTACACAGATTATAGCAGCAGACGGTAATAAAAATGTTCTTAGGGTGGCGCCACCCGTATTTGATAAAGATTCATGCTCGACAAAAGGTGTATCGCGAAACGTCGATCTCGTGATCTCACGTTGTGACTCTAGGTTTAATAAAATTAATATATATATTCTATCTCATTGGACGAGCGCATGTAAACAAGAAAGATGGCCGCGAGCTACGTTAAGCCTCGGTCTTTTGTGTATCGAATCCGAGTAGATGGATGATGATATGATTAAATTAAGTTTTATATTAATTAAAACAACGTGGTAGGCGTCAGATTTCGTTCTGGTAAGTTAGTGAACTTGTAGTTGTAACTTGTATTTCTGTGCAGATTAAGTGAATTTGAAGATTGTATCATTTTTGTTACGTGTCGCATTTAAGAATGGGATGCGATGATATTGATAAATTAATTTTATCATGGTTTAATTGATTTCTAGCCTTCTAGGTAATTGTTTATCCTTCTGGTGATAGAAATCAAGGACATTTATTTTTGAACTAGGGTTTGTAATTATTATATTACCAGTTCTTAATTTATTTTGATTGAGAAAAGTATTTCAATATAAAAAATAATGTTGAATTTTTTTCTTAAGATAAGTGATGATTAGTAATTGATTACTCTTAAAAGTTAAAATTAAATTAATAAAAGTTAATTAAATAATTTATAATTAGATTTTAAAGGCAAATCTAAACTTCAAATGATAATTTTTGTAAAAGAAAAATTGTAACTGAAAATAACCTTAGAAAGTGCATGGTCAAAATCATTATTAAGGGTTATTTTTTGAAATAAAATTGTTTAACACCTTTTGATATAAAGCTTATTGCTAAAACAGTCGACTTATGTATTAGTCAGAAGAGTTTAAATTTTAGGCAGATATGAATTAATCTGCAATCGCTTAACCTTATGATTATGTTAACATAAATAGCTCCGTTCTAGTTCTAATTGGATTTATGTAATCGTTAAACTAATCTGAAATCGCGTAACTTAAAAAGTATGTTAACTTGAATACCAATCGCGTAACTTAAATAGTACCTTAACGTAATTATTTCATTAGTTTTTTGTTCAAGTGAGTGTGATCAACTTAAGTCGTTTTTTTTTCGTTTGAGTACTTTAACTTAAAGGGGCTGTTCGGAACGTGGGAGAGGGGTCGTAAAGCCCCTTTAAGCGATCGAATTGAAATCATAATAGTGAAGGTAATTATATCATTTGAAGTTTGAATAAGTTTACCAACGTGAGCGTGATAAACTTACTGATACGTCGTTTTTTTTCGTTTGAGTACTTTAACTTAAAGGGGCTGTTCGGAACGTGGGAGAGGGGTCGTAAAGCCCCTTTAAGCGATCGAATTGAAATCATAATAGTGAAGGTAATTATATCATTTGAAGTTTGAATAAGTTTACCAACGTGAGCGTGATAAACTTACTGATACGTTAATAATAGTGAACGTAATTATAATATTAGTTGTTGTTGGAGTTCGTTAATATAAATCTAATTAAAACCATAAGAGTGAACGCAATTATATCATTAGTTGTTGTTTCAGTACGTTAACTTAATCTAAACCGAAATTCAATATTAACGCCGCATGTAACCGTTCTAGCAACACCGAAAACAGCCTAACCCTAAACCGAAATTAAATATTAACGCCTCATACAAACTTTGTAGTTCTAGTAACAGCTATGTGCCGCCGATAAATAAAACACCCTTGCTCTAAAAAGAAATTGAGACGCGGGCGCGGCAGTCGTCGACCGTTCTAAACTCTAGTAACGAGAGTCACGTGGTCCCCCTCCTCTCTCTCTCTCTCTCTCTCTTTCTCTCTGGCAAAAAAATAGCTAGCCTGTCGAGGGAAGAGTGAGATACTGTTGGTGAAAATCGCAGAGAGGTACTAAGCCTCAATAGCTCAGTCTGTAAGGCGTTGTACTCTGGTGCCTGTGTGGATACAGACGTGGCGGGTTCAAATCCCGGTCGTGCCATAAAATTAATTCTTCAATAGTAAAATATTTACGGGACTTTGTATAGATGTCGCTGAAGTTCGTATTTCTAGCGGGAAGTTTGATATGAAAGTAACTTTATTTATGATGGATTCTCCCAGGTCACATGAAGAATTGGGGGCAGAAGGGGGGGGGGGAGAAGGCGCCCAGCCGTAAGGGGTAATTGCAATGCTTCCGCAGTCTATAGACAGCGAAAGCAAAAACCAAGCCTTTTACCTCTCCGAGTGACGTATGTCACGGAGAGGTATTACACCGGCCGTGTCTGTCTGTCTGTGTGCGTGTCTGTGAGACCCCACGTGACCGCGTTCGCAGTTTACAAATTGGAGCAAACGTGTTCCCAATTTCCGGACTGCATTGACAGTTCACGGAAATTTGCAAAATTGTGTTTGTCTCCTCTGGCTATTCTACTTGAGTTCCAACACCACCAGCTTTGGTTTTCGTCCACTCCACATGGACACTAGTCTGTACTTGCTAGCTTCCAAGCACCACCATCTGCTGTTCTTCGTTAATTTCACCTTGACACCAGCTTCTATGCACCACCATCTTCTATTCTTCGTCAATTCCACATTGACACCAGTTTCTATGCACCACCATCTTCTGTTCTTCGTCAATTCCACATTGACACCAGCTTCTATGCACCACCATCTTCAGGTCTTTTGTCCATTCCACATGCACGCCAGTCAGTACATTCTGGCTTCTTTTCCTCCGTCATCGTTTGGTTTCAAGATATACGCGGCGATCGGCTAGGGTTACGAGAAACGTCTAGCCTCCCAATGGCAGGGCTTCCACCATCGGTTCACGCGAATGCGTTTTTATCTATTATTATAATGGAAACGAATCGTATATATACCCCAAAATTTGAAGAAAGCGGGCAAGAGGGGTACCCTTCACTTTAAACGTCAATATTAGCAAAGTTTCGAAAGATAATAGGAACATCTTTATTTTAAACGATTTAACTATTTTTAAAGTTATTTACTGGCGATTAAAATAATTAATATCATTTATATTTAATTAATTATTTAAGATAAACTTATTTCTATGTACTGACACAAGTGAGAGTTAATATAGAACAAGTAATGAAGATTGCAACTAAATCGAAACACTACACGCACATCAAAGTTAATATAAAGCGAGTACGATGAAAAGATCTCTTACAAAACGATAACATTTTCTTTTTGCAGAATATTAAATGGAAATAGTTAAATATTTTTCGGCATTACGATTCTTTTAGTAGTTGTGTAGCTATAAAGCCCTGTTTCATCTCAATATTCCAAGAACATCTTTTGATATTAACATTTAAAATTTGGTGTTTACTTTTTAATTCATCTTTACTACATTTATATATAGTGTAAACGTAACTTTTAGCTTCATAAAATAATAAGGATGTTAATACTTCATCTCTCCATACGTGTTGAAACGACTGGGTCTATGAGATAACATAACCTAGATTTTAACCAGAATTGACCTTGTTTCATGTCCTCTTATAGGAAGTCTTAACGGTTCAGAGTGAGCCGAAAGTTAAATATACATTTAAGTGATAGATATTAGGTCCTCATTAGAATTATTGAGGATACGCAGGAAATTATTAAACGCTTTAAACTTTACAAATGATCATGGCAATATCTCGCCGATTAGATCTATGTATTTCCGGTTTGTCTCATTGGCTGGCGGACCTGTGTTTGGAAAGTAAATTCGTCTCGGCTCGGAGAGGTTTATTTTGGTTTCCCAACTTGTTCACTTCAACACGAATACGTCCTTTGACATTCGATTTCACCTTGATACGCATAGTTTTTTTTTCATGCGGAATTTTTGCTGTTAGTATTACTCCGCCCAAGTTTGTGGCTGCTGATATTTCAACCCGAATTTTACAACAAATGGATTCTTAGAATTTGATGGCCCAGTAGCAAGGTCAGCCCCTCCGTGGTAGGGTTTCCCCCTTTATTCTCCAGATACTAAAGGTTCCCCACCCACCTATTCCGTCGAAAAGTGTAATAGAGTGGTTAAGCATCCCCTTTATGCGTGTAAAAAACTAATGTTTGTAAAGAAAATCCTTTAATTACTCTTTATGGTTATGTAATAACCAACGCAGTTATTTTAGATTAAAAATAGGCCCACAGATGTAATGACTATTTGATAAAGTGTTTTTTATTTTTACCTCTCCGAGTGACGATGACGTCACGGAGAGGTATTGCACTGGACGTGTCTGTCTGTGTGTCTGTCTGTCTGTCTGTCTGTCTGTCTGTCTGTCTGTCTGTGTGTCTGTCTGTCTGTCTGTCAGACCCCACGTGACCGCGTTCGCAGTTTACAAATCGGAGCAAACAAATACCCGATTTCCGGAACGCGTTCGCGGTTCACGGAAATTTGGCCATTCATCTGCCAACACCAGTCTTTACTAACTGGCTTCTAAGGACCACAGTCTGCTAGTCTTTATCCATCCCACATGGACACTAGCCTGTACTTGCTGGCTCGTAAGCACCACCATCTTCTGTTCTTCGTCAATCCCACAATGACACCAGCTTCTATGCACCACCATCTTCAGGTCTTTGTCCATTCCGGCTTCTTCTCCATCGTTATCGTTCGGTTTTAAGATATACGCGGCGATCGGCTAGGGTTACGAGAAACGTCTAGCCTCCCCAGGGCAGGGCTTCCACCAAGGGTTCACGCGAATGCGTTTTTATCTATTATTATAATGGAAACGAATCGTATATATACCCCAAAATTTGAAGAAAGCGGGCAAGAGGGGTACCCTTCACTTTAAACGTCAATATTAGAAAAGTTTCAAAAGATAATAGGAATAACTTTATTTTAAACGATTTAACTATTATTAATGTTAATTATTGAAGATTAAAATAATTAAAAATAATTATATTTATTTAATTATTTAAGATAAACTTATTTCTATGTAATGACACAAGTGAGAGTTTATATAGAACGAGTAATGAAGATTGCATCCGAATCGAAACACTACACGCATATCAAAGTTAATATGAAGCGAGTAGGATGATAAGATCTCTTACAAAACGATAACATTTCCTTTTTGCAGAATATTAAATGGAAATATTTTAAATATTTTTCGGCATTACGATTCTTTTAGTAGTTGTGTAGCTATAAAGCTCTGTTTCATCTCAATATTCCAAGAACATCTTTTATATTAACATTTCAAATTTGGTGTTTACTTTTTAATTCAGCTTTACTACATTTATATATAGTGTAAACTTAACTTTTAATTTCACTACATAATATGGATTTTAATACTTCGTCTCAATAAGTGTTGAAGCGATTGGGTCTATGGAATAAGAAACCCTAGATTTAAACTAGAATTGACCTTGTTTCGTGTCCTCTTTCAAGAGGTGTTAACGGTTCAGAGTGAGCCGAAAGTTAAATACACACTTAAAGCAAAGGTGGGCTCCGTTGATGCCTCTGAAAGATTCCTTTTCTGCTACACGTTGGCTAAGCTTGGCAAAGGCTAGTTAAACCAAAGCAGGAACCAATGGGACCTAGTACATTAGGTCTGATTGGTTCCTGCCTTTGGTAAGGTAAAATTCGTGTCCAGAAGATTAGCCAGCATGCTAGGGGTGATAATGGAGCCGCCTGTTACTTTAAGTGATAGATATTAGGTCCTCATTAGAATTATGAGGATACACAGGGAAATGTTAAACGATTAAACAAATGACCTTCGCAATATCCCGACAATTTGAACTACGTATTTCCGGTTTTTCTCACTGGCTGGTGCACCTGTGTTTAGATTAGAATTTAGAAAGTAAATTCGTCTCGGCTCGGAGAGGTTTATTTTGGTTTTCCCAACTTGTTTTTAATCTTGTTTGCTTATTTTTTATCTAAAGAACAAATTGTATTGCAGTTATTATGAAAAAGGAAATTTAGTTAACAGTTTAGTATTGTCACAGACGCTCTCAAGTTTTTAGATCTTAAATTTTAAATGAAAAAAAAAAGAATCGTTAGATTTTAAACTCGTTGAGATACACGCGTATGTGTAGCTAAATTGGAAGTAGCTACGCTAAGAGAATGCTCAATCTCTCTATTGGCACTGCTAGATCTCAGGTTTATTTTGTAAGAAGGGGGATCGAGTCGGTCTGGAAATTTTACTTTCGTCGAAGGGAAAGGATTTTCACTGATGTAGGCCTAACCACCTTAAACTCAACTTCGCCTTCCCAAGACCCCAAAAAATTTTTACTCCACCGGCACCGAGTCCACGGTGTCCACCTTAATAATTCCGCACAACTCGGTTAAGCACGTGCTTCGTCTTCGTGCTTACAGTACAATATAGATATGAGTGTTACTCCTAACTTAGTCAGACACGTTATTCAAAATATAATTGCTAGTCCACAATTCATGAACTTGTTATCATCAACCGTAAGCCCGGGAAATATTTCGAACGTGACATCCGAAGATTCGAGAAACCAAGGGCGCAGCAGCTTTGGAACTGTGGATAGAGAAATAAGTGCGATGTTTCGGTCTCGATCACAAAGTCTAAGGAGAGCAGAGTCTGATATGAATGAACCTACCACATCGAATGCTCAGTTCAGTTATACGGGTGCTTCCAACAGGAGAAAACGCAAAAGAGGAAGAAGTTTGAAGTAAGAACAATTTATTATAATTAATTTTTAACTAGGAATGTAATTATAAATGAATGCGTAGTTATTTAAGCATTTCGTTTAGTTCAAGGTTACAGCTTAACCCTCGAATGTAGACACTTTTCACAAAGCATTATTAAAATAAAATACTTAAATTATTTCACATTAGCGTTTGCGCGCGCAAGTCCATGATGCACAAAGTGTCCAAACGTCAGTAATGGAAAAGACTATTCTGATAGCATGCTGCCAATTTATTTGAAGGCTTAGAAGTTTTTAACTTACGGATTAAACCAACATTTCCCTTTAACCAATACCTTGAATTCTAATATTAAATTTAAATTTTAAGCTCTCAATCAAAGTCTGAATTGGAATCGTATCCCAGCTTCAACTTGAATGTCACGTTATTGCCCGAGCGCACATGCAACAATGTCCCAAGGGGAGGATTTAAAACCAGTCTGAATAAACACGGCTTTGTTTTATTCGCCGTCCAATTCTTCAAAGAATGGGATTCTAAGAAGCTGATTGATGAAATGATAAAACTCTTCCCTGGAAAATTGAAAGAAAACGATGAGTGAGTTGAATTGATTATTACCTAAACTTATAAAGAAATGTCAGGCAATTAGGAAGGAACAAAACTATGATAATTATGGTTGTACTATCAAACAAGACGACCCAATACTAGCCACATCGTACCGTACTTAACAGGCGTACATAAAATTTATGTGAATAGCCCTCGATGCGCTACTTTTAACTGTGCTAAAATTATTACCCGTAATCGTTACTTCAATAAATTTATTTATGTATAATAGTGCGACATAAAGAGAAATTTTGAGTGAGTAGCCTCTCGATGCGCTACCCCTAACATTGCTAAAATGATTACCCGTAAGACCAGTCTAAAAACCACGCGTTATCTTTAACAATGCTAAAATGATCCCACACTAGAAACCCTTAATAGAAGAACAGAAAGTTTTAGTGATTACCCCCTCGATGATCGAGTTACCTTTAACAGTGCTAAAATGATTATGTACTTAACGCTCGACTAATATACGTACAGAAACTTTTAGTTTACAACATAGACTTATGCCGACGCATAATTTTCGCATCTTATAAATTTCTAACATGAACTTATGGCCAGAAGCGTTTGAAAGAGAAAGAATTCGGTAAAACACCAAATAATTGTAATATCCCGTGCCTTAAGACCATTCTAAAAATAACGTTAGTAAATACTAGCTTTTGCTTTCAAAATTTACCTCGATTTCTTTGAATGTTGAAATAGGGGATAAGGGAGCGTGATTGAAAGCGTAAAATAGTATTGACGGCGGGTGAGGGGAATTTTAAAGGGAGAGTATATAGCTTAACCTTACTATATAATTCCATTCCTTTTAAGAAGACGAACGAAAAATATCACCTTCACCACAATTCTCTCCCTTTCACTTTCCCTTCAATGACGAACGAAATATTTTATACTGCCAAAAGCGGTAGTCTGGTACGGCAAGGGCAGGTCAAAGTAAGAGACTCATGGCAGATGTACACCATACGATGTGGCTAAAAACTTTATACTTCAGGGATTCTCTCAGTCAGTCGGGACCTTTACTTATTTAAATATAAAATAAACATTTTGGGATAATGACTTTTTTTATAATATGTGGCTATAGAGTAGTGTCGGTTGAGAGGGGAGTAGACTGTGTATCCCTCCCTCTAGGCGCGCTTTTGTAAGAGAGGATACTGTACACGCCTGGTAGGGGGGATGACACTGAGCTAAGAGATAGAAGGGTATGACGTTTGCATACGTAGAACTGACATTACTCTATGATATCAATCCGAAACCCACTCAAGGGTTATACGGTTGGTAAGGTTAATGTGATTAGGTATTAAAACAAAGAAGCAAATTAATAATGCAATGATAATTTTTATTTTAGAATTGAGTTACTTCGACTTTCAGGATCAGCTTTGGTTAAGCCAAGAATTACCCCTGGACTCAGTTTAACTGGCGATATGGTTCATAGATGCTGGGGTAAATCAACTCTATACATTCGTCCTAAAACGTCTGTTGCAATTTCCGATACCAACGATACGGACGCTCCGGATGCTAATGATGAACTTCCAGAACTAATTTCTTCGGGTAGGTTTTTGTTTAGAAAATAGCCCAGACATCTGAATCCACTTTCCCAAAATACTCACTCGTTAATTGGCTATGGTAAGGTCAGTTTTGGTTAGGTCTTTCAGGATAGATTAGGTTATTATCGTCAGTCTGAAATATGCGATAAGGGGGGGGGGGCGAACTTGCCATTATTTATCATTCAAGGATTACCCTCAGTTAGCGCCAGAATAAATCTCTTTCTTTCTGAACATTAATTACCTGTTTTGAGTTCAGCGAAAAGGGTTCTAGCGAGACTAACAATGGAGCGACCGTGCAGAATTTCGAATCCCAGCTGGGGCTATATTTGAAGGGTTCTAGCCAACTGAAGATGAATAGAGGATTTTCTTGAGGGTAGGGCTCGGGGTTTTTTGATCGATTTTTTCGAAAAATACGATTAACTACAAATAATCGAAAGCTATTCAGAAGTTTATTCGTTTAAACAATACAACAATTTTAGATGATATTTTTTGAGATTGAATATTCTTAGTAAGATTTTAACTGACAAATGTATTCAATCGACAAAATTTTCCGAAAAAAAATTATGTAGAAAAAAGGGTCGTACTCTACGTTCGGTTAAATTAAAAATATTTTCTATTTTCTAAATCCACTTGCTTTGAAGTTTAAATTTAAGCGTAATATTTTGAAATTTAAGCTTTGTAAAAAGTATCCAAATAATTTTTTTGTAGTAGACATTCATCTGAAATATTGTCACTATTATTTTTTATCAGAATTTAACATGTATACGTTTTTCTCCGTATCAGTTATTTATCACAAGCTCGCCTAACTCACTTATTGTTACTATCTTTTCGATAAAACCCAATTCCAAAAAGCCATAGTTATTACGTTAGTGGATTCTATAGCAAAATAATTTACTCCAAACCCCAAAAAAAGTATATCTGTGATGTTTTTGCTATAGGGATCTCGCGATACCACCTTAAACTAGTAGCAAAATTACACAGGTTTTAGTAGGCAAACTGAATTAAGTGTTTATGAACTTAACGTCTTTGATTACCGGGCTTGAAAATTACTTTTTCTTACCATATCGTCGAAATGGCGATAAAAGCAAAAATTAATGTGTAACATCAGAAGGGAATAATAGATAATGCTATCTTTTTAATTCGAAAATGGACGCTTTCGATTCTTGTTGCGAAACCCATCCATATTATCTAAACATAAACGTCCGAGACTCGAAAAAAGTGGAGTTAGTGTAATATAAAAGGGTCAAGGTAAAAATGGGAAGTGAAACAATATTTGAGGATCACCAACATACCTATTCTCTATAGGCTGTCTCTTAGGAGAAGTAAAAATGCACTCGTTCCTACCGCCTACTATATTTCCACTGCCTTCTCTAATACCAACCCTTGCGATAGGAATAAAAGGAGGGTGGAAGTTAGGATTTCACAAATGGCACTAGATGTCGCTTGACTGACGTTTCAAACTCTCGGCAAATTTAAAACAATGGGAAACTGTTAGCTACGACGAAGTGTAATCTGCTAAGTTCGTCTCGAGAAAGAAAGCAAAAAACCGGTCAATAAACCGGTTCATGATGCTGAACGGTTTCCGAGTTCGAAAAATACTAGTTTAAATTTGGTATATGTTTTGACAAGTGTCAATGGCGTCTGCATGGAAATTTCAACCCTTAAGTTTTTCCCAAAAACTGCCACTGCCAATGAAAAGGAATAGCGAACTGATTTAAAAATGATCTCAAATCTAAAGAAAACCTTACTTTTTTGAGAGTTTAAACTCTTCTGATTCCAAAAATATGCTTAATAAATATTTAAATATGAGGCAAAACACAGAAAAAACACTTCGAGAACTTGAAATTTGGGGGCAAAAAGCAAATTTGCGGAGAAGATATTTGGCGGGTTTTTCTCCTTGCTACGTCACTCACGGCATCTCGCGGAAAAGCCAAGCGCGAGCGCCCGATACTTCCGAGTATACTAATGCCGCGCGAATCTGAATAAAATAGGCTTAACGCGGCGCTGAGACACTAACAGGGGTCACGTGAGCGACATCAAGAGAGAAAATTTCTCCTTACTACGTCATCAAGCGAAACAAATTTTAACTAGGCCTTTCCCAAACACAAAACTTTGATTGCAATTTTATAAATTTCTACGAAACCAAATACAAAAGTAAACATATCATAATAAACTAAATTTTTCAAGGATTCTTTTCGTATTTTAAGTTTGTGGATGACGAAAATTATGGCACTAACTTTTTAAGTTTGATTTGGATTGCCCAATGAGCGAGCTTAGGAGAAATAGGAGTAGATTTCTTTGGCAGCTGAATTCGGACACAGACATTACCTCCAATTATTTAATTATCCACTTCTCTAGTTTAGCAGACGATGTGCCCTTGTCAATGGTCATGGACCAGGTTATTTAGTCCAGTTTAAAAAATCCTTATTTCCCTTCCTGGTCCGCCACAACCGAAAGACGTGACGTCATGCGAGACTGCGCAGTACGAATTTACTTTCGACATCGCGAAAATTCGCCTCAGAAAAGAGCCATCTAACGGTTACTAAGCGCAAAATCAAAATGTCACAAAAAATGCTTCTGTTGTACATTTCAAGGCCTAGTATTAGAGAAGGCAGTGATATTTCAGAGAGTCACACACTTAAAACATCTTATGATCATTTACTTCTAAATTTTTAAAAGACTTCTCCATTCCGTTTTTATTAACTAATGATATCAATACTCATCCTTTATTAACTTTGGAAAGAGTTTCATGGTACAGTGGAGTAAAGTCTCAATATCTCGCTTTATACAAACTATTAAATGTATCCAGTCTTTCGACTTCATACCCAATCTTCGTTACTTGTCCTTTATAAACTTTGACTACAGATTTTTCAGTTAAGAGAGGTTTTCTCAAATAATTTATTAAAATTATATGATATTAATTAATTTTATCTGAAGTTACTTATTATTCTTCTAGTTGTATCGTTTTAAGATTAGTTTTTCCTAAAGTATGCGTCTTTCGCGAGTGTCTGAAAGACCTTATAATTGTGTAGTTAGATTGTTGATGACAGTTAATAGAATAGTGGTCAGTACAGTTTTTCAAATATCCGTCAACTGTGAATACGATCTGGAAATTGAGAACCCTTTGGTTCAGATTAGCAAACTGCGAACGCGATTCCCTGGGGTGTAATAACATTCAGACAGACCAACAAAAAACATACAGATGGATACGTCGAGAACAGAACGTTTCAAAAACAATCATCACTCAGTGAAGTAAAAAATCTAGCCTCTATATTGTCTTCAATATGAGTCCAATATATCGGTTAGAAATTTTCTTAAATGAGTGTTTGATTTTAGTCCTATATCGGTTAGAAATTTGTGCAATGTGGGCTTGATTGATGTGTGAATAATATCCTGACCATTTCTGGGTAATAACTGATCCCTTAATAGATGACTCTAAATCCAATTTTGGATGAGACTCCAAATCTGGCTTATCATTCGACAATCCGTTTTTGGACACTAGTTACGTTATCCAAAAATAGATGAAAAACTGTGCTGTCTCAAAGTCAGCCGTTTGGATCCACTTACATCCAATTTTGGACAACATTTTTTAATAGTGCACGCCTTGGGAAATATTCAAGTGCTAATAGAGTAATGATGAGGGTACTTTTTATCGTGTATGTGATTCGATTTAGTAACCTTGTTTTTAATGTTCTCATGTTACCACGCTTTGTGGTACACTTCTCTCGAAGATAAGTATTATATACTTCTGATAATATTGCCAATCATATTGATAGTTCATATCTTTATCAGGTTTTTTAGTACTGTACAATTATTTGTCAATGATTAAAACTTTGCTTATTTTCGTTAGTAATGAGCTCAAACAATTTAAAAAAGATCAGAGTTTATCGTAAAAAAATAATAGTGGCGGTTACTCGTCCAAATACTAATCGATAAATGAAACCAAAACCACATTTGTATCAAGAATCATATGGATCAAAATTTTTTTTTCGAAATCGAATAAAACGTATCGCAAAAAAACTTTTTTGAGTAAAATTCTTCTGATTATGTTGAAAATTTTAGTTTTTCGGAAAAAATACTTACGATTAATAATTGCATCACTCTACCTTTTTCCAAAATAAATCGAGACATAATACTTCTGTATAATCTTCGTTTTACAAATTTTAGTATGTTAATTTATTTGAATAATAGTTAACCGATCCCCGAGCCCTACTCAGAACGTCGCGCTAAATGCGCAACAGACTGCCACAGGAAGTGGAAACCAAAACATTTCGCAAAATACAGCGCAAAACGTGCAAAATGCCGCAATAAACTCTGCCGCCAGTAACCCGACGCAACCACTGACGTCAGCAACTAAAACAAAAGCGCTAAAATTAGCAAAAGGTGCGAGAGCCAGTGCGCGAAAAGCGGTGACGCGCAAAATAAACCAAATAAAAACCCTCATTGGCGCCAGCCAACCCCTGATCGACGACATTGAAGACGAGCTGTCGATTCTGATTGATCGTGAAAAAGACTTAAATATTATCGACGCTCAAATCGAAGGTCTTATAGAGGACGAAACAGAAATGGAAGCTGAAATGGACAGTGCCATAAAATACCGCGAAGACATTGCCATAATAAAACTGGCAACAAAAAGGATTCTTCAACATCTCGGACTAACTTCAGCGACACCTGGATACGCAGGCTCCTTGACATCGACGATTACCAATGCCTCGGCAACATTGAATCCAGTGAACACCCCAGCCGGCTCCGGTGGAGCACTAGCGGCCACGGGTCAAAACTTCATACCCATGCATACGTCGGCCAACACTGTGCCGACCAATCCGCCGCCAAGTACACTGTCGTTCCCACCTGGTCAAGCCGGAAACATCCCAAGAAATAGACCGGAAGTGCGACTACCCGAACTTTCCATCCCTACGTTCAGTGGGGACTTTTCCAATTGGAACAGTTTTTGGGGACAGTTTAAAGTAACGATTGATAGAAATTCGAGGCTCGAAAAGGTAGAAAAATTCTTTTATCTCACGTCATTCTTAGAGGGGGAAGCCCTTCAGACCATAAAGGGGTTGGAAGAGATTGATGACTCGTACGACGAAGCAATAGTGCTATTAAAAAGGAGGTATGATCATTCGGAAGTAACTGTGAATACCCACATCAAGCAGCTTTCAGAATTGCAGCCAATCCTTAGCTCACAAAATTTAAAAGAGTTGAGAAAAATGCTAGATACGTGTGAGATTAGCCTTAGAAGTTTAAAAGCTTTAAGAGCCAACACCGCCGAAAGGGTTTCGTTTCTTAGCCCGACGGTGCTGCGTTGTTTGCCTGATGATTTGAGAACAGAATTCTGCCTTAAGCATAAGCCTTCCAACAACCAAACTTGGGATGCTGAAGAAATAATGGAATTCATGAGGGGACAAATTGAATGTCGCGAGTTAGCACGAATTCTTAGCGCTGCACCGGCAAAGTCGGTGCCGGCCAAAGCTTACGAATCTATGAACAAAGATACCACTTATCTCGATAGATACAAAAATAGGGGAAAAACTGAATGTAAGCAAACATACAAAGCCTCTGCCTCCGCCTTGGCTACGGGTACCAAGTACCCCTCAGAGAATATATATTGCATTTTGTGCAAGAATGAAACCCACAAAACTATTTACTGCCCAAACTACACCTTAGAACAAAAGAAATCAATTGTAAGGGACAGTGGCAGGTGTGGTATATGCTTACGTTTGGGTAACGATGCTAGATATTGCAGGACGAGCTATAGAATTTGCAAGGGTTGCAAGAAAAAGCACAATTTTGCTTTGTGTGACAGTAACCCTGTGCACAAAAAACAGGATGCGCCTAATAAAAATAGGGAAAGCGAACCTATAGTTTCAGCTGTAGCTCCAATTAAAAACATCGAGAAAGTGGTAATCATGCAAACAGCTTTAGCTATTGTAAGAGATCCAGAAAATCCCCAAACGTCGGGTCAAGCCCAATGCTTTTTTGATGGCGGAAGCCAAACTAGCTTTGTAAGGGAAAAGTTCGCTAGACAATTAAACCTGCCAATAGTGGGTAAACTCAAAAACCAGGAAGTTTACTCATTTGGCAGCAAAACCCTTTCTAGGAGCACGGTAAACTTAGTAAAAATAACTCTAGAAAATCTCAATCAAAAGGCCGACATTATTGCGCTAGAGGTTCCATTTGTTTGTTATACATTCACAAGGCTTGATGATGAGGGAATAGAAAATATCATGCACGCCCGCAATTTACAACTAGCCGACGAAACCAAAAGCTCAAATTCCGAGGACCCCGAGGTAGACATTTTAATTGGGTCCGACCATTATTGGGAATTGGTGACAGATAACAACGTAAGATTCACCCGTTCTTTAGTTGCCACAGAAACAATACTAGGGTGGTGTATTCAGGGACGAAAAAATAGCTCCCTCGACAAAACTAGTCGCGATCCCATATCGGCTATGGTAATATCCCTTACCCAAAAAAAGGTTAATGACACCCTGAAATCATTCTTCGATTTAGAAAGCATGGGGATTGACAATAGAGAGATTAAAGAAAATCTCAACGAGAAAACTGTCGAAACCTTTTATGAGGATATCACACACAATGGGGAAAGATATGTCATAAAACTTCCATGGCGAACAAATAAGGAGGCGCTCCCTGATAACTATGCAGTAGCGTCAAAAAGGTGGCACTCCCTTCAAAAGAAATTCGAAAAGGACCCTAGCTTTTTCCTAGAATTCCAGAAGGTCATCAATGATCACATCAGCAAAGGGATAGTGGAATATGTCCCGGAAGATGAAATTGACCTTCGAAATCCAGGCACCTACTATCTTCCCCACCAGGCGGTAGTTAGACAAAAGGCTCAAACGACAAAATTCAGGGTCGTGTTCGATGCATCCTCCCACGGGTACGGGGTTCCTTCGTTAAATGATTGTTTAGTAACGGGTCCAAACCTTAACCCAGATCTCCTGCTTCTGCTATTAAAATTTAGAAAAAATAAGGTAGCCATAGTTGCAGACATTGAAGCCGCCTTCCTTCAAATAAAACTGGATAGACCCGATAAGGATTCAGTAAGGCTCCTTTGGGTAAGAGAAAAAAATGGTCAAATTATCCCTGGCGAATTTATTGTCCTCAGAATGACGCGAGTTACATTTGGTCTTGGACCAAGTCCGTTCGCTCTCCGCTGCACTATTAAGTATCACGTGGAACACGCGGAAAACACAGATGAGAGGATTAGAGATACTCTCAACAACTGCCTCTTTGTCGACGACTTAGTTGGTGGACAAAAAGATGTTTCATCTGCCCTTGAAGTATCCAAAGGCACCGCGTTTTTGGTTAAAAAGGCGGGGATGAGATTCCGTAAATGGGGGACCAACTCAGCGGAATTGCGACAACTATGGGAAAGGGAAATAAACGAGAAGGGGGAGCAAATATTCGAGCAAGCTAAAGTCTCGGAAGAAACAAATATTTTAGGCATAAGATGGAACCCCTTAGAAGACACCTTTTCCTTCGACTTCACCGAATTGATTGAGACTAGTCAGGACGTGAAGTTAACAAAACGACATTTACTCAGCTACATCTCCAAAATTTTTGACCCAATGGGTCTGTTAGCACCGTTTACAATACGCGCGAAAATGTTGTTTCAAGTTTTATGGGGATACAAATCAGACTGGGATGATAAACTCCCAGCAGAGGTTAGTCAGCAATTTGAAAGTTGGTCCCAAGAACTGCCCCTACTGCACAATCTAAAGGTCTGTAGGAACTATTTTCATGAGGCTAAGGAAAAAATAATTGAGCAAGAGTTACACTGTTTCGTTGACGCTTGCTTGGGAGCCTTCGCCGCAGTGGTTTACATAAGGTACACCACCGAATCAAACCATGTAGGTATAGCCTTGATAACCTCCAAAACACGCGTAGCACCCTTAAAACAGTCACAAGACGGGTTAACATTACCGAAACTAGAACTTATGGGTTGTTTATTAGGTGCGAGACTAGCTAATTACGTCAAACCCGCATTCCGTGACAATCTCAATAACGTCTATTTTTGGACGGATTCGACCATCGCTTTAGCTTGGATTAGGGATAACACAAAAAAAATTGGAAACCCTTTGTTAGCAACCAAGCCGCAGAAATTCAAAAACTCACAAAGGGAGAAAATTGGAATCACTACCCCGGAGCGCAAAACCCAGCTGACGATCCTAGCAGGGGTATGAAAGCGGGGGACTTAGTAAGAAATAAGCTATATTGGGAGGGGCCCCAATGGCTGAAGGAAGATAAAACCTCCTGGCCAACTAGCGAACCCCTAAGGGCAAATCTTGACTCGGTCGCCAAAGAAAAAAGAAAAATAAGCCTCTTTTTGTCGCTTAAACCTCTCTTGGATAAATACCTTATAACGTTTTTGTAACGTTGAAGTCTTTTCTTTTTATGTCGATTCAATGGAATACCTCCGTTCTTCAAATTATAACAAATACCGCTTATACAATCCAATTGGGGTCGCGTACACTTTGATATTAAAAGTTTTCTTTGTTTCACACCGCTTTTACGCAAGAGATTTAAAAAGGGTAATTGGTTCCTAACCGACACGGGTAAAGGCATGTCTCGAAATGAGGTTAAATAAATTGAGATTTATATTTTATGGATTATTATTTTCTAACGTAGATTACGATCGGTCCTTCATTAGGGAATATATTGGACCTAAGTCTTAAACTATTATCGGTACTTTGTTTTAGATCTATTAAGATATAAGAATACGCTTTTTCGGTACACTCTTCGTACGCTTCCGTTAGGCGTTTGGTGTCTGTAGGAAAAAGCTGACGACTTAAATAGCGAACCTGGTTATTATCCCTAGGATTTTTAAACATAACGATATAAGAACAGTTCAATGATATATTTCTAGAATATTTACCTGGGTTAAAGACATTTTGAGACAGCAGCACGATGCTTAAAGATAAATGATGACTCCCGACACAAAAAAGATTACTTATAAACTCCTGTTTGGTACAGGTGTTAGCTAGATCGTCTAGGATTAAAAGATTATTTATTCGTTTATCAAAAAAATCAGAATCATTAGGAATTAGTCCTTCGTGGAATTCAATAGGCAAAAAGAGTTTCAGTTCATCAAAAATGTCCTGATAAACGCTATAGCAATAGACTATTCTATCAGGAGGTTTGTCCATGATAATGTCTTTATATTTGAGTAAATTTATTACCCACGTTGTTTTCCCCGAGCTGCTTGGGCCAGCCAATAAAATGGTCATCGGTGTTTCTAAGCGGAGGCGATACTCTAACCCGTTCTCCATTTTTAAAACGTTCTCTAATATCGTCTATGAACTCGTAGTTGACTCGATCTTCGTACGGTATCACTCTCACTTTAACAAGGTGGGAAAACGTGACCCGATGTTTAGTGGTCCGTTTTCTCATTTGACGTGGCAGACGGGTCTTGATGATTTAAATATCTTTAACACATAAGCCCAAAAACTAGATAAGGAAGGTACTTGCCATTGGAACTTTACATTTTAGAAGAATAACATCAATTTTTAGGGTACCCTCAAGTATAAGATTACGCTTAGACTGCGCCACCTTTTCAATACTAGCTAGTAACCGATCAGAAGTTAATTCATTTATAGCCATGAATCTTAAATTGATAGGGTTCTCTAAAGCGTCAGAGCTCAGGGCGAATCTTATTAAATTATATTCTTCAGCATTTCGCGTAACATGAGTTATGAGAGAATTCAAAATTTGGGAAAGTTGATCGTGAATATTTATTAATTTAAGTTCTTCTAAGTTGCGGAATTTAACGTTATATTCGGTTGTAACGCATCTATATTTCCTAGATACACGGTTTGATGTTTTATCTATCGTATAATATAGCTCTGGTCGAAATTTAGTAGCTAAATCGACTGGTTTAACCTCATCGTCTGACCCTGAAGTGTCCGACGATGAAGTGTCCGACATTTTTTTAGCGGGAAAAAACTTCAAATCTATATTTCTTTCCGAAACCAAATGAATACCAATTTTCCCAGAAATTTAATGATCCAATGAAAATATTTAGTACTCACCAATCTTAAAAACTAGTTGATAGTATCGTTATTTCGACACGAATGAATTTCATCCGTTAATGCCGTGCTTTTATATATTTTAACCGTTAGAACTCACCTTCTATTTAGATCTTGGAACAATGTTACGATTAATATCTTCCCCGATAAAACCGTTTTCGAAGAGATGATTATAGAACCGTATGGGAAAAGGAAAAGGCATGGGCGTTACTAACCAATAATAAAACCCAGGCCTTTTCCTTCTCCTCAATGGAACCTTTTCTGGTTACGAGGCTCGAACCGTAAAAATGAATCCATTGTTAAGATATTTAAATAGCACCATGTTGGAGTGATTAACTGTTAGAACGCATCTTCTATTGTAGGTCTTGGAACAGTGTTACGGTTAATGTCTTCCCCGATAAAACCGTGTTCGAAGGGATAATTATTTGAGGGATTATGCCAATCAGTAGTTTGTTCGCAATCGTCAGCATCTTTTAATGAGAATAATGGTTGTAAAATGCAGTTGGAACACCAGCTTTTATTATAGTTCCAGATATAATTGCGTAGCACGTCTTTACTATTAACCTGATAGTGATCAGTTACTTGTTCATATTTAGCGTTTAAACAATCGTTTAAACTATGATGAAAATAGCAAGCGGGACATATTCGTCTATAATTTTGCGGGCAACCACAATAGCATATTTTTACGTAATATTGGTAATGTAAATGATTTTGCTCATTTGATAAGATAAATGGTGGCGTTTCTATCCGGTCGCGATGCACTAGTTCAAATTCTTCGAACGTTAAGGGACTGAATTCGTCGAACACTATTTCTCTCTCTATAGACGATTTTGATATACTTATATCCAAATCTTCGAAAGTTCCAGGAGCTCGATGTTTATCTACTTCGGCGGCTTTAAAAAAGACTGATTCTATGTGTCCCCAAAAGGTTTTCGGTATGAAATTTTTTACATCGTTAAAATTAAAATATCTTTCATTATGAAACTTATATTTAAAAACATGCATTAAATTATTTATAGCTATATCTTGTAAAGATGTTACTTTAACGTCTTCTATTTTTTGTTTTTTTCTCGGGGATTCTATTATATTTTCTTCTTCCATTTCGGTCTCTTACTTTGATTCGCTGTATAAAATAACTATTTCCCTTTTACTAAATTTTCCAGTCCATTTGAAAAGTACAAAGTACTCACCTTTTTATAGAAATGTGTTATCGCAAATTGTTAGTAAAGTATTTTTTCGGTACGAATGAATCTCGTCCTTTAAGTCTGATCTTTTATACTAAATGAGCGTTTTCTTTTCTAGCTTTAAGTCAAAGATATCTATCCTTTAATGTAAGGGTATGAATAGCTCTTTCTGATTACACTTAAGCGGAGTCATATTACTTATTATCGTTACTATGTGTATGGATTCAATAATATTAATTTTTTTAAACCTTCAACCACATCTGCTTCTCTTTAGTTTTATCCAACTAGTTCGAGTGAAACCTTGGGTCAAGATTAAACTTAGTTATAAACAATTCATAAAATTTTCCCATTGCCGATGAACGCCTTTATTTTTTCATCATTATATCTGTACATATACAGTGATATTAAATTTCATCTTTTAAAGTCTTCAACCACATCTGTTTTATTTTATCCAACTTGTTCATTTATAACCAGAGGGCTAAATTTTGTTATCGACAATTTATAACTAACTTGTCCTATCGCCGAAAAAAGGCCTTTATTTACGTTATTATATATGATAAATAGGGATTCTCTTCAACACAGCGCTGTCAATACCATTAAACGTATTCGCGACATCTTGTTTAGTCAATTTTCTGATAGTAATATCTTTCTAGCGCAATGACCGAGTAACGGATAATATGTAGGAGTAAAGAAAATTGTCTCGAGTCAAATTCGAGACGTTAATAGATAATACATAAGCGAACACTCTCTTAAGTCTGGCGATTACGTCATGACTAAAGACAAGTACAGACACGTCCTAAAAACCCCTAAACAATTAACAAAGACCTAATCAATTGACGGTTATAGAATAGATTACATTAACGACTACCGGGAAATAAAAAGGATAAATATTCCTCGTAGATACTATCGAGAGTCCCTAATTTCCTCAATTCTTCCCGTAAACATTTTATAAAGTCATTTCCGTAAAATTCGGCTTTTTCTTCTAAACACAATGGCGCCGGTGAATCCGTTTCCGGGGCTTTAACTCTTGTTTGATGTATACCATGACCCAATCGGGTAAATAAAAGTCCGTCATGTAAATCCTCCAAAATAATGTCACTACTATCAAATATTAATCGCTTCAAAATTTCCACCTGATTCTGGTATTCGATATCTTGATGTTCAGGAGGTTTATCTTCATATATCGTGCATTTCTTAGTAACACGAGCGATTTTCCCACTTTCAGATACTCGGTGTTCGAAACATATTGTATACATAGCGCATTGATCTAAAAGATACGCGACCATATATTGGAAATCCTCGCGCCCTTTGAATCGTTGATACGTCACTATATAACGCATAGTGTGTAAGAAGAGATCCATTAGAAGTCACTGCTCTCTTCAAGGCGAATAACCGAGATAAAGAGAGTAATGTCTTATCAGAAAAACTCTAACTGACGGTTACGTCACGACTAAAGAGAGACGAGTTCACGCCCTTAACCCTTTAACCAATTAACATAGACCTAATCAATTGGCGTTCGATCTCGCGATCTATTGATTGGCGAACAAACGCGCTAACCACTACACCGAGAGCAACCTTAATCGCTTCCTACCTTTTAAAGAAGATTACATTAACATATACTTGGAAATAAAACTGGTAAATGTTCATGATAAAAACTATCGGGAGTACCGAATTTACTCATTTGTTCCTGTATGTATTTTATAAAGTCATTTCCGTAAAATTCGGCTTTTTCTTCTAAACACAATGGCGCCGGTGAATCCGTTTCCGGGGCTTTGGCTCTTGGTTGATTTATACCGTGACCCAATCGGGTAAATAAAAGTCCATCATCTAATTCCTCCAAAATAATGGTACTTCTAGGTAATATGAATCGTTTCAAAATTTCCACCTGATTCTGATACTCGATATCTTTTACTTGAGGCTCTCTATCTTTAAACATCGGGCATTTCTTCGTAACACGAGCGATTTTCCCACTTTCAGATACTCGGTGTTCGAAACATATTGTATACATAGCGCATTGATCTAAAAGATACGCGACCATATATTGGAAATCCTCGCGCCCTTTGAATCGTTGATACGTCACTATATAACGCATTTTGTAAGATCTCCCTCGGAAGTCACTGCTCTCTTCAAGGCGTTCGTCGAATAACCGAGATAAAGAGAGATCGCTCTCTTATCAGACAAACTCTTATCTAGCGATTACGTCACGACTAAAGACAAGTTCAGACACGTCCAAAAACCGTTTAACCATATAGAGGGGAACTTTTTAAATTATTTCCAAATTTTTGGACTCATTATCGCAGAATTTAACCATGATGTAATCAGTACATTGTTTTTAACATTTAATTTCAAAATTTGATTGGTTTTTTACACCATTGACATATTCGTTTGTTTATATATATGTCAGGAAATAGTGAATATGGTAAAATCAAAGGATAGAGACCAAAAAGCGCAACTACTGGGTTCATCGTCAACATTCCCAAAATAATTCCTACAGGTACAGTTATAGGAAGTAGAATAATATATGTTCCAGCTATAAAAGAATATTTGATTCCAACCTGTAAAACCCTCAATATACAACATCTATTATTACAATATTCTTTAGTCTTGGATTTGTTTGTACTTGAAACGCATTTCTCCGTTACTGACACATCTCTCCCAGACTCGTCGTTAGAATAATTTATAGGTATGTTACATGTTGAAAACCCTTTAACAAGCGGACATTCCGGGGAATATTTTCGATGCTCCTTATTCTCCATTAGAAGTCACTGCTCTCTTCAAGGCGAATAACCGAGATAAAGAGAGTAATGTCTTATCAGACAAACTCTAACTGACGGTTACGTCACGACTAAAGAGAGACAAGTTCACGCCCTTAACCCTTTAACCAATTAACATAGACCTAATCAATTGGCGAACCCACTCTCGACCAATAAACGAACTCAGAGAAACCCCCCCGGATAAAAAACCGGTGTTCCCCCATTCTAAACTCACGCGAGTATACACGCGCGAGTCTAGCGCGCTAGAAGGCTGGCGGCACACTTAAATGACCTAATTAACTCTCCATATTTTAGGTGGTTTACTACTCAAGGCTTAACGATAATAAAAAAGCCGATTTCTAGGTGTTTTTATTTATTTATTCAATTTTTGAAACTCTGAACATAGTCTACTTCGTTTCCTGCTACAAGCTTAATTATCCTTACCCTTGAGTAAAACAGTCATTGGCGCTTCCAATTTGAAGTACAAAAAAATTCTAATTATTAAGGCGTTGAAATCAAACACAGTGTTTTTACCCAGTGAAAAATTAAGGCTTAGCTATGCCCCACATACTTTTTCGCACGCCGCCTGCCGTACGGCTCTCACCCGCTGACCTAACTAAAATCCAATCGCTCAAAGCCCGCGTTCAGCTGCTCTCCCCGACAGTTGAAAAACTTTGTAAATATCAATCGCAGTTCCTGTTACTACGAGCAATAACCCAAATATTTAAGTCCTGCCAATTGTACAACCACACCTCCGTCTAGTCCCTCAACTTATGAGTTACCCTGTGATAAACCCTGCGATATTCCTCGTGATGGGCATTATGAACCAAAGAAACTACAGGATTGTCCTATAGATGTTGCTTCCCAGTCAATCCTCACATGTGATACTTCTAATGATTCCACTCTATCATCCTCAGTCTCTATAAGTACAAACTCATTAGCAATCAATCTCTTCGATGACTTTCTGGGCCAAACTTAAACTCAAACCCAAGACAAAAAAAAAAGAAACGTGGTCACCCTAAAGTCTCCGCAACCATTCCCAAGCCCACCACTTGAACTGTTAAACGCAATACCAAGAAGATTACCAATAATTGCGCAATCTGCTCTCAACTAGTGAATGAAGATCACAAAGCCTACCAATGTGAAGCTTGTCTGGCTTGGTGTCACACTTCGTGTGTCAACATCTCCGATGACTTATTTGACTTCCACAATGCACATCCCTGTGATAACCTGGTTTTTTCTGCCCAAACTGTATTACCTTGGGTCCCAAGATTTTCAAAGCGGTATCTACTCTTTCCCAAGAAGCTGCCTCCACTAAGATGGTTGTAGACCCCCTTCTTGCCTCGTTCCCTGGGATAACTGCTGACATTACTGTCTTAAAAAAGAATTACTCGACTTTCGCAATACTATACCATCCCTGGCCAAGCTTCAGGACATGGAAGAACGTTCCCAACAACTACAATCTGAACTCTCTACCATCAAGCAGGGTTCGGTCGAAGTTCCCCTTATTCATCAACCTTCTGACCAACTCACGTCCGACATTGAGTCTCTGAAGTATTTTCAGACGATCCTTACGCAACAACTAGAGGCTCAAAGTGATGAAATACTGTCACTGTGTTCCTCCCTGTCAAGCCTAACCGTGCCATCGGTCCCAGTCTCTCCCACTACATGCGCCAAAGTCTGAAATGCTAACAGCGCTCCCGCTCAGCAGCCGCAGTCTAAAGTTGCCAGTAAGTCGAACACTGTACCGAACCTTAATCCGGGCGCCAATATCACTGCCCGCGATTCTACTACAGTACCTATCAACAATAGGCGCAATCAAACCCAATCTTACCACAATACCGCTCGCCACCGTCAGAACTCACCATCTACCACAAGCGCCCATCCTCAATTTTTTTACAATCACTCTGATGAGACTCTTGAAATCTCGTGGCGTAAACTTAATGCCATTCTGTTCCGAGTCCCCGATTCCAATAACTCGGATGAAGACACTAATTTTTCAACTACTATTCTTCAAGATCTAGACTTTGACTACTACCAACGTAACTCCATTCGTGTCACGCGGATTGGCCACTACCAATCTGGAAAAAATCGGCCTCTACGTTTTGAATTTCAATCAGTAAATCACCGCCAATATTTTGTTCGGGGTCTCAGTGAGTGGAGATACCACTATGCCTTGGAGTACCCTGTCGCCCCAGATCGTACTGCATCTCAACGCATTACCCAGACGACTGGTCGCCGAACTTCATGAACGTCGTGCTAACGGTGAACATGACCTCGTGATTCGCCATAGCCAACTTGTTCAAAATCACTCCCGTCCCAAAACGACCGATGATCATGTCCCTTACGATCCTACGGTAATTGCAACATCCTACGACAATTCTGGGTCTCAAATGTCTCCATCTTTATCTTCCTCTGACAGCGTACCATTAACTCACCAACAACATTCTCTCCCGCCTTTCAAAGCTCTAAAAAACTTAATACGACCCCACCCTTATCCTCCAATCTCGTTGTGTCCTATTTAACGCCCAACATCTCTACGGTAAACGCCATGCCCTCATAGCCCTTTCTCCTTCCTGGACTGCTGACTGCATTTGTGTTACTGAAACCTGAGCTACCAACACCCATAGTGATGCAGTTTATAATCTGCCAGGATATACTGTCGTGCGTCGAGATCGTCAGGATCGCACTCTTTGTGGGGTATTGACTTATATACGTCAAGATATTGTATTTCATAAACTTAAGGTCCCGGTGACCCATCCCGAATCATTATGGCTCGAACTTAAACCTCATTCATCATAATCTTGGATTACCCTTGCATGCATCTATCGTCCTCCGAACTCGTCTAAAGAAGATTATTATAAACTCTTCAACGATATAAAAAATCTTTCTACCCGTAACAGCGAAACTATTATCACTGGTGATATTAATATGCCGACAATTTGTTGGGATACCGTGACAACTACATCTGGCTCATCTGTTATACAAGCTGACTTTATTAATTTACTTTACTCTTCAGCCCTCTGTCAATATATAACTTTTCCAACTCGTTTCAGTCAGAGCGCATCAACGATAGCAAGTACTCTCGACCTTTTCATAACAAAGGCTCACATTCAACCGACAGTTACAACGCCAGTTGGGGGCAGTGACCACGCTACGATACATGCCCTTCCTTCAGTTATTACACCTACCCTAAAAAAACTATTTCTTCGATTATGACTACAGCCAGGGTAGTACACGCGACTTAACTTATTACTAGCTGGTCATGACTGGTCCCCCGTACATCAATTACCTACTGAGGAAGCTTGGCAATACTTCAAAACCACTCTTTTTGCCTACGTCTCCCAAAGTATACCTTTATTTAACCATTCGGCAAAACACAATACCAAGCCATGGCTTTCTCTGTCCACCAAGCGTTCGATCCGAAAAAAAGAACGTCTTTGGAAGAAGTTACGTCATACCGCTATTACCGGGGATAAGCGTCGACACTCCGTTTTGCAACTTCAGTACAAAATCCAAACCCAACTAGTCAAAAATTGTCTCCGTTCCGCTACAGGCAAATTGTTTCAGCGTAAACTCAAATCTGTAAAAACTAACCCTCGTGCTTTTTACCGGATTTTGCGCAAACAAATTTGTTCGCTACCGTCGCGTCTCAATATCCACTTAAGCAATGGCCAGAAAACAGACTCGGATTACGAAATGGCAAACTTTCTCAATCAGACCCTCGTAAGCAACTTTAATTCGAACCATCAAAATTTTACTGACCCACCCCCACCAATCTCATTTACCATGCTTGACTTCCTTTCCACTGGCCATGATATTTACCATATACTTCACGCACTAGATGCAAAAAGTGCTTCTGGCCCGGATGACATACCAAATCGCCTTCTAAAAACTGTGCTTCACGCTCTTTTAAGCCTCTCCCTTTCCGAAGGCATTCTCCCCTTGGATTGGTGCACCGCTCATATAACCCCTATTTTTAAGGGCAATAGCCCAGGACTTTTAGGGTTTGACCTAGAACGTTTGAACATAAAGATAAAAGTTGGTACATGTGTTGTCTTTGACCCAACAAAAATAAACTAAAAGTCCCCTGCTGTAGAGGGCGAGCTTTCGCCGCCATCTTGGAAAATGGCCGCCGGGAATGCCAGCTACAATGTATTCCACGTTCTTCTTCAAAAATTATGAAAATTAGTACATAGCCAACTCGGTGGTGGGGGATGCGGTGCTCTCAGTAATGAGAGCTAGCGAACTCCCTAAGCCGTTTAAGGTAATGTTCCGCACCAGGGACCAGATCACCAAAGAGCCGGCGATGCTGTTCCGGCGCCTAAAGGCCCTTAACGAAGGCTTTGCTACCGAATATTGGAAATGTATCCGGACATACGTGGACAGGGCCGTGCGGTACTGGGTACTGTCCATCGATGGCTCCTCGCTGGACGCCATTAAGAATGCTGGTTTCGTGGGCTTCACTGGAGTGGACAAGGGTTCCTTCAAACTCCTACAGCACACGGAAACCACCAAAACCACTGCAGCCGAGTCTACGGCAGGGGGTGGGACTAGCGAGATGGGGGATCTCGCTGTGGAGCTCGCTGGTGTCGCTCTAGGCACAGAGGGGGAGGGGGTGGCTCATTCGGAAGCTTGTTCTTCCATGGATGAGTCCACCCTACTGGAAGAATCGGATGGGTCCCTTCGGGATCCAGCCGATGTGCGTTCTAGTGGTCCTGATGAGGGGGAGGATCTTGGGACTGGGAGCTTGCCTGTCGGGTTGGGGAGGTGCCACTAGCCCTCTCGGGACCGATGAGGTGTAGCTAGGTCCCTTCTGAACCCCTCTCTTATGGACCATGGGGACGCTACGTGCAATTCAAATCAATCTGCACCATAGTAAGGCGGCCTCTGCGGTACTCTGCAGGAGGTTTGCTATAGAGGGTCTTCCCACTGAGTTTGGGAGTTGGCGGTTTTTATCGGCTCTTCGTATTGTATCCCAACGCTAACCATAACTTTATTTGAGCATGTACATGTTTGTAGTATCTCATCTGTTGAGCTATTGAAACTCTTATTTTCCCACACTGATCCATGAAAACTAGACTCGCTAGACTGGGATTTTTCAAGCAGAGAATTGTTTGAAGATGAAAATGAGGAGTTTATGCCACTATCAAGAGTGTTATCTTCAGTACGAGGCCGTTTTGATGAAATACTATCATCATTAGAGCTCAAATTGATAGATCTTTTAAGTTTACGGTTTGGTTTCCATTCATTATCTAGGTCAATGCTTGGGATAGGGTGTTCTTTAGTTGGTTTTCCATCAACGAAGTGCAATGAACAAACCTGCACATTCATAAAAATATTAAATATACAAGAACTGAGCAAAAGCTACACAACAAATATTCACAACAGCTCTCTTTCCTGGTAAATAATCTTCTCTGCCAAGTGCTTCAAGCCATTGACCTCGTAATTTATCATTCTTGGGGAAAATATGAAGCCCAAAAGGCACCGGACAACAACAATCTTTATGGCACAGACTTAACCCTTTGTCATGTCCCGAATGAAGTTTGCAAAGCTGCGATCTCCACTCCCTTAAATCTCTATCACTACTCTTACAGCCAAGAACTGAACATGTTCTACCCCAACTTGCCATTTTTATTTTTCAAATCTTACTAATAACTAATTACCGATGAGAATTAAAAATATATTCAAATAACGGGATTCACCGCCCAAAAGGATTTCAGACGATGCTTTTGAACTTCCTGCTTTTGAACGCTAGATGGCTTTAAACACCGACGTTTAAAGAGAAAAAATAACGAATTTTACGCTTTACTTCGACGCTAGATGGCGGTAGCAAAAACTACTAACACGCAATGGCAGCCCCCATGGAATTTGCCAGGTAAATCACGTATCTCTCTCAACAAATCGCCCCAATTCTCTTTTTCCCCCTCTCACTTATACACGAGGCAGGTAGTTCTCTCTCTTCCTGGCGCTTCCCTTGTTTCTATCCGAGCTTCTCTCTCCAAATTGTGTATGCGTCCTGCGCAGGGACAGGTGCTTGGGCCCTATCTTAAATTTTACAGGAATTGGGGAATTGTAAATCCGTGTAAGGGGTTATAAGAGGGATAAATTTATTGGCATGTGGGTGTGACACAGCGAGATGAAAGGTGGAGTGTTACCACCCTGCCTAAGACATTTCCTCTTGGTTCTATAATAATTAGTGGTAAGGGCAAGACTAAATTACCATTGTTCTCCATTTTCACCAAGTACTGGGGGGTCTACCAACATGATGATTATGGTCTATGACTGCAATCTTTATGCGCATGTCATATGCATCAAAACTAATTGAAATGAGAAACGAAACATTAGTTACATTACAATGAGAAATATTTAAACATTATAGCAATCAGATATAACCTTAGAGCAAATCTTTTGCTGGCATAGGATAAAATTAAACTATGATAGTTTTCAAATAATCCTGTGTGCCTTTTGAGTATGAGAACAAAACAAATTAAAATTGTCTCTCTTTTCACCAATGCAAAAGTATACCTAAAATTCATATAGTAATTCATGCGATCCATTCGCCGATCATTCATGACAATGCTCCTCAAAGCATTGAAAGGTTTGCTGCCTTTCTCCAGCCAAGGGTGACTTTTAAACTGCTCTTCAGTAAGTTCGTCATGGTCACAAACATTTTTTCCAGCTTTGAGAATTAACCACTCGTGTATGTTTGCAACATGGTATAAACTGCTTGACCAAAGCTCCTTTTATTTAAATAAGGTGAAAAATGATCAAAACTCGAGAAATAAACCTTGTAATTTATTATTCTTTATTATTTACCTTCATATCCATTTCATCCCCCTCACAAACTTTGTTGCAGTACCAGAAATGGTTCCTTAGCTTCGGAGCCCAATGCGCCAGATCCTCATTACCTTTAGTTTGAGATCGCTTTCATTTTGTAGAAATGAAGCTCTTTCAATTATCAGTCATAAAAATGCACGTGTTTCTGAAAATTATTACCTCCAATATTTCTTTTAGAAGAAGTTTCCCACCATGCCAAACATCAAAAGAGTGCTTCACTTCAAATGAAAATACACCATTTGTTGTTCCATTTCTCTCTGAATTATCATAAGAATGTTTGGTTTAGTTACTTTTAAAATTAATACATCAACATGAATAGTTACTCATTATCATAAGAATGTTTGGTTTAGTTACTTTCAAAATTAATACATCAACATGAATAGTTACTCATAGCAGCTTCCGTTTGGACATGGCCATCAGTCACCAATTCTGATACTTGGAAATTAAAAATTTCCCCAGCCGTCGTTATTTCCTGGGCAGCAATCTTCAAACCCTTAATTTCCATGTTTGTACTTTTACCATCTGCGTGGCGTACATCTCGATTGCAAAAACTTAGAATTTTTTTTGTTTCGCAATCTGCTAAACTGTACGTGCAGTACATGGCAGTGTGTCCAGGTGAATCATTTCTCCCATCACCAGCTAAAATTATAGTTTTCCCAGACACAAGTTGGAAATTGTGTTTTTGCATCTCAGTATAAGACCGATCAACAGCTGGGATTATGAGATGCTTTTGATATCTAAGTAAATGAATCATTTATGCATTGTAGTTGTCCAGATTTACAAGTACAAACCTGTAGTATGTGTCTTTCCCAAAAAATTTGACTTTGGCATCATTCATCAATTTGGCAATTTTGCCGTACATATTTCCAGAGAGTGGAATACTGCTTGCGAGCAAAAAATTGCCAGACCGAATTCCGTGACAAAGGGGTTGGGTTGACCACTTTTCCTGTAATTAAAATCATATCACTAAAAATATTAAATCTAGTATTTTAACATCAAATTATTGTTGGACAATTTACCTTGGTGTGACGAGGGCCCTGATTTCTAGCGCAACACAGAGTATATATAATAGCGCGCCCTTCCTCTTTTTTCTTATAAATTAACGGCTCTCTGCAGTTAAAATTTTGGAATTTTTTGCCATAAGCCTTTTCTACAAGGGCTCTCAAGTTTTTCAAATTAACAATAGCCAGGTTTGAATTCAGGATTTCTTCTGTGAATGAGTCTGCGTTCCTTACGTCCGCTGGTTCCTTTAGAATGAAAAAACTGATTTATTAATTGAACTGAAATCAAATAACGTAACACATTTTTACATTTTCATCAGAAACTATGATTAAATCATCTAATAACTCATCATTTTCTTCATCACTTGTCATTTCCCCCTTTCAATAAAAAGACCAAATAAACAAACTATCTGGCATATGTAAATAGTATCTGTGAATATATTACATTATGGGTTTCTTCTTCTTCAGTGAATTCATTAGTGAAATTTAGGGTCATCTTCATTTTGGCGTCTTATTATGGGATAAAACTATTTAGTTGGATTTCAAACCAAATTTACAAATATGAGCTTGCTCTTCATCTTCTTCACATGGGACTTCAGTTACAGGTTCTAGCATACTTGGCTTATCCTCAAAAATTGCCTTAACCATTCTAAAAAAAATATATAAAGTGTAAAGCTTCTACTAAAGGGTTTCATTTATGTAAATTTATATTTACACGGGTGTAATGAGCCCAAAGCTCATCTAAATTTACTCTACATCTTTTCCCTTTTGGAGTAGAGAAAAGTCTATTTGGTTTCCTTGGGGAAGGAGTTGACCCCATAGGTGATTCAATGGGAAGGCCATATTTTATTTGCGAGTATGGTGATGGTTTGGGATTTGCTTTATATAATCGAATATTTTCAGTAATAGGTTTGTTTTGGTTAGTACCAACAAACAAGCATACCTTTAGAATAATTTAAGTATGTTTCTGAAACCAGATGCTTCACATATGTTTGGTCAGTGCTTGTAGATGCATCAAAATATCCCACATTAACTGTTTGCATACAAGAATCAAGGGTGTATGCTGGAGCCACTAGTGGTTCACAAAAACCTGTGGTTTGCGTTGCTTTTGTTGCAGCTTGCGGAACAGTTTGGGTCGATGTGTGAACCAAAACACTCTTAACAGGCAAACTTAAACTAATATAACAAAAATTTTACAAACAAACTAAGCTCGTCACTTGAAAGGAACAAAAAATGGGTGCTTTCTATTGACATACAAATTGTGTAGCAGAACTTCAGCGAACTTTTCATTTGAAAAGCCAAGTCTGTCCCTCTCATGGCCCCATTTAGAAAAATGTACACCAATGTGAACACGGTGGTTGTAATCTTAGGGATTTTTTTATTAACAAAACCAGGCAAAATCAAGTATTTAATCAAATTCATACAATCTTACTTTTTCTAGCAAGTGGCATAGTAGTTAGGGGTCATTTGTTGGGTCAAAATGAAGCCCTATCCTTATACTTCGAAGTTTATAAAAACTTCCAATTTCAATAATTAACAAGCTGATATTTTAGAAATTTTAAGTCAAACGGAAGAAATACAGATTTACAAGATTATTTTCTAAAGAGTAATTTACTATAAACAATAACCGGTGGCCAAAAAATAGTATTGAAAAGAAATTAAATGAATCATTGCGCAGTGAATCAGTGAAGCCAGTGATAAAATTTCCCGCCAACTTTTGGTAGCAGACGATTGTTTAATAAAAAAAAGTGTCAGTCAAATTTTATTAGCCAATCACGCGGTATGTACATTCAAAATGGCTGCCTCAAATGAAAAGGTTATCGCCCATAGTTGCCAGAGACATCTAGTGTAAAAAATACTCAACTTTAAGGGTATATATATCCCCCTTAAGTTCCAATATTTTTAGTTTATCATAGTTTAGATTCAAATTTACTCCATTATCTACAATCCCAGCTATTTCTCCGAAGGCCGATGGCGTCATCTGCTTTTTTATCCACGACGCACGACAAGCGCATGCGCGCATAAATTTGCGAAAAGCTCTATTGCGCGAGAGAAGTTCAACTACCTACCTCAACCAAATGAAAACTTTTTAGCACCGGGACAGTTAACTAGGCAAAGCATAGTAAGAAGGTTTGTGTAATTGAAAAAAACAACAGATTTAAATGAATTGCTTTTGATTATGGCATCAAATTGTTTAATGAACTTATATACATTATTTTTGCAATACAAGAAATATAATACTTAAGGTATTTTAACAACAGTAGTCAATATACAAATTATCACTTTTTACGACTGACTAGTCATGAAGTATTTTAACAATAGCTCTTCAAAAAACCAACTTAAATTTTGACAGTTTTTTATGACTGACTAGTCAAATAGGAATAAAAATAAATCATGGTGGTTGTGAATTGAGAAGTGAAATGCAATGAGTAGCTGCTAGTCTAGCATAAAAACTTATGAATTGCTCATAAAGTTTTATCGCTCACAATACTGCTCACATATGTTGATATATTGGTTAATGCCGAGGCAACGTCCTTCCACGCTTGAGCTTTAGACTGTTCTACACGTAGCTTTTCTTGTTCCAAACGGCATTTTTCCTCTTCAACTTCAACTCTTTTAAGAAGTGCTTTTTCTATGCTTTTTAAAGCTTCAACTTAGCTTTGTTTCATTTTTTGAAGAGCATCAACTTTGCTTTCTTTTATTTCTCTTAGAGCTTCCGTAGCTTTTTCCAAATGAGATTTCTCCTCAGCATATTTCCTTTCTATAAAATTACACTTTGTACTAAATAATATTTAAAATATTTTAATGCTAACTACTTACTCTTCTTATCTGTTAACGAAGCTTCTTTGGTATAGCTTTCTTTTCTATTCATTTCACTGGAATTGTGGGTGTTTTTCCTCAGACTTTGGTATAGTTGTATCTAAAAAATGATTTGAAATACACATACATATATTCAAGTCTAGAGACTTACCATCGACTTCTTCAATTATTGGCTCAACAAATGAAAAGTCCCTAATATTCTCATAACCCGGCAAAACATATTCTACCTTGGGCTGAATTGCCGACGTACTCGCAGTTGCTGAGCAAGAACTAGTTGCCATGTTCTTGTGCCTAGCACTTTGAGTAGATTTACTAGCCACTGAGTGGATGGAACTTGACATTTTTGGAAGAAGCGATTCATAAGCTTTAGTAGAGAGAGTCTCGGTAGCTTGATTGTCAATAACAGTGCTATTGCCTGTTGACGTGGAGCTCTCCACAATAATATTAGCCCTTGGGGTCGGCGAAGCTTCCTATTAAAATAAATATACCATAAACTAGGCTTACCAAAAGTCTTTTTGAACCAATTGACAAGTAATGCATACCGAATGATCAGCATGTTCTTGTGGTACCCCGGCTTCGTTAATTGCTGGATCTCCTTCTATAACTACATTATAGTAGCTAATCTAATTTCCAGCGGGGTCAAATCCACATCTTCTTTTTCTCCTCCTCCGGTTTTCTTCTTGCTAGTTTACTTTTTGTATCACTTTTCCAGCTAGTCCAACACTATAGAATATCTCAATATTAATTACGCACACACCTTCATAAAGTTTAAGTATTAAAAACTAAAATATATTACTTTTTTCCATTTAAGCACATCTTTTACAGCCCCGATTCCTTCACTGTTTAATTGTTGGTTTAATTCATCGTGTACTTGCTTCGTAAAAGTGGCCGTAAATCGTCCACTTACCAATTCCGGATGCATTTCCATGAAATTTTGCATTATTTCTCTTTGCCTATTTGTGACTTTCATTGCTCTTTTGTTTTTGGCCATAATTAAACCTAATTTGAGCTTCTATATTGTTAAGGATTTAGAACGTTTTTTTTACTTTCTTTCTCAAGCAATTTTCGTGATATTTTTGGCATCCCGCAATTCTGGCAAGTTTCAGAAACTCGTTGGGCCACGTGTTTCTTCAAACGAAAGCCGAAATTGGTGCGAAACGCGCAAGAAGTCTCACCGAGAACCAACGTGGAGGGAAGAAATCCATTGCCACGCTAAAGCCAAAAACGTAGAGGGTGGAAGGCATAGCTTTGTGAAGTTGTGAAGAAACTATTTGAACTTTTGAACTTAATTGCGTGGAAAATTACTAAAAAAAATAGGGGTGAACGGCTTCGCCAAATAGTACGTCAAAAATTGATTTGGTTTAAATTTAGATTTGATTTGGTTTTGAGTAGGGTAAAAACCATGAATCGTAGTGAAATACAAGCACTCATGGCTACACTGACCAGTGAGGTGGGTGAAATGTTTAAGTCATTAGAAGAAAGAAACAATAGAAAGAGAGAATTAGCTTTGCAAACGTTAAATGAGAGAGGAAATCCAAATCTAGTTAATTAGGAAATTTCGTCGGGGGAAGTGGCTGGTAACCCTCGACCAAATTCATCCGCTTCGTCGGATACGGACATTTATGATCATAACTTATTTACTTCCTAATTAGTAAATAATGATATTAACACCAGTCCCAAGGTAGTAATAAATTGAAACGTAAGGCCACCAGTGCAAAATGTTAATGCAACCCCTTATTGTATCCCCTCATCACACTCTTTGAACATGGGAAATTCGACTCCTCCCAATTTCAAGAGTGGGCAGGATGTTTATTTATTTTTGGGTGAGGTCGAGAGATGCCGGCGTCTTTCGAGGTTTACCGACGCACAATTACTTAGTAATGTGGAATTTATGTTGAAAGGAGATCTTATTTATTGGTGGGATCTCGTTTACCAAGAAATTAACACGTGGTCAGAGTTCAGGGATAAGGTTTGTCGTTCGTTTGAGGGTTTCGATTACCGTAGCCAGTTAGAAAGTATGGTCTGGCAAAGAAGGCAGAAACCAAATGAATCCGTTTTGGATTATATGCTCGAGAAAGTAAGGTTATGCAGACAGATCTGAATATTAACACTGTAAGTCTCGGAGAAAAGGTAGTAAGTGGGTTGAATCCACACTTGTTACAAATTATGCGCTTACCTGCAAACCCAAGATTAACGGAAGCTCAGGAAGAAGCTCAACGAGCACAAGGTTTACTGGCCCAAACAAGAGAACATGATAATTCATATCGGCAAAGTAGCCACAACGTCAATCGGTTTAATAGGATTCAAAGAGTAGAGCCTAACAACCGTTACAGCAGCGAACCTAGAAGAGAAGCAAACACTCTGACAAACGGAACAAAGCCACGGTACCCTGTCAATAATAACAGGTCTAGGATTCATAACGTAGAAAATAGGATTGGCAATTCGCGCTCGAAACCATTAGAATGTTTTAAGTGCCATAAGACCGGGCATAAAGCGTTCCACTGCCCAAAGAAAGAATCAAATTCCCAAGGGGGAATGGTATCATCGGTCTCTGAACAGGACGGACCGGCAGATAATTCGGTTGCACAGGAGGATATCCCAGACATTATTTTAGTATTTAAGGCGGTCAGAAGCCAAGAACAGATACAAACTGTAAGTTGGATGAAGAGAGTGAAGAGATCGAAATGGTAGATAGCAACTGGGAAGAATTAAAAAATTTTCCGGGACTGGAAAAGGAAGATAGTTATTTTGCAAAAATGAGAGAAGAATTTCGGAAACGAGGAAGACCCAAAGTTCCCGTAGCCATTGGATCATGGAAACGAGCAGCTTTGACTGATAGTGGGTCAGACCATACAGTAGTTCTACAGGCCGTTAGGCAAGCCATTCGAGAAGATAATAATTTGAATCCGTGAAGTGGTCCAACTCTAGTTGTCGCGAATGAGGTCGCGAATGAGATCCCTATGACAATGCTTGGTGAAGCGGGTGTAGTCGTTAGAATGGTAGAAAAATTTTGGAACTTTAGGATCGGAGTAACAGCGGTTTTAGAAATCGAAGTAATTCTGGAATGCGATTTTTGTCTGCACACCGGGTTACACGCTAAACCTCATGTATCAGCTTATTCTTTCGGTTTCGAAGAGACATTACACCCATTGCATAATTCGAGATGAGAGAAAAATTAATCTATTGCGGTTAGTAAGAACAAATAAATTATGGAAACTGGAGAATCAGCTTAAATGGAAGTACCACCCGTAATAGAAGAGATACTAGAAGAATTTCCAGACGTATTTAAGGGAGAACCTGGTCAAACTTCGGTAGGTAAGCATAAGATAACACTTAGCGGTCCGTGACATTTAGGCGCCGCCACTTGGGCGATGGTTATTTAGGCGCCGCCATTTAGCCGCCAAGACAATTAGGCGCTGAGACAATTAGGCGCCGTGACATTTAGGCGCTGAGACAATTAGGCGCCGTGACATTTAGGCGCCGTGACATTTAGGCTCCGCGACATTTAGGCGTCGAGACATTTACGTGCCAATAATTTTTCCATTATTTCTTCTAAAAATCCGTGACCTCTCAATTTGGCAACCCGTGTATTGTGCGTCACTGCATGACTATGTTCGCAATCCCCAATAAAGACACGAAACCTTACTTTTTTTTACAAAACAATCCTAAAATAATAAAAAAAAACATAACCTAACCTAACCTATGAAAATAAACAACAATATTTTGGAAAAGGCATATTATTCTGGAAAGTCAACGAACATGAACAACAATAATTTGGAAAAGGCATATTATTTTGGGAAGTCAATGAAGATAAACAACAATATTTTGGAAAAGGCTTATTATTCTGGGAAGTCAATGAAGATAAACAACAATATTTTGGAAAAGACATTATTTTGGGAAGTCAATGAAGATAAACAACAATATTATGGAAAAGGCATATTATTTTGGGCAGTCAAAGAAGATAAACAATAATTTGGAAAAGACATATTATTTTGGTAAGTCAATGAAGATAAACAACAACATGGTTGAACTCTGATGTCAGTTGAGTTAAAAGAATATAAGCCTAAAAGTACTTGTCATGTTCCTTTATTAAATATCTCAAATCTTTTACGAAAATTTTACGGCAATGTCGCGGCGCCAAAATGTCTCGGTGCCAAATTGTCGCGGAGACTAAATGTCGCGGCGCCTAACTGGCGGTGCCTAAATGTCGGCGCCCAAATGTCTTGTTCCGATGTGATAAAGCTTCCACGAGTATGAAATCAATTAAAATTTGTACGGAGATTGATAGAGAAGTAAACAATCACAGAGTGGAGTATAAAACTAAAAATCCTTTCAATAACGGTGAACCCTTGTATTTCGTGTTGGATGTTTGTCACATAAAACATCTAAAAATGGACTAAACAACAGTGGTAAAATGAAGAAACACAAAGATGGTTCAGTTAAACCAATCAGACTTTAAAGCAAATGGAAAACATTTGCTATGGCAGCATATAGTTGATGCTTATGAAATTGATTCAAAGTCCTTGCTAAGGTTAGCGCCCAAGTTGACATACAATCATGTGTATCTTAATGCACACAGTTGTATGAGAGTAAAGCTTTTAACCCAAATCCTGAGCAGTACTACCGCCAACGCTGTCGAGCAATTGGTTGGAGATAAAGCGGAAGAGACTGTCAAGTTTTTAAGACTTTTTGACGCTTTTTTGACATCTTGAATATTTCTAACACCTACGCATTGTTTACAAAGAAGAAAGCAAGAAACTTGAATTAGAACCATTCAAGAACTTAACCGACAGGCGTTTTAAGGTATGAGAGTAAAAAACTAACAAAATGTATAATTCCAGAAATTTTAAGAACTTTAAATTATTTCTAGTGGCTAGAGGATGATTTTCTCGGTTACTTTAAGACGAATGGGAATCTGAAGTAAGCAAAATGGAAGTTCAAGAAGATTTTAACAACAAAAAAAATGCTACTTAGTAGGGAAAATCTTGAAGGCATAAGAATAACAGGTAAAATGAACTAGAATAATCCCAAACTGTTTAATAATTCTAACTCTCTTTAATTCTTTTAGTTTATTCAACTATTAGCCCAGGACTTTTAGGGTTTGACCTAGAACATTTGAACATAAAGATGAAAATTGGTACATGTGTTAATTTTGACCCAACAAAAAATATACTAAAAGTCCCCTGCTGTAGAGCGCGAGCTTTCGCCGCCATGTTGGAAAATGGCCGCCGGGAATGCGAGCTACAATGTATTCCACATTCTTCTTCAAAAATTATGAAAATTAGTACACATTATAATTGGAGCCACATGAACATCACGGCAAACCTTTACAGCTCTGTGTTCAATAATTAGGTCGCCATATTGGAAAATGGCCGCCGTGAACGCTAGGTACTTTATATTTCACCATGTTGTTGGAAAATTATGAAAATTGATAGGTATTATAATCAGAGCTGTGTGAACCTCATAGTAAAATATTGAAGCCATAAATCAGACACTTTGTCCGCCATGTTGTAAAATGGTTCAAAAATTATGAAAATTGATAATAATTATGTTTAAGACCGTCTAAACATCATACATGAATATTAAAGACTTGCTATTGATAGTTTAGGCGCCATCTTCTAAAAGTTCTGCTGGAAATACTAAATATATTTCAAATATATAAATCTTTTTGAAATTCCTATATTGAGTAGATGATTTTAATTAACGTAATAAACAACAAAAAACGGCCATCTCGAAGTTGAAATTATCGACGCCATCTTTAAATATGGCCACACAAAAACTATTTCCTAAATTCTGAAAGAAAGAAAAGTTATTCAAATCTGTTACTCTCAACATGTTGATTAAGGAATATAATTTAATATTTGGTTTATACATTCTAGTGTTGTTTAAGATTAGATTTTAGACAAATTTCTAACATTTGCTTCATATTCAACCTGAAGTTTTTTCGTAATAATTGCATGTCAGAGGCCTTAATTAGGCGCTACACCTAGGCGCCCCTCCCCATCATATTCCAAATTGAACCTGATGAACGGCCGTCATGGCACACGAGATCGGCCGGCGGGCCCGACAAACGTCACTTGAGCAGTGACAGAAGCTGGACACCGTCAGCGTCGAGCCCAGTCAGGAGGTGGTCGGTGACAGGGAAGGATTAGGGCAGCAGAAGAATCGAGGGGACGGGGGAGTTCCCTTCAAGCACAACAGTGCCATACGGCCCAAACAAATAATGTATCTGCGACCCCTTAGAGGGTTGCCAATAGCGGGGGCGAGCCATGGCAACACCTGGGCGGGGGATAAGCGGCCCAGCAAAACCTTCACGGAATGGGGCAAGGAACTGTCTGAACCAGGGGCGAACCCAAGGAAATCCCGAACCGTCACACCGAACTCGGGCCACGACAAGACCTTTGAGATTAAAAGGTTAAGAGAGCACTTCTTTCATTTACGTGCTGTAACTGGGTGTGGTTATGATAAGGCGTGGTTGAAAGTAACGACAGATAATTAACATATCACAAATTCGTTGCGCTTTTTTAATGACCATATTGCATCTAAGGAAACCATAGCTGCTACCGAAGAGAGATTTCTTGTCTATTTTTAGGGTGATAATGGACACGTCACGCTTCAACTATGTAGATATTACACATATAATGGAACGGTTGCCACATATACTTTCAAGTCCTCATTTGATCTCGCTAAGCTTCATCCAACAACCGACACCGCAAAACTACACTTTTCCGAGCGTATCTTGAAGTCCAACAATAGCTAGGAAACGATTTAATCCCATTCACACCATTCTCCTTCCGGCATCAGATGATTTTGTAACACTCATTATTTGTACCTGCAGTCTGCAGAACATCTTGTATAAAGAACTGTGAATGTAGACGATCTGGATTAGCTTGCTGGGCAATGTGTGGCCATTTTCAAGGTATTAGCCGTAATAAAAAATCTTCAGGATGACGAGAAAAATGAACGAAATGTTAAAAATGTGTCTAAAATCTAATCTTTAACGACACTAGAATGTATATTCCCCATATAAAACGGTTTTTCCTAACCAAAATCCGAGTAATGTGGCTTTCTTTTTTTTCCCCAGATTTTAGAATAGTAATATTTCAGGGACCATTTTTGAAGATGGGTCGATAATTTAGACTCGAAAATAGTTATTTTTATGGCGTTTTATACGTTCATGAAAATCATCTACTCAATTAAAAAATATCGAAAAAATTTATTTATTGGTAATATATTTGGCACTTCGAGCAGTCATTTTCGAAGATGGCGCCCAAACTATCAGTTGCACGTCTTCAATATTCAAGTATGATGTTTAGACGGTCTTCAACATAATAATTACCAATTTTCATAATTTTCGAACCATATACTGTTTCTAAATAGCATTGATGGCGGCCATTTTCCAACATGGCGGCCAAACTATCTGACTAATAGCTTCAATATTTTACTATGAAATTCACACAGCTCGTATTGCAGTACCTATCAATTTTCATAATTTTCCAACAACATGGTGAAATATACTGTACTTAGCATTAACGACGGCCATTTTCCAATATGGGGACCAAACTATTGAACACAGAGCTGTGAAATTTTGCCATGATGTTCATGTGGTTCCAATCATAATGTGTACCAATTTTCATAATTTTTGAAGAAGAAAGCGGAATACATTGTAGCTGTAATTCACGGCGGCCATTTTCCAAGATGGCGGCTAAAGCTCGCGCTCTACAACAGGGGACTTTTAGTATATTTTTGGTTGGGTCAAAAACAACACATGTACCAATTTTCATCTTTATGTTCAAATGTTCTAGGTCAAGCCCATTTTTGGCCTATCTGTCCTCGACCACGCTGCCACCGCCCAGGCCTCGGATACCAAGCAAAAAACTCTCCTAGCTGGTATCATCTCACACAGTCTACAGTTGAAACCCTTTCCAGTGGACGGTTCAACAGTTAGTCTTATTTGTGACACTTCAACTGAGCGGGTTCGTCCCTATGTTTCTGCATCGCTACGACGGGTAGTTTTTGATAGTTTACATAACCTCTCTCATCCGGGAATTCGCGCGACCACTAAACTGGTTACCCAACGTTACGTGTGGCCTTCCATGCGTACCGATTGTGGGTCATGGGCTCGTACTTGCGTTCCATGTCAAATGTCCAAAGTGATGAGACACACCAAAAGCCCTCTGGGTACCTTCGCGCCGCCATCTGAATGGTTTGCCCATGTCCACGTGGATATAATTGGCCCTTTGCCACCATCGCGAGGTTTTTCCTATTGCCTGACGTGCGTCGATAGATTTACCAGATGGCCGGAAGTCATACCACTGACGGATATCACGGCTGAGACAGTAGCTCGTGCTTTCTTCTCCGGGTGGGTCGCTCGGTTTGGTTCCCCAGCGCGGATCACCACTTATCAAGGACGACAATTCGAGTCTTCACTCTTTCGTTCTCTGTCCACCTTACTCGGTTGCCAACGTGTTCGTACTACGCCTTACCATCCCGCAGCAAATGGCTTAGTCGAGCGTTTTCACCGTCAGTTGAAAGCTATTATAAAATGCCACGCTACGCCAGCCTGGGTCGACGTCCTCCCGGTCGTCCTCCTCGGTTTTCGCGCCACCCTGAAGGAAGACCTTCACGCAACGTCCTCCGATCTCGTGTATGGCACTACGATTCGCTTACCAGGTGACTTTCTAGTGTCGGGCCCCCTTTGCGAAGATCCCGCCTCTTACGTGGCCGGTCTCCAACGCGTCATGACTCAACTCCGCCCTGTCGCTACGTTAGCCCACATGAATCCCACGGTATTCGTCCCTACGGCTCTTCACACGTGTTCGCATGTATTTGTGCGCCATGACGCGGTCCGAAAACCCTTGCAGGCCCCTTATGACGGCTCTTTCTCCGTTCTTCGTCGCACCGCCAAAACAGCCGTTGTTTCGATACGGGGCCGCCCTACCACCGTCGGATTGGACCGCCTTAAACCGGCTTTTCTCCTTGCTTCTGACCCTTCAGTCGTCTCGCCTACTCCTGCTTCGCCTCCCCTTCCGGTGGCGTCGCCCTGTCCGGCGCCGGTCATCACGCGTTCCGGCCGTCGGGTCCGTTTCAATCCTCGCTATCTTTAATTGTCGTTGTCACTGGTGGGGGAGTCCTGAGGCAATCCCTCTACATGCACTATCTATGGGGTTCTAGCCCCCCGTTAAGCAAACGGGCTTTTTCGCAAAAACCACATTCCAAAAAACCGGCCCCTGCATTGCAACACAAAACAAAATCTTCAGTAAGAAAGAAAACACCGCAAGCACTAGAAGGAACGATATTTTTGTAGTTGAATTTTTGTGTTTTGTAGAATGTATAAGTGTTATTAAATCGTCCTGTGGAAATTAAATCGTTCTTTTTAAAACACAATTAGCCACAACCGGAAAAAACTAGAGCTTAACCCACTACTAGTACGACTAGGGAGAATTGATGGTAACTGGAGTTGAAATATCATTATGTGCGACCTGTGGCACAGAAACTCTCCCAGTGTACCTTGTGATGCATCATCTAAACGCTGAGGATGCTGGGAGGACTTCGGTGCCAGGCGTAGCCAACTCGATCACGCACTCTTAACGACACGCTGCTATAGTGCGAGCAGCTTTCGTCCATGAGCATGGATCGAGTGGGCTATGATCCAAGAGAGAACATAATTTTTTCGCTGTTATCTGCTATTTCCACGGACCACTCGTTCACGCCAAATCAATCTTTCAATGAAGTGCCGCCTCCTCACTTGAATTTTTCATAATATATTAAGTTTTGAACGAACAAAATCCCAGACTACTATTTTCACTACCATCTCCCTCTGCTATCTTGAAGCAAACTTTCTTCTCATTTTGCTGCTCATTACCGGCGTCATTCACTTGACTTTCAGTTCGTTATTCGTGGTCTGTGGTTATAACTACTATCATTAGTTTATTTATTTCAGACAAAAATATAAAAATGGATTCTTTTTCCTTTTGTGCTACTTAGAATTTTCAAATGTATATAACGTTGTGACGTGCCATATCAAATAGTCTCTAACCATTGTTAGAAGCTAGAGAGAGAAATTGGCGAGTAACACTGATCGTGCGCTGAACTATGAGAAAGAACAATACGACGGTTGACTAAAGCACACTTGATATTAAATCATTTTGCAAAACCAAGAGTAATAATCTATCTGTGCCTAATGAATTTGCCGCCATAGGTTTTAAAATTATTAAAATGTTCCACTGCGAACGTCTTTTTGAACCTTTAAAATGCAACGGCATACACGTACTCTCTCAAAAGTAATTAATGTAATGATAAAATGTTTTCGGGCAATGGAATTTTGGTCTAAAAGCCCAGATAAGTAAATTTTTGAATTTGATTACCAGTAAAATAAGTTATTTCAACGGAAAACGGTAATGGAACGTTGTTTTTTATTAAGCATGCCTATAAGTTTCAATTAAAAAGAAAAATTAATATCTGATCATTCAGTCAAGTGATAACCTCAGCCTTATCAATACTTTTCAGGTCTTGATTCTAATCAAGACATTTTTGATTAATTACACTTGCTTTAAGGTCCTTCCACACTAAGACCTTTTTTCGCGAGGCGAGGTACGTAACGCTAGCGCGCAGTGCAAATTCGCAGCAATCCGAGTGTTTCATTGGTTGACCTTTTATATAGGGGTTGAATTCAGACCATCCGGGGTCGGCAGAAAGGTTAACCGTGTATTGAAGAAGGATTTCCGAAGAAATTAACAGAACAATGAGTGGCAGGAATTATTTGGCAATTAATGAAGAAAAGCTAATTTCGGAAGTCAAATCTACAAAAATATCCGAAGCCAAGGTCAGCTTGGATAAGAATATCCCACTGATTCAATTTTTCTGGTAGGTTTGTCAAAGGCTTAGCGTTTGTTTAAATAGTGCATTCTGTTCTATGATTCATTTACGACTCGAATCCAATTTGCCTTCGCCAAACAGGAGCTCTCTGATTGGATGCGACGCGGCAAAGATTTTCGCGAGGTTTGCAAGAGCTTGCGAGCTTAGCTTCGACGCGAATATTAACAATGTGGACGATCTGAGCGAAGCGATGTTTCGTGCGCGCGAGCGTTACGTACCTTGCGACGCGAAAAAAAATCATAGTGTGGACGGGCATTTACTGTTTAATTTAAAACGGCAACTATTTACGTCTTCGCGTGGTATTTGGTGAGCCCTTTAGAGATGCATCAATTGGTGAATAAAGTTCTCGAGAAATCAGTCGCACCCAGCGAAATTGGAAACCCAAGATTTTGTTAGGTGAAAACTCCTGGTGAAGTCAAATATGAAAAAACTCTTTCAGTATTGATCTTCATGGACTCCTAATCTGGGAGTCCACGTATACGACACTTGACTTAAGAAAGCCACAGTTCTACAGTGTCAAAATAGTAGGTTTCGGGTGCGGACTCCTTAAAGTGCGACTTTTATTAATTTGGAAGTCCCGTTCAAGAATCTTTAGGAACTTATTCACTAGATTGGATTTTATTTCTTCGCGATGACTAAACCAAATATTTTTGGACCTAGAAAGTAAATGGAGATTTAATTTTATATTTTCTATTTGTAGATATACCTTATCCTCATTCAATATTCATAATTGAAATGGACTGCTTGAAAAATTTGTGAGGATTTAATTTCGTTTCAATTATTTTTCAATTAATCCAAAAAGGTTTTCAGTGGAATATTTGTATAGGTATATTTGCGAAATGTAGAATTGTTGCACTAAGATACTGTTTGGAATAAATAATTAAGACATTTATTAAAGTACAATATGGTTAAAAGCTAGAATCAGAATGATAATTTAATAATAATATTTGTTATTCATTTAAGAGAGAGTCGAAAAATTTGAAAATTTAAAAAGCAATTTATAACTATTCCGTCAAAGGACTTAGTTGTACGCTAAAAGTATACCAAAGGCTAGAATTTTTAATCTAAAGAGCGTATAAATCAATGAATATATCAATTGGAACCATGTTTCTATCTACAATATCAAAGAAGATGCAAGCAATTAAGTTTCAGTAATGCTGCGCATAACAGACCCTAGGCGTTAGACTTTCTCACAAAGCACTCACTAAGGTGTACCCCCATTGAAAGAATATGTCAGGTGGTACTCGATTAAGCCGTTAAAGTTTTAGATTAAGATTGCACATAATTATCAAACCTCAGGTATTCGTGTATTTACAATCCTGTGAACTGTTTGTTTTAGCAGAAACGTTGGGGTGTCATCCAGTTTGCTCAACAGAGTTGTGCTTGTGTAATATTAGAAGTGAGAATATCCATTATTTTAATTAAAAATTAAATTAGCGTTACTTAAACCCTTGCTTTTTGTAGATACCCAAGTGTCGTCAACGAAGGTTGTAATGTATCGAGAAATGGTGGGATTTTATTCCATTTCCAAACGAATGTCGCGTTGTTACGATTTAGGCTCCTTTGGTAGGATTTTATAAATAATCATTTCCATGCATAAAGTAAGACAAGCGATTCCAATTCCCCAAGACCAGAAGTTATACATAATCGATAATTCCTCAATGGTCGTCACGGTGATTTCATTGACGGTGGTTCCTTCATCCGACGCTACAAAAAGATTGAACTCTTAATTGAAGTAAATGATGAGGCTGACCAGTTTCGAAATACCGACTCGCCTTATGTAAGAAAAGACATTTTAAGAACGTGTAGTCATTAGGGATGATACATTTGGTCTGTGTTCAGTAAAACTCAACGGAAAATTTGTTGAAACATGCATTTAACATGCAAGTTGTTTTGGGGGGAGGGCGATTACAGAAGGTGATAACTGTTAATAAACACAACCATGGTAATGAACTCACAAGTAATCAACTCTTTCCAGAATCCTTGACGGTAGCATCTTATTAACTCACAAGAGGCTACTATTTTCAAAAGTTAGTTTCAAGAAGAAGGCCTACAGCTTTCAGGAACTCAAAATATTTGTACATTTCCCGACTCGAATCAAGTTACGTTATCGGTGGCGCAGCCGAGGGAGCTTTAGTACCTTGGCACCATGCTGAATATTTTAAAATGTAGAGCCGCCGAGGGCAAACTTTTTAAGGCATTCATTTAGAAACGCAGTTTTTGGTGACCTCTTCCTTAAAATAGTAGGAATTCATTTCAACTGCACCACCTGAGGCTTGTGGGAACTCAAGGGCTACAAGCACTAACGACGAATTTGCTTTTACTTCCTGCAAAGCTTCCGCGCCCGCAAGCCTCCAGTGTCGCCCTTATAAGTAAGCTGGATGAAATAGCGAAGTCAAGGGCTCCGTTCGAAGACTACCCAAATAAACAGCATATACGTTTTTGCCATACCCTAATCACAGTCGTCAAAACATCGATTTAATTAAAAGATCCAAACGATATTTCACAAATTTCGTACTCATTGGCTTATCATTAAATAAAGATTAACTGTTTTACTATGGTATTCATTCCTGCTTCGTTAACGTATATAATTCTTAGTTATAAGCACAATTCTGATTGTAACATGTTATCTGGCATATCACTCTTTTTGTTTACACCATATCAAGCTTTATACTCAACGGTTCTGTAATACGTTCGATGTGAAAAACCAGAAGTATTACAAACACAAAAAATCTTTCCGCCAAGGGTTGCGAATGAATTTCTTGAAGATGACCGATAATATTGACAGGAATACGACACAGGCTATTGTCGTTAACCAAATAGATCCGCCAAACCCACTATGAGATAAGATCCGTCAAACCCACTAAGAGATAATCTTTTGCTCTGAATGTTCACCTCGCTAGCTAGGGTTCCGAAAGACATAATTTTGTTTTAGAAGTAGGAATGGAGAACAGAGTAATGCGGGCTCGAGTCAAACTCGCGGACCCCCTTCCACGGGACGGGGTGGTATGAAAGAAGAGGCAGGTCTTAGCGACAGAGGTTAAAAGGAATTACGTATTTTGGGCCGTCCCCGCCAGTAACGTTATCAATACGTAGTTTAAGATACTTTAAAATTTTCGTAACGTGTTTTAGGGAGGAGCTCTATACTGGGCTGTGAGTCGGAATGAAGTAACTTCTTTCCCTGTTGTTACTATGACTAATTGATTAGCTTTGACACTTAATTTTTTCTTATATGGGATCCCCTTAACCAAATAAAATCATTGGGCAAGCTTATTGTTGTTCACTTAATGGACGACGGATGTTTTCTTTACCACTAAATGGCTTTATTGCTCTATAGTTAATTTTTAATTTTACATGTACCTTAGTGAACAGAAATCAAAGCTCGCCAGCACCTATAATAGACTAGCTATTGCCCGCGGCGTCGCTCGCGTGTAATAAGAACTTCCATCTAAAATGATATAAAGAATGTGTAGATTTTACTGATGACTAATATTTTTTTAGCACCCTAGGAGCGAAGGCACTCGGCACAGTCCGTCAGCCCGTCGGGATACTTTTTATTACTTTTCACGTGGATATTATTCCATAAAGAAGGGTTTTTAAGTTTTTGGCCGCCATTTAAAAAGATGGCAACAAATCGAACCCAAAATACCATTCAGCCCGTCTCTATAGGTTAAAGGAAACCATTGTACTAAATATTTCTGAAATCGGTTGAAACGCGCGGACTTTATTGCATAGAGAATATTTTCTTACATTTCTGGGCGCCATTTTAAAAGATGGCGGCGGATTGGAAAAATCTTTCTTAGTACGCGCCTACTACTTATGAGTAACACTCCTGCAAATTTTCAGCCTTCTAGGGCAAGCGGTTTGGGCTGGGCGTTGATTATCAGTCAGTCTGTCAGTCAGTCAGTCAGGACTGATTTATATAGATATAGATTTAGATTCCGAATTTTCCGATGAAATTGGCGAGGTAGATAATGTAATAATGTTTATTTTTTCAGTAAAAAAATAAATTCCACTGAAGGCAACCAGATTAAGGACAAGTCCCATTATCGCACTGGTTGCCAATACAGACATACAAAAATTAAATTAGAATAAATTAAATTAAAACAAAAAGAACAATTTTTAAACATGGTATCGTTTTTGTTTGAGATAACAATCAAGGTCATTTTTAAAAGAATAAATTGTCATAGAACATCTAATGTTAAAAGGAAGCGCATTCCATTGTCTAATAACACGATTAAAAAAAGAGTGTAAAAAAGCATCACATCTACATTTAGAAATATAAAAAGTTAAGCATTCATGCCTCTCGTTAATACTAATATAGTCTAAAAGGGGAAAATAATAGCATCCGTTAATGATTCTAAACAAAAAAATTAAACCAGCTTTTTGACTTAACAAATACATTGGCAAAAAATTCAATTGTTTCAAACGAGTACTATAATCCAATCTTACACGATTGCGATTCATGGGAAAATTTATATAAGGTTGACCAAGGTAAAATAACGCAAAACCCTCTCGATAGAATCTATATCTTTCTTTAAATAAGGTGACCAAACCTCTACACCATATTGTAGCAATGGAATAACCAGAGCATTAAAAGATATAAGCGACGCTTTCGAACGTCCAAACGTTCTACGAATCAAACCAGCTATGCGACGGGCCTTAGCGGTTATATAAATAACATGGTTAGACCACTTAAGGTCACTTGAGAATATTATACCAAGCAATTTACACTTGAAAACACGAGGCAAAGAAAAATCATTAATCTTATAATCATAATTTTGTACATTGCGACGCCTCGTAAAAATTATGAAAGAACACTTTTTAATATTTAAATTAAGCAAATTAAGCAAACCCCATTCAAAGATTGCGTCAATGTCACTCTGAAGAGTTTCGGAATCCTGCAGTGTCCTAATAGCACGAGATAAAAAGGAATCATCTGCATATTGCCAGAGAGTGCTTTGTGCAGATATGCTCATCGGAAGATCATGAGCGTATAAGTTGAAAAGTAGTGGTTCCAAAATAGATCCCTGAGGTACCCCAGAAGTAACAGGAAGAAAACTCGAGGATTGACCCTGATAGACAACCCTCTGCACTCTTCCCTCAAAAAATCCGAGACCCAGAGCAAGGAATTACCACCGATACCTAGAGCCTGCAACTTAGAGACGAGACGATCATGGGGTACAGAGTCAAAGGCTTTCTTCCAATCAAAAATTATTACGTGTACGTCAGGAGGATTAATGGTGTCAAGGGTGAGAGCCCAAGAGTGGAAAGCTTGTACAAGCTGAGTTGTACAGCTAAATCCTTTACGGAAACCAAACTGACGCTCGGGAAGAACATTATTTTTTGAGCAAAACACGAGGAGATTCTCACAAATAATAGATTCCATTACTTTACAAAAGACGGAAGAAAGTGATATTGGTCGATAAGATTCCAGCTCTGAACGACTCAAAGAACCACCTTTATAAAGGGGTACTACATTGACCATCTTCCAGGCATCTGGTAGTTTACCTAATCTATAAGAGTAGTTAAAAAATTCTGACAAGGGTTTAGATATGCTCGTAGCGCACAGTTTAATCATTTTAGTAGAAACCCCATCGGGCCCAGACGAAGAACTGGACTTTAAGCGTGCTATAGCAGCAGCAACGGAACCGGGAGTAAAAACGAGATCTGGATTAAGCAATGAAGCAACATCAAGAGGGATTGAGTCAGACTTATTGAAGCAAGATTGAAAAAAAGAGTTAAACATTGACGCAATCGAAGAAGCGTCAGTGACAGGGGTATTATCAATATTCATAAAGTTCGGTATAGGTATTCTAGTTTTGCGAGCGACAAACTTCCAAAACTTATTCGGTTTGTCCTTAATCTTAGAGGACAAGTCATTCACGTAATCATTAAATTTAGAGCGAGTTTTAGCTTTTATCAAATTACAGGACCGTCTGTATTTAGCTCTGTTAGCCTCAGTAGGCTTAGACTTAAAAAATTTGTACAAAGTTCTTTTGACATTAGCAAGGTGAACAATATCAAAAGAAATTTATGGCTGCCGAAATCTCTTTGAGTATACCGTCCTTGAAGGAACACTGTCTTTAAAACAAGACCAAAACAATTGTAACCAAAAGTCCCATGCTTGATTAATGTCCTCGCTAAACGCTAAATGCAACGGAGCATACTCTATCAGGCCATTCAAGCCCTTCACATCAGCGCGACTCAACTGTAGAACTTCCGTGGTTGAGCTTCTTGGCGTTGCACGTTCACAAGCGATTAGACCAGTCACCGCATCATGATCGCAACCAGGAAGATTATCGATTGTTTTAACTTCCTTAATGAAGCGACGTTCATTAATGTAAACCAAGTCAAGAGTATTGCCAAGTCTAGTGCTATCAGAGACAACTTGGGTTAGACCGAGATTGGATACGCATTCATAAAAGTCCAACAAAGGTAGACTATCAGGGTCAGGTCTATTAACACCAAGGCATGCCATGTTGAAGTCACCGAACAAGACAAAGATATCATGGCTGTTAATAATATCTGTTAGCTCACTGAGTAGAGAACATAAACTCAATATGTAGTCTTGGGTAACCGGAAGGGGGACATAAACGCAACCAAAGAGAATTGATCTTGAGTCGCATTTAGCGGACGAAAAAACGACTTCAGGACGTTTGCCAGAGGCAGCCTTATATAGTTCATTATCAATGACAGTCTCGACAGGCGAGAGATTTTGGCAAATAGCCAAAAGAACTCCACCACCCCTAGTTTCACGATCATTACGAAACACTACATAGTCTTCAGTAAAGAACTCAGTACTACAAATATCCGCACTAAGCCATGTCTCAGTAAGTCCAATAACATCGGGTAAGTTCCGTTCCACAAAAACTGATAAGTCGAGAAATTTATTTTTTAAACTGCTTACATTCGCCACATGAAAAGAGATCAGCGATCTTGATCTCTTTGTACTTCTGTCAGCGTTAATATTGAGAGACCTGTTATCTTTATCGCCAGAGGTAAATTCAGTGAAAAAAGAGTCATTCAAACTAGGTAAACCACAATTTAAACACACGAAGCCAGAGTCCTCAAGATGAAGAGATTTTTTTAAAACATTCGAATAAACACACTGCAGCGAAAACGTTTCTGAGGCTTACGAAAAGACTTGAGGCAGACTTTACAACGACTCTTAAGAGTAGGTCCCGGATTCACCTCAATATCGCCCGATAAAATCAGAATAATGGAGACAAAAGTTAACTTACTGCACTGGCTGCATAGAGGCTTAATAGTCAAAGGTTTACTCTTAACAAATTGATGGCCATTGAAAGTAACGACATCAAAACAATGCGACGTAGCCGAAATGCGAAACGCAGGAATAGCACGTTCACACGCAAGAGAATTAACTGAGCCTTTGAGGCAAAAAAACGGTAAAATAAACATTAACGCAATACACACTCCGAAGAGACCGGTACCTCGTTTCGTCATATTGATAAGATAAGTTAGATAACGATAATCAGAGAGAAAGAAAAATGTTGCGACTGCACTCAACGAAAACCCGATTAAGAACTGGAATTAAGCTCTTTCAACAAAAAGTAAGTAATTTTGGTGGCGATTGATGTTTGTTTGAATATTATTTATTGTCAAACCGTTAGGTTGGAAATAATTATTTCAAGTTCGCATTTTTAGATACGCCTTAAACACTGTCAAAGTTTAAAAATTAATATTCTATTGCTTTCTTAATTTTCAAGTAACGAAGAAATGTTTGATGCGGCTGCAGGTGGCGCTGAGTCGTCACCTGAAACAACCGACGAAACTTCCGTTGACCACCCAAGCACTCCTTGTAAAGGAGCTGAAAAGGCTGGTGTGGACAGCACACCTAATAAAACTCGTTAAACGAAGAAGAAGATGATGAAGATGTTTTTTCCACCGGAAACTCAACGAATAATTTCAATTAAAATTAAAAACTGTTTAATAATCTGTTATTAAAGACTATAGAATGATCTGAACTTGTCGTTTTTAATAAAGTCTAATGCATACAGTTCTTGGCTTCTATCCGGTCATCTGTTTTTAGCTTTGTGCGCTTTTTGTGGGTACGACGTTCTATATAACCGATTATTGGAGATAAGTGGTGCAACAATGGATTCACGTTCCCATGGTCATTTTGATCCTAGAACCTAGTTCGGAATTTTCGTTTTATGATTTAATATTCACGACGCACCCGCGCAAGATGCGTACAAAGCCGTAAACAGATGACAGGATAGAAGCCAATGAGTACATATTAGTGTACAAGTGGAATAAACAATATGCAGTAGAGAATTGAGTTCTGGATCTGAGTTGGAGGAACCATAACCAATAATCCTCATTTCCTTTCTCAAAAAAATATAACTTTGACAGCATTTTTGGCCTATTGACGCTACTCGGTCTACAAATACTCTAATCTATACAACAATGAATCTATTATTAAAAATGTTCATGAAAGGGCTCGTTTTTTAACATCATACCCATAAAAGCGGATAAAGCTGAATGCGAGGGATATTTTGTATCATTCGAAAATGGTTAAAGTTGAAGGAACGCGTGGCCGTCGAGGGGGGAGGGGAGGAGGAAGGCGAGGTGGTGGAACACGAGTCTGCTACGCTTGCAGGCAGTTTGGCCATCAGGCTGCCAACTGTCCCCTGTTAAGAGGTAACGACCATTGTTTATTATACATTTTCTTAGCGATAGGTTAGTGTAATATGGGGAAACTAATAATATTTTTATTCATTGATATATGTTCATTAGCTATACAACAGCAAGCTAGCACTCAGCCAGGGCCGTCTCAGCCAGGGCCCTCTCAGCCAGCGCCCACACTGCCCGGTTTTTATCAGAAACCGTGCACAAGGAAAAATAATTAATGGTAATTGGTTATGAACTATGTTTCAGGGCTATTTGAATAGGTTCATGGTGAATTATTAAGTGAAAATTTAAAATTCCTTTATCGGCGATAATTATTTTGCTTTATTTGTTTTAATATATAGATGGAACGAAATAAAACATTGTATTATTTTTGAACACGTTTTTGTAACCCATTATTTCTTCAACTTTTGCGTTGTAAAAAAGGGGACGGAGGGGGGGTAGACAACACTCAGCCTATCGGGACATACAAGGGGAGTTAATCCAATTTTTCTAAGGTTCAAAAGGCTAATAACGTTATGTTTCCTTTACACCGTTGATGGATTAAGAGTAAAAAGTTCAGCATTGTCAAGACCTGGGATGTTAAAGTTCCACACGGACACCAGTCTGTACTTACTGGCTTCTAAACACCGCCATCATCCAGTCTTATGTCCATCCCACACGGACAACAGTCTGTACTTACGGGCTTTTATACACCACCATCTGGTCTTTAGTCCATCCCACATGGACACCAGTCTGTATTTTCTGGCTTCTATAAACCACCATCATCTGGTCTTTTGTCCATCCCACATGGACACCAGTCTGTACATACTGGCTTCTATCTCCATCGTTATCGTTAAGGCTAAGATATACGCGGCGATCGGCTAGGGTTACAAGAAACGTCTAGCCTCCCAAAAAAATACTGCTTCCACTAATGGGTTTAAACTCCTTGTTACTGTTGTATGGAGTCATCATGATAAAAGCTTAAAACATTACGAGAGGACAGACCTTTTTTATCCTCTTGTTTTATTCTTTATAAGAATATAAAACATTTATTTTGTATCAAAAAATATTTTTTGGTGATAAGATTGCTTTAGAAAAATCCAAACGGTTAGGCATTGATAAAAATGACATGCGTAAGCTATTTGCAGAGATGATAATTGTTTTACATGTTTTAAATAAGACTGAAGCTTCCACTATTGTGTTTATGCTCCTTGTTTGTTTGAATGAAAACCATCTAGGTGTAGACCAAAAATGTCAAAAATATATATTTTAAATCTAATCAGATACGCCCACCTAGTTGAAAATAGACCTTTTAAATTTGCGGGAGCCATTCTTGAGAATGTTTCTTTGCTTGTAGGTTGTCAATTTATCTAACAGTAAATATTTGTGTTTGAAAGTTGGATATTAAGTCAAATTAAGTGGCTGTAAAGAGCCAGCAGGTTTTTGCCGCTTCTTTTTGTGAGTATTTGATTTTTGTATGTAAAATGGAGGAAGATAATGATGAGCGTAAGGAAGAAATGCGGAAGGGCAAAGTGCGGGAAAGGATGAGGGCAAAAAGGTCGACGTTTTCATTGGATACTTAAGGTTATATAATCTTCTCGACACGGAGAGGTAATATTTTGGTTTTCCCAACTTGTGTTTTCCATATAATGAAAAAGCATTTTCATCAACATAATCACATCCATATCTCACACATTGTACCGCGCATTTACGAAAAGCATATTTGCATCACCCTATTTAGTTTGAATTATTAAAATCGTTTACAAGTCTCTTAGAACATCTACGACTACAGCAAGAGAATCACTAAAACATTTCCCATCTGCGAGAATGTCACGCAGAGGTTCTGTTTTGACAGTGTCTGTCTGTTTTTCTTTGTTACACCTCATGGGACCGCGTTCGCCGTATTAATCAATATCAAGAAATACAAACGAAAGAGATATTGAAGAAAACTAAATAGTGATAAAACTGTTTCAGTTAGGTCGAGTAAAAACTGTGCGCTGAAACAATGGCAAGAGCCCTGCTAAGTAATAATCCACCAAACTAATTTGGGACAGAACCGGATACATCCATCCCCAACTAAGAAACCATAAGTCCAATATTCTTACCCTACCTCAACCGTAAAACTGCGTGAAACGTAATAGCCCAGGACTTTTAGGGTTTGACCTAGAACATTTGAACATAAAGATGAAAATTGGTTCATGTGTGGTTTTTGACCCAACAAAAAATATACTAAAAGTCCCCTGCTGTAGAGCGCGAGCTTTCGCCGCCATCTTGGAAAATGGCCACCGAGAATTACAGCTACAATGTTTACCACGTTCTTCTTCAAAAATTATGAAAATTGGTACACATTATGATTGGAACCACATGAACATCATGGCCAAATTTTACAGCTCTGTTTTCAATAATTTCTTCGCCATATTGGAAAATGGCCGCCGTTAATGCTAAGTACAGTATATTTCACCATAATGTTGGAAAATTCTGAAAATTGATAGGTCTTACAATCAGAGCTATGTGAACCTCATAGTAAAATATTGAAGCCATTAATCAGATAGTTTGGCTGCCATGTTGGAAAATGGCCGCCATCAATGTCATATAGATACAGTATATATGATTCAAAAATTATGAAAATTGGTAATAATTATGTTGAAGACCGTCTAAGCATCATTCTTAAATATTGAAGACGTGCTACTGATAGTTTGGGCGCCATCTTCGAAAATGACTGCTGGAAATGCTAAATATATTTCAAATATATAAATCTTTTAGAAATTCCTTTTTTGAATAGATGATTTTCATCAACGTAATAAACAACAAAAAAATGGATATCTCGAAGTCGAAATTATCGACGCCATCTTTAAAAATGGCCACATGAAAATCATTGCCCTAAATTCTGAAAGAAAGAAAAGTTATTCTAAGCTGTTTTTCTCAACATGTTGATTGAGATTAGATTTTAGACAAATCTCTAGCATTTCATACATATTCATCGTCATCCTGAAGATTTTTCATAATAGTTGCACGTCAGAACCCTTGATTAGGCGCTAAACATAGCTGGGGGCCTTATCAGCGCCCCTCCCTATAATATTCCAAATTGAACCTGCGGAACCACCGTCATGACACACGGGATCGGCCAGTGGGACCCAAGGGGGGACTATCTCTCTCAAACTTTGGGCTTTCTTCCGAAATTCGTCGCACTCGAGCCTGCATGGGGTGAGTGACGTAGCTGAATGTCTAGGATTAGCTCGAAAACGTGTAAGGCGGGCTCATATTATGTAAGACTTTGTCTGTCTCTATTGAACTTAGGACTTAAAAAGGGTGTTTGCTTCAACTGAGATATTAAAAGTGTATTGATACCTTACTATATTAAATAAAACACAACCATGGATGTTTTAAAAATGTATTTGCTTCAACTGAGGTTTGCTAAACAGCGCAGTTTAAACCCGGCATTATTTGCCTTAGGAAATTCCCAATCAAACACAAAATATCAACCTGTAAGAATTAAGCCTTGGTTAACTACGCTTTAGAAATTAGATTACATTGGTTGTCAGTCTAAAATTAACGTGACATGGACAATGTGAAAACTAAATATTTAAATACTAAATAATATAATTATCTTGCCTCTATGGCCCTTGGTTGAACTCTGTGAATCATATTTTAATACATTTGAAATGCAACGGACATTAACCCGAGCGGCGGCCGAGCCTCGAAGAAGCATACGGGTACTCTACTCGAGACTCTCGGGTAGCGGTATGGGAGAGGCGAGGAGAGGGGAATGGAAAAAAATCGAGGGCAAAATCGCTACATCTTTTTTTATTTTTAAGACATTCAGTGACGTCTCTCCTAGGGAAAATATAGGTGTCGTGCCCCCCCACCATCCGTTCCAAAACTCCGAAAAATTACCCCCATTATAAGCCAACCTATATAAGCGGATGCGAATTTAAGAACCTTGAGTGGGACCGACGAACGCCACTTGAGCGGGTGACAGAAGCTGGACACCGTCAGCGGCGAGCCCAGTCAGGAGGTGGTCGGTGACAGGGAAGGATTAAGGCAGCAGAAGACTCGAGGGAACGGGAGAGTTCTCTCCAAGCACAACAGTGCCATACGGCCCGAACAAATAGTGTATCCGCGACCCCTAGAGGGTTGCCAATAGCGGGGGCAAGGGAAAAGCGGACGGGCAAAACCTTCACGGAATGGGGGCAAGGAACGGTCTGAACCAAGGGCGAACCCAAGGATCTCCCGAACCGTCACATCGAACTCGGGCCCCCTCCGCCACGATAAGTCCTTTGAGTTAAAAAGGTTAAGAGAACATTTCTTTCATTTACGTGCTGTAACTGGGTGTGGTTATGATAAGGCGTGGTTTAAAGTAATGACAAATAATCAACATCTTACAAATTTGTTGCGCTTTTTTAATGACCATATTGCATCTAGGGAAGCTATAGCTGCTGCCGAAGAGAGATTTCTTTTCGCTTTTTTAGGGTGATAATTGAGTCGTCACGCTTCAACTATGTAGATATTACACGTATAATGGAACCGTTGTCACATATACTGTCAAGTCCTCATTTGATCTCGCTAAGCTTAAGCCAACAACCGACACCGCAAAACTACATTTTTTCCGAGCGTATCTTCAAGTCCAACAATAGCTAGGAAACGATTTAATCCCGAACAGTGGGGATTGGTTCGCGATCGCGAAAGTCGAAGATCCTTTCACACCATTCTCCCTCCGGCATCATATGAACTTATAACACTCATTATTTGTACCTGCAGTCTGCAGAACATCTTGTATAAAGAACTGTGAATGCAGACGATCTGGATTAGCTTGCTGGGCAATGTGTGGTCATTGTCAAGGTATAAGCCGTAATAAAAAATCTTCAGGATGACGAGAAATATGAACGAAATGTTAAAAATGTGTCTTAAATCTAATCTTTAACGACATTAAAATGTATATACCCCATATAAAACGGTTTTTCCTAACCAAAATCCGAGTAATATGGCTTTCCTTTTCTTTTTTCCAGATTTTAGGATAGTAATATTTCAGGGACCATTTTTGAAGATGGGTCGATAATTTAGACTCGAAAATAGTTATTTTTATGGCGTTTTATACGTTCATGAAAATCATCTACTCAATAAAAAAGTATTGAAAAAATTTATCTATCGGTAATATATTTGGCACTTCGAGCAGTCATTTTCGAAGATGGCGCCCAAACTATCAGTAGCACGTCTTCAATATTCAATATTCAAGTATGATGTTTAGACGGTCTTCAACATAATAATTACCAATTTTCATAATTTTTGAACCAGTTACTGTATCTAAATGGCATTGATGGCGGCCATATTCCAACATGGCGGCCAAACTATCTGACTAATGGCTTCAATATTTTACTATGAGATTCACACAGCTCTGGTTATAATACCTATCAATTTTCATAATTTTCCAACAACATGGTGAAATATACTGTACCAAGCATTCACGGCGGCCATTTTCCAATATGGCGACCAAAATATTGAACACAGAGCTGTAAAATTTGGCCATGATGTTCATGTGGTTCCAATCATAATGTGTACCAATTTTCATAATTTTTGAAGAAGAAAGTGGAATACATTGTAGCTGTAATTCACGGCGGCCATTTTCCAAGATGGCGGCAAAAGCTCGCGCTCTACAGCAGGGGACTTTTAGTATATTTTTTGTTGGGTCAAAAACAACACATGTACCAATTTTCATCTTTATGTTCAAATGTTCTAGGTCAAGCCCTTTTTTGGCCTATCTGTCCTGGCCTAAAATGAACATGTCACTATACGGGATATGAAACTCGCGTTTAAAACAGGTGAATTTGTCAATGGATTTGTCCTCTAATGAATTTACCTTACTTTAACATAGTTGATGGGTTTGCGCCAGATTATTTACATATAGTTCTTTTAGGTGTTGTAAAAACAATTACAGAAAAGTGGTAAACACTAAATGGGGAAATATTTTACATAGGATCACCCAAATTATTTTGAGAGTATAGACTGCCCAGGTAGCAATTCACCATGAAAATTACGTGTATTTTGAGTCACGTTAATTGTGGTGCTGATTTAAGGAGTGTAAAATACGTGGGGAATAGGTTGAAACTATCACGTTAATTGTGGAGTATATTTAGACGTTTAAAACACGTGGAGTTTCGGTTGAACACATCACGTTAATTTGGTGGAGATTTCAAGCGTGTACAACACGTGGAGTATAGGTTGAAAATATCACGCTAATTTTGGTGATGATTTAAGGCGTGTAAAACACGTGGGGAATAGGTTGAATTCATCACGGTTATTTGGTTTGGATTTAAAGCGTTTAATACACGTGGAGAATTGGTGGCCAATATCACGCTAAGTTTGGTGGTGATTTGCGCCGTGTATTACACGTGGACATGAAGTTCAATTTAACAGTTACTCAATATGCCTAAATCACGTGACAATGAGGTTGAAAAGAATAAGATATTTTTACGTGTGATTGAAGTTGATTCAAACAAAGTAGTTGAAATACATACTATTTCTAACATATGAAATTATTTGTTAATTTATATTATCACAATGCATTTAACTTTAAACATCTAGTAAATCAAATTTCCACACATGCAATTGTATTAATATAATTTTTAGAAAGGCAAGCACAGGTGATATGTATGGGTACAAATAAATACGTGATTATTGTATAGACTTCATCGTTGTTAAGACCGACCGTCATTCACAGCAAATTGTTGAAGCCCACATTTTTATTCTCCAATATGGCAATGACACCTACCATCTAGTACCGTTTTCTATTGACATTTTCCCTCAAGTAATATTAAAGGATTAAAAATGAACGTTGCCTTAAAAGTGCTTTAAAATACAGCTACGTCTCCTTCAGTATAGTGCTCCTAAAAATAGTTAGGGTGTTCGACCCTTCGCTTTTTTAAATCTTTCATTTTAAATCGATGTCTAAAAAACATTAGACGTCCTTATCTATCGCAATGTTTTAACCATTTGGTTTTCGGTCGGCTAGCTGGAGGTTAGTTTCCAGCTTTGCGTCTAAAATTTAACCTGGACATATTTTGGACTTCAACATATAACAGCAAGTTAAATGATCATGTGCCATTCATTTTCACGCATTTAAAGATAACGTTGTGATATTTGTTAGTAACAACAACGTTATCTTCACTGTTGGTTAAAGTGAATAAGACGGTGCTTAGAGGTGACATGGTATGGGTATTTTACACGTTGATCATTAGGTTTACCGTACACCGCTTTTAAACCTGTAAATCACGAGTTTTGGGTGCCTGAGAAACGTTCGGTACACGTGCTACCCACGTAAATTGCACGTTACGAACACTTAATTACCTTATATTATATTCACGTAAATTTTGAGTGAAAATATTGTTTACATATATAATAAAAACAACGTGATCTTCACTATTTGTTAACGTGAATAAGACGGTGTTTAGAGGTGACATGGTATGGATGTTTTACACGTTCATAATTAGGTTTACCGTACACCGCTTTTAGACGTGTAAATCACGGGTGTTTGCTACTTGGGAAGGTTATTACAATTATTAAAATAACCCTTAGACACCCGCTGAGGGTGAGATGTATTTTACATGGCGAGGGGCGATTTTTTTGGCCTATTCTAAGAAATTTAATTTTAATAATAATTAAATAAATAATCATGATTAAAACGAATCATTAATTTTCTAGAATAATTATCAACCGTTTCCAAACAATATAGCAATCTCGACTAAAAAAGTCATTAAAGTATTCAATGAAATATGCTTTAATTTCTGTTCTCACGATTGAGTCACTTGTGTTTATTAGGGGGAAATCCTTGAAAGGTGTTTACAGAAATAAAAAGTGAAAACGTTCTATAGAATGAAAACCTAGATGGCGCGAAGCGTCCACGAATTTTACTATGGATGATATTTTCCGAAGCTCTCCCACCTGAGAGAATTCAAGTTGGGAATAAAAACTTAGGTTGATAGACTGTCTAAAAACCACATGATCAGAAATTAGAGACCAGTTCCGGTAGGACTTTCATAAGACCGAAGTCCACCTGAGAATTGACTCTAGGCTCCCCCGCTCGTTTGAGATCCAGCGTCATATGTAATGTAAAAGGCGAAAGCTTCCATTCCCTTCATTAATTTTCTCTGCTCTACCACTCGCCGAAGAGCGGAAAAATTATTCCGGTCAGAATCTGTTTGGCGTGTGGGACCTCCACACATTGCTTTCGTATAGGTTGTCTTATAGCTTTTGAAAAGCCTTTTTAGAGTGATTTAGCCAAACACGATTCTTAATAGGAGGTCCAAAACGCTTTAATTACAAGCGATAAAACCGTACGCGGTTTTCAACAGTATGTTAGGTTAATTTTCTAATCGAATCAGAAAAATTCGTAGAGAAATTGAGCCAAGTATAAACTTTGTATGTTTTTCTTGGCAAAATTAAAAAAGGAGAGCTAAAGTGCCTCTAAACTGAGCCTTTCAATAAAGAGCCAGTTTTCACGGATTTAAATAAAAACAACAAATTGATCCACAAAAATCCAGCCGAGTACAAATTTAGTTTTTTCTAAATTTTGAAACTGAGCCTCATTAAAGAGCCAGTTAATTGCATTGCGTTTTAAATGCTTTAAGCTATAAGGAGACTCCCGGAAACGAAACAGGAAGCCAAGGGTTTCAAACGGGAGAAGACGAAGGCACCGAGAATTCGCTTTAAATAGTTGCTTTCTAGCATTCCCAAGGAAGGTGTAAAGGGGGGTTACGTTTATGTTTTATCAAACGAGAAATTTAGTGAGAAACAATTTTTAATGGGATTTAGGAAACCAAAGCCTAGGTTAAAGATCAACTCCCGAAAACATCCCTCAAAAAACTGATAAAAGAAATGGTTCTATCAAAAATGACCAACAACATCTTTCTGCAGCAAACGAGGACCTTTTGCTCAGAAATGAGGAAGAGTTACTTGTCAAAAATAACACGGAGTTACCTGTCGATAATCGATCAGAGACACGTTTTCCTCAAGATTTAGAAAGCAATGATAAAAGGGAAAATATTGATCCAAGGGAAAACTGTGATCCAATTTTTGCTGACTAAATTTTTTAACTTCATTTCTCCAGCCGATCAAAATGAATTGCAAACAAAGCCTTTTTCGCGGGTTATTTCGTAATTGCCAAGGTAGGTCGCGCATAAAAGGTTACATTTGGCCGTGGAACGGTTCTCGTCCAGAAGCCGTGGCAGACGACGGAGGACTGAACCCTCCTTTAGGAATATGTTCAGTAGGCCGCCGTCCACGTCACCTCCTCTTCTTTCCTTCCTTTTTTTGCAAAATAGTTTCGCACGAAAAACGACGATATAAAAACCACGTGGTTAGAAACATTTTTCTCTCAGTTAAGATGAGACCAGGCTCGGGTCGCGATTTTTTACCTCTCCGTGTGACGTAGTCCAGGAGAGGTTCTGTAACGGCCGTGTCTGTCTGTCTGTCTGTCTGTGTGTGTGTGTCTGTCTGTCTGTCTGTCCGTTGTTACACCCACGTGACCGCGTTCGCAGTTTGCGTATCGGAGCAAACGTGTTCGCCATTTCCGAACTGCTTTCACAGTCACGGAAATGGCTCCTCTACTTGAGTTCTCACACCACCATCTTCTGATCTTTGTCCATCCCACATGAACACCAGTCTGGTACTTTCCTGGCTTCCAACACCATCATCTTCTGTTCTTTGTCAATCCCACATTGACACCAGTCTGCACTTACACTGGCTTCTAACACCACCATCCACTGGTCTGCCGTCTATTCCACATAGACACCAATCATTGCCTTCTACTCCATTATCATCGTTTGGTTTTAGGATATACGCGGCGATCAGCTAGGGTTACGAGAAACGTCTAGCCTCCCTAAGGTGGGATCGGCCACCAAAGGTTTTCGCAATTGCGCTTTTTCCTTACTAACATAATGGAATCGAATCGTATATATACCCCAAATTCGAAGAAAGCGGGCAAGAGGGGTACCCTTCACTTTAAACGTCAATATTAGCAAAGTTTGAGATGATAATAGGTATAACTTTATTTTAAACGATTTAACTATTATTAATGTTAATTATTGAAGATTAAAATAATTAAAAATAATTATATTTATTTAAATATTAAAGATAAACCTCGCGTACAAAGAGAGATTATCACTGCCGCCTGTATCAACCAAGGCCCGTGCATGCGATATATTTCCTTCATTGCCTCCAGATCTATCAAGGCCCGTGAATTGTGATATATTTCATTCATTGCCTCCTATATATATAAAGGATGAGGGCAAAAGTGTTTTCATTGGATAATTTTGTTTATATAATCTTCTCGACACGTAAAGGTAATATTTTGGTTTTCCCAACTTGTTCATTTTTGTCCGCGAATCAAATATACGCTAAGTTTTCCAGAAACGAATTTTGTGAAACCTTTTGTGTTCCAACGAATAAAAGTACATATACGCTATTAACATGAGCCGAAGGTATGTGTTGTTCGTTATTTTTACTTAGGTTCCCGATTGGGATTTGATTGACGGATTGGCTTATATAAACTTGGAATCCCTGTATCGTAGACTTGTACCAGTAAATCCCCCCGTAGAACGGCCACTCATTTAGTAGCCCAGGACTTTTAGGGTTTGACCTAGAACATTTGAACATAAAGATGAAAATTGGTACATGTGTTGTTTTTGACCCAAAAAAAATATACTAAAAGTCCCCTGCTGTAGAGCGCGAGCTTTCGCCGCCATCTTGGAAAATGGCCGCCGGGAATTACAGCTACAATGTATTCCACGTTCTTCTTCAAAAATTATGAAAATTGGTACACATAATGATTGGACCCACATGAACATCATGGAAAAATTTTACAGCTCTGTGTTCAATAGTTTGGTCGCCATATTGGAAAATGGCCGCCGTGAATGCTAGGTACAGTATATTTCACCATGTTGTTGGAAAATTATGAAAATTGATAGGTATTATAATGAGAGTTGTGTGAACCTCATACTAAAATATTGAAGCCATTTGTCAGATAGTTTGGCCGCCATGTTGGAAAATGGCCGCCATCAATGTCATTTAGATACTGTATATGGTTCAAAAATTATAAAAATTGGTAATAATTATGATGAAGGCCGTTTAAACATCATACTTGAATATTGAAGACGTGCTACTGTTAGTTTGGGCGCCATCTTCGAAAATGACTAAATATATTTCAAATATGTAAATCTTTTTGAAATTCCTATTTTGAATAGATGATTTTTATTAACGTAATAAACAACAAAAAATAGATATCTCGAAGTTGAAATTATCGACGCCATCTTTAAAAATGGCCACACGAAAATTATTGCCCTAAATTCAGAAAGAAAGAAAAGTTATTCAAAGCTGTTATTCTCAACATGTTGATTAGAGAATATTCTTTAATATAGGGTTTATATATTCTAGTGTTGTTTAAGATTAGATTTTAGACAAATCTCTAACATTTCACACATATACATCGTCATCCTGAAGATTTTTCATAATAATTGCATGTCAGAACCCTTGATTAGGCGCTACACCTAGCTGGGGGCCTTATCAGCGCCCCTCCCCATCATATTCCAAATTGAACCAGCGGAACCGCCGTCATGACACACGGGCTCGGCCAGCGGGCCCGACAAACGCCACTTGAGCAGGTGACAGAAGCTGGACACCGTCAGCGGCGAGCCCAGTCAGGAGGTGGTCGGTGACAGGGAAGGATTAAGGCAGCAGAAGACTCGAGGGGACAGGGGAGTTCTCTCCAAGCACAACAGTGCCATACGGCCTAAACAAATAGTGTATCCGCGACCCCTAGAGGGTTGCCAATAGCGGGGGCGAGCCGTGGCAACACCTGGGCGGGAGCGAAGCGGCCCAGCATAACCTTCATGGAATGGGGCAAGGAACGGTCTGAACCAAGGGCGAACCCAAGGAACTCCCGAACCGTCACACGGAACTCAGGCCCCCTCCGCCACGATAAGTCCTTTGAGTTAAAAAGGTTAAAAGAACACTTCTTTCATTTACGTGCTGTAACTGGGTTTGGTTATGATAAGGCGTGGTATAAAGTAATGACAGATAATCAACATTTTACTAATTTGTTGGGCTTTTTTAATGACCACATTGCATCTAAGGAAGCCATTGCTGCCGAAGAGAGATTTCTTTTCGCTTTTCTTAGGGTGATAATGGACACGTCACGCTTCAACTATGTAGATATTAGACGTATAATGGAACCCTTGCCACACATACTGTCAAGTCCTCATTTGATCTCGCTAAGTTTCATCCAACAACAGACGCCGCAAAACTGCATTTTTTCCGAGCGTATCTTCAAGTCCAACAATAGCTGGGAAACGATTTATTCCTGAACAGTGGGGATTGGTTCGCGATCGCGAAAGTCGAAGACCCATTCACACCATTCTCCTTCCGGCATCAGATGAACTTATAACACTCATTATTTGTACCTGCAGTCTGCAGAACATCTTGTATAAAGAACTGTGAATGTAGACGATCTGGATTAGCTTGCTGGGCCATGTGTGGTCATTGGCAAGGTATTAGCCGTAATAAAAAAATCTTCAGGATGAAGAGAAATATGAACGAAATGTTAAAAATGTGTCGTAAATATAATCCTTAATGACACTAGAATGTTTACACCCCATATAAAATGGTTTTTCCTAACCAAAATCCGAGTAATATGGCATTCCTTTTTTTCAGATTTTAGATAGTAATATTTCAGCGACTATTTTTGAAGACGGGTCAAAAATTTAGACTCGAAGATAGTTAATTTTATGACATTTAATACGTTCATGAAAATCATCTACTCAATAAAAAAATATTGAAAAAAATTAATATATCGGTAATATATTTGGCATTTCAAACAGTCATTTTCGAAGATGGCGCCCAAACTATCAGTAGCACGTCTTCAATATTCAAGTATGATGTTTAGACGGTCTTCAACATAATTATTACCAATTTTCATAATTTTTGAACCATATACTGTAACTAAATGACATTGATGGCGGCCAAACTAACCGACTAATGGCTTCAATGTTTTACTATGAGGTTCACACTGCTCTGAATATAATACCTATCAATTTTCATAATTTTCCAACAACATGGTGAAATATACTGTACCTAGCATTAACGGCGGCCATTGTCCAATATGGCGACCAAACTATTGAACACAGAGCTGTAAAATTTTGCCATGAAGTTCATATGGTTCGATTCATAAAGCGTACCAATTTTCATAATTTTTGAAGAAGAATGTAGAATACATTGATGCTGCCATTCCCGGCGGCCATTTTCCAAGATGGCGGCGAAAGCTCGCGCTCTACAGCAGGGGACTTTTAGTATATTTTTTGTGGGGTCTAAAACAACCCATGTACCAATTTTCATCTTTATGTTCAAATGTTCTAGGTCAAGCCCTTTTTTGGCCTATCTGTCCTGGCCTATAGGTTAAGAGGATACCTGTTACAAATGGTGCCGTGCCCGTCTTTTTGAGCCTCGGTCATTTTTTTCGCGTCCCGTCGCTTTCTCTTTTGCGACGGGGTGGTCCGGCCCGATTCGTGAGCTTAGTTATAGGTTAGTTCTAGTTTAGACAAGATCGCCGGCATATTGGGTACCCTTCCTTCTCGAACATTCGAGGCGTATTTCTCAAATTTCTATTTAAATCGGGCTGAATCATAGATTTTATTAATCCTACCATTGATATAAATTGAATTTATTTAATTTAGAATTAAATCGCATGATAGATATTATTGTTTTCCGGGATAGATAATTTTGAACTAAATTATTTTTTAAATGTAAATGAGCAATCCCAAATCGTGCCCAATTTCGAATTTATACCGCAAAAGATACGACACAGAATCTTCTTCGCCTTCAGGAAATATTCCGGAATCTTCATGGTCCACATTGCCGTTAGCTAAGCCTAAACTCGTGGTCGCGGATATCATACGCCAACCTCGGTTGATTGATTCAAATATGGCTTACGCCCTAAACCCAACTGAAGATTCAACATGGGATGATAATCTCGATGTAACCCGTATTTGAACGTATTACGGATGAAAGGATAGAAAATTCCTCCCCCACGTATAAGATGAGTAACCCAAGAGAGGAAGAAAAAAGTAAACATGCTAATAATTTAGCCCTCTTTAATCGTATGAGCAAAAGTTATAACCCCCAGGGGAGTAGCCTAGTTCGAGCCAGACATAAGGGGAGTACCCCTGATCAAGTCATGTTAAGTGAGATACCTAGACTGAGTCCACCAAAAGAAGAGGTAGAGGTTGTCAGATTGAATCAAACTCATATGCAAGGGCAAAGCATTTTATGAATAGTTGGGTTCATTCAAGGCACGTTATACCTAAAGCCACGTCAACTGCGGATATTCCGACAATAACAGTGACCAATACCTCTCCCTGTGGGGCAATTCCACGTAGTAGTTCGGTTGTATATACAAATGCCCCTAGTAGGCAAAATAGACCCAGACCAGTAAACCCGAAACAAACCCAGAGCCCTACAGGACAGGTTCCCCAGATTCCACAAGGAATTCCCCAGTCTCCACCTAGCTTTCAGCCTCAGGGCACACAAAACCCTAGCCATTCAACCGGGACATCCAACCCACCACCACAACAAAGCGCTCCAAATAGTGGAGGTGCTCAGCAAGCCGCATTTTTAGCATCGGTTCTGCAATTCTTTTCAAACATGGCAATAAGCCAAGGCGGCGTCAGAGGTCTAGAGCCCCCGGAAAGGTTAGCTTTTTACGGCAGGAAAAATGAAAGCGTTCCGGAATTCCTCAGAAACTTTGACGAATATGTAAGATTCCACAAAATCAGCGAAGATGACAAAATGCTATTTATGCTCCTTTTTATGAGGGAAAATGCTTTATATTGGTTTCGATTTTTTTCCCAAAATATAGAATGGCCAGCGTTTAAAGGGAGACTAAAACGTCCTTATTAAATAGAGGCTGAAGAGGCAAAGGTTAGGATCGAATTACTTAATAGGCGACAAAAACAAAATGAGTCTGTGGATGAGGTTTCCGGCTATTATGTTAGGGTAAATCAGAACTTACATCCTCCAATACCGGACAATGAACTACTTTTAATGATCAAACGCAATTTAAGACCAGAGTTTAAAGGATTACTTATGTTCCTTCCAATGTATACAATCTCTGATTTGCATGATGCGTGCTTAAAAATAGAACAAACGTTCGACTTAGACCTACCCCTCTCATCCCAAGATAAACCCAATCCTACCACACAACAAAATATTGCTGTTAGAGAGCAACCTATAGCTAGTTTCGATACTATGAGAGAACTCTATGTTTGGAATTTTATAAATTGTTTATGCGTGCCTATCACCCGTACGAGACAGTTATCAGCGGCGGTGTCTTTTTTAATTAAGAGAGGTTGATCGCGTTATAGGAGAGAAGAAAAACAAATGTTTCCCTACAAAGTACTTACAAGTACAGCGTACTTATCTTGTTTTACATCTACGATTCATAGTAACAGAGGTACATAACACTTCTCTTCGAGAGAAGTGTACCACCACAAAGCGGGGCAATGTAACGTCATTCTACCCAACATCCCTTATCATTTGGTCAAGGTTACTAAACCAAATCATATTCCGCGATAAATAGTTCCCCCTGATCATTAGTCTATTTGCGTTAAACTATTTGACAAGACGCGCTTGTGGATTTTGTCTCACCCCAAAACGAGGTTAGGGAGTTGATTGCTGAGGATTTAGTACCAAACAGTTATAGAATTAACCCCGTGCACGGTGCGATGCCCATCTGAAGTTTGTTGAGCGGGAGATCAAACAAAAAGGGAAGAATGACGTTACGTATCTAATGTATTAAAACCAAGATTTTCAAACAATTTCCATTTTGAAATTTAAATTAATAACAAAATACTTCAAAGTAATACAGAATTGACTAACTTAACGCGATACTTTCTCTTCGAATTCAGAATGAATTCCGTGATACGCTTATGCTATGAAAAACCTAAAATTTGAAGATATACTAAAGCGCGGAACATAAATTCAAAAATGACAAAAAAATTTAAACATTCCAAACATAACTTGTATCCTTTTGTCCAGTTTACCGTTGTCATATTGGAATACCGATGGGTAGAAGGCCTGCCAGCTTTACTCGAGCCCCGTCTTAAAAAGCAAGTAACGAAAGAGCCCCATGCCCCTATAGTTCCAACTTTGGACATTTGCCGCGCTACAAACCCTGATTTCCTCGTACAGCTTTATCTACCATGATAAAATTTCAAAAGTCGACTCGTTTTCAGAGCATTTAAAAGATATTTGCCCAGTATTTACTTGGCTGAATTTTACAAGATTAGTCACGTAATTTTTAATTTCAATCTTGAGGCGTTTTTCGTAATTTTACGTCCGTTATTTGGCGAATAATCAACGTTCAAAGTTGATAAAAATGCTTCGAAACCGAGTCTAGCACTACCGCGAAATTTGTGTTGGAAGTAAGGGCGCTTTCGCTAGAACAATTTTAACATGGAGCGCGAGTAAATCTGGCAGGCCTTCTACTCAAAAGTCATTCGGAACTCGGCATCTGCTTGGATTGGTATCTGGCTGGACTTTCCTATGACCCCTTTACTGTTCACCCTTTTCTTAGCAAACCTGAATTATTCCCTCATAAGAGCATTCCCGCTCCCCAGGGAAGTTCAATTCCCTCTAATTTCCCACCTCAAACTGGGTTTGATACCCTTGTTCCTCCCGTATTAGAGTCAAAAAGCGTCGGCCTAAAATTTATGTTTACAAACATTTTAACCTAATCCCAGAGTTAGAACTACCGGAACTCAAATGTTTCCGTCTCGTCCCACTAGAGATACTGGTTCCAATAGACAACCCTTTCAAATTGGATCAGATACTAAAGATGAGAAATTAAGATCCTTCATGCTGCCTTTACTCCAAACTTTGGCAGATAATTCTACCACTCAGGCTAATGCCGTATCTCAAAATGTAGCAATAAATACTGCAATAGCTGCTAGTTTGGACAAGTTAGTTAGGGATTTGCCTGCCTTAATGAATAGAAGTACAAATCCTCAAACGGGAAAAGTCCCTATTGAACCTCCAGAAAGGTAAGCATTTATGGATTCCTCGAGTGATAATGCCTCAGAATTTTTAGCTGCTTTTGAAGAATATGCTAAATTTCATAAGCTTTCGAATGAAGATAGGTTAGCGGCATTGCCTCTTCTTTTACGAGGGCATGCTGAATACTGGTACAGGGATTTAATCCGTCAGTATGATGCTATTTGTAGCTTAAACCCTAATCATCCTCACTTAGCTAGGAAAACCTTTAAAAGACATTTTAAGGCTCAATTTAGAGACTCAGAAGCTGACTCTAAACTTAAAATAGAGATTTCCCATAGGAGTCAGAAAGATAAGGAATCTGTAGAGGATTTCTTCGGGGATGTTATGAAGTTAAACTTAGGGATGACCCATCCTCTTTCCGAAAAAGAGTTAGTTCCTATAATTAAAAGTAATTTAAAGGATGAACTAAGAACTCGTCTCCTCTTTTTGCAATTTACTACAATGGAACAATTAAGGAATTCCTGTAGGACAATTGAAAAGGATATCCAAGTAAGGAAAAGAAACGCCAAGAAACGAGAGAAGAAGAAATCTCCCCCTAAAGCTAAGACAATAACCAGGGCTGTGTCATCTTGCCCTGCAAATTGGGGGTCCGCCCATAGTCATTGTTCCCCTGGGCAGTGTCAAAACCCTTACAATCCCCCTACTTCTCCTTCACATGCTAAATGGGAATATCCCTTAAAATCCTTAGACTCTAGATCAAAAGCTAGAGTTCAAAATACTTCAAATAGCCAGAGAACCTATACGAGAAACTTTAACCAAAGATCAAAATCTCCTGGTCGTCATTTAGATTTATCCTACCCATCTACACGCGTTATTACGTGTTATAATTGTCAGAAACCAGGACACCTTGCGCCCGACTGTCCAGACAAAAAGACAGGCAAGTCGGGAGAAGCCAAAGCGGGAGAGGTCCCTCTCCTGGCGCCCAGAAATTACCCCTATCAAGAAGCGTGTCGCGTTCCCCCTGAGGATTGAATCTGTTAGAAAAGGTTCAAGTTATAAAAGGGTTACTATCCCTGTTACTTTTGAACACGCGACCGTTCACGCTAAGTTAGATAGTGGGGCTGATGCTTCTTTTATTAGTTTAGACCAATGGCAAAAAATCTGTAAATTTAGAAATTCTTCAGAATTTCCTGAAAATAACCAGTTAGATTGTATAGTTTGGGGCGATGGCCGTTATACTTTTACGAAAGGTTAGGTTCTCAAGAACTAGAGTTTTCTCTTATGTCTAATGAACTTGAAAAACAATTTAAATTTCAATTTTATATTGTTCCTTCCCTGACGAGTGATTTTATATTGGGACAAGATTTCCTTGAGGAAAATAGGGTCAAATTAGATTTCGAATTTTCTCAATTTTTAGTGGGTAACATAAAGATCCCTGACGAGTGATTTTATATTGGGACAAGATTTCCTTGAGGAAAATAGGGTCAAATTAGATTTCGAATTTTCTCAATTTTTAGTGGGTAACATAAAGATCCCTTTTTCAATTCCATATGAAAAGGATCCAATAGATAAGGAGATTGTGAATAGTATTAGGGACGCAGTTTCCGCAGCCCCTATTTCTGATGAACAACGTCAACAATTAGAATCCCTTTTATTGAAATTTCCTGAGTTGTTTTCTGATAAAGTAGGAAGAACAGGACTAGTCTTCCACGAGATTCATACGGGTAATAGTCCGCCATTAAAATCTCAGCCTTATCGTGTTAATGATCAGAAGAAGATAATACAACAACATGTAAGGGAAATGTTAGATGACGGGATAATCAGACCCTCAGTATCTCCTTAGGCTTCGCTCGTAGTTTTAGTTGATCAAACAAAACGGGGTAAACCCTATCGGTTTTGTATTGATTATAGAAAACTAAATCAGGTTACCATTAAGGACCCTTATTCCCTTCCTAATATAGAAGACATGCTAGCAAGAGTGGGAAGACCAAAATTCATTACAACCCTTGACCTTAAATCAGGTTATTGGCAAGTGGAAATGCACCCTAAGAGCAGACCTAAAACTGCTTTTGTGACTCACATGGGAAAGTACGAGTTTAATGTACTCCCTTTTGGGCTTTTTAACGCCCCTAGCTCTTTTCAGCGATTAATTGACGAAATTTTAGAGACGCAGATTAATTCCAGCTAATTGACTATTTAGATGACTTAATCTCGCTTAGCGAAGATTGGGATCAACACTTAACGTGTTTAGAATATGTTTTAAATAGATTAAAGGAAGCGGGTCTCACCCTTCAGTTGAAAAATGTCGGTTCGATCAGAAAGAAGCTGCTATTTTTGGTCACATAGTTAATGAAAAAGGAGTGCATATTGACCCTTGAAAAATTGAAGCCATTATGTATATCCCTCCACCTAAAAATATTAAGGAAGTTCAGAGATTTTTAGGGATGGCACAATTGGTTTATTAATCACTACTCCCAAATAGTAGCCCCTAATAATAAACTATAAAGAAAGGATCAAAAATTTATTTGGGATATCGAACAGCAGAGGGCGTTCGAAAAGATTAAGGAAGAAATTTTAAGGCTCTGCCCTTAGCTTTCTTTAGAAGGGATTCTCAGTGCATGTTAACTACAGATGCCAGTGATGCAGGGTTAGGTGCCCTTCTTTCCCAAATTGAGGATAATATTGAAATTAATATAGCTTATGCTAGTACAGGACTAAAGCTTCGATTTCATGGTCGCTTGTAGCGTGTAAATAACAGCTTGCGCGTAAAAAACGGGCGGAACTAGCAAGCAATTACATTTTCGTGATCGCTTGAAAAACACGCTTGCAGCGTGAACTGTAAAGCTTGATTGTAAATAGCACCGCTCGCGTATCGAAACGAAACAGATATTTCAAGCACAAGCGACGCGTGCAAGCTGATCGTCGGCGTCACATGACTTGCGAATAACCAATAAAATCACATTTTGGAGTTTAGGTTATAGGTTACAGGATTATGTTATTTAAAAATGGCGTCGAAATACACGAAAAAAGAATTACTCGATGAAAAAAAGGAGCAAAAGAAAAATTTATCGACGCGATCCGTCAAAAGAACTGTGGAACAAAAGTATTGAAAGCTACAGAAACCGGGATTTGAAAGAAGCCGCATGGACTGCGGTTCTTCGTCTGTGTCCCGATATGGGGAAAACAAGTAAATATTTATAATAATTGATTAAAGTTCAAGTGCAAGATATGTAACGATATAAATTATCTCCGATAGACGAGGAACTACAAAAGAAGTGGAAAAGTTTGTTAGACAACTTTCGCAATCTTTTCAACAGCGAAGGCACGCAGTGGTGATGGATATGATGATGAAAAACAAATTTCACAGATTAAATGGCCGCATTTTCAGCAAATGATGTTTTTGAGGGATATTGTGGCCAAGAGAAAGTATGAGCCATGTTTAGACAATCTTATTAATATCTATCAATTATTTAGAACAGCTACTGATTTTGAATGTGCTTCGAATTCCAATCACTTTGTTCCAGAAAACGTAAAAGAGCATACAAGTACTTCGTCTAATATTGGGTCAAGCACGGAAGAAACAGTATGTCATTAACAAAAGTCTTAATTGATCAAGAAAAAATATTTTCAAATAATAATAGAATGAATTGTCATATAAATTAATTGGTGAAACCTCCCATTTGAAAATAGGCCTAAAATGACAGGGAAAAGTCACCTACGGCATTTGAAAATAGACCTTAAATGCCAGGGAAAAGCCAGCTAGGGAGTTTGAAAATAGACTTTAAATGACAGAGAAAAGTCAGCTAGGGAATTTTAAAATTGAGCTAAAATGTCGTGGAATTTGAAGTAGGGCTAAAATGGTCAGGGTGTTTGAAAATAGAACCAAAGTGGGCAGGGAAATATGTGGTATATGATCAGTGAAAACCTGGAAAATTCAGGGAATTTAAATCCAGAAATATTGTACGAACTCTGATGCTACTTAATTTAATTATCGCCGTTAGCGACGAGTAACTGTTTAGGAATGTATTGGTGATAATCATGTTTCGATTTGAGCATCTAGATCTATTGTTAAAAATATCTATTCTGCACGGCCGGTAGGCCCTTGTAGATATGACTTGATACCGTTTTGTAACGTTGAAGTATAATTCACATGCTTTTGCTAAATTTCCTATGGAAATTAACATGGCTTTTTCGTGATTTTTCACCACCGCTAACTTAAAAACTACAGCGAAGTTACTTTTCGGAATTATCTTAAATTAACAATTAAGTATTCAGGATGTGCTATCGGCCAGTAGTTAATTACAGAAGTACGGCTCTCTTGAGTTAAACGTCAGGTTAACGTGTTAGCGCGATAATACCCATTTCTTCAATTTTCAAACAGAACGAGAACAAGGGAGGACCTAGGTTTGTGCCTGATAACAAGTTAAGCTGACATTTTCAGTTTGCTTCATTCTGTGGAAGTTGAACCATGGAGCCAGTATCTTAAGATACAGGCTCCATGGTTGAACTTGTTTTTGAGCAGTCGTCGGTTGTTCAGTATTTTAGCGCCTTAAAAATTATGAATATTTAATACTAATTTCACGAATTTGTAGCTCTTTATAGGCAAAACGGGCCAACTATTACAAAATTGATTTTTTTTAGAAATCGTCCTAGAGGGCGGAACGGGCGTATTTTGAAAGGGATTTTCAAGTTGCAACGTGTTGGTAAATTCGTTTATTGTCATTTATTGTGACTTTTTCGGTGTTAGACTAACTTAAAAAGTTTACGAAAAACGACGGATTCCTTGGACGTAGATTCGTCCTCCGAATTGGATACATCCGACGAGATTGCAAATTTCATGAATTTCAAATATTGTAATTACTTCCGTAATTACAATATTTGAAATTCATGAATTTTGCAAAGACAAAAAAGAAATAATTGAATGGTTAAAAAACAAAAATACTTTTGGCTTGTACTGTTAAATGTCCAAAATGTCAAGAACTAATGGTTTTAAGCAAACGAGAGTCCAAGATCGACGGCTATGTGTGGCGATGCAACAAGAAAAGGAAAGTGGCCAAATCCAAACCATTGATATGCGATACGATGCAAAGCATCAGGTGTAGATCGTTTTTTGAGAAATCAAAACTCTCTTTTCGGGAAGTTTTGTTCATCGTATTTTTTATGTTTACAACTTTCGGCAGTAATCCTTTGTTTCGAAGCAAATTCATGTTTCGGAAGTCACTTTGGTAGATTGGCACATGTTTTGCCGTGAAGTGGCATACAACGCCGTCATTACAAAAAGCCAAAGCATAGGGGGACCAGGTAAAACAGTACAGATCGATGAGTCTAAATTCGGCAAAAGGAAATACCACCGTGGCAAAAGAGTGGAGGGACAGTGGGTACTAAGTGGAATCGAGCGAGAGAGCGGAAAATGTTTCGTGGTTCCTGTGGAGCAACGGGACATTGAACTTCGGAAGTCTCAGGGATTTGTACTAGTTACTGACTCGATTAGGAACGAAATAAATAAAAACATGGCGGACCGCGGACGGCCTCTTCCAAACACGCGTGGTCGAAAGTTACGTCACGACTCTAGATTTTTGCTGATTGGCTCGTGCAGAGCGTTAACGTTGAACGTGGCCGAAAATATGAAAGCTAATATCGCCACACTCAACGTAATTTCTGTCCAGCGTAACTGTTTTTTTTCGGTTGTCGCTTGACGTCGGGCGAAAAGTCGTGATTTGCGCCAAGTGAAAAGCACGCTTTAAGCGACCTTGCTCCCGCCCGCGCTATTGTAATAGCTTTTGCTAAAATTCTTTAAACGGCATTTAAAGTCCGGGCCTGACTTCGGTGTTTTAAGGATGAGCCCTTATTAGAAATCATTGTGTAGTTCAATTTATTTAAATTAAAGGGATCATCCTTAAAAAACCACAATCTGAACTTGTAAACAGTGACCCAGACGGAAAAATGTAATAGAAGTTATACATTTTCGACTCAAAATTTATTTCCCAAAGAACATACCCAGGCTTAATTTATGCATGCAGAAACACCTGTATAGTTTATGGTCAGAAAAAAGGAACCGTCTTCTAGTTTCGAAAGGGCGTATGAAATTTTATATCTAAAGTTTCGAAAGGTATGTCATTTACGCAAACAAACTCGACTAGATAAACGTAATAGCCCTTCAATTTAGGTCTTTAATTAATGAAATTAATTGATATTTGTTAAGAGCCTTTGTAGAAATTCTCGTATCTCTGATCTGGGGTGTTAGTCAAAAAGCCAACATTTAGGGGTAAAGTTCCTAGCGTACTTCTTAGGCGGTGGCAGCAAAGAGGAGAAAATAAATATCGCTACTATCAGAAGTGAGATGAGACTTGAAGTACTGAGCTAACCAAATTCTTGACTTGGCGAAAGTGATTATTCTTGATAACACACCAACGATTGGCCCTCAGGTAGCGGTTTCTGAATTTTCCCTCCAAAACGTGAGACGCTCGTGGTGGTAGACGGCCGAACTAGATTCAAGCACCAGCGTCCGCGTTCCGCGGATTTAGGTTAAGGGGAAGTGGGTAGGAAATTTTTTGGAACTCGACCAATTTTTTGCCCTCTAGTGTAGGCGCGATGGAAGCGGCATAAAATCCTCAAATTTGTTCACTAGTGCCAGGATCTACTACCAAAGCTAGAGCTCTTTATTTCTAGTCACATCTTACTTCGGCTGCAACTAAGACCCGTACATAATGTTTTGGTTTTTAAAAACATCATTAACCAGAAAAGTAAACCAAATAATCAAGCTGTGCTAAATTATTCAAACCTCTTTGGATGATTTAGAGATGGATCCAGGTCCACGGTGGCGTACCGAATATACCAAAAATGGCAGGTCATCATGCAAAAGCTGTAAAAGCATCATAGCTAAAGATGAGCTAAGAATGGCGGCAATTGTTCGGTCACGAATGTTTGATGGAAAGGTAAATATCAAAATTGAGCATCTGATGACGCGATTAACATTAATTTCTTATTGTGGAAACAGGTTCCAAATTGGTACCATTTTCGGTGCTTTTTTTCAAAGTTTAAAGTGTCAACTGAGGCTGACATCTCACACTTTGAGGCTTTACGTTGGGAAGATCAAGAGAAAATGAGGAGTAAAATTTCGAGTGGGTCAAGCAAAACCCCATCTAAAGGAACAAAGAAATTCAAGACTTCTCAACTGAATATGCCAAAAGTAATCGGTCCTCTTGTAAAGGTTGTGGAGAAACAATCGTAAAAGATCAAGTTCGCATTTCTAAACTTGACAAACAGAGTGAAAAAGCTAGACGATTTGGTCCACTACCAGCGTGGTATCACGTTGATTGCTTTGTACAAGAGAGAGAAACTTTGGAGTTTTTTGAAGATGGCTCAAAAATACCAGGATTTAAGAACACCATTGGACAATGCTAAAATAGTATTAGTTGGTAATCTTCGAAGTTCCAAAGATGCTTTGAAGAAAACCATAGCCCGATTTGGAGGCAATGTTGTCTCTCAAATTGACAAAACTACACCTTGCGTTATAAGTACCAAGGATATGAGAAAAATATCAAGAAAATTCGTGAAGCTAAGGAACACAATGTTCACGTTGTATCTGAAGACTTTTTATGTGCTGTGGAAAATGGAGGTTTAGTTCTTATGATCCAACAATACAGCATAGCCAGTTGGGGTGGAAATCCTGAAGACAGATTTAATTCCTACGCTGCTGAAAAAAGACTCAAAAGTGCGGCTGTAGGAAAAAGTGACTCAACATTCTCATCTGGAAAGAGCACGAAAGTTAAACTGACAGTGAAAGGCAGCGTAGCTGTTGAACTAGATTCAAATCTTGAAGCCACCACACACGTGTTAGAAAACGAAGAAGGAGCTTTCAACGCTGTTCTCGCAAAAGTCGTTATTACTCAAGGATCTTATTCATTTTACAAGCTTCAACTTCTAGAGTCAGACAAAGGAAACAATTACTGGGTGTTTCGGAGCTGGGGACGTGTTGGAACTACTATTGGTGGAAACAAGACGGAACAGTTTGCCACTATGTATGAAGCTGTTGCCGAATTCAAAGGCTTTATGAAGAAAAACAGGAACTCCGTGGGAGTTACGCCACACTGCCTCAAAGGTTCCTAAAAAAATGTATCCACTTGACATTGACTATGGCGCCGAGAATGGAACTTAAGAAAATTTGGTTGTAGGATCTGGATCTAAACTTCACAACGCCATCCAAGAACTAATTCGCCTTATCTTTGACGTGGAGAAAATGAAGAAGGCAATGTTGGAGTTTGAAATTGATCTAAAGAAAGTGCCATTAAGAAACATTTTCGATAAAACAAATTGAACAGGTGTATTCCATTTCGACGGACCTCCTGGCTTTTCTTCAAAATGAAGATGTCAAAAACAGGTAAGCCCAGCTAATAGCTTGCACCAACCAAAAAGCCCCCTCTTTTGGATAATGTTGAGATAATAAAATCCAAGGTAGAAATGCTAGATCTCCTTCTTGAAGTGGAGATCGGTTACAAGTTAGTTAAAGAGGAAAGTGGAACTACCAAAGATCCAATAGATCAACATTATGAACAATTGAAAACTCAAATTGAAGTATTATATAAAGAATCCAAAGAATTCAAGACATTAGTAACATACGTAAAGAACACGCACGCTGAGACTCACAGGAGTTATGAACTTGAAGTAGATGAAGTATTTAAAATTGCTCGTTAGGGAGAACGGAAACGCTACCGATTATTCCAAAAACTCAATAATAGTAAGCATAGGCGTAGAGTTCTATAGGCCCGTGGGGCCCGAGCCCCTCCAAAACATCTAGAGGTGGCCATGGGCCCCTCCAAAAGTTTGTCGTCCATTATACCGAAATCATAATTTTTACGTATAACCGTTGCAAAAAAACCATAAAAGCGCAGAGGAGTGTTTTCCGAACAGAATAATTTTATTTGGTTTCTTTAAAATATGAAATAGTGTAGATTCTAATTTAGGCCTGTGCGAGTGCTCGATAGGACTCGAAAGCTCGATAAGCAACTTTTGAAAGGCTAGACAAGTTTTCGAGCCTCAGAAAAAGCTCGAAAAAAGCTCGAGACCAAGGCTTAAGGTTATCGAGGTTCATTCAGTGGTCTGTGAGATTCTAGATTAGGTTAAAGGTCAAGAATTACCATCTAACACAATCTACTGAATGTTGAGACTCTGCAGTGACGCGCGAAATAGGAAATTATTCTGGTTGGTGTTTTTTTTGTAAGCCCACATTTGATTGGCGTAAGTTTTACTTCTACTTTTGGGCAAAGAAAAAAATTAAAAATCATTCTTGAAGTTTTAGTTTTACTTTTATGTATAGAAAAATACCCTTGGTCCGGGTGGAACTGGAAAGTCCTTTCTTATTGTCATCGCCAAACGCCGTTAGACGCCACTTTAAAAATACCGGTAGCGTCGCGATCGTCGCTCCCACGGGCTTGGTAGCCCTAAATGTCAACGGCCTAACGTTGCATAGATTACTTGTTTTCGCAGTAGATCATGGGCGTACAGCGGAATATCATTCCTCAATTCTGAAAATATTTCCATTATGAAACAAACTTTGGGAAAATAAAACTCTTGATTGTCGATGAGATCTCTATGGCGCCTTCGGTCTACTGAATTACTTTCATTTTGGGAAATGAACAAGCCTTTAGGCGGTGTGGTTTGCGTTTTGGTTTTTTGAGATTTCTTCCTATTGCCGCCTGTACAGGTTAATCCCGCGTTTTTAAAAGTCGCTTCCTAGGAAGCTATACTAAGTTTTAATAGCATTGGAGGCACTGATCTTAGGGAGTATTAAAAATGTACGGGCGATATTCCATATTCCCAAGAAACGAGCGTTTAATCTTGCCAATGCCAAAACCTGGACCAACGCAGGTTCTCGTAAGATCCGATTTGCGCGTAAATACCCTTACCACGGTTATCGCTAACTCCGCTCTTTCGCCAATGGACACTAACCAAGCCCCTAAAACTGACACTGCAGTAAGCATTCAGTTAAATAGGCCTCGATCGCCTCCACCTACTACGACTCCTAAGAGTCCCGTTAGTAGGACGACCGTGCCTAGTGTCTCAACAGCGCCAGTGATGGGCACTATCATATCTTTTTTGAATCTGATACTTTATTTGATAGTTGGAAAAAAATCTAGCTATCATTTGACCGATTTTGATAGTGATAGATCAACCTATAAATAATAGGCATGAAAAATTGAGTTTGAAAGTTCCGATTCCTAAGGAAATTTTTTGATACTTTTCCTGATTCATTAGTTTTTAAGAATATTTAATTTGATTTAAATTTGATAGGTATCGCTACCTATTAAAAATATTTGAAAGCTAAAATGATATTCTAATATATTTAATAAAATTTTAGTTAATTCCTTCCTTCCCTCTTCCCGGTATACAGCAGCGGTAGAGATCTACCCGAGGCCGACGAGTAGCTACTACGCATCAGCGGTGCGCAAGTACGTCATCACTGACGTTAGAGAGAGAAAAAACCAAGTTTCAAATTTCTAAGCCCAACGACTCGCGCCGTCGCGACTCACGCGAGAGTAAATTTTAGCGGCCGACGGTCCGGGGAAAAAATTGCGCATGCGCCTTAAAAAAAAAGAGCCTCGGTTAGGTCTCAGGGCTCTAATCCGGAATCTGCTAACTCTCGCTACCCCTCCCACGGTCCCACCCTCCCGGTTTGAACGAAAGTTTCAAGCGATGGACAATATGCCGAAGGAATGAAAGGCTGTAACTCCTCAGTTATTTTGAATCTGTCCCTTTTAGCGGTATTTCTCGCTCCGAAGCTGGCCTGCAGATTCATTGGATTGTTTCCGCGAATCGGTTTATTTATTATAGTGATCAGTCAAAAGAAATTACACATAAAATTAATCGGAAATTTCGCGGTAGTAAGTTAGTAACTAAGCTCCTTCTCCTTATGTCTTATCTATTTCATCACGGGAACTTGTAAAAACCTATCCTTGATAGGTAAAAAATTGATAGGTGCGAAATCCAAAATATTTTGATAGGTAAAAAATTGATAGGTGCGAAATCCAAAATATTTTGATAGGTAAAAAATTGATAGGTGCGAAATCCAAAATATTTTGATAGGTAAAAAATTGATAGGTGCGAAATCCAAAATATTTTGATAGGTAAAAAATTGATAGGTGCGAAATCCAAAATATTTTGATAGGTAAAAAATTGATAGGTGCGAAATCCAAAATATTTTGATAGGTAAAAAATTGATAGGTGCGAAATCCAAAATATTTTGATAGGTAAAAAATTGATAGGGGCGAAAACAAAAATATTTTGATAGGTAAAAAGATATATCGAAATAAATGTGCCCAACACTGAACAGCGCCTAAAAGCAAAGTTTCATTGTCGGAGTATCGTTTGAGAATGTAAGAAAATGTTAGCAAGATTGGCGGTAGTGGTATCAATAGAAAAAACGATGGTTCAACGGACGACGGTGATTGTTGCAAAATGTTTCCCAATTTACAATCGTCTTCGACATTTTCATTGGCACTTTTCTTCTACGATAGTGCATCTCCAATTTTCAAGAGGCAACGTCCTTCACTGTTAAAGACACGAGTCCAATCACTGTCCAAATTTGCCCAATCACTGTCCAAATTTGCCCAAAGTAATCCAAGTTTTCAGAAAACATATTTACAAAGGCCACGTGATGTTGCCGAGAAGGGACATCGGGTGTGGGCTACGCTTGTTCCCTGTGCCCCATCATCAAGTACACCCGGGCTGTGGAGGGATGCCAACCCCAGAAGCGGCAATATTTGGTGAAGGATAGTGACAGCATTTGTGATAAAACCCTTATTAATAAGCACATCATTGTTTGTGAAAATAACATTGCAAATAATAGCTCGATTCTTAGAACTTCTACCGTTGTTGACCCTTCCACGGATAAATCGAGTGATGTATGTTTGATACCACCACAAAATGCGCGCGAATCTTGTTCAAAGTGAAGAAATGTTGAGCCTTGGAGAAAGAAGGCCTGACTTGGTTGAACTACTTCCCATCGCTTCCGCGTTGTTAGAAATTCAAACCGTAGCCGAAATTGTAGTCGTGTCAGAAGATTCTAAATTCGCAACGTCTTCTTGCGTTGTCAGTCGGGAATACGTTAATCCTAGTGCTAGCGTTTGTTCAAACGTAGAACTTTCACCCGAAACAGTTGTTCTCGTTTCCTCCGAACCAATTTGCAAAAATATTGAAGAGGAAATCATTGAACAAGATTATGAAAATATCTTGGTTTATAAACAACTTTGGATATCCAATACCGAAGTTGTTGACTCGTTGGAAAATGCCAGTGATAAAATCGAAAATTGTTTGCCATCTCTTTACAATGCCGCTGTGACCCAAGCATCTCCCCGCGCATTTTAACACGAACCACCACGTTATATGAACTGGATGAGTACGCTAAGCTCTTTCTTCAAGATCAACCTTACCAGCTCGCTCCACCAAGAAACAGGGAAATGTTCCCGGTAACGTGGGAAAACATCTCCCAAGGCGACTTAGTGCGCCTATATCCGGTCACTTCCCAAGGATTTCCGGTTATCACACGACCCCCCCTTCACTACAAATGCGCCGCGTGTCAGGCCGAAGGCCTGCACCGCTCCGCGTTGTGCCCGCGTAAATTCATACAGAAAGATAGACAAAACGGCGTGTTTAACACCCGAATTTCATTTTGATTTCATTTTGATTTGAAAAAAAAACCACTTTTGTTATAACGGGTTAAGTTGGACCCCTTTTCCTTTTTTCCCTTACATTTTTCTATCCTGTTTTCTTCTTTTTCGAGGGGGCGTTTGCAGCGGTTTCGTCTAGATACCGTTGCAGACGACAGAGGAACAGAAATATTCTCCGGAATATGTCCGCTCCTTTGTCGTCTACGTCACCTCCTTCTTCCTTCTACCTTCTCCCCCCCTTTCTTTATGATTTCATACTATATAAGCCGTTACGGGAAAAGCCCGGTACTTCTTTTTCTTCACTTCAAGTCTTCGGGGAAAAACTCTGTCACGCGCCTCGCGATAGTTCTTTGTACTCGCGCCGTCGTCCCTCGGGAATCTCGCAAAAGGTTTTTCTTTGTAAAAATTTAAAAAGGTTTCATTAAATTCGTTTTTGACTACATTTCAACATGAGCCGAAGGTATGAATAATTTCTTTTATAAAAATCCAACGGTAGGAAGTTATTTAATTAGGCCTATCTTAGAATCCCCGTGTTTTAAGACTTAACGTTGTCACAAGGTCCCCCTTTGTTAATTCAGGGCTACCTAACGTCCTGTAACGGAATTCCCCTTTTCACGACCGGCCAATTTAATTTCTCCCAGGGGCAGTCCGTTGCAACGTCCCTATTGAATGTGCTGCCATTGTTGAAATTTGCACTAAAATTTACAAAAGATTTCACTATGGAGCGTACAGGGCATGAACGGGGATATGTTATCAACCTATTAACGACACAATGTCATACACGTTGTGATAATAAATGTAGTTATAAAATGTTTTCGGGGAATGAAATTGTGCTCAAAAACCCGAGATAGGTAAATTTTTCAAATTATTGAGAGGGAAAAAATTTACTACCAGTAAAATAAGTTTATTCAATGGAATAGGGTGATGGAACATTACTTTCTTAAGCATGTAAGTTTTAATTAAAAAAAGTTTCAATATCTGCGCATTCAGTCAAGTGATTAACCTTGTTCTCATCGATACTTTTTAGGTCTTGATTAAATCCAAGACGCGTTTTGATTAATCTATTATGACACGTGTAGATGGATACAGCGTTTTGAAGGATTCAGGCATGAATTCATCTATAACTTTTCGGGAGAGCCAAAAGGGCACACGTGTAAGTCTTCTGTAAAGAAGATCCACCCACGTTATCCATATATTGCTTACTGTCGTTTTACTAATAACAAAGCGATACGCAAGATCTTCCTCTAACAATCCAACTCTGATCCGACAAAGGGTTAAAAACATTTGATTTTTAAAATCTAGGCTAGCGGGTCTCCCTTTCGAACATTCATTTCGTGGAGTTTTTCTTTCGTAGGCTTTTGCACTATTGTAAAAATTCAAACTTGGCAAATCATCTTTTACAAACTCAAATAAATCACTGAAATCTTCAACAGAGTGAAACCCAGTATAAATCTTGAGTTTTTGAGCATTTGTAGAAATATTATCAAAACTGAAATCTTGAGCACTCTTATTTTTGGTTAATTCATCCTTTTTCACTATCAATTCTTCCAATTGCTTTATTTTGTCTTTCAGATGCCAGTTTTCTTGTTCTTTTCTTGACAGTTTATCTTCTAACAAAAGTATTTTCGCTTCGAGCTCTCTGTCACTTCTAGCTGAAGTAAACCTTCGTCCCCCATGAAACCCCTCGCTGTAATATGTATGGTCTAAAATATTTTATGCGTGTTATAGATATTTTTTGCCACAAAATGAAACTAACAATCATACCTGAAATCCTTTTCCCTTTTTGGTTTGGCATTATTTCGGTGTCTACAGTCTCAAATGCGGCTACTTCCGGAACATCGCTATACTCTACAGTAGTACGAATTAGTTTTTTCTGAGGAAACTAGTAGTCACCAATATAAATTGGATACAAATCACCGCTTTTCTTCTTGCCACCTCTTTGAAAATGTAACCCAAACACCAAATGAGTTTTTGCTGGCACCCAATTCAAAGGATTTTTGACTGGAGTAAGGGCCCGGGTTTTCGTTTTACTAACACTTGGACTTGGCGAATTACACATTTTTAACGCCACAAAACGAATTCTTCCAATCCATTCGTTTCTAATTATTTCTTCTTTTGGGAAAAGATGGTAACTAACACCCTCCGAAGACATTATTGCTGTAACAATTTGGGATACAACATGTATTACCCGTCTTTCTGTTATTATTACTCATTTTCAAAACAATCCCCGACCGATGACCCGCGAGCAGACGACATAAATGAATCTTACGTTGACTGACAGCCGTGTTTACTATAATTACCCTAAAAAGCAAGGACTACATGAATAACGACAGTTTCCCGTCCAACATCTAATAGGATACAGCCTCCATGTTACGTCTATGACAGAATTTTATGGATCGAGCTATAACGTATTTTCTTCGTCCCCGTCAGCAACGTCCTCAAAACGTAGTTTAAGTGAGCCAATACGATAATTTAAACTTATCGTTACGTTATGGAGGGAGGGGCTCTATACTGGGCTATGAGTCGGACTGAAGTAAACACTAACCGTTCTCCATTCCTACTTCTAAAATTAAATCTATCCCTGCTGAAATATAGTAGGCGGTAGGGACGACTGGATTTTTACTTCTCCTGAGAGACAGGCTTTGTACCTGACGTGTCTGTCTGTGTTTTGTTTTATCTTCTGCAATTGTTTATAAATAAAGAGAAATGATTGCATATCTAGGTAAAAAGGTATGTTGGTGATCCTCAAATATTATTTCACTTCCCCTTTTTACCTTAACCCTTTTATATTACACTAACTTCTCTTTTTTCGATTCTAGAGCGTTTATAGAAGACATCCATTTTCGAATTGAAGCCATTATTATCGATCATCCCCTTCTGATGTTACACATTAATTGTTATTGCTTTTAACGCGATTTCGACGATACGGTAAGCGGTATCGCGAGATCCCTTTGTCGAAAATATCACAGATATACACTTTTGGTGCTTGGAGGAAAGTATTTTGCTATAGAGTCCACTAACGTAATAACTATGGCTTTTTGGAATTGGGTTTTATCGAAAAGATTGTGACTATAAGTGAGTTTGGCGATCTCATCATAAATAACTGATACGGACAAAAGCGCATACATGTTAAATTCTAATAAAACATAATAGTGACAATATTTAAGATGAATGTCTACTACAAAAAAAATGATTTTGATATTTTTTACAAAGCTTAAATTATAAAATATTACGGTAAAAGTTAGACTTCGAAGCAAGTGAATTTTAGAATAGAAAATATTTTTAATTTAACCGAACAAAGAGTACAAGCCATTTTTCTACATAAAGTTTTTTTGGAAAATTTTGCCGATTGATTAAATTTGTCGGTTAAATTCTTACTAAGATTATTTAATATCAAAAAATATCATCTAAAATTGTTGTTTTGTTTAAATGAATAAACTTCTGAATAGTTTTCGATTATTTGTAGTTAACCGTATTTTTCGAATAAAAAGCGATCAAAAAACCCCGAGCCCTATGCAAAAATAATCTTTTCACCGGTTTAATATGAAAATAACGAAAAAGCGCTCATAATGTGCTTCTCGACGAGATACGTCAATTTTGAGTGGTTTTTAAAGTCGAACCAAAATCTTATTTATCGCTCGATTGAGATGAAATCGCTTTAAAAGAGCGTAATAGAGGCCAATAAGCTGAATTTAAACAGATATTTCTCCAAAAAAAACCTTTTTCAAAGTTCTTTATCGAAAAAAATAACGAAAAAGCGCTCATAATGTGCTTCTCACCGAGATACGTCGACCATATAAAGCAACAAAGAGAGAATGCTCCTCCATTGAAATTCAAGACTTCTCAACTGAATATGCCAAAATAAATCGGTCATCTTGTAAAGGTTGTGGAGAAACAATCGTAAAATATCAAGTTCGCATTTCAAAACTTGACAGACAGAGTGAGAAAGCTAAACTATTTGGTCCACTGCCAGCGTGGTATCACGTTGATTGCTTTGTACAAGCGAGAGAAACGTTGGAGATCAAAAGGCCATATTAGAAAAAATAAAGAAAATAGAAGTGACTCCACTAAAGAAGATGAAGAAAGAGGAAGTCCCTAATGAAGATCTGGGCGAGAAGAAAATTCTTAAGGAACAGTCTCAGTTAATTTATAAACATCGTGACGCGCTTGAAAAAAATCTTAAAAAAAGAAATGGTGGAACTTTTAGAATATAACGACCATACAATTCCTACAGCAAAATTCTCGATAGACTTTCCGATATCATGACGTTTGGGTCTCTTGAACCTTGCCCAGAATGTGACGGTGGACAATTCTCAAATGATGGTTATCACTGTAGTGGAAATGCGAGCGAATGGAGCAAATGTACAAATAATACAAAACTACCTGGAAGAAAGCCTTTCCAGATTCCAGGGGCCGTATTCTGCAGAAAAAGTATGCTCCTCCTCCAGACTTAAGCTCGCTGATTGGTCGGTCAGGATCGAACTTAGGGCTTTTCATTGGTGGTGTCGGTTTTGGGGCAAAACTCACTTAAGACTTGTGATAGGTTGAAATTTTCTAGCAGACGACATTGACACGTGTCAAAATATACACCAAATTCAAAGTAGTAATTTTAGAACTCGGCAAACCGTTCAGCATCATGAATCGGTTAATTGACCGGTTTTTTTGCTTTCTTTTTCCACCGGAACTTAGCAGACTACACTTCGTCGTTGCTAATGGCGGTAATGGCAGGTAATGGACTATATTGTTCTTGGTGTTGTTGACTTTAGAAAGAAATACAACTAAATTATTGTTTTAAATACTGTTAGTTTACAAAATATAAGGGTTTGCGTTGTTATAATTTAAAAAATATGCCTTTGTTTTGTGGGAAAATGAAGTCGAACTCTGCCCAAAGTCGAAAAGGATTTACACCGAGGCTTATGACGAAGAAAGTGCTCTGTAGACTGTAGTAAGTAGTAAAGAAAGATTTTAATGTTTCTGTTATTTACTTATTGTTTGGTTCTGTAAGATAAGTTTCAAGCAACAGAGGCACGCTAGTAAATGATTGGAACATGAAATGAGGCACCATCCCATAACGAAGGTATTTCGTCATTCATTGGCCATGACCAAGATAATTGTGTTTTTATACAAATATGATTGCCCAATCCTTATGGGTCATAAAAGCCTGTATCGTTATACTTATAATATATATTCCATGACTGTCACAGCCATCTTCCCTGGCACTTGGCACCATGAACCGTACCTATTTTATAATCAAATCACCAACAGTGAAAGCAATTCTTCTACCTTTTATAAAGCAACTATTGCATTAATGTTCAACTGGTAAATAATGTTGCACACATGTCTAACAAATAGAAATATTCATATGCTTTACTTTTATTATAGATTTGTGGTAATGACGTGTTTGACATGAACCCGAATGGGAACTATTTTTGACCTCTATAGTAGGAATTTCTCTTCATTTTCTTCTGTTACTAACAGGTTTATTTTAGCAAATTAAAGATAGCAATACAGGGACAATGTACTTTAATAACTTCATTCACTGTCAAAACACCACATAGCAGAGGAAGGATAACTGGATAAAACATCAGGGAACACAGATAGGTTAAATCATGATGTCAATGAGGAAGATTGTTGGTTGGAAGAGATCAAGAAGATATTGAGCATCTTCAAAGGCGATATATGAAAGAAGACTGCTTCGACAATGGAGAGCGGTAAAACTGGAGGCCGAACCAGTTACGTCCATGAGCTCCTAAAATGTACCTTTATTCCCAGTTTTGAACTTGTCAGTATGCCATAAATTGTTAGCTATCTTATACTCGAATTCTTATATTCTCCAGCAATGTATGTAAATTTGTAGTTGGTAAATGTCCAACTTTTATGGAACTGTTGGAGAAATAATAATGAAACACAAGAATATGTTTCCTACCCATTCAAATGTTACAGTTTTATTGTCTTAATTCATTTTTGCGTGACATCTTCCCTTAAATACATAGGGGTGCTCAAACATTAAAGACGGATCACTTAGATAAAGAAATAGCCAATGTGAGATAAAAATATAACCATAGAATCACCAATAGGCTTACTAGTTCCTATAGTGGCACATTTTTTAAATGACTCTTCGTTAAATGATGCGGAGGACATAACACATTTTAGTACGTTTAATTGTGATTTAACAATAAAGGGGTAGTAGCGAATAAATCAATAATTAAAGTTTAAATTGAAACACGTACGTTTTTAGAATAGAACATGCAAAATGAAGGTCATTTTAAATATTTTGCTGTTTCAGTAAAGCTTCGTGACTTGTTGAAATGTGCAATTGGAAATACAAATATGGAGAATCTTCTTTTAAAACTGCAACAAAGATGATCAATAAAAGCCTTCTTTCCATATATAGGATTTTAGGTTCGATACATAATTTCAATTGGTCCTATATTATTACTATCTTGTAATGATAATTGATAAACAACAATGCTCAAGAACATATAAACATGAATGCCAGTCCTCCTTCATCCTAATACCATTCCAACAGACGCATACATTTGCCTACATAAGAAAATAATACCATTGATGTGCATTTAGTGGCCGTCTAATAAAATGGTCTTATAGACATTGAAAATAAGAAACTAATTTACATCGAGAATTCTATGTGATAAAGTCAAAATAAACTCAGTTTTATTTAAATAATGTTGCTAAACTGTTTTTAGTAACAGCTTATCATTCAGTCTCGACATTGGTTCCACCCCATTACTTATTTTCCTATAATTGATTCTTTATTACCATAATAATAATTAGTTAAGTTTGATTTGTTTATCTTATACAAATCTTTAAAGAGCTCACCTCCTATTTGTATAGGCGCAAATCACATACTCGTTGGTAGTTTATACTTGCAACAACTATGCCAGCCTTTTCTTTAAAGGGATACCTTAGAGTAAAGCATGCTCAACTAATAAACGTGTTAATACCTTAATATGCAAGTTGATTACAACACTTCAATGTTGGCTGATATCCTTAGAGGAATTGCCCACCCAAGATAATTCGCCATTGCCAGTGTCAATGATAGAAATGTCATTACCACAAATCTATAATAAAAAAAGCATATGAATATTTCTATTTGTTAGACATGTGTGCAACATTATTTACCAGTTGAACATTAATGCAATAGTTGCTTAATAAAAGGTAGAAGTATTGCTTTCGCTGTTGGTGCTTTGATTATAAATAGGTACAGTTCATGGTGCCAAGTGCCAGGAAGATGGCTGTGACAGTCATGGAATATATATTATAAGCACATTGAATCAGGCTTTCATGACCCATAAGGATTAGGCAATCATATTTGTATCAAAACACAATTATCTTGGTCATAGCCAATGAATGACGAAATACCTTCGCTATGGGATGGTGCCTCATTTCATGTTCCAATCATTTAGTAGCGTGCCTCTGTTGCTTGAAACTTATCTTACAAAACCAAACAATAAGTCAATAACAGAAACAATAAAATCTTTCTTTACTACTTACTACAGTCTACAGAGGACTTTCTTCGTCATAAGCCTCGGTGTAAATCCTTTTCGACTCGGGCAGAGTTCGACTTTATTTTCCCACAAAACAAAGGCATATTTTTTAAATTATAACAACGCAAACCCTTATATTTTGTAAACTAACAGTATTTAAAACAATAATTTAGTCGTCTTTCTTTCTAAAGTCAACAACACCAAGAACAATATAATCCATTACCTGCCATTACCGCCATTAGCAACGACGAAGTGTAGTCTGCTAAGTTCCGGTGAAAAAAAGAAAGCAAAAAAACCGGTCATATAACCGATTCATGGTGCTGAACGGTTTGCCGAGTTCTAAAATTACTACTTTGAATTTGGTGTATTTTTGACACGTGTCAATGTCGTCTGCTCGAAAATTTCAACCTATCACAAGTCTTAAGAGAGATTTGCCCCAAAACCGCCACCGCCAATGAAAAGCCCTAAGTTCGATCCTGACCGACCAATCAGCGAGCTTAAGTCCGGGGGAGGAGCATACTTTTTCTGCAGAATACGGCCCCAGATTTGAGTTCGATATAATTTTATTTGGTATCGTCAATTTATAAACGGAAACTACAAGAATTCTTATCTCTCATGTCATAAAGATGGCGGCAGACTATTCTTTTGCAGGTTTCTTGATGAAACGAAAAGCATATATCCATATATTTAATTAAATTTAATTTAAATTCACACGAGAGTGAGTAATTATTTAATCGCATTCGTGTAATAAGTGCATAATTACCCCCCTAATAAGTTCAAGAGTGGATCGCAACACTCGGCGATTTCGTTCGAGAAACAAATTTAAAGTTTGGATGAATTATTGGGAAATTCGATTTGGTGTAGTGATGTTTTTAATTTGTATCTTTCAAGTTAATTAGAAGAATATTATTTCTGTTGTGACATCGGCTACTGTTCCTGACAACAGCATGAGAAGAAAGTAGAAAGGAACGACGACACTACTCAGGTCTAAATCAACCGCGGTTTCCAACGGTTTCTGCCATTTGATCCGTTGAATATTGTATTGGTTTCCAAAATCCACATATTTAAAAACTTGCGTTTCGAAAAAGGGCCCCATGCTGCGATTCGTTAAAACTCTGTAATCATTTTACCATGAAATTGGTTACCGACCTCAGTTGGACGGACTCATGCACTTGAGGACTGCCTCTCACCCAAGAAGTGTTGAACATGGTGTGTACGTAGTCGAAGCCAACGTCTTGTTGCGAAAAATGAAGTCCTTTGCTCTTGATGAACTATATACTACTGGGTAATTCGTCCTTTAACAGTTTCAAGAAAATATTCAGAAGTTCGACCGTTGCGATCGCGGCGTTCTTGCCGGAAATAATGGGAATGAAAGTATAACCAAAGAGACAACGTCGTCAATCGTCTTTAAGTTTCTTCGTATCGAGTGCGTCTAGCCATTCCTTAACAGCCGGGTCCTGGGCTGCCTGCAGATACAAAACAATGACGTCAGAAGAGCACGGAAACGTAACATACAGAAGGATATTCACCGATACTTGGAGGTTTTGGTACGTTTCTTTGATCATTACTGGTGGAATTTGCGATTTCATCAAGTCCGAGAGGCTGTCGATGTAAATGTAGCTCTCCGTCGTGAACTCCGTCCGCAAATAACAACCCAAGAAGAACAGAATGAAAGTCACTCCGATCAGCCACGACGCAGCGAGCAGTCGACAAATAATGTGGGACAAAATGGAGGGAATCGCTGTAGGGAACATAAATATCTACAGTTTGCTTTATAGTGTGTGATTAAAGCGCCAGCCATCTTTCGTTATGGGGACATAATCTTTCGTTTCGGGAACATAATCTTTCGTTCTGCGGAACATGATCTTTCGTTATGGGAACATAATCTTTAGTAATTGAATTCCTCAAACGATACTGGTTCGTGCCTGAGTGAATTATTATCTAATGTAAGAGAGAGCTTAGTCGCTTACGTTCAGAGCACAAGAGCGACGCGTTGTCCCAGACATTTCTCAGGGTATCTCGGGCCATTTTCTTGACTACTTTCTTGGTGGGCAACGATTTTTATTTGTTGGTTACGACCCTGAATTTCGGGAAAAGGGTAGAGCCGATATGGCAGAACGAAGGGAAGACCCTGAATTTCGGGAAAAGGGTAGAGCCGATATGGCAGAACGAAGGGAAGACCCTGAATTTCGGGAAAAGGGTAGAGCCGATATGGCAGAACGAAGGGAAGACCCTGAATTTCGGGAAAAGGAAAGGGCCAATATGGTGGAACGAAGGGAAGACCCTGAATTTCGGGAAAAGGAAAGGGCCAATATGGCGGAACGAAGGGAAGACCCTGAATTTCGGGAAAAGGAAAGGGCCAATATGGCGGAACGAAGGGAAGACCCTGAATTTCGGGAAAAGGAAAGGGCCAATATGGTGGAACGAAGGGATGACCATGAATTTCGTCAGAATGAAAATTTCGCTTCTTGCTTTAGGAGGGCTATTAAAAAAAATGACCCATTATATCAAGAATTTTTATATTCTGAATCGATTAAGGATGTACCTACGCACAAGTGCGAAATATGTTCTAGACTTTGTTTTAAGAACCGTTCGACCTCAATTAGTTTATAAACGTTTCAGGCACGCGTCGGATTAATTACCAGTGTTATGACTCCCTTAGTGGAATTATGCATGCCTTGTCATGCAGCCGTATCTAAAGGGTTGGTTCCAAAATACAGCCCCGTTAATGGCTTTTTTTTCCCTGTCGTTAATGAGACTATTACAGGGTTATCTAATCTCGAGCAACGGCTTGTTAGCCCTAGAATTCCCTTCATTCAAATACGATCTCTTGGCTGTGATTCGCAAAAAGGGTTAAAGGGCACCGTTGTTAATGTTCCTTGTAACGTGGACACGTCTTGTTCCGTTTTACCAAGGCTGCCTGACAACACACATACAATACAAGTGAAATTAATGCGTCGCATGCAGTATAATAACCCATTTTTGTTTGAAACAGTGCGCCCTAAGCTTATTTTAGCCGCGCTTAAGGCTTTGCTGCAATCACCACTTTACAAGAAACATTCCATCACTCTTTCGGAGGACCTGATGAACACTTTGGTGCATGAAAACGTTGATTTTGTCGTAGACGAAAACGACAGAAGTATTGGTCTAAGCGAAGTCGTACAGGTGAACGAGACTCCCTCAATCGAAGGTGATGGGCAAGTAGGCAACAGTGCCAATGTGCTGGAAATTGATAGTGACGAAGAATGAGTTGAGGAAAAGGAGGAAGAAAGGATCAATTGTGGAGCCAGAGATTCCTTGCTATTATCAGCTGAAGATTTATTGGACACAAATATCACGATAACGTTTGCACCAGGAGAAGGTAGCCGCCCCGTGTCTTTGCTTTACGATGAGGATTGCGAAGAACTGTCCTTTCCTCGTATTTATGGAGGGGAGAAAAGGGACATTAAGATTAAATGCAGCTATCAAGATATTGTAAAGTGGGAATTGCTGTCTTCGGACCGAAGGTGCGCTAGTGACGTCACCAATCTATTTTTCAAATGGTTAAAGATTGAGACCATGAAAGTCAGTCAAGCAATTCAAATTTGTTTACGCAAAACTAAGTCTTCTGACGGCCGAGGACTAACAGCGGGGACACTGAGGTTACAAGGTGGAATTGAATCACTGCTTCACCATGACGATGGTTTCAGAATATTGGAGCCCCTTCGCAACTCTCCCGCATTTTGGCAACGAAAATCGAGGGACCTTCTGGCCATGGTGAGACAACTCGGAATTCCAACGTTTTTCCTGACTGTAAGCGCGGCCGAAACCCGATGGCCTGAGTTAATTAATGCGTTGTTGGTAACTGCTGGCAAATTGATAAGGAATAACCAAGACATTGAAGCTATGGCTTTCAAAGATAAAGCCAAGTTGATTCAGGAGGACCCTATTACATGCGCAAGATATTTTGATTACAGATTTCAAGCATTATTAAAGTACCTCAGGAGCAAGGTTGGACCTCTGGGACTAGTGGTGGACTATTATTATCGAGTTGAGTTTCAACACCGCGGGTCGCCTCATGTGCACAGTGTAATTTGGGTTTCCGGCGCTCCAAAATTAAAACCGGATGGTTCAAACACTGAAGAAGTCGAGACTTTTGTTGAGCGCTTCATTTCTTGCGCCAAATCATAAAATGAAGATTTGGTCAACCTGGTTCCCCTTCAAACGCACAAACACACTAGAACGTGCAAGGTGAAACGGGGAGAAGAAACGATTTGTCGTTTTGGAATTCCCTGGCCTCCAATGCCGAGAACATATGTTCACGATCCTGTTTTAAGAAATTGGACAGAGGAGTACGGTCAACATATCGCATTGGAATGCAAGAAAGTGGAAAAAGCCATAGCGGCTCTGACATGTGAAAATTCTCCTAAAACATTTGAAGAGTTTTTGGGGCCTCTTCAAATGACGGAACGGGTCTATATTGATTGCGTTACGTTAAATCTTAAGAGAAAAACCATTCTCCTGAAGAGATCTCCTCTGGAAGTAAGAGTGAACGCCTACAACAAAGACATTCTTAGATTATGGAGAGCCAATATGGACATTCAATTTGTTCTCGATGCTTACGCGTGCATTATGTACGTCATCGCTTACATTGGAAAATCACAGCGTGGCATTTCCCAACTACTTATGGAAGCTATGAGAGCCGCTAGGCAGGCGGGCTCTACTGTTAAAGAAAGGCTTAAAGTTATCGCCAACAAGTTTCTCACTGGTCATGAAATTTCCGCCCAAGAAGCGGCGTACTTATGCCTGCAGATAACCGTGTCTAAGTCTAGTAGAGCTACCATCTTTATCAACACAAATATGCCAGAGAAACGAGTTCATATTCTCAAACCAAAGAGTCAGCTTGATGATTTGCCAGAAGATAGTACAGATATTTTTTCGGAAGGCCTAATTGATCGTTACCCTTTAAGGCCAGATGATATGGAATCTGTCTGTTTGGCTGAATTTTCAGCTTGGTATGAATTCAATAAGAAAAAAGGCCGAGGTCAGCAAGTTTCAAGTCTAAACGAGGATGAACGACATGATAGCGAGCCCGAATCTAATGTAACTTCGGTTTGGATCGCTTTGAACCATGGCCATGGGTTTGTACGCAAACGTACACAGGCAAAAGTCCTCCGATACAGGAATTACAGTATCGAGAAAGATACACTGGATTTCTACAGAGAGCAAATTCTCTTGTTCTATCCTTGGCGCGACGAGGCCACAGATGTTTTGGAAAAAGATTTCAAAGAAGTCTACGAAGCAAATCTGGAACTGATTTCGCGGAAAAGAAAAGAATTTGTAAATGAAACTGGTGAAGCCGACTTTGAAAGAGCGAGGGTAGAATTCCTCGATAGTGAAGCTCAAGTAGATTTGGCTAATGTGCAACCAATACTGGAGCATCAAGATGAAAGAGATCGCCAATACACGATGGATGACCCAGAATTCGCCGTTCTGGCTTGCGCACGAGATGCTACGGCAGACATCGGACGGGAAATCCCCGATTGCCGTGTCCCAGATTACACAGTCGTGCAAACTGTTCGTATAGTAGAGGACAGTGAGTATGCCAAAATGGTACAGGGTCTAAACGTAAAGCAGAGAGAAGTATTTGGCTACATTCTTGGGCATTTCAAAACTAAGCCCGACCAGTATCTCCGCCTATTTGTCACTGGAGGAGCCGGAGTAGGTAAAAGCGTTCTCATTAACGCCGTTTGCGAGGGCGTCACTAGGTACTTCCACAAACAACCTGGGGCTGACAACTCCAACATTATTGTCTTGAAGTGCGCTTTCACGGGAAAAGCCGGTTTTAACATTGGCGGAACCACTTTGCATACGGCTTTCTCGCTTCCAGTTAGCCAATACGGAGGGCCCATGTCGAGAATGGAATCAGAAACTCTGAACAAAATTAGGGTTGCCTGGAAGGATCTTAAACTGATAATTATTGACGAGATTTCAATGGCAGGAGTAGGGATACTCACGAAGGTCAATTCTAGGTGCCAAGAGGTTATGGGGTCACAAGAATCATTCGGTGGACTATCAGTTTTGGTTGTTGGCGATTTTAACCAACTGAAACCAGTAGGCGATAGTTACGCGTTTCAAATTCCTAAAGCTCGTGACACCCCTTATGCTGGATTGCTAGATAATAATCCGCAATGGAAAGAATTTAAGGTTTTTTTCTTGAATGAGATCATGCGTCAGAAGGAAGACAAGGAATTCGCCATGGCTCTGAATCGAATGGCAATAGGAAAAATGGAAGTCAGTGACGTATCACTAATCAAGAAACAGCAGGTGAATGTAAAAGGCGAGCCTCCTCTCGACGCCATACATCTGTATGCTACGAACAAAGGCGCGGCAGATTTCAATGAGATGCGTCTCAGTCAGTTTAATACTGAATTTTGCGATTCTTTGGCTTTCGATAACGTCAAAGGAGACTTTCAAGCGCTTGTGCGAAAAAATATACTGGACAGAGCGAAACAACTGAAGCCCAGTTCAACTTACGGATTGAGCGAAAAAATTCGCTTGCAAATTAGTGCTCGCTATATGGTTACCAACAACATTGACATTCAAGATGGAGTTGTTAATGGAGCCACTGGCAGAATTCGTCAAATTGACTACGGAGTGCGTCCAGACGGGGTTCGTGTTCCTATTAGGGTTTGGATTTCCTTTGACCACGAAAGGGTGGGTAAAGATATTCGAGCTAAAAGTACCGCTTTGATTGTCGCTTCCAAGGCCGAGCCTTCGTGGACTCCCCTTGATAAGACAGTGAGATCATTCACGCTTCGACACTCGAATAAAAACGTCACTGTGTCTAGGAAACAATTTCCCTTACAAGTGGCAGAAGCAATAACCATTCATAAGAGTCAGGGTGATACCTACAAATGCGTGGTGGTTCATACCAATAAAAACCGAAAAATGCAAAGGTCAATGTTGTACGTTGCTTGCAGCCGAGCCACTTCCGCTCAGGGGCTTTTTATCGATGGTGATTTTGTAGCACCCGAACCTCCAAAGGACAATGACGTCGTTAAAATAGAAATGGAGAGAATGGAAAGAGAAGCGCAGCTCTTCGTGTCCACATTGCTTTCACGGCCAGTTATGTTTTTCCATAACCCCGAGTCTTTAAGGGGTCATTTGCAGGACGTCTGACGTGATGATTTCATTGTCAGTGCTGACTTGCTTTTGTTTGTGGAAATTCGAGCGAAAGAGCAAGATGATTTAAGTATCGCTCAATTCGAGAATTTTGGAGGAATTTTCTTGCCCGAGAACGCTCCCGAAAGAAGATCTTATGGATCGACGATTTATGGAAATAGTAAAGTGACTGAACAGCTTTTGGATTGTAAAGTCACTCGTGGTCGGCTTCCAAATGGGCAGCCATCGCCCATAGCCCGCCTTGAACGGATTTGGCTCGATTGTAAATTGGGAGGAGAGAAAATAGCGATAGTACTGTTGTACAAATCGCCTCAAGCCAGCTTGAAACTGGTGTTAGATGATTTGACTATGCTATTTTCTAAAAAATACGATCCGACCGTACCTACTTTGATCGTTGGAGATTTTAATGTTGACTTTTTACTAAGGAAACAGGCATTGACAAAGTTTTTTTTGCCTTGGCAAATTGAACTTATGCCAGGATTGAAGAACAAGGTTTCAACCAATAAAGGGAGTCAGCTTGACTTAGCCTTTGGAAACGTATTGCTAATCCAAAAATATAGTGCTGATTATAGAGAATCGACCTATTCTTTTCACAAATCGATTTATGTTTTTAGAAAAGTTTAAGACAAGCCTTAAAATGCTTAGAAAATGGCATTCGATAAAAGTATTTGAGATCACTCAGAGGGAGATAGCATATTCATTTGATTATGCTTTCTCCGCCTTTAGAGAGTGATGTGTATACACGTGAACGAGATCACTCAGAGGAAGAAAACATTTGCGATTGACTAAATTCTATTAAATAAAGAATTTATTCATATTGTTCATGCTTTCTTGGCCTTTAGAGAGTGATAGATCACTCAGAGGGAGATAACATATCCATTTGATTAAATTCTTAAAAAGAATTTAATCTTGTTGATCATGTTTTCTCGGCCTTTAGAGAGTGATGTGTATACACGTGATCTTGAGTCACTCAGAGGGAGAAACCATTTGCGATTGACTAAATTCTTCTAAATAAAGAATTTATTCATATTGTTCATGCTTTCTTGGCCTTTAGAGAGTGATAGATCACTCAGAGGGAGATAACATATCCATTTGATTAAATTCTTAAATAGAATTTAATCTTGTTGATCATGTTTTCTCGGCCTTTAGAGAGTGATGTGTATACACGTGATCGAGATCACTCAGAGGGAGAAAACATTTCCAATTGACTAAATTCTTCTAAATAAAGAATTCATTCATAGTGTTCATGCTTTCTTGGCCTTTAGAGAGTGATGTGTATACATCTGATAGAGATCACTTTGAGAGAGACTTCATTACCTCTTATGTTTTCACCTATTTTGATACATTTTCAATTATAAACTTCCCATTACAGGGCTCCCAGCGCTTAGTGCACAAAAAATAATAGGTATTATAGGTCTAATAGGCTAAAATTATAGGATATTTATAGGTCCAAAAATCATCAATTTATAGGTTCAAACTTATGTTATGTAAATTTTATACATTTAAAATTACGAATTATTGGAGTTTTACAGGAAGTATATTATATATTCGAGAGTAGACTACAACTTTTAAACATATTTAAAAAAAATATGATCATTATTTAATTTACTATTTACCATGCATGAAATTTTTTATAGATAACTACCTTACATGTTTTAAATTATTTTAAATGTCAGGTACTTTTGACTTTGGACTAATTCAGGGTTACCACGAAATTTTCAGATTCAAATTCCCTGACTTTTTCAGGTTTTGTTGGACTTTTATTACGATTTTCCCTGACATGTTTAGGCCCAACTGTCATTATTCTACATAATTAAACTAGAGCGTTTAAATCGCCTTCTTGAATGTATAACTTAAAACGTAATCTCGCTAAAATTTTGAAAAAAAAAATGAAATATTTTGGATTGTTTTTGAAGTTTCTCAGTGTTTTTAAACCAACATATCCAAAATATAGGTATTATAGGATAAATTTACGAATTATAGGTTTTTATAGGACCATCTCAGAATTATAGGTATTTATAGGTATTTATAGGTATTATAGGTACTCTGGGAGCCCTGCATTATTATTAATTTCTCCCCGTAAACTTTTCTTATCTATAAGTATATATGTACATTCTAAGAAACTAATTTATCAAATATGTACATTCTAAGAAACTAATTTATCAAATATGTACATTCTAAGAAACTAATTTATCAAATATGTACATTCTAAGAAACTAATTTATCAAATATGTACATTCTAAGAAACTAATTTATCAAATATGTACATTCTAAGAAACTAATTTATCAAATATGTACATTCTAAGAAACTAATTTATCAAATATGTACATTCTAAGAAACTAATTTATCAAATATGTACATTCTAAGAAACTAATTTATCAAATATCTACACTCTATAAATGCGAAATATATAATATTTCCATATTTAAATATTAAACCAAGTATATTGACACTATAATCAAACTATTTTATGAAATTAAGGAAATTGAATTACCTATCTAATCAAGATTTAAAATGCAAAAAAAAAACTAAATTGTTTTATTATTTTTTAAATTAAGGAGACCAGATATGTAGTTCTTTAAAAAACTATTCAAGTTCATCCCAGATGTAAAGAATACCCCCCCTCGAAATGTTTTAATCCAATTAAAACCACATCCAAAAGCTTGGTTGAGACAAGATGAATAAAACTATATCAGCGAAACGGTGCTTCGCAGCCGGGAGTGTGGCGCACTCCTGTAAGCCAAGCTTCAGGGCGGCAAAGTTTGAGGGAATAAGACACATGTCGGCGATCCTACCCTATAGGTGCCGACTGCCCCGTGTCCACCGGAGGTGACTTGACCCCCACACCCCTTCCGTCACCTCCCAAGTAAACCTCATTTCCTTCCCTGCTTAAACACATACTGAACCCTGACTAATCGCATCCTTGTCGGTGACGTATGTGCCCTACTTACATTGAAACCTCCACAATACAAAAAAAAACGGTGCTTCACTGTCAGAAACAATGCCTGGGAAGCTGCTAAGACACTTCGAAATAATTCTACCAATATAGAGAAAAACATTACCCGAAGCGCCGTTAACTTAAAATTAGAAAAAAAATTCAAGAGGCAAAAACCAATGAAGCCGTGTGTGCCGAATGAATAAAAAACTAAACCAACACAACTGGAGACCTGGAGATCAATGATTCACCAAAACCCATAAACCTTCCAATCAAGTAATCCAAAAAGCAGTCTAAACTATTGCTGTCTGAAAAGTTCGAGGGGAAGTCAATATTAAGAACAAGTTATAGAATTCCGTTATAACCCTTAAGGCCATATTAATTTCCCGTTAACCTTCACATCTGGTCCCTTGTTTTTTTGTGTCAGAAATATATTTTTAAGTTTGTGTATAATTAAAAGTTCCTTAAAATTTATTTTGATGTGCATATGGTACACTAACGCCCCAGGAAGATATTAAATTTATACGGGTAATAATTTTATCACTGTTTAGGGTAGGGCATCGAGGGGCTATTCACTCGGATTTTGTGTACGGTAAATCATTTAAGCATTGTAAAATAGTAAAATATAGCGCTATTCACTCATTAGGGTAAGGTAAAGAGGGGTTATCCACTCATTGGGGTAGGGTATAGAGGGGCTATTCACTCGTATGATGTGGCTACTATTACGAGCCCTTGGGCCATCTTGTTTATTTTTCAATAGACCGGGTATATTCTACTAATGATGAAGCCTTTAATTCCATTCGTTCGGGGTACCAGTATTTTGTGAGTGGATAGCTGAAATTTTAACCAAAAGCCCGAATACTAATTTGCAGAGCCCGAAACAAACAGAATTTCTATAATGGCAAACTTGGGATTTGTTGAGAATTAGTGTTCACGGATTTAAGAAATTTACGGAATACTTTTTAAATCGATACCCCGACCACTACGTTGTCCCTAGTAGAACCAACGGAAGTGTGTTGGAGTCTCTTTTTATCCAGCTCAAGTATTCCTCTGGTAGTAAGCTTAGTGGTATAAACTACTCTAGTGCTCAAAAGGCGATAAGAGTCCAAAAAAAACATCCATAGTGCCAGTTTTTCAAATAAAGACTACCGTGACGAAAAAATTGACTTAAAAGACAACCATTGATCAAAATTATTAAGATTGTAACTATTGATTATTATTATTGACGCGTTCTTCACGGTTTTCCTGCTGTCAATGCGTTCCCGTTTCAGTTTGCTCGTTCACTGGTTCCATTCGCGATTTAATTGCGGTTTTTTGCATTTTCCGTTATATAAACACCTCCGCTAAAGGTAAATAAACTTTTTTCGGCCTTAATTGCCTTTATTTTCGTTTTTTTTTGCGTTTTTCCTCCGGTACTTACGGTCGTGGTTTGCCAGAGTGTGAGCCGGGTATTCCGCCGGACTCGCTCCGTCGGATAATGGTATAACCTTTTTTCAGACGTTACTAAAAGGGTTTATTCACGTCGCGTCGTCTGCTACACGCGATTTTCGTCCGCCTAGAGTCGTTTTTTCTGCTCCGCGCGGTTTTGTGCCTCTTTTGTGGTTTTTAAATGCCTCCGCCTAAGGACCCGTGCGTCTGCTGTGGCCAGCCTCTTTTTGGGAAGCAGAACCGTACGCAGTGCTCTGCTGGGTGCCATAGGCAAGCTCATTCGACTTCCTGCGCGACTTCCTTTACATTCAAGGATTGTAAAGCGTCTAAGAAAGCTGCCCGGATGAGTAGTTTGTCCAATACCTCAACTCTGGGGGAAGGTTCCATTGACCCCGCTAATACTGGGGAAAAGGCCTTAACACTAAACGAGGTCCATGACGCTCTCAACCATCTTCAGCGTTCTGACAGTTTAACCCGAGAGCAAGACTCTATCCTGGATGTTATATTACATAAAATGGACAACACTCAGTCATTGGTCGTAAATTTGCAAACCAACATTGACAAGTTGGAAAAACGTGTTGACTCCCTTGAGAGAGAAAATGCCAGCTTGAAACTCCAAATTTCTACACGGCAGCCAGAGATTTATCCACCCACTGGCATTGCGGGATTCCGTGCTCCACCCACGTTTCCTCCACTAGTTAATCGTGACCCGAGGTTCCGGTCATCACTCATGGTACTTTTGCCATGAAACCACAGCAGAATGGGCCTACTGCCACTTCCGATTGACAACCACGCCGATCGGCTGAGCGTAAGGCAGTTATCTCCGGTTCTTCCCTGAACAGCAGAATTAAGGCGCCTCCGCGAACGAAACGGGTTACGAAAAAGGCCCTCTTTATTAGCCGCTTGGACGGTAATTTGACCTCCCAGCAATTAAAAGACTTTTTGATTGATGAAGCTGGCATAAAGTCCGCTCTTTGTATCCAACATTAGTACGGGGAATTCACGATACCATATAGAAAAGAAGCATCCGCAATATCTACTTAATGAATCACTAGCAACGGTAAGTTGTAATTTAGTAATATAGTGTACAAACACAGGCATGAAATATTTAAAGCCTGATTTAAACCGTTACTTGCTGTACCTTGGCGAAACATTTGACTCATTCTGGGTTGTCGTGAACAATAAATCAATCGCGCGGAATAACGCAGTCTTATTGTAAAACTTCACAACCAGGTTGTAACTAGTACTCTTTCAATGCTTAAAGACTGTATTTACACTAGGCCACCACACAATGTTCAGTGCGCTTAACTGTCTAGGCAAAGCAAGGCGGCTAAACCAGTGTACATCCAATCAACGAGATAGTTTCCGTGAAGGCCAATGTTTAAACTTAGCTACAGACAGACGCTATTTTTATTTGGTCTTACGTGACGGAAACTATCTCGCTTATTTTATGAACGCTAGCTACGATGGGTTCCTAGGCGTAAAAAGTTGAGCGCACTGAGAAATGTCTCGTTTCTCCTCCCAACGTACTCAACGAATAGTTTTACTAAGTGCTAACAAGGAACAAAAAATAAAATTTTCACAAAACTTGCACGAAAACACCAAGCCCTTTAGATGGTTTTACGCCAAATCGTTCACGATTAGCTAATAAACAATCGCAGATACTTTTTAATTTGTAATACAATAGGCTTAACACTCACACGTTGGATAGATATTAGAGTACTATTTTTCTGAACATTCATAGTACGCGGCTACGGCGATACTATTCTTTGGTGTATTCATAAGGTTTTTAAATAAGTCTTACTGTTTACAGCCGGCTCCAGTTATATTGGAGAAAGCTAAAATGAATTTGCATAGATGGATAGTCCTTAAGGACAAACCATTTGACATAGCTGAAGATCCAACGTTCCAAGAAGTGTTACGTTCTATTAAACCTACCAATACCATAGTTGTTGACAGTTTAGCTTTGAGTGCCAGAACTGTAAGGAGGGATGTTCTTAAACTGTACACTCAAGAACAACTGAAGGTTTCAGAACTGTGCAAGACAATTCAAAGTCAAATCTCTTTTACCTAGGATGGGTGGACTTCACCAAATAGACTTCCATTTCTGGGCGTAACTGCTCATTGTATCTCTCAAAACTGGGTATTTCAAAGAATTCTTTTAGGCTTTGTGCATTTTCCATCGAGACATACAGGCATTAACATTTGTGATAAGTTTCTCAACTTAATCGAAGAACGTGAAATAAGAAAGGTAAACAGAATATCTCGTGTTTGAAGCAAATACTTCACTTTTTGATACTTCTGAATTTCTTGACGTAATATTTCTAAAAAGTCTCTTCGCTTTTTGGGTAGGTCTTAGCAATTACAATGGACAATGCTTCTAACAATGACACTTTTGCAAAAGAACTTGAAAAGCGTTAGGTCTTCGATTTCGAACCGGGAATAGAATCCGTTGCTTCGCTCACGTATTGCATATCTCAGTGTCTGCAATTCTTGATCATCTTAAATCAAACCCGACACCTAGTTACGAAGAAGAGTATGGTCCTGAAGAGGGGGAAAACTTAAACTCCGAGTCCAGCATTGGTAACACCGTAGCTAAGGTGGTCAAAGCGATATAAATGTAGTTGTAGATGTTAAAACCCGTTGGAACTCAACGTTTATAATGCTAGAAAGAGCTCTAAGACCTCTCAATTTGGCAACCCGTGTATTGTCCCTGTGCGTCACTGCATGACTATGTTCGCAATCCCCATTAAAGGACGCGAAGCCTTACTTGTTTTTACAAAACAGTCCTAAAATCATAAAAAAAAACATAACCTAACCTAACCTAAGTTGGAAAGTCAATGAAAATAAAGACAAAAATATTTTGGAAAAGGCATATTATTTTAGGAAGTCAAAGAACATAAACAAAAATAATTTGGAAAAGGCGTATTATTTTGGGAAGTCAAAGAAGATAAAAACAATATTTAGGTAAAGGCAAACTATTTTGGGAAGTCAATGAAAATAAACAACAAAATATTTTGGAAAAGGCATATTATTCTGGGAAGTCAAAGAAGATAAACAATAATTTCGAAAAGGCGTATTATTTTGGGAAGTCAATGAAGATGAACAACAATATTTTGGAAAAGGCATATTATTCTGGGAAGTCAAAGAAGATAGACAATAATTTGGAAAAGGCGTATTATTTTGGGAAGTCAATGAAGATGAACAACAATATTTTGGAAAAGGCATATTATTTTGGGAAGTCGAAAAGATATACAATATTTTGGAAAAGGCATATTAGTTAGGGAAGTCAAAAAGATAAACAATAATTTGGAAAAGGCATATTATTTTGGGAAGTCAAAAAGATAAACAATAATTTGGAAAAGGCATATTATTTTGGGAAGTCAATGAAGATAAACAACAATATTTTGGAAAAGGCATATTATTTTGCGAAGTCAATTATGATAAACAACAATATTTTAGAAAAGGCATATTATTTTGGGAAATCAATTACGATAAACAACAACATGGTTGAACTCTGATGTCAGTTGAATAAAAAGAATATAAGCCTAAAAGTACTTGTCATGTTCCTTTATTAAATATCTCAAATCTTTCACGAAACTTTTACGGCAATTTCGCGGCGCCTAATTGTCTCGGCGCCTAAATGTCTTGGTGCCAAATTGTCGCGGAGCCTAAATGTCGCGGCGCCAAATTGTCGCGGAGCCTAAATGTCGCGGCGTCTAACTGTCCCGGCGCCTAAGTGGCGGTGCCTAAATGACCGGCGCCTAAATGTCGGCGCCCAATTGTCCCGTTCCGGTATACAGGGTGTTTTTGAAAAGTCCAATAATGAAGGACCTGGTTTATTGGGCCCAACTTAGAGGAAAGTATCGAAGATGGTGGGGTGTACAACACTTGATTACGGGGATACGGTCCCCCAAACATTGACCCCAAAAACAAGGAAATTACACAATGTAGACTACCACTTTAAATCGAGTAACCAGCTTGTTAAGAACTTATTGACAACTTCAATAGCCTTCAATCTAAAAACGTTTTGTACCTTTACTCAGCGGAAGGGTATACAATGTGTAGAAGTATGCCTACGACGGTAATGTCAATCCAATCCCAAGTTTCATTGTGTTTGAAGATCTCCCAGCACCCATTACACTCGAAATAATTTTGGATTCATTGGACATAATTAGCGTACAAGAGCGCAGTTCGTGATGTTAAAGACTTGACAAGCATCCAACAATGAATCCAAAATTTTTCGAATGTAATGTGAGCCGGGGGATCTTCAAACACCATGAAAATTTTGATTGCCTTGACATTACTGTCGTAGGCATAATTCTACACAAATTTTACCCATCTTCTGTTCTTTGACACTCAGTTGGGTCCAATAAACGCGCCCCTTCATTATTTATGGACCTTTCAAAAACACCCTCTATAGACAAAACTGTGTTAGCTTGTACTCCCATATGGGCATTGTTTTCATCAAAACGGCTGATTTCAATAATGTAGCTTTGTTTCTGAGCTACGATGAAGGGCCGACAACGCTGAATCTAAGCACATTAGAAAATGGGTTCATCGACCTTTTTATTTCTTGTCACCCATTGAACACCACAATGTATTTGTGCAACATCTTTCAGAAACATTGAAACACCCTGTATTGTAATTGGAATATTCAGGGTTCGTACACGCCTTGGAAATCCTGGAAAACCTGGAAAAGTCAGGGAAATTGAAAATGGGCCTAAAAGGTCAGGGAAAAGTCAGGGAAATTTAAATTGAACCTAAAAAGTCAGGGAAAAATATATTGGAGGGAAATTTTAAAGTTTGGATAACAGTATAAGGGTGACCAGAAAATGTGTTGTCTGAGATTTGAACAGAGCCCCAAAATCGCGGACCTCGCTTCGCTCGCTCCGGTTATTTATAATTTAATTAAAATTAAATTTAAACGAATTAATTGGCTAATTTTTATAACAATAACTTCTGCAAAAGTTATTCGAGTGAATTTAGATTTGTTTTCATATATGTTCGCCATGTACGTTATTGCATATGGTCAGGGAAATTTGTCGAATTTAGTCAGGGAAAACCTGGAAAAAACAGGGTTTTTCATTCGAAAAATTTTGTACGAACCCTGATATTTTACTTCACAATAGCCTTTACAGTCAATACTGAGGTCTGATATAGATTTACGAAACTTCAGCATCACTGAGACTGAATGGGAGAATATCGAGAGTTTCAGGACTATATTAAAGGTTTGTCTTATTTTCTAAGTACTATTTTGCTTGAGCACATCTTATGAGTAGCTGAAGAATAAAAGAAGTAGGAACCATTTACATATATAAGTCTCATAAGAGAGATTTTCATATAATTGAATGGATAACTACGGAGAATATCAAAGTTTTCTTGAATATCGATAGTCGTATGTTTTAAGTTGTCCGTGATTCAACTATCGACGTTAAGTGCGCAAAAACTTTCCCATTTTCTGTAGCTACTATTTTTATGCACCGAACACTCATTTTACCTAAGTTATAGGCTTTATTTTCACTGAGTACATACAACTTCTAAAAGTGATGTAGAGCACTGCTTAAAAAATTGTCTGGTGACGTACCTTTATCTTTTTTATTTTCCAAAGCAATTTGATATTGCGACAAGGAAAGTTTGTTTCGTTAGATCTCCAACAATATCAATAGTGATGCCAATATATCATTGGCTTTTGGAAAAGCTTAATAACTCAATTGAACGCAATGATGGTCCATTAAAGGAAGCTTGCAAATTAGCTAAAGCCAAAATGGAAGAATACAAAGAATCGTCTAATAACGAAGCAAACTGGATTGCCGTAGGTAAGGATGAGCGTTTCTATTAGCGGATTCCACTGGGGTGGTCTGAGTTCAACTCTGAAATTCGACGATCTTCCGAGCAGTGAATATCAAAACAGCAATCTGGGTAAAATTTTTCGATCTTTGCTTATCTGCTTTAGGTATGCGCGCTCCTCTTGTTTTGCCCTCTAACGGGTTGAAATATGATGACCCGTAAGATACAACTATATTTAATCGCATAAAGGCACAATTATAGGGACATTTCTAAAATAGTTTTCCAAAGCTCCATAACTTCCTCGTGGCATATATACATATACTCGTACTTTACAATGTACACATACCGCTTTGACTTAACTCAACCAGTCAAAAAACCGCTTACATTGTAGTGTGAAATTGCTCTTAAGTAGGCCTCGGAATTTGTATAACCTTTGTTAAATGGATAGGATCTATTGAATACCAAACAAATATATCCATACAAATACATTAGGCGTCTCTTTATCTTCAAATAATGTTATTCGAAATCAAAACCATTAATGTGTAATTTCATCCGTTTATGATTACCCCGTATACTATTGAATACGTTAAAGAGTTGATAGATTTCGTTCGCGTACGTTCAAAGTACAATTATTAACAGATACGACAAAAAACTTCTGTACGTCGATTTAATATATTTTTTTCTATTTACAAATAATATTGTTTTCGGCTAGTTTATTCTACAATTAAAGAAGGCTTATGTACTGTGATAAAAAACAAACACCTTATCTTATCTCATTTAGCACTAATATATTTTATTCAGAATGACATTAAGGCTTTGTTATTGTCCATTTTTAATCGCTTTTCAATCGGTTATCAGCAATCTGACGCGTTAACACACCTTTCAGTTCAACTCAAACCAACAGTACGTGGTCACTAATCCGGCGGGTCACTCGGGTGTTCGTGGTAACAATCATTCGGCATTTTAGTGTATGTAGGTTTTAATTAATGGCTGAAGGTGGTTCTTCTGAACGGGGTTTGCCCGAATTATCGCAACCTAAAGTTACACAAACACGAAGTAACATTTGGCGGCATTTCAATGTCTCTTATAAAATGTCTGAAGATGGCAAATCAATTAAAGTGGCAAAATGTCATTACTGCGAAAAGTAAGTATACCTCAAAATATTATGTTAAATACTCATCCCATATAATACCAGATTCTACCCATCAACAATAAGACATAGTTCGAATATCTCTAACAGTTCTGACTGTATACATATTTTAACATAAGATGTTAAAACCTGGTTAACATTATTTTATAAGCAAATACACTTATCTCATACTTATATTTATACATTGCAGGGGTTTATTTGGTAAGATGGCTAAACATAAACTAGGTGTGGTTTTCAGTTAAGAACAATTATCACATTAACTATTGGGTAAGCTTATCTATACATAATGTAACTTATATAACGTTTATCCGAATGGATAATGTTCACTGAGATGTTCTAGCAAATACTATCTTATCAACAATCATACGCATAGGTAAATCTATAAACTAGAAACGGCTCAATGTTGTTTGTGGATAAACCAACCGCGAATAAATTGTCGACAAAAGCATGAATAACCAACGATAATGGATATCCGATGCCGAGCCCTACTTTCGAATGACTTCCGGCCGTATTTTAGCCCAATGCCTTGGTTTTTATCATACTTAAACGCACTTTAAATGAGATAAAGACAAATATATTGTTATCAAGTAAATGTATTACTTCTAAAAAAACTGCCTTACTTTATTCAAAAAAAAACCCCAACCTCAAGACAAAAAGTAAGCTTACTCCTATTGGCATTTTCATTCGTTTTGAAGTTCCCGCCACAAAATTTTCCCCCTAAGAACGACATCTAGCGGTCGCTAAAAAATCGGTATGCCGCCCCATGGGTAGCTTCCTACCTATAGGCCTTTATTAATACAAGTCGGCTATGATCGTGCAGTCGTAGAAGAAGAAGTTGTTGAGCCTGCCAGAGGGCCAGTTGCCGTCGAAGAACAAATTCCGGAGCATGCCAGAGGGCCAGCTGCCTCCATTAATGTGAAAATAGTCATTAAGTAAAACAAAGGCTAATACCAAAATAGTAAATGTCTTTATTTCAAAATCTAGTTTACGAAATGGACCATGCCCATGTTGTCTCTCAGGCCAACAACTGTACTTTTAAGGTACACATCTATAATGGTGGTAGGGTCCCAGCGGCAAGGAGGGTGCAACCTCCTGCACCTCTTCCCCGCCGTCAGCGCGTTCAACGCAACCCCCCGGGACCTAATAATCCCGCTCCTGCCCCTCTTCCCCGCCGTCAGCGCCGTCCCCGCAATCCCCCGGGACCTGCTAATCCCGCTCCTGCCCGGGTTAATCGTGCCATAGCCGACTTGTATTAATTAATACAAGTCGGCTATGATCGTGCAGTCGTAGATGAAGTTGTTGAGCCTGCCAGAGGGCCAGTTGCCGTCGAAGAACAAATTCCGGAGCATGCCAGAGGGCCAGCTGAGGTGCCGGTCCGCGAACCAGCGCCTGCCCGAAGGGGGCCAGGAAGGCCAAGAGCTGCAAACAGATAATTAATCTGCAATTAAGTGAATTAACTCTCCATTTAAAAACCGCGCAATATTTGAGATGGGTACGGAGTAACGTGAAACCTTCGGGAAAGTAAATTTTAAAATTCACAGCCAACTGTCCCATTTCGAAATTTCGACTGTTTTTCCTACTAGAATTTATAGCAGTGCCCATGGATTTACTACTCAGAGTCCATTATAGGAACTGTGGCAAGAAAATGAAGAAATGAGACAAATTTTATCATGACGGAAGGCTCGAGGCTTGTTTCATTTTTCGTGAATAATTCACGGCTTCCTTACCCGTTTTTCAATGGCATTAAAATATTAAGCTTTGCATTACCAAAGTACTAAATCCATGGCCACTTTTAAACTTTTATGGTTACTTATGGTTTCTTTTTTTCCTTAATTAGACAAGTAATTAATTTGAAATTAGTAATTCTAAATAATTAGTTTGATAAATAAATGGCTAATTTCTAATTGAATTTGATTAGTTTCTATGTCTAATTGCTAATTGGCTAATTAATTAGTTCATTAATATTTACCTAATTGCTAATTCTAATTCAATTAGTAGTCAGCTAATTTAGCACAGCTCTGAATAAAACCAAAGTTGCATAGATTTTCGAACGCTTCTCAGATTATTCTTGTGCTCGACGTGCAATATTGCATTCCCTCCTAATTTTATATAACATTCAAATATTTTCCAAAAGTTCAATGTTTACTGAAAACTGAAATAGTTGAGAATGTGTCCGAGTCGGGACCATTATTGATAGAACAAAACCAAAGTTGCATAGATTTTCGAACGCTTCTCAGACCATTCTTGAGCTCGACGTGCAATATATGTATCTGTGACTGTATATCCTCTTAATTTTATGTAACATTTAAATATTTTGCAAAAGTTCGATGTACATTGAAAACTGAAATAGTTGAAAATGTGTCCGAGTCGGGAACATCTCTGTTAGAACACAACTAGAGTTGCATAGAATTTCGAAGGCTTCTTGTACCATTCTTGAGTGCGACGTGCAATATTGCATACCCTCCTTATTTTATATAACACTCAAATATTTTCCAAAAGTTCAATGTTTACTGAAAACTGAAATAGTTGAGAATGTGTTCGAGTCGGGACCACCTCTGATATAATAAAACCAAAGTTGCATAGATTTTCGAACGCTTCTCAGATTATTCTTGAGCTCGACGTGCAATATTGCATACCCTCTTAATTTTATATAACATTCAAATATTTTCCAAAAGTTCTATATTTATTGAAAACTGAAATAGTTGAGAATGTGTCCGAGTCGGGACCACCTCTGATAGAACAAAACTAATAGAAAACGCAAGATCAACTAATCATAATGAAGGTTTATTAACATAAGAGATTAACACAATTTGTACATAGTATATATAGATTTAGTAAAAAAAAAACTAATAAACAATTGGGTCTATTATTGGCCTATAGATAGGGCGCCGTTGTTGTCTATTCCAACAATCCTCGCATCGTCGCGGCAGCTTTTTGCAAGCCTCACTTGCACACAAATGCAGAGAATGGCACAGACATTTCAAAATAGTTATGTCAGGGTATTTTTGCCTCATTCTCGATGCGACCGAATTTTTGCTCCCCATCATAGTGTTACACCCGTCGGAACCGAATCCAATAATATTTTCTTCCGGAATTCTAAACTCTTCGAATGATTGTACGATTGAATTGAAAAGATTTTCAGCAGTGGCCCCTTCATTGCCTTTTTGATAGTTACCACCTTCAAATACAATGGATAGATCCCGAAATTTACTTTCAACGCGTCTCGATTCGTCGTCAAAATACCTGACAACAAGAAGCTTCATTACAACTAAATCCGAAATTTTCAGTGTGATCGGTAGGCCGTCGGATATGTCGACCTCTAGACCCATATTGTTATCTTTTATTTGATAGAAACGCGTGTTAGTTGGTAAGGAGTCGAGCAGCCGACCTAATCCTTCATTACATTAACCGACTTAAAATCCAACTATCAGCCAACTCTATTTTATTGTTCTCACGGCCGACTGCAAAGCGGAGTTGGCAACTGAAGTTGGATAAGAGTCGGATTTTAGTCGTAACTACCGACTAGACCATAAACCGACGAATCTACCTCGAACCGACTCGAACGCGGAACACTCGTGTTACTGGGGGATGTACATACCTCGTAGCGGCAATGCTTCATCCAAAACAAAGAACTGAATTTTTGACAAGTATAGGTGTTCAGAATTTTTAAATAATTTAACGTTTTTAAATTGAGATGTATTTTTCATAGGTGAAATTGCTCAAAAATTGGATTTGTGCCAAAAAACGCAGTCTGCATACTGAAACAAACATTAGACAATTATATTCCAGCCACTGTGTGCTGAATCTTCCAATTCCAACTATTGTAATGAAGCTTCAACTTCTAAGCCTTCCATTGATGAAATGCCTGTTGAGAGTGAAGAGTTTGGTGTGTTTGCCTATATAAGTGATGTTATAAGCAAGAAACAAGTAGTCCAGGAAATCCACGAAGTGGAGCTATACTTGTCTCACGATTTAACTTCTGAAAAGGTGTCTGATAACCCCTTGGAGTTCTGGAAAAAATACAACCAAAAATATCCCAGGTAACAGAGCAACTGTAATTGTATTTTCTTGCTTTCTACATTAGAGTGACTAAAAACTTTTAATAAAGACTTTCAGAATTGGCAAAAATTTACTTGACTGTTCCAGCAGCTTCAGGAAGTGTGGAAAGATTGTTTAGTCAAGGCGGGGCTTTGGCAAGAGCAAGAAGGTCTAAATTAAGACCAAAAACAATAGCAGAAATATTATTTTATCGTGAGTTCCGCTTAGATAAACTAAAAAAGCAGGGAATCATTAACGACAATTAAAAACTGCCTAAAACAAATATGTAAAAAAATGTAATGGGATATTTTTTCTAATTGTCACTTAACTTGTCCCTCCAATGGTATTAGAAATGGGAATTGAAACTCACTTTTTTTACTTAGTAAAAATTAATCTTCCTTCATCGAATAATTCTAACTTTTACTAGGTAACTAAAGGAAATTTTAGCTCTAATTTTTAATATTAAAATTAGAAATTTTAAATTAAACAATTTAAGTAGGAATGAGGCACTTCCAAATAACACGAAAATACAAAACAAATGATCAAAAATATGTGATATGCTTCTATTTTTTAATATTTTGGGGAGGACTTTTCCCGTGTATGGATGGTGCACTTTAGGCGAGGTCAGAGAAGGACGCCATTACTCTGGTACTTTCTTAGTAGCTTGTCCCGCGACTTGATTCGTTCAGTGAATAAAGATAGTTTGTGAATGCGGTAACAGGCAGGTCTGTAGATGGGGAGATAAATGGGTATCGTGAGGGCGTTCAGGATTGTCAAAGGTGATTTGGATATTTAATCCGCTGTTTAGCCGCCAAATCTCGCGATAATAAGCGAAAAGCCTTAAAGGCGAAAAAAAGAAAAGTACCACAGTACTTGGTAAGCAAATGTGTAAAGGCTTTCGTCCCCTCAAAAAACACCTGGTTCTACAATCAACACTTGTCGGTCACTGACAATCTCTTTTTGGTATTCCTGTGGGTGTGCAACATGAGCGTGTCTGACGCTATTACCCACAGTGAATGTTCCGCCCATATCGTCGTGGACTACTTTTCCATGTGCCGCGAGGTAGCTGAGATTGAAATCCCGAACAGGGCCGAAAAGGTTCAGATAGGAGGGCCAGGATTGTTCGTAGAGGTGGACGAAACGTATTTACACTGTCGAAAATACCATCGTGGGGCTCAAATGACCAGAGAGGCCATCTGTATCTTGTCATTTACTGCAGAGATACAAAAGATGGGCTCTTAAGGGTCAAGAATAAGTCCAGGGCCGTTTTATGGACGCGAATGTCTAAGTATATAGCCCCTGGGTCCGTTATAGTTTCGGACGGTGCCCCAATGTACATGAATTGTACTTTGATGAGGTTTCAGAAGCATCTGACTGTCCTTCATAAGTATGAGTTGTGAATTCTGAGGATTCACGAGCTCAAACCAATAACATCGAAAATACAATACATATCTTTGTTCAGAACATATCGTTGCTGGAAACGAACCAAGCAAAACTTATCCTGATCCTGTACATTCAAATGTAAGCAGGTTATTATTATACATACATACCTTTCTTAACATAACCTTTTCGTAAATAACAGGATTATGTATCCATTTTGAAACCAAGAGAAGTTCCCCAATGCTCAACTAAGTGGATTACTTTTGCTTTGACTTCTTGAATAGGAACTTGATCCAGTTTATTAGTATGCATAAATATTTGAGCAACGTTGAGTAAATCGGTGAGGAAATAGTGGAGGCCAACACTTTTTTCTCCACCACTTGGATAACTGTCAGTCTGTAGGAATATTATTGGTTGAAAATTTCTACCAAACAAACATATTATAAACAAAAACCAGATTTATACCTTTGCACTATCACAGGTGACGGCGAGTCTATTCATCACCCATTTCGCCTGCCACCGGATCGCCAGCAACCATTTCGCCTGCCACCGGATCGCCAGCACCCATTTTGCCTGCCACCGGATCGCCAGCACCCATTTTGCCTGCCACCGGATCGCCAGCACCCATTTCGCCGGCCACCGGATCGGCAGCACCCATTTCGCCGGCCACCGGATCGCCAGCACCCATTTCGCCTGCCACCGAATCGCCAGCACCCATTTCGCCTGCCACCGGATCGCCAGCACCCATTTCGCCTGCCACCGGATCGCCAGCACCCATTTCGCCTGCCACCGGATCGCCAGAACCCATTTCGCCTGCCACCGGATCGCCAGCACCCATTTCGCCTGCCACCGGATCGCCAGAACCCATTTCACCTGCCACCGGATCGTCAGCACCCGATTCTCCTGCCACCGGATCGCCTGCACCCGATTCGCCTGCCACCGGATCGCCAGCACCCTCTTCAAGAGCCTGCCACCGGATCGCGAGCACCCATTTCGCCTGCCACCGGAACGCCAGAACCCATTTCGCCTGCCACCGGATCGTTAGCACCCGATTCTCCTGCCACCGGATCGCCAGCATCCGATTCGCCTGCCACCGGATCGCCAGCACCCTCTTCAAGAGCCTGCCACCGGATCGCCAGCACCAGATTCGCCTGCCACCGCAACGCCAGCACCCAATTGTCACCGTAAAACCAGCACCCTTTTCAAGAGCCTGCCACCGGATCGCCAGCACCCATTTCGCCTGCCACCGGATCGCCAGAACCCATTTCGCCAGCCACCGGATCGCCAGAACCCATTTCGCCAGCCACCGGATCGCCAGCACCCATTTCGCCTGCCACCGGATCGTCAGCAACCGATTCGTAATATGGCCGGGCTACCATAATTTAATGAATGAAAATCTTCAATAAATTCTGAGAAAAAACTCCAGTTACTTTAATCTAAATTTTCCGGAGTTACAACGCGGAATATATTTTTTGTCAATGTTGATCTAATAAAAATTTATATATTTTAAAGTTTATTTTCGCACAAAAACATTTAGTAATCATTTATTTTCCCACAAAAACATTTAGTAATCATTTATTTTCCCACAAAAACATTTAGTAATCATTTATTTTCCCACAAATACATTTAGTAATCATTTATTTTCCCACAAATACATTTAGTAATTATTTATTTTCTCACAAATACATTTAGTAATTGTTTGTTTTTTCAGAAATACATTTAGTAATTATTTATTTTCTTAATTAAAGCAAAATTAATAAAACGAAGGTCATTCAACTGTATAAGTTTTTCAACATTTTTAGGATACTTAACATTGAATTCGACGTTTGCTCTATTTGTGTATTTGCATATTTGATACATTGTCAAAAATATATATTTTTCAGAGTTAACAAGCGTTTCATAAATCTAGTTTCTATTGAAACTAATAACTTAAATAGATTTCAGATCTGAGAGTTATAAAATTTTTTAACATGAATTCAGTAACTGCCTCGTTATCACTTATCAAAGTAGTATTAATACGTTTCTGCTTGGTGGTATCATTATTGCGATATCAAGAGGAAAAATATTGATTTGCATTTGAGCCTGAACCGAGTAGTAATGACCTGTTTGTTCAGATCAATATTGTTTGATATCAGATTCTAGTGTCAAGCCCAGTTACAAGCAGGGTTGTTTGATTTAAATCAGTTTGATTTAAATCTCTTATTTAAATTACTGATTTAAATCATGCCATTTTTTTAAAAAAATCATTTGATTAAAATCAAGAATATATTTTTATTTTTAAAAAATGTTTTCTAAGATTCCAAGAAGTAGGTTAAGAAAATCGATAAGAAACTTAACTAGGAAAGACCTATAATTAAAAACAATCATAGTGTTGTTATATTTCAGTGTAAGTTTTTCCCAGAACTTCAGTTTGTCTTAATGGATAGGCTAAGAAATGAAATAGCCGTCAAGCTAGTCTTTTTATACAAGCATTTGAATAGCAACAATATCCAATAGCTGCTTAAATGTCAAGATTATTTCAGAGCTGTGCTAATTAGCTGACAACTAATTGAATTAGAATTAGCAATTAGGGAAATATTTATGAACTAATTAATTAGCCAATTAGCAATTAGGGAAATATTTATGAACTAATTAATTAGCCAATTAGCAATTAGACATAGAAACTAATTCAATTCAATTAGAAATTAGACATTTATTTATCAAACTAATTAATTAGAATTACTGTTTTCTAATTAAGGTAAAAAAGAAACCATAAGTAAACATAAAAGTTTGAAGTGCCCATGGATTTAGTACTTTGTAATGCAAAGTTTAATGTTTTAATGCCATTGAATAACGGGTACGGAAGCCGTGAATTATTCTCGAAAAATGAGACAGGCCTCGAGTGTTCCGTCATGTTAAAATTTGTCTCATTTCTTCATTTTTTTGCCACAGTTCCTATAATGGACTCCTGAGTAGTAAATACATGCGCACTGCTATTAATTCGAGTAGGAAAAACAGTCGAAATTTCGAAATGGGACAGTTACGATCTACGAAATTTTCTACTAGTACTAGTATTCTCTCATGTTTTAGAGGAGCTGAAATATTTAGAGTAGCACTAAGTTTTCCTCATCGATATAATAAGACCGTTTTCATTTTCAAATAGATGAATCAAGAGTTAATTCCTCGAGTTTTAGTTTTTAGTAAATTAAAAGATTAATTGAATTCCAATTGGCTAATTAGTTAATCCTAAATCTAATTAAATTTTAATTAGATAATTACCTTTCCTATTCATACTAATTAATTAGAATTATTTCTCAATTAGCACTAGGGTAATTAAAATTCAATTACCATTTTCAATTAGTAAATGTTACTAATTAATTAGAAATTCAAGTAGCTAACTAATTAATTAGCACAGCTCTGGATTATTTTGCATGGGGCTAAGGTTACATTTTTTCATTGGCCTAAAACATTCGTCTGCTTTTTTTACTCTAGTCTTAAGCCTAAGTTTAGTTTACAGTAACGAGTTATTACGGGAGTAGGGACTAGAGTAACTGTTTCTGTTTGGTACCTGAGTGTTGAATTGTCCATTTTTAGTTCCTTTCCTCTTCTAAAACGCTTCTTTTAAAAATCTGAGGCTGTTTCTTTTAATTTGTCATATAGAACCTAGACAACCACTAACCATGCACTAAAGACAGTTTCTCCGCCATGATATCTGAGAAAATCTGACACTAAAATTCTGCTTCTGCGCATTTCTAAGCGAACCAATAAGATCACCCCTCATTCGTGAAAGCCCGGTTAGAATTTCATATGGCCGTTGTAAATTTTGAATGAATTTATTTTTAGGTGTATTGAGTCTCAAATAGTTTTGAGTATTTTCTTCAAAATATTTATACTTATGCTAATGATAAAGCAGAAGTACTTCAGTTCCTTATAATAGCAAATAAATTAAGAAAAGAATTTAATTTTGAAATTGATGAAATGAACAGTAAAGATGTGCAAGAATTATTCAACTTTTACTTGTGTAGTGTATACAGGTAATTATTGTTTTAAGATCTTTTCTTTATTGTAGTGCATGGAAAGGTAGCAAATCTTATTAGATTATCATATTAGATTTGCCTGTTGTGATAAAAATATTGTTGAAAAATGTGATAATGAAACCGTCAATTTGGAGAGATGTGATGATGATAAATATATCAAAGAAGAGACGGAATGTTTTGAAAAGAATGAAGAAATTAAATTTAGACCTTCAAACTTCTTGCAAGAAAGTTTATGTGGAATTTTGAGACTTGGCGAACGAACTTTGGGGGAGATGTTGGGGGGTGTCTAAACGATTAAGGAGTTCAGATCACTACAATATGAAACCTAAAATTCTATATCAGAATGTCCATAGGACTGTGTTTCAAAATTTCACTAGACGATGAAGAGAAAGAACAGCAACTACCAATAGACTTGAAAAAACAAGATAGAGGTGGAATGTTTTATCCCAAAGACTGTTCGAGAGATTTTGTAAAGGAAGTAAATAACACTGTTCGTTTATTTTCAAACTCTGACCCTTTAAGTGAACACGGGAAAGACATGATCAAGTTAGATTAACTAAATAATTAGGCTATTGATTACAAGCAGCTAGTTAATTTTATTTTTATTTTTATCTGAGGTTAAAGAAAATCAAGAAATCTAAAGATTATTCTGGGAAGGAGTAGAGTGCATTCCTGACTTGTTGACTCAATTTGACCTTCTTTTATAAGATCTGGCTGTGAAAATTGACGCATGCAAGAATTCAGGAATTCATCAGAGTTTGAAGTGGAAGTATTAGTAAAGGGGGCCACAATCTCTGAAACAATTTATACGGTCAACTGAAGAAGCTTTATGCCAAAACTAAAACTGTCAAAAAGGACTCTAAAGAAACCAAAGGGGCAAAAAAGAGGAAAAAGTTAAAATTGGTAAAGGGATAAGAAAATCACCCGAAAAATTAGATAATAAAGAATGTACCACGAAAACCCCAAATTTAAATCAAAGGAAAGCTCCAAAAATTAATAAAACGGAAGTTTCAAAGAAGGCTGGTAAGAAAACCCCAGCTTAAGTATAAGATTTGTAATGATGGGAAAGCGATAAAAATTAGTATGAAAGCTGGCACGATTGTTCAGAATGTTTCAATTTCTTGCCCTTCTAAAAGATACCGATTAAAGGATTTATTAATTAAAGTATTTGTTAGTATGTAAATAAGAAGGCTGAAAAGAAAAACCCAAAGGTAGCTGTAAATAAGAAGACTGAAAAGAAAAGACCAAATGTAGCTGTAAATAAGAAGGCTGAAAAGAAAAACCCAAAGGTAGCTGTAAATAAGAAGGCTGAAAACCAAACCCCAAAGGTAGCTGTAAATTAGAAGACTGAAAAGAAAACCCCCAAGGTAGCTGTAAATAAGAAGACTGAAAAGAAAACCCCAAAGGTAGCTGTGGATAAGAAGGCTGAAAACCAAACTGGCAACCCATCAATATCGAAAACTAAACCAAAATGCTGTTTACGCGTAAAGTCGAAATATTTAACGCTATTTATTCCTTGTTTCAAGTTAGTGAGGAGTGCAAAGTTTGAGAAGTAATATTCAACATTCCACTCTCTTTTGGTATGTTTAAATGTTAATGCATATGAACCAATCCATTGCAGTTACAAGGAAATCAAAGCCCGTGATTCAACTGAAATATATATCCAGCTCCATTTCTCTGAGAGCTTGTTCTACCCTTGAATTCTTCCGCGCATACCATATTTCAGCGAAAAAGATAAAAATGGACAGTATGTTTAAAACCGCGAATAGTATAAGCATAATGCTGATATCATGAAAGGACGTCTTCGAGAATACCATGCTTTGTTCTTTCTTCATATACTTTGAGCACGCTTTCCCATGCATTAGATACTTCTGTCGGATTTGATGTCCAGTTTCCCAATAATTCTGAATTCTGAAATCAGAATTTAAAGCAAATCTCAAAAATACATTACGTACATTGATGGAATATGACGAGGTAAGTTTGTTTAAGCAAACTAAGAAATATATATTATAGGAAAGATACCGACATTAAAATATTTTTTAAAAAAATTTACACAATTTCTAGTATGTTGCTGGGGTTAAGTTACTAACCGTCCAGGTCGAGCATGTACGAGAAAGAGCAAGACGAAGCCCAGAGTTATGAGAAAACATGTGTACTTTCTTCCAACAAGATGACCCCGGTTCGCATTACACTTTTTCGCGCCTTCTAGTGACTGAAATTAGTATTACTATATTCATTATATGATGACCCAGGCTAATTTATAATTTTCGATTTTATGTATTCTTTGGTTATAAATTGGCATTACTATTATGAATAAAATCAAGAGCTAGTAATTAAACTACAGTAATTACTCATTAGGTTAATTTGAAATTTGAACTATAGTACCTTATCTTAATACAGAATAATATTCATTAAACTATAGTTACTTCCTCAATCGGTTAATTTTAAACTTATAATTAAGCTACATCATTAATTATAAAGTTATAATAAACTGCAGTATATTCATTAAAATTTATAAATTAAATTATGGTAACTTCCTCAATCGGTTAACTTAAACAAAATTAAATTTCAGCGCCCAAGGAGGAAGAACAGGATGGGTCAACGTAACCGTGCCCCTACCGCGATCATGGCACCTTGAAGGAGAGGATGGAGTCCAAATCTCAATACCCATAACGCAGCTTCTCTACACCTATCTACGGCAAAGGAGTCCTCCCAGCATCCTCAGTGTTTTGGAACGGTGCAGAAACGTCTAGGATGCCCCCTGTGTCTTAAAAAAGAAGGTTGTCCTCATACAAATACAATGTTTCTGATGAGAAATCGCCTATCGTAGGGTTGGTGCGTGGCCAAGGTACGCTAAGAGACATTCATACTCGCAGATGGGCCATAGCCATTTCGCCCTTTCTTCCCTGATTGAGCCGTCATCTTTTTTTTCCTAAGAGTCTCTTCCAAAACATAAGAAGTAGAGGTGCAAATGTTTTCCGAAACCTACTACGAATCTAGGACTGAAAACCTGCCCTCTGGTATTTCCCCATTTATAGTGGTCATAAACACCACGGAATAGAGTTCTTTTAAACTAGGTTTTCGCTGGGCGAATTTCTTTGCGTCAAGAAATTCGCTAAAAAAGCAAAGTAGGTAAGGCAATTTTTATCCCTGTGTGTTCGGTTTCCACTGGGCGAAACCGTGGTGGAACGAAATGTCTATCCGAACTGAACTGACCCGAGTTAGAGCCGCGATCATCTGTTTTTTCAGGATAGAGGATGATAGTATCGTCGAAATTCCAACCATGATTAAATATGTTGCTTTAAAAAATTTTTTCTCTCTCGTATACGCCTTTCTAATCACGTAGATTTTGGTAGCTCTCTTAGATAAGACTTGATACTGACTTTTATGTATAAGGGTAGTTTTTTGATTGGATATAACGTCTTTCGTATTATATTTACTAATTTTCAAAATTTCCATTGTACTACAATCCGACACCCTAAAATGTGGTTAAAATTTGAAAGAGATCATATAAATTTGTCTTCAAAAGTGAAAACTTGAATATCTGTACTTCAGGCAATTAATTTTCTACATTTATCTTTTAGACTTTCCCGTCTTTGTCTACAATGTCAGTTTTCAGTAATAATAAGTATGATTTGATTGGATTAATTAATGTGAAATAAATTAAAGCAAAGGTCTCGATTTTTTCAACTTCAAGCTCTTCTCCCTCCTTTTTTAAATACCTGTGTTTCCGCGCGAATCGTGGCGCCACCTAAATGGTAATATCTTCGATGAAAACGTTCTTCTGCACTGGTAAAGCTCTATCCATATTCTACGTCATTTTATCTTTATCAGCACTCGAAAATTATCCATAGCACTTACACTTTAAATCGTATTATATCCAAAACTTTCTTTATAAATAATCGGTTATCCACTAATTTGTGGATAATGGATAGAAAACGCCGAGCTCTACGCACTGGTTTGCGTATATTTTAAGTACAACGTTTTTGACGCTTCATTACGCGGCGTTTTCACCGGTTAAAACAATCTCTCCCGGCGAACGTTTTCAATCACTTTTTAGGCACATCCTTTGATAAACATCTATGATGTGGGTCTTAGTTTGACCTGCCCCGTTGTCGGTTGGGGTGGTGGCGGCGGCGTTGTGAATGAGTACTGCCTTTGCCAGTGTAAAATTTTTCGTTTGTCATTGAAGGGAGAGTGAATGGGAGAGAATTGTGATGAGGTGATATTTTTCGTTCGTGTATTTTAAAAGGATGGGCATTATAATTGTAAGTTTAAGCATTGAATTTAATTGTTCTAGTAAGGTTATACATTTTGAATTGTTTTTTACGTTTGCTCGATATATTGAAAGCCAAAGAGAGGATTATGGTATTGCCTTAATTTAAATTGGAGGTTTAATACTCCCTTTAAAATTACTGTCACCCGTTGACAATAAATAAGGGTTTCACGCTTTCAATTCCGCTACCCTTATTTCAACATTCTAAGAAATCGATGAGACGTATTTATCGACGATGTATTTAGATTTTCTTAAAGCGGTGTTTATTATTAGAAGTTAAGTGTATTTTTCAACAAATCGAGAACAGTTTTAATGAAAGTACTAGCTTGTGGCCCAGGATATTACAATTATAACCTAAGTAAGTTTATTGAAGTAAAGATTACGGGTCATAATTATTTGATAGGGCATATAGGAGCTCTTCAGTCTGATTTTCAGTACTTCTTTTAATAGGTATATAGTTTTACCAATGTCAAAGGATGCTCATCGTGAGGGTACTCACTCAAGTTTTTCCGTTCGTGTCACAGTATTATAATTGTAAGTAAAATAAAAATGAAATAGTCATTTTAAAACAGTTAAAGGTAGCTCATCGAGGGCTATTCACTGAAATTTTCTGTATGCCTCTTTATTACTGGAAGATGTGGCTACTATTACGGGCCCAGCCTTCGGGTCGTCTTGTTTTCTAAAATCTATATCTATACAAATCAAATTCCTGACTGACTGACTGATAATCAACGCCCACCCCAAACCGCGTGACCTAGAAGGCTGAAAATTTGCAGGAACGTTACTCATAGGTAGGTGCGTACTAAGAAAGATTTTTCGAATTCGCCGCCATCTTAAAAAATGGCAACCAGAAATATAAAATCATCATCTCAAAGTCCGCGCGTTTCGAGCGATTCCAAAAATATTTAGTACACTGGTTTCCTTTAACCTTTAGATGGGCTGAATGGTCGATTTTTTGCCATCTTTTTAAACGGCGGCCAAACCTTAAAAACCCTTCTTTATAGAATAATGTCCGCCTGAAAAGTAATAAAAAATGTCCCGACGGGCTGATGGGCAACCCCGAGTGCCTTCGCTCTTAGGGTGTTACAAACATATTAGTCATCAGTAAAATCTACCTATTCTTTATATCCTTTTGATGGAAGTTCTTATTACACGCAGAATAACAGTAAATGTTCTGTCTTTATAGGTTCAATAGAAACAAAAATTATTTTGGTTTTCGTTTAGGCTTGAAGTGCAGTAAAGGTTTTGGAGAGCCCAACGAAACAAAAGGTTCCTATTGTCTCTTTAGGTAACTAGCAGAAAACATTACCTTATGTTTATGACGTTTTTCATGAATGTGGTTGCGTTAGTTGACATGAAAAAATATGCAAAGTTCGGTAAGAAAGTGTTTTTTCCGTAATGTAAGGGCTTTCCCAAAGTGTACGACCGAAGACAAATAATTTCCAAATTAGAAACCATGGCCAAAATGGCTGCCTTTCCTTTGTTGAAAACGGTAAGTGTATGAAGTCCTCTGTTTTCGTGCAATTTTTCTAATCTTCGCTCGTATTCTTCAAAGAGCCTTTCATTAGTGCGCTGATAAAAGGTGAGTTTGAATTGTAGTCATTCATATCAATCATAAAATCAACTTAAGACTAGGTTGAAAATTTCTACCTGGTTTAAAGTTGATGGAAAATTAGCGTGATGCGCGAATTTATGAATTTAAAGTCGGATATCGAAATAAACTGTCGCCACTATCAATGAATTTCCGCCTCCGTACTTTTGAGTTACTTGGTCATAACTCATCCTACATTTGATACGTCGCTACTTTGTACGTGCTTCTTGTTCACCGGCTACGGATTACGCGTAATAATTTTAGCACTGTCAAGGGCAGGGTTTTAAAGATTACGCGTAATCACTTTCCAATGTACCGCCGTGTACCACGACCACACTTAGTGACCAGCCCCACGGATGTCAAGCCGTAATCATGGGAACGATATCACTACTCGTCCTTAAATAACTTCTATCTATGGGGACACGTCTTAATTACTTGCTTTATATTGACTATGAATTATGTCGGTTTTTTCTAACAGTGTATAGGGGTCTACATTGTCTCACGAACAACTTAGTCTAATCGAGCGTGGGATTTAGATTTCAAAAATTGGGAAAGAACCGGAACCATTTAAATCGAAAGGGGGATCCGATTCATCCTCAATAACATTATTGGCGAATAACAGCTGGAGTTAAAGCATAGCCCACTCGAGCATGATGGAACATAAATTTTGCTAAATAATTGCAGACATTGGTTCCAAGGTGGACTTTGAAATATAGTGTATTCCTTCTATGATGAAAGAGAGCCATTTGCACTCTTAATGACTTCCTATCAAAATTTATGTTAAATGTGACGTCACGCATAGTAGAACTCCACCCCTTTGTCTCGGACTAGGAATTTATACCTTTACTACTTGGAATGGCCATGGCGCCATATACCCTATGGTAAAAAGTGTAGGAGAAAAGTAGGTCTGTGTTAAAGCTCATTGAAACCGAAGGCCCAGCATTACGTAATTAGAAAATGGGTGTATTTACCTCGTAACCCTAAACCAAGGCTTAGCTACGGTAACAATAACACAGATGAATTTTCGGAATGGAGTGAAATGAACTCTTACTAGGATCCTGTAATAATAGTTATTTCAGCCATAACTCTAAATGCAAGCGTTCAAGTTTTTGGAATGGAAACTGAAAAAATAGGACCAGTTATTAAGTACTCTCAAACTGCCAGTGATGATGAACAAAGGCAAATTGAAGTATGTCCAACGCTTATGACATTATTAAAAAAGTATCTTTCTTCGGACGATATCGTCTGTGTGAGGGTTTATTGAACAAGAAGTATCGTTAAATGTATCAGGATGAAGCCAGCCATTTTCTTTGGTCACGTTTATACTTCCTTTCTATCGGTTCGAGTCTCCAAAATGTACAAAACTAATTCAACCTGGACAATCAAAAAATAAACTATTTATCCAAAACTGTGTCTTTTGGCTTTTCTAAACACTGTTTCCGTAACCAGAAGAAACGTAAAGCCACACAGTCTGTGGATGGGGAAACATACTGTGAAACAAAGGTTGACGATAATGTGTGTACACTAAAACCAGTTAAAAGATTAAAAACTGACGAACGTTCCAGAAGAGGCATTTCTTATTTGACTCCTAGAAGTTCCAGAAAAAGAATATCCAACATAATAAAGAGAACAAATAACCTCCAAAAGAAAGTTACATCATTAGAAGCTAAACTGGCTAAACAAAAAACACTTTTAGCTGATGAACAAAACTTAGAAATGAAACAATTAGTCAAAACAATTTTGAATAATCCTGATTTAACACAGAATCTGGATAACATTGTTAAAGAAAGTGGCGACTTACAAATAAGTCGAGCATTGAAAAAAGTCTGGAATGCTGATCGGCACGGGTTCATCATGAGCGAACGAGAGATTTTTGCAGTGATCAAATTAAAAACAGTAATTTAACTATTTTTTAAGATTCCCTCCCATTGGACCGAAATCCCATTCAACCGAAACCAAAGAAGGGAGGTCCCATTGGACCGAAATCCCGCACCTTGGGCGGTTTACGAAAAGTGGAGATAGCCATGAATGGCTGCACTTAACGTTAGTGTACACTGCCTAATTATCTCCGATAAAAACGAAGTAGCAATGAGTTAACCGTGGAATCGGTTTTAAAGGCTTATGTTAATTTAAGGGAAAGCTAAAATAAACCGTAAACCGTAACATTTTCTTTAATGTTACTTAAAATTACAAAACGCTTTAACTTGAATATAAAGTCTAATAATTTTTTCTCTGTTTATTTCAACTTGGTTGTTTCAAATTGAATAGTGTTCTAAAGTAATTTTCCAATGATATTTTCATGAAAAGTACGAAACATTTACGTCGCTCAACCCAACCTAACCTAACCTAACCAAACCAAACCTAACCTAACCTAACCTAACCTAACATAACATAACAGTAATGTTTTGGAAAAGGCATATTATTTGAGAAGTCAATGAAGCTAAACATCAATATTCTGGAAAAGGCGTAGCATTGTTAAATGATTTATAATATATTACTAACCTAACCTAACATAACATAACATAACATAACATAACATAACAGTAATGTTTTGGAAAAGGCATATTATTTGAGAAGTCAACGAAGCTAAACATCAGAATTCTGGAAAAGGCGTAGCATTGTTAAATGATTTATAAAATATTACTAACCTAGCCTAACCTAACTTAACTTAACCTAACCTAATCTAGCCTAACCTAACCAAACCTAACCTACCCAAACCTAACCAAACCTAGCCTAACCAAACCTAACCAAACCAAACCTAACCTAACCTAACCTATCCTAACCAAACCTAACCTAACCAAACCTAACCTAACCTAAACAAACCTAACCAAACCTAACCTAACCTAACCTAAACAAACATAACCAAACCTAACCAAACCTAACCAAACCTAACCTAACCTAAACAAACCTAACCAAACCTAACCTAACCTAACCTAAACAAACCTAACCAAACCTAAACAAACCTAACCAAACCTAAACAAACCTTACCAAACCTAACCTAAACAAACCTAACCAAACCTGACCTAACCAAACCAAACCTAACCTGACCTGACCTAACCTGACCTAACCTGACCTAACCTAACCTAACCTGACCTAACCTGACCTAACCTAACCTAACCTGACCTAACCTAACCTAACCTAACCTAACCTAACAGTAATGTTTTGGAAAAGGCATATTAGTTGAGAAGTCAATGAAGCTAAACATCAATATTTGGGAAAAGGCGTAGCATTGTTAAATGATTTATAAAATATTACTAACCTAACCTAACCTGTCCTAAATCAACGTCACCCCGTTGCATTCGAATCGATGGGATCTCCTTATCTTACGCAAATCCCAGTGGTTCGAAAACCCGCCGTTCCGCTAGTTTCTTATCTAGTTTGGCGTATTTCGGTTGAATGGGATTTCGGTTCATTGGGAATTCGGTCCATTGGGAGGATACCTTTTTTAAACATGTTCTCTATATTAAATTACTTTTTTAACCATAGACACAGGATCTAGAGGAAATACATGGTCAATGATCTCCTATCGTTTAGCTCTGGCTGTCTATTTTCGTAGCTCTGCTGCCTTTTCCGCTCTTTAGTCGTTCAATATTCTTAAACTACCCAGTGAAAGTTCTTTGAAAACTTTTACCAGTGCCAGACTTCAAAAACCAGGCGTGAATAAATATTATATTAAGATCAAGCTGCACTTTATAGAAACTTGAAAGAAGAACAAAAAAAAAGGTCTTAGTGAACCTCGAGGTGCTGGCGTTTTGATTTTTGATGAAGTGAGAGTCATTACTAAAATTATGTGGAATTCGAGCAATAACGAGCTTCAGGGTTTGTCGATGCAGGCGGAAGACTACGGAATGCTAACTGACATTTATGAAAACCTCAAAGATAACAAAGATAATCAGAAAGCTACAGACTACATTTTACAGTTTTACTGGCGGGATGCATCATTTCAGTTTGGTGTTATGGGTCCCTATATCACATCTACTGCTCCAATTAAAAAAGACGTAATATGAAATTGGACATTTTATGCTTGTTCTATAAATTCTAATTTTAGCTGTTTTCCTTTACTTTCAGGCTTTGATGGGTTGTAATTTTGATGTTATTCAACTTTTTGGGTTGAACCAATTCCAAGTACGAGCCATTGTTTGCCACGGAGTTTCAACGAATTTAAGCCTCATAAAGGAATTAATGGGTGTGAAAGGCTGTTTTTGTTACACAGTCAATGAGTTTGGAAAGCGTAATCATGATATCTCGCAATGTTTCCAACATCCATTCAAGCCTTTCTGCAAAATCCATTTTATTATTTGCCCATCCCATCAGGTAACATCACTCTTTCATGAATCAGCGTAAATACCAGTAGTTAGATACTGACTACTTGTCTTTCAGCTAAAAAGCATGATAGCTGCACTTAATTCATATAAACCCGATGGAACAAAGCTCTTTGAACATCAAAGTGTTATGTTTGGATGGAACGCAATCAAGCAGGTTTATCATGAAGAAGTTGCTAGATCGAAAAGCGGAGATGCTAGAAGAATAAAGGGCTTAATGAAATCATTTATTGAGAGGGACTCATGGACTCGATTAAATGTGAAACCAGCAAAGATTATGCAGGTATTATTCAGTTATTATTTTAGTATTTTTGAATAAGGTGAGGCGCGGCCAAGCCATCAAGTGACTTATGCAAATATAATCATGAACTACTACCGATGCAATTTCCTTAATAGCAAGAAGAGATGCTTGCGGCTCTTGTGAGCATCGCCAGACCTGAAAACGGGTCTATACCTCCAAAAGCTGATGAAGTCCTAATGACAAGGGAGTACCTTCGACATACAAAAATTATCTTTGAGGATGGTCTGTTATGCAACCACAAAGGGGTTGAATCATCAGATCTGTCAGTCCTAGATTCAATGATGAGTGGATACCAATTTTTCGTTAATTGCCTCGATGAAATATTAGGTCAGGTTCTTTTTAAACCAAACATGAGTTGAAAATGGATCTAATTTAATAATATTTCATGTAATAGATGCGGATGATGAATTTAAAGCCGACTCTCCATCTCAAAAGAAATTTTTATCTTGGCAAACATGGGATTTATTATTTTGGGAATAGGACGTATCACATTTCCTTTCTTGCCCCTAACGCGAATTATCTGGACTAATATTTGGCAATATCACAGCGTTAAATTTAGGAATATTTTGACTTATTGACGGCGTTGAGACGAGAACATCATCACATATTGAGACTAGACCATCATCATATTTTGAGACTAGACCATCATCACATTTTAACTAGTTATGACATGAAGCGTTCTTGAATTTTTTTTACTTGGTTCTAGTGGATCAGAATCTCTGACTTTTTATTTTTGACCCTTACACAAGGTAGTCTTGGCTTTTTGAATACTTTGTTGAGGCTCAACAAATTTGGAGGATTTGGTAGGGCTACGGCTCGTACAATCTTGCTTCTTACTGGGGAGTTCCTTATCCTTTGTTGCTCACTTTATCTTTTTTTGCTGGTGGTCTTTGTTTAGGAAGAACTTTTTTTTTGTTTTTGATTAGATTCAGATTTTGAGGTTTGAAGTTGGAATAATTCGTCTCTAAGCATGGCGCCTAATTTTCCTAACTTCTTCTCATCCTTGTCCTTAAACTGAGAATAGATCAGATCTCCGAAACATGCAATCATATTCTTTATGAGATTTTTCCCAAACTCCTCAACTAATGGCTCGTTTGGAATGAGTATTTTAAGCTCTTTGAAAACAAGTTCTTGTAGTTCAATATTTTCAATGACTTTAGTGTAAATTACCTGAAATTGGAGACCATTTGTCAGTGGATGCTAGTCATTAAGGAATGAACACTAACCGTAAAGTCTTTATGTTTGAGAAAAATGAGATGTTTTATAAGACAATCAAAATAAAGTAGGAACGTTCGGAATTGTGGTTTCAAAAAGTATAAACATCCCTTGTCCCGAGATTTGAGATCATCAGGCAAATTTTCTGCCTTTCCTTCCGGTTTCAAGTAGACTTTTTTGATGAATTTCAGCATGACTAGTGCCTTGGCATTTTTTTGTTTTTTTTTACTTAAATTCTTTTCGAATTTCCTTTGAAACAAACAAAGTCCACCACCACAAAGGGAGATGAGTCGGCTGTCCAAATTTTTAAATTCTTGAAATAACAGAAAAATACTTGGATTATTAAAAATGTTTCATTTTGACCGCGCGAAGCTATCCTGTTGAATAAAAGTTTCAAACACTTAGAACTTCTGATGCATCAAATGTGAAAGGTGACACATTATCAGCTTTATTGCACAATTCATCCTTAAAAGATCAATTAAATACTCTAAATTCCTCTGGCTACCAAATGAAATACGTCGATAACATCTTTTTGTGGTATCGTCAAAAAACTCTGTTCTGACCAGAGCAAAATAAAGCTTTCCTTGAGATTTAGGTTATGTAATTTGTCGTCTGAATAAAATTGCAGTGATCAGTACCAAAGTCTATGTATGCCTTTAAAAACTGTCTTAATCTCTCTCGCATATTCTAAAATTATTACCTTTAGATTCCGTAGCCAAGAAACATTCTACTGTTTCACGTAAATCACTGTTGCTCTATCTGAAGATTAATAAATTAACATAATTTTTATTCGAAACAATAACGACAATATACTTACACTTTGCAAAGAACTGTTGAACAAATACAATAGATGTTTCCAATATAGAGGCATTACTGGCATACCAATCTTTAATAAATCTTGCTTTCTAGTTGTTTTGAGAATAATTTTCCACACAATTCGCCCAAAGGGATTTACATAGACAACTAAAGTCACTAAGCCGTGTCTTCATTGAGGATAAAGCATTCTTTTCGTTACTGTTCAAATTGTAAAGACCGCTATCTAAAAGTTTATCTATCGCTAAGACAACATTTTGAATTTTTACTAATTTTAATTTCGTAGGTATTTGTTTAAAAAGTTTCTTGAAAGAATACTGGAGAATATGTCTGAATGCAAAAAATGTTTTAAAGCTCAGTCCTACGATTAGTCTTAGAACTTGGGCCTCAAATCACAACCTCTAATCTGTCTATAAGCACTTATATACAGAAATATTTGGCTTCTTGAGTTACATTTTGTAATTTGGAAATTTCAAATTTTAATATCTGTTTTTTATAAATTTTGTCTACTTCATTCACACTTCCTTTTTCACGTTTTCGTCTATTACTATATTCTGGAATCTTTAATTCTCTATTGATTCTGGCTCACAGATACAAAATAGGCTATTTATGATCTATATGAAAAAACAATGAACGTAATTACGTTCTTAATAAAATATAGCGCAACTTTACTATGGTCAATCTCGATAAGTTCAATATATATATATATATATGCGCGAGGTCACGAGAAGTTAGAGAGTAGAGTTTTGACCGTTGAGTATGGTCGCTTTTTTTGGTTTTGTGTTTTTTAAAAAAGTAAAGTTTCAAGAACAGTGTTAGGCTTAGAGAGATATTGTACAAAGTAGAAAATTAAAGATCGCTTAAAGAAAACAGTGCTTGTTCCTTACGTCCACATTACAGCGGGAAAGAAAAAAAAACGAGAAAACAAAAGCAAAGAGTAGCTGAGTATGAACCACTTTGAAGAGCATTACCCCACGCGCGCGAAACAATTCTTCCCGGCTTATCTCTGTCACTAAGTTGACTTCGTAAACTGGTTTAGAGAGATCATGACTTTACTTATAATTGCCTTTAAAAGGCGGACTGATAACGTAATACGATGCAAGCTAGATTTATGTGTAAAACCCGCTTATATGAGTTAGCTACAAATTAAAACGACCTACCCTCCCCTCAATTCCTCTTAAGGCCAGATGAGTAAATACAACACGGGCTAAACCTTTTGTCAGGGATTTAATAGACGAGAATGGTGAGGACCCTGAGAGAAGCCGGAATCTGGTAAGACTTGCGGCATAAGTTCATAAGATAAGTTCCATAAATTTGTCACTGGTTACAAACTGGAGCTTGTCATGAAGTGTGGGAGGTAGGTCATAGATTCGAGGTAAAGCGACGCCTGGTGAGGCGCTGCTGTCAAAGGCTTAATGCAGACTAAATAGGAAGATGGAAGTCCTGCAAAATTAATTAACCGAGTGCAGGACTTCAATTCTCGCTTGTCGTTCTCGAACTAGTCATCTCGAGCTGCAAGTCTCTAGCATTACGAAGTATGGGTAGTGTCTTACTTATGTAACATATCTTATCAAATTATGCTTGCGGCAAGTCCAGTCGTTGAAGATTTCTGTCGCAGCCATCTCATATATTTATTTATACTTAACCCATTAATGGAGGTATAGGGAGCTCTCGAGTTTGTGTATTGTTGTTAATGATGTTAGGCGTCCATGAGATTTTTCAGTGGAAAATAAGAAAACATAAACAAGATCTTGGCGCGAGGAGTGTATATAGTTTTTCTCGAAGCGCACTTAACGATTAATTAACATATACATTAAAAAACAACCGTCTATAATAGCGACTGCAGATAAGATACGAAGCAGGAATTTATTTTTAAATTTTTTTAAACATAAACATTCAATGTTGACGCGTTTTAATCAGCTAAGTCTTAAATAATGTTTTAATAAAAATATGGTTTGTTATACAATGATTATTCAAATTTGACAATGTTTATTGTTAACACGAAAATAGTAATAAATAATAACCTAAAATTTTAATTATCAATATAATTTCTTAACAAAAATTAAATTATTATTAAAATTAAACTAAATAACTTGGCGAAACTGTTTCGAAGATAAGGTTGGAAAGAAATGGGGGGCCGGGCGAATGCAAGACGTTAGTAAATTAAATTTATATCCGAATCAAAACACTTAATATTGTCTCGTCGGCGCATCCCTCTTGAGAATGATGATGATGATGATATAATATATCTTGGCAATTCTTAAAAGTTATCCGGACGTCATCTTTTCGTAGTGAAGACACGAACCGAGTGTAAATAGCGGTTTGCAAATTTTGTGACAAGCATCGGTGTCGCTTCTTATCAGCATATAGCTCCGGTTCTCCTTTATGTAATTTCGCGTCTCTGCTCGGGAGATAGGGATGGAGAAGCCCAAGAGCAAAGAGGATGTCGAGATAGCTGGGGGAGATGGAGCGTTTAAAGGAACGCTTGGCAATGCGTGTCGAAACTAAGGGTGTATATGGTAGCACGCCAAAAGACATTTAACTCTCTAGTCTTTCCCATCTTCGAGCCTTAAGATCTAAGAGTAACTGTTACGATATAACAGAGGAAAACCCCTATTTAAAGGTCGGTTGACACGAAGTAATAGAACGCTTTCCAAAACTCTGGGGGTAAAATAGTGTCCGGTGTTTGACCACCTTCTTCAGTTAACCTTAATTACCACACTGCATGCCGAAAGCTCCGAATAACTTCTATATAATCTCTAATAAGTTTATCTACGAATAAATGTTAACACCTTCCACTCATCCTTTAAAAGAAAACTACATCACGCGGCAGTAGAAAATAGAAATACGAAAATATAAAAACAAAACAAAAATAGTTAAAAAGCGAGGAGAAGAATAAGAAGGGACTTGGAGAAAGAGAGAGTTGATCATATTATTTTTTTCTTTCGAAAAAAAAAATTTGCGCTGTTCCAAGTTCCAAGCAATTCCACGTTCCTCATTAGCCTCACTCTTTCTCTAGAACATATCTAGCTGGTTGGGCTCTTATAGCGAGAGACTCGAAGCTCCAAAGACACTTTGCGAATCGAGAAAGCGAGAGAGAGAAAGTGTGTGAGAGTGACTGCAGTCCACCACCATCAGTTTTCCCAAACACTCCGGCCCTAACTTTCGTCCGGAGAAGTCGCACGCTTCAGAAGCTACCTTGAAGATTGAACATCGTCGAACGTTAAAACAGAAAGTGCATTTCAATACGCGTATTGCTCAGCACGTGCGATTACGTGCTTCCAAAAGTGCGAGAAGAAATTGAAACGATATTATTCAGGAAGCTTTCTTTGACCGTCCTTCAATTGTTGTGTCAATGTTTGAATCTCATATTTCAGGCCAGCCACCTCTGTTTCGACAATTGATAGGCGACTTTTTTTTTTGGTTCCGTAGTTACCTTAACCGAATCATCCTATAATATTTAAGTTTGGGTTTAAAAAACCATTAAATGATTTAGAAATTAAAATAAGTACTTTTCCCGAGGGAATTTCCTCCATTTCATTAACTTGTTCTTCCAATTGGGCTTTAACTCTTTGATACTGTTGAAATACAGAAGAGTTCCATTTCCGTAATGTGTCATTATCTCTCAAGGCATCTTTTAGTTCGTTTGTCAGCCTAGAAATGACCTCATTTGACGAGGATGACGCATCATTGCACTGAGAAAAAAATTAAATTAAAACGTACGTCTTTATCTCCATCAATTACTTTTAAATAATTTTACTTTTAAACCGACGTAAAAGCGATTAAAAATCGACGTAAAAGCGATTAAAAATCGACGTAAAAAGTGTACTACCTCATTATTATGTTCAGACAATTGTACAGACGTGTTTTCAACATTTTCCCGGGTGAAAATGTTATTGCTAGGTTGACTTTCCCGTAATCTTGATCGAACAAATTTTGATGTTGTTGATGGGTTCTGCGCAGATTCATCAACTGGAGGCTAAATGAGCGAAAAAGCGATTAAAAATCGACGTAAAAGAGATTAAAAATCGACGTAAAACGTGTAATACCTCATTATTATGTTCAGACAATTGTACAGACGTGTTTTCAACATTTTCCCGGGTGAAAATGTTATTGCTAGGTTGACTTTCCGGTAATCTTAACCGAGCAAATTTGGATGAAGTTGGGTTATGCGCAGATTCTTCAACTGGAGGCTAAATGAGCGAAAAAGCGATTAAAAATCGACGTAAAAAGTGTACTACCTCATTATTATGTTCAGACAATTGTACAGACGTGTTTTCAACATTGTCCCAGGTGAAAATGCTATTGCTAGGTTGACTTTCCGGTAATCTTAACCGAGCAAATTTGGATGAAGTTGGGTTATGCGCAGATTCATCAACTGGAGGCTAAATGAGCGAAAAAGCGATTAAAAATCGACGTAAAAGCGATTAAAAATCGACGTAAAAAGTGTAATACCTCATTATTATGTTCAGACAATTGTACAGATGTGTTTTCAACATTTTCCCGGGTGAAAATTTTATTGCTAGGTTGACTTTCCGGTAATCTTGATCCAACAAATTTTGATGTAGTTGATGGGTTCTGTGCAGATTCATCAACTGGAGGCTAAATGAGCGAAAAAGCGATTAAAAGTTTAAAAAAGGTAATAATTATAACTAAACCGAGTTAACAAGATAACTGAATTTGTTTATACTTACTTTTCTCCGCAAACCTAATGATGCATTTTTTTCTCTCGATTGAATTATTTCCTTAATAGTCGCTAAGGCCTTCCATGACAGATTATTAACCGGTGAACTTATAATATTTTGTAATTGTTTGCGTAGATCAGCCCACATCTCTCGTTGTTGTTCGCAGATCGAAATTAACGATGTCACTTCCATATAAATTGAAGGTTCCAAATTCTCTGGTTGAGGAATTGTTTCAAATTCCCTGAAAAATTAACAACAAAAACAACAACAAATTTTCAATTTTCCCAAAATTCAAACTACCCAAATTCTTAGTCAGTTTCCTTACACTGGTCTTAAAGTAATTGACGTTTCCGACATTATAGAAGCAGCGTGTTCGAAACTTCCAAGAAGGTTACCTTGTTCCTGATTAAGATTGAGACATGGTCTAGCGCCACTATCACTAGCTTGCTGGGAAGCGATAGGAGTTGAACTAAGTCTGTGATAAAGTAACTTAAAACTGTTATAACGGGACATGAAGACCAGACAAAAACAACAAAAATTCTTTTAATTACATTGAATTTAAGGAATAAGATCCTGGAAAATTGGGTATTTCCGGAGCACGTGGAACTCTGGTACTGTTTTTTCTCGAATAACCTTCAAAGTTATCTAAGATGGCTCTTAAACCAGGAGGAATCTGAAATGAAATAACTTATTCATTAATTAATATAATTGATAGCGCCGATTGAATTTGCTTAAAACTATTAAAAGGGTTAATTAATTGTCATTCAATGATTTGGAACGGGCCTGATTGTTCAGAGTTTCAGTGGCTCCTCGTTCGTCTTGGGCCGCAGTGGGAGTGACTTGGGATGGAACAAAAACCCCTCCGCCGCTGTTTGAAGGAAAAGAAATGTATTGGGGGAGCCTCGCTAGGGTGCGGTGTGGGATTGAAACCAGAAGGCGCCGGAACAGCCATGTAGGGCGTCTGCATGGTCGGAGAAGGATTTTGCCAGGGTGTCATGCACCAAGGACGGAAGTTGGGCAATCCCTAAATTACCGCCAACTTGGAATCTGCCGAAAATTGCCGAAAGTAAAATAGTACTTTTCCCACTATGCGTCGTCTGCTAGAAAACACCCTTTGGCTAGATCATAGCCCCCTGGATCACGCGACTCGCGGACGCAGGCTGCTCGCGCTATAGAAGCCCGCCCAAAGAATTATTTTCCTATGTTAAAGATAAAAAGAACTAAATAAAACCTTAAAAAATAATTGTTTAGTAATTTTTTAGTAATTATAAGGAATATTTTCTGCTTAAATTTTGTCACTTTTCAGCTGTTTTTATAATTACATAGGAATAAATGTATACTCATTAAACAGATAATTTAAACCTTCTTGGATGTTATTATAGAACTTATACAGGGTGTTTCGGAGAAGTCTGGCACAAATTAACAGGCGTGTTCTTCGGGTCAAAAGAAGTCAAAAATGTTCTATGAACTTTTGGGTGAAAGCCCCTCGTTTCAGAGTTATGTACTCTCCAAAGTTGGCCCAAAAACAATGTAATTTTGCCGATATGTGAAACTGGTATTATGCCTTTGGACAAATTGTTTTCTAATTTACCATAAGCTTATGTGCGATGAAATTAACCGCTAGGGAAGTGATTTAAAGGGCCGCAAACATTATTCGTTCTCGTATTAATAACGTTATTGCAAAAATAATAATCCCAAAAAAATTTATTGCACCTTAAACGCCAGTTACTTGTTTAATAAGAATTTTTGTTTTATGTTCCTTCGGTTACAAAACATCAGCATTAACAAAAATTGTTCAAAATGACCTCCTTCAACGTTTAAGCAAACTTGTGCGCGTCTTTTAAATGACTCGTGAACACGTTCGAAGATCCCTAGCGTGTTGAGGATGTTATCACACCCATCAATTATTCTTTGTCTTAAGTCCTGGAAATCTAGAACTTCACTACCGTACAGAAAGCTACTCTTCTTGGAAAGTCACCTTCGTTTAAAGCATGTACTTCTTGTAAATGATATGGGTGGAACTGCTGTCCACGAAGGATTTTCCAAACGAGTACATGATTTACACCTAATTGACGGCCAATGATCATGGTGCTGGTTGTACGATCTTCCTCAAAAATAGTTAGTACATTGTCTTCAATGTCCTCGGGTACAATCTGCGGGCGATTTCAGGGCCTGACGGTTGTAGCTTGCCGGTTTCTCTCAAACGGCTGTCAACAGCCGTAAACGTTTGCCGATTCGGAACTTGTCGTTCAGGAAAGTGCTCCTGGTACAAGCGCCGAGCTTTAACCCCATTACCTTGAGCCAATCCGTACATCAGATGCATATCTGAATACTTTGCAATCGTGAAGTAGAGCATTATTTGTTTTAGAATAGCTACCAAATTCGCATTTAAAAAGTAAAGCGCATTAAATTCGAATTTCCTTTACCCAAAGAAACCCACACGCGAAAGGGCACATCAGGTGCAGTTTAGTTTGAACGTGTGGTGCGGAATTGTAGGCGATTGGTTAATTGGACCCCTTTTTACGCAACCCAGGTTAAATGGGGAGGCATACTTGAGATTTTTGCAGGAAAATTTCCCAGACCTTCTAGACAAAGAATGTGGTTCACGCACGATGGGGCACCGCCACACTTTAGCCTTCGAGTAAGACAGCATCTTGATGTCGAATTCCCTTTGAGGTGGATAGGTGGAGGCGGAGCTATTGCTTAGCCAGCAAGATCGCCGGATCTCAACCCAAGTGATTTTTTCCTGTGGGGACATTTGAAAGACTAGGTGTACCGTATTGAAGTTCTAGATGTTTAGGACTTAAGACAAAGAATAATTGATGGGTGTGATAACATCCTCAACACGCTAGGAATCTTCGAACGTGTTCGCGAGTCATTTAAAAGACGCGCGTAAGTTTGCTTAAACGTTGAAGGAGGTCATTTTGAACAATTTTTGTAAATGCTGATGTTTTGTAACCGAAGGAACATAAAACAAAAAGTCTAATTAAACAAGTAACTGGCGTTCAAGGTGCAATAAATTTTTTGGGATTATTATTTTTGCAAAAACGTTATTAATACGAGAACGAATAATGTTAGCGGCCCTTTAAACCACTTCTTTAGCTGTATTTTCTTCGTATATAAGCTTATGGTAAATTAGAAAACAATTTGTCCAAAGGCATACTACCATTTCCACATATCGGCAAAATTCCTTTGTTTTAAGGCCAACATTGGAGAGTACATAACTCTGAAACGGGGGCTTTCACCCAAAAGTTCATAGAACATTTTTGACTTCTTTTGACCCGAAGAACACGCCTGTTAATTTGTGCCAGACTTCTCCGAAACACCCTGTATAAGTTCCATTTAGACTTCACTAACACCTTTTAAATACACAAGTAAAACCTTAAAAACCGATTATTTGTTCTTTTTTAGTAATTATAAAGATCGATTTAAGATTCAATTTTGTCCCTTTTTAGCTTTTTACCTCTCCGTGTGACGTAGTCCAGGAGAGGTTCTGTAACGGCCGTGTCTGTGTGTCTGTCTGTGTGTCTGTCTGTGTGTCTGTGTGTCTGTGTGTCTGTGTGTCTGTCTGTTGTTACACCCACGTGACCGCGTTCGCAGTTTGCGTATCGGAGCAAACGTGTTCGCCATTTCCGAACTGCTTTCACAGTCACGGAAATGGCTCCTCTACTTGAGTTCTCATACCACCATCTTCTGGTCTTTGTCCATTCCACTTGGACACCAGTCTGTTCTTACTGGCTTCTAATCACCACCATCTTCTTGGTCTTCGTCCATTCGACTTGGGCACCAGTCTGTACATACTGGCTTCTAATCACCACCATCTTCTGTTCTTTGTCAATCCCACATTGACACCAGTCTGCACTTACACTGGCTACTAACACCACCATCCACTGGTCTTCCGTCTATTCCACATAGACACCAATCTGTATCATTGGCTTCTACTCCATTATCATCGTTTGGTTTTAGGATATACGCGGCGATCAGCTAGGGTTACGAGAAACGTCTAGCCTCCCTAAGGTGGGATCGCCACCAAAGGTTTTCGCAATTGCGCTTTTTCCTTACTATTATAATGGAAACGAATAGTATATATACCCCAAAATCTGAAGGAAGCGGGCAGGAGGGGTACTTTTCACTTTAAACGTCAATATTAGCAAAGTATGAGATAATAATAGGTATAACTTTATTTTAAACGATGTAACTATTATTAATGTTAATTATTGAAGATTAAAATAATTAAAAATAATTATATTTATTTAAATATTAAAGATAAACCTCTCGTGCAAAGAGAGAGAGATTAAATCATTGCCTCCAATATCTACCAAGGCCCGTGAATGCGATATATTTCCTTCATTGCCTCCTATATTTATCAAGGCCCGTGCATTGCGATATATTTTTCAAAACAACAACCAAAATGGGAAGCTCCTCTCAGAAACATAATAATTTCTTTTCTCTGTATATGAATTGAAAATATGGATAATATTGCGCTCCTTCTTTAATGGTATGAATCCTTGCCTGTCTATTAATATTTTACGTAGGAGTAATACGTTCGTTTTGTTTTGATGTGTAAAGTCATCCTACAGAACTATAATATTCCCTTTATCCATAATATAAAGTGAATATGTGGAAATATTTTTCGTAATTATGATGCATTTTGTAGTTTTGTAGCTTTAAAGCTCTGTTTCATTTAGATATTCCAAGGATAGTTTTTAATATTATTATTTGAAATGGCTGTTTATATATTACTTGAGCTATACTACATCTGTATATAGAATAATCCTTGATCTAATGATTTCGTGAAGAAGGCTAAGGTCTGGACTCTGTCGGGTAAATCAAGTATTATCCGCTATAGGCGTAGTGAACCAAAGAGTAAATAATTGTGACCTGAGGTGTAGTAAACTTTGGGTTTTGATGTTCGTGTCTGTAATGAAGGACATTAACGGTTCAGAGTGAGCCGAAAGTTAAATACACGTTTAAATAATCAGGTTTAAATTTTATAATAGAAGAAAGCATCATGGTAGAAATTAGATCACAAAGAAAGGGCTAATCGTAATCGGGTTATAGCTTTGAAGTTTTATTCTTGTTATGGAGCGCATTGACTTCTTGACACGGAGAGGTAATATTTTGGTTTTCCCAACTTGTTTTCTTACTATATAGGAATAAAGTAATCCCATAAACATATAATTTAAATGTTTTTAAAGAACTATTTCAGGCTCAGTTTAGCTCCAATAAGGGTGTTTTATACACTTCTCTCGGAATGAAAGTAAACCTTTAAAACAGATAATTCAAGCCCTCTTCGGTACTTATAAAGAATGTTTTCTAACCCTTTCTAGCTGTTCTTTATCGTTATATAGGAATAAAATTAGACCTAAAGTACATTTTCTTTAAGCCTTTTAATTTAAAAGTTTTTAGAGAATGTATTTGGCTCCCACTCATTCCTAATCAACATGTTGTTTTACTGTTCCAAGAATGGAAGTAAACCTATTAAACAGATATTTTAAGCCTATTTGTGTATATTTATAGACGGAATTTAGATTCAATTAAGTTCCTCTCAAAAATGCTTTATTTTTTATTTAGATCAAACTAAACGTATAAAACAATTAAATGCTCGTTAAACTTTTGTTGTAAAAAATCATTTGATAACAATGGTCTCGTAAATATACGCTATTTAGTGGAACTCATATTGAATTCAATAGTGTAAAATCTTTTAAGGCATCAAATTGAACTTTTTCAGCACGTTGCGAACTTGGGTTCCAAAAGAGGTATATTTAAGGCCAAGTAACCCCACCTCAACAAAGTCAAGGTTTTTTTCAAAATATCAGCATACTCCATGTTGAAAATCCAGAAGCATTCGAAACATAAAATTATGGCAGAAATTAAAGAGGACGTTTCTGCAACCTTTTGACCGTCAACATAAATTTCATACAAAGGGCAATTTAAATAATTTTCCCCTGTGTATAAAATAATTGCCCCGGGTTTATCTACGTTTATAGATTTTTCAAGGAAAAAACGTTGTGCTTTCTCTTGAAAGAACGTGGGAATAAGCAAAAACGTATATAAATCTTTCATTTCTGAAAAAAAATTAGTGAGCTGTGAGTTTAAATTGAACATATCTAAATTCTATTAAGGGTATTTCACCTTTTCGCAATCGCGGATCAGATTCTGTTAGAACCATTGCCATTAATTGAGATTTAATATTGGTGGTTCCAGACTTTGGGCATTTATTCCATATTATTGGTGAAAATTTTTGTAACATCTCGGTGATCTTTTCTTTGGCGTCAATATTTGTTATTCTTTTAAATTCGGCTTGAAGCTGAAATATTTATCATCTTTTTCTTTAAAGAGATAGTGAAGTAGAAAAATGCTATTTTTAGTTGATTAAGGGTTTTAATGCATGCGTAAAAACGTTAGGATAATTCACCAAAACGTTTTCGTTAACTTGTAATAAATTTTCGAAGTTGTGATTTTAGCTCACTAAAAAAAACTGCATTTTGCAACAAATTTTGATGATGGAAATTTCTTTAGAAGGAATTTTCCACTAGAAATCAGGGGCCGCTAAAATTGACCCTTGACTCATTTGTTTCAAAGATTTGCCCGCTTCAACACTCGTTAAACTTAATTTCGGCGATGTTATAAAATTATGAAATCGAGATCGTGCTCCAAATGTATATCTTGACCATATCCAATAATTTTTAATATGTAACAAAACATTTATGATGTTTTAAGAGCTTCTAAAGTACTGTTACTCGCTAAGCCTTGACGCTTGTTTTCAAAGTTTGAAATTTTGAACACACCAAGGCTTAATGAGAAGGGGTACTTTAAAAGACCAAAACTCAATCGCGATAAAACTCATCATTAGCGCGATCTAGCCTGACTTCACAAATTAATTCCAATAATATCCTCGAAACTAAGTTTAACGAGTGTTGAAGCGGCATAATTTTTGAATTGACCCCTGATTGCAAACGCAGCAAATTCTTTCCTATAAAGATATTTCCATCTACAAAATTTGTTGCAAAATGGAGTTATAAAATCACGACTCTGAAGATTGATTATAAATTATCGAGAACCTATTTTTTTTTTAAGTTATCATAATTTTATGCGTATTTTAATATCCTCAATGAATTAAAAATTACTTGTTTATCTACATTATCTCTTTAACAGTGTGGTATTTTTAATACCTGTTTGATATCAGCAAGCGCTGGGTACTCTTCTATTATTTCTTTTACAGACGCTTTGTCTCTAATTTTTTAGCTCTTTGTGCAAAAGTTCTTTTCATTCTCGAGTTTGAGTCAAAATCGGGGTTAGGTTTGGCGATTTCTTCCAACATAAACGTTTTGTGAGCCGAAACACTAATTTCATCTTCAAAATTTGATTCATCAATCTAAATTTTTAAATTTTTTCTGCTTAGAGTAAATCACGGGTACATTATTTTCCTAATATTTAAATTTTTACCTGGAATCGGTCTAACGGCACTGGATCCGTATTCGCCCGGGCGGATTTTGGTCTCCCTCACCAAGTTCTAGCTTCTTCTATTTCTGGATCACCTTTTATGTCTGATCGGTAATTTTTAAATTTAGCTTTGAGCTTCATCCACCAAGTTTACTATAATAATTACGAATTCAATGACTAGCCCAGCGGACGGTTATTTACTGATCCATATTATTATTATTATTATAACAAATAGCGGTTTCGTTCTTCATATAAGACACTACTTTTTATATGAGCCTCAATATACTCGAGGTTCACTTTAATGAACCTCATTAATTTTAAAGATGTAATTTTTTTCATTTCCACACAAACATGCACACACGGACAAGATAAACTAACAATAAAAAGCACCTAAAGGCGCAGAAATAACATATTTTAAATTATTTGATGAAAGAAGCTACACTATTTAATGAGGAAATGTAAAATTATTACAGAAGATGGGTTGTGGAATAAAAAGTACCTTGGTTACTTTTATACATAAACCACTAATTGCACTGACATAGAGGAAAGGTTAGAGAAAACGTTACCAACACTAGCAACCCCTATTAAAAGTTGAACTTACGTAACCCGCTCCGGGGGTATGTTTAAGATGAGGAAACTCATGAACCAACTTTTGAGCAACAAATAAATGGTTCTTAGAATAACTTTAGAAATGTAAAGAATAAATTGTAATTTGGGGCATTAAAAAAAATAACATTCAGTTCTTACTATCCATATTTCTGCTTGATGGAATTAAACAGTATCGAAATAACTTCTCTTCCCAACCTTTTCTTTTCTTCCTGAGAAACAGAATTATAAAGCTCCGGGTCGGTAACGTAATCCGGTAAATTGGGGAGGGTGTATGTTAAGGCGAAAGTAGCCCTCGTCATCCTTGGATTTATTTCTTTTTTACCTTCGATGACGCTATTTACCAACAATTGGAAATGAGTGTTGTGATACATAAAATAATAAAAGGTTATTGCCAAAAATCGGGCTAGAAATTTGCATTCGCCTCGTGTAAGAGAAATAACGTTTGTTTTTGATGAAATTAGGATTTTTTATGTATACTAAATGATACAGAGCTAAGTTTAAGCAAAATTTGCATGGTAAAACTAAGGGAAGTGGAATAAGGTCCTTGCTTTACCCATCTAACATCTAACTTGTATAAAATTAACAGATTAACGGCTAAACAAAATGTGACGTCTCAAGTTTTTATCTGTTTTAACAAAATAAATGTAAATATAGGTAAATCATGGACTTGTAAATATTTATTTGGGACAAATTTAGTTTAAGTAAAGTTTGAATAATAACTCCATCAAGATTATTAAATTTAATAATAGCCTCAACAAAATCTAAATCTAACAGAATATCAGGGCAAAAATCATTTTGCATTACCCAACAATGATCTAAGGCTATACAGTGGCTCGCATACACTATAAAGTTACGAAGAGTGTAACATAAACTTGAGAAATCCCTCCAAATTGAATACACGCGAAATACCAGGACACTTAAAGGTGTCATTTCTAGTTTAGCAAACATTTTTTCTCTTTCCGTAAATCGTAGAAAATCAACATAATCAAAAATAAACCATTGCAGTAACCAATTTCAGACTTTATTTGCCAAAAAACTGAATCCATCAACTTAGTAGTCTAGTGAAGGTGTACCCGATGTCTATGTATTTTTCAAAACAACCCCTCCGTGACGAATCAGCTCTGAGATGTATACATATAAAAAACTGGTTCTGGTGTAAGTCCGGTAAAAGCCAGGGACAATATATACTCATGCGGGACTTTCAAAAAAATGCGAAATTATTCATATCTAGGACGAGTTTTTAGAACCCGAGCTTCATACTGAACTTCAAAGCCGTCCTAGTTTCACGATTTTTGAACTATCAAAGCGGTCACTTTTTACGATTGCAATATCCATGGAATAGCGTGCACCGCCTTTTCGCGTTATATAACCAACTAAATAACCGGGTATCAGCGCATTACTCCGTTGGTTATTACAAAACCACACGGAGTAAAAAACCCTTACCTTACCTAACCCGAACTAGTCTAAAAGTAACACACCATAGAGGTCAGGGAATAGCTGTCGTTTGCTCTGTCTAACAATATTGTGAATCATGTGCGTTTTAGAGTCAATTAAAACTTACAACTTACCCATAACTCAAACGGTCTTCTTCATTATCATTTAACTTACCCATAACTCTAACGGTCTTCTTCATTATCATTCAACTAAGAGCAAAAACCAATATATATACAAATAAGATATGCAAGAACTATACTTAATTATAGTTAAATGGGAAATTTGTTACGAAACCCTGCAGAAGCCCAAGCTTAGCTATATTTTTCAACCCTAAAATTACTTTCATTGTGTACTATAATCTGAGAAATATAGTCTATCAGTTAAATCCCCATTGGAACACGTACCGATAAGTCAAAACTGCTAGAATCAGAACTTGATTCTGATATTTTAGCTTTTTTCCTTGAACTTCCTGTCTCGTTATGTTCAGCAAAACTGTATCATTGGTTATGTCAACCGCCATATTTAGAAATTCATCGTGCACCTGGGAAGGTTATACAGAGTCACTGAGAAACCGTTCAGTAATAGAGGTAATTTGTTCTAGAAGTGGAAATACTGACATCTACGTTATAAAAATACGAAGTTGCTCGATAAAGAGCGCAGCAACTTCATGATAAGCCTAATTCACAACTTTAAAGTTAACTCAAATGTTATATTGATATTTGAAACTGCACAACAACCTTAAAGTTAACTCAAATGTTAAGCTGATATTTGAAACCTCGCTACTATATTTTGTCCAATTGACAATAGCAATTAAATTAAGGTTCATTGTCCAATGAAAGGAGATTTTAGAACTAACTGACCGACTCACTGACATAAATGAAAACACGGTATAAGACAAAGTAATTAATACCTGGTAAATTAAACCATCCTTCGCAAAATCCTTCAGAGATTCCTCAGTTTTTAAATGTGTCATTAAAACCACGAGACTTGATCCATTTAATTTTAATTTCCGAACGTTGTACCGAATTTAATAGCACAAGTAATACTTTCATCCATTTTGTATTTTCAAAAACACGAGTATATAGATGACTAACCACAGAGCGCAAAATATTTAGAACCAAGCGACACTAACTCTTCCGTCCACGAGATCTCCTCCACGAATACTTCCGAATTTCTCAAAACTTTTCCTATGTTTAGATCAGAGAACAGCCTTGACGCCAACCGAGGGGTTGATCACTCTCAGATTCCTTGTACAGCGGTTGTGGGCTAGGGGCAAACACTTCAGCAGTGAAAAGCTAAATGTACTACTTCTACTACTACTACTACTCCTACTCTCTTTATTACAATCAACGGAACGGCTTTCTACTCTATGTTTCTTAAAACGTATTCTTTAGTAGAGGCAAGACCCCACATTGTGACAAACCTTCTTCAAACTTAACTGTTTTACCTTGGAAAAACCGGTCTTTGGGACCGTACGCTTGCATTTTTCCTAGTTTTGTGTTATTTTAAGGTTGGCCACTTTCAAGGTTGTTGTGATCAGGTTCAATGGTAGAATTATTGATTTTTACAAACACGAGGAGAGAATAAAATGTTTTGTACCTATAAGTAATCCTAACACATGTTTTGAAGCCCGTACCGTCTCTGGACGATGACGTCATTTTCTAGGTTCTAATTGTTAGTTTTTCAGTTAATGTCTTCTGTATTGCAGTACCATTGAAAGATGTACTAATAAAATTTAATTTGGTTAAAATAAACAAATTTGTGTAATATATTTGTTTTTGGGGAAAAAACCAAATGGAGTATCCCTGCTTGAGATGTGACTATTCTTCGAAGCGCTTTAAGTTTTTACTCAGTCACATACGTGAAAAACATGAAAAAGAGAAACATTTCAGCATGATTTGTGGACTTGATGGATGTGGTAAAACATTTGTTAAAATTAACACTTATCGTCGACATGTTGTTAGCAAACACAAGTATATTGCTGTCGAAGGGAAAAACAAAACGATTATTAATGATCAAGACGAATATGTTGATAAAGATTTAAATATCTGCATTGAAGGAAATTCTAAAACGCCACAAGTAGAAGATATTGGAGAAAATACCAGCTTTCAAGAGACTGAAAGAGGTGAACAAAAATCAAACCATTAGAAATTAGAGAATCTATTCTTAAAATTATACTGAAATACCGAGAGGACCACCATTTACCCGCTTCTGTTGTTGAGGGGCTAACAAATGATCTATAAGAAATTTGTCTTAATTTAGCCCTAATTCAAAAAGATTCTTTTATAAATGAGCTTACTAAAAACAACTGGACAATATTGACGTTACAAAACCAATCGAAGATATACGAAATTCTTTTGAAAGCCTTAATTCAATTTATAAAATTCATTGCGTTTGCAAATCTGACCTTGGAATGATAGAACCGATAGAATATCCTTTTAAAATAAACAAAGGAAAGATAAATTTCATTATGTTCCAGTCCTTAAAGTTATCGAGAAACTATATTCAAAAGAAAATGAGATAGAAAAGCACGCTGACTTACGAAACCTTCCCGATAGTCATTTATCTCATTTTTTGAATGGAAATATTTCTCAAAGAATGTGCTCTATTAATTCTAATGATTTAACAATTGAACTCCAGATGTATTCTGATGAATTTGAAACAGCAAATGTATTGGGATCAAAACGAGGGGGGAAAAAAATTTTAGGGGTTTATTTTTCTATATTAAACAGAGATGTTAAGTATCGCACTAAGCTCACAGACATACATCTTGTATTGTTAACTAAATCCATTGATATAGAGCGTTATGGTTGGGGCGAAATTTTACAGCCATTACTGTATGATCTTCGTGTTTTGTCGCAAGAAGGAGTGTATATAGATTGTTTCAAGCGAAGGATTTTCGGTTTTGCCTCTATTTTTTCCGGCGATAATTTGGGGCTGCATAAATTAGGCGGATTTAATTTATCATTTAGCAGCGGTCGCATATGTCGCTTTTGTATGATAGACAAGCAAAAAATAAGTGAAAAAACATCAGAAGACGAAGTGGTAATGAGGTCTAAGGAACTTCACAAATATCATTTAAAAATTATATCGCAAGATGATTCCGAATGTTTAATATATGGGGTGAAGTTTGAAAGTCCTTTACTCGGGTTAGACTATTTTGATGTTAATAAACAGTTACCACCGGACATCATGCATGATGTCCTTGAAGGAATTATTCCTTCCATTTTGAAGTTGTGTTTGAATGATTTGATGCACAGACATAAATTGACCATTGACGAATTGAATGATCAAATTAAAAATTTCAAATATGGGAAAAGTGAATTGAACCGACCAGAAACCCAGACAAAAAACGAATTTTCGGGGCAAGGGAATTTGAAAGCATTTTTTGCTTATTTCGCTTGTTACCGATAATATTGAGTAAATTTATTGATACCCAATGTAATATTTGGAGAGTGTATCTAAAACTAAGAATAATTTGCGACTACTTGTTTGCACCAAGTATCCCAAAATCATTTATACCTTCTTTGGCTAAACTGATTAAAGACATTTTAATTGACGTAGAAGAAACGTGTGGAACAGAAATAATAACTCCCAAATTTCATTATCTGATCCATTATCCCACAGCTATAACTTTATATGGACCATTAGGCCCACTCTCAAGTATGCGCTTTGAAAGTAAACATGGATATTTTAAATCGATTTGTCAAGCAACAAGAAACACTATAAATATTACTAAAACGTTGTCAGCTCGCCACCAGTTTTACGAATGTTATAATTATTTGTCAGAATGTAACTCTGGAATTCAATATACTTCATTGGGAAAATATACAGATAGAACAAAATTGCCTATTGATTTACAAACTCTTCTTCCCAAAAGTATATCAAGTCCTTTATACTTAGTCAAAACTGCCATAAATGACCATGTTAAATATACAGTCGGTAGCTTTTTAATAAAATATGTATGTGAAGACAAAGTGAAGCAGCTCATGAAAATTGAATATTTATTTTCTATTAATGGAACTCTGTATTTGGGAGGCCAAATTTATGACGCCGAATTTAGAAAACCGATTCACTGTTATGAAATTAATGTGAAGGACAACCAGTGGTGTTAAATTCTAGCTGACGAAGAGCTTCATTACCAGTTGCTCGATGCTTATAATATTGAGGATAAATTAGTTATCGCTATGCGTTCAACAGTTTGGGAAACGCAAATTTAAAATTTTTCATTATAATGGAACAGATGTAGATATATTTCTTATGAAGAACATAATATCAGACTACAATGACCTTCATAAAATGATAATGTGTATCAACTGAAGTATGTATATAATAATAATAATAATAATAACTTAAACTACATAATAAACGATAATAATAAGACTGAAATTTATTTTTAAAAATTGGAAAAATTGTACCTAAAAGACTCTCATCAGAACTAAATAAAAATTCCTATTTTTTCGAATTTTACTACAATCGATAAACTCTGATTTGTACTTTTTTTGAACCTGAGTTTACACGCAAAATCGTATTAGGCCTAGCGAATTTCGGGGAAATAGTGTGCGGGAAGGAACTTTTATTATCAATCTGAAAAGGTAAAAGGATGCTTACTCCATGGGAAGCCACAGGTGGAATTTCTTTTTTTCTTTCAGCGTCGCTTTTTCCCTTTCTTTTTCTTTGCTCTAGAGATTATTATCGTGAAGTACAGTCTTGGAAAGAGAGAACGAACGTATGGCTAAGTAGAGGATGAACCAGTTTTAACTTTCGCTTCAAAGACTGTGTTCGTTTAAAATTGTATTCCAAGAACGGTAATATTTACAGAGCAGGGTCATTCTCGAAAGTCGCGAAACTAAAGGGTTGGCATCTTGTAGTCACGCAGTCCTCAATATAGTTCGAGCATAGAAAATACATATTGAGGAATGGAAGCAAATTTCGGCTTACCACCTTATGTGAAAGGTTTCCAGCAAAAACAACTTTTCTAGTCCTTAAACTAACAGACTAGGTAGAGGCAAAACGTTTGTCCAGAAGAAGTCTTATTTCCATTCCTAATAATGCATTTTCTATGATGCTTGATCATGTGAATTCAAATTTCTACCTGCGAAGAGCGCGGGCTTCTTCAGCTTTTAACTTTAAGATTGCCAGGCATAATGAAAAAATTTAATTACTATAATTTCACTACAAAGAATAAAACCACAAATGTTAAACATTTTTTACAAACTAGGAAAATTATCTTTTAATGAATTAATTTAATAGGCTGCTTCCCCAGGCTCTAAGGGTTGAATATGCCGTCATCTAGTAAAACGGCGGTTGGAACAATCAAATGATCAAAATTTTTGATTATTAACGCCATAACAGGTTTACTTTGGTTTAATTCCTCTCAGGGAATAATATTAAGAGTAATAGCAAAAATAAACCGTTTTTAAATATTTTTACGTAGTTTCTAAAATAGGAATATTAATTGAATTAACATTAAATTTACACCCAACAAGGAATAACTGCAGAGAAAGGATAATAATGACAGAAAACCTATTTTAACCAATTTTACAGAGTTTCTAGAATGGAAATATTTACATTTTAAACCTTTATTTTATTCCTGCTAGGGAATAATAATAGAAAAATAACGAAAACAAACCCTTTATAAACCATATTTACGGAGATTCTATTATGGGAATATTAACAGTATTGTAACCCTCAATAGAATATAACTAAAAAGGGAGAATTCTCCCGGGGGCCATAAAAAAAAATTAAAGGCAACTTACTTTAATAATCCAAAATAGAAGAATATCTTCTAACTTTATTGATGTAAATCAATTGAGTAAGGGATAAAGATCCCGCAACGCACTTCGTTATACAAAAACTCCGTCTTTGGAGATATTAATAAAAAAAGGAGAGAACTGCTCTCCAGCCGAAGCCAACAGTATCTAAATTCTAGTTGTAAATATCGTAGTCAGACTTGTAAATAGGGGGTACCAGGGAGCCTGCGACACCCAAGAAAATTCACAGGACACCCTGAAAAAATAATTTAAGGGGGGGGTCGGGTACCACCCGGGTACCCTGGAAAATTCGGTGCGATGAAAACTCTCCCCCATAACTTTAGACCAAAACAGCTCTCAAAAAAGGGAAAAAATAAATTGACGAATATATCCCCTGAAATCTGTAGCCGGAATGCATCCTTCCCTCCCTCACATTTTGTGTTGGGCTTGCTCCCTTACTCCCTAGCCTCTGTTCCCTTCACTACCTTTAGGCGAGTGTGACGCAGTTTCTAGGATCAAGAGTTCAAGGCTCAGTTGTCCACTATAGGGAGCCACGGGTACCCAAGAAAATTGGGCTTGGGAGGGGGGGGGGTCGGGAGCCCTGCGGGCTCCCGAAGAAATGATCACTATTTACAAGTCTGATCGCAGTATGAAAAGGGAGGAGGAGTATGTAGCATGGAGGCATAACACCCTGCCAGATCCAAGGAGTAGAAACTCGAGGAATCTGGCAGCCATGCTACATCCCCCCCTCGTTAGGAACTTTGATTATATATGAAATTCAAACACAAAACAAAAAGGTTACCCCGAGGAACCTTGTAATTATTAGCAGGGGTATCACAATTTTTTTTCTATTCAGGTACTATGTCCTTTTCTTTTTTGGTCGGTCTCCTTCCTTTTTTTCTCCAGTCGGGATTGTCGACGTGCTTCCCGCCGTTCTAAGGAGGCTTTGCTTCGCTTGCCCGGGCAATCTGATACTGCGTGGTGTCTCTCTTTATGACATCGAAAAAAAATCGAGGTGGACCAAACAAAGGGTGTTTTGCATTTGCTATTTTAGACGGAAGTAATATCTAAGGTGGAACCTTCGGGGTCCATCCCATCGTCCCGAAGCGCTCCCAATTCCGGTCATCCTCGCTGTCATCTTCATTTTCAGAAGGAAGGGGGATCAACAGGCGTGGTGAAGACGCTACTTTTGAGGCGGTAGAGGTAGGAGCTGTAACTTTCGTCTGCCGATGCTGCGGAAGGAATCTTGTCAGTGACCAAGGGTCAGTTTCGTCCTGAGCAGGAGAGGTAGAAGGGTAAAACCCAGGGGACTGATCTGGAGTGGACTGAGGATTGGCAATTTGTTCCATCTCTTCTCTGGGATCTTCAAAGATAATGATATCCTCTTCCTCTTCCTCTTCTTTAAAAGGGCAAGAATTTGCGACATGTCCCCTCGTATAACATAAAAAACATGAATCGTTAGAATTCATGAATTTATTTGGCATATAACAATCGGTGGCCTCATGGCCAATTTCTTTCCAATTTCGGCATTGAATAAGATTCGTTGTATCCTTTGGGCAATACTCTTCCAATATTCTTACGGATTGCTCCGTTTTACTAAGTGCTTTTGATTGACTCCTTTGTTTTATTTTCAACCCTTTTGGGAGGTCAAATTCCCAAAAGGGGACTAGAGGAGTTTGAAGCCATCTGCAATATTAGTTAGTCCTCTTTTTTGCTTGGGAGATAAATTCCCATGGGAAAACAGAGATTGGCTCTCGGGAAAAACAAATATTCCCTTTTTAGATTCAGGACGTTATTATTATTAAGGTAAACTTGAAACACATAAGGTGACCTTTGATTATCAGGAGGTCGGTAGTAGATGTCTACTTCATTACCTCCGGGCTGAACCGTCGCCCTCTTACACACCTCTCGTCGCCATCCCAATTTAAAAGGTTCTAAATAACAATCGGGTAAGGTAGCCCTATTTAATCTAGGAGTTCTCATAGACTCCGACAACGTGGTCGACGAACTGTCAGACGCACGCAGTGATAGGGATTGAGAGGGAACTTGCACAGGAGCCAACATCTCCTCCGAAAAACCAGAAGAAGGAGAATGGTGCAACGCCGGTTCTGATACTGAGGGACCGTCCATAAACTACGTCACTCTCTTATGGGGGGGAGGGGGTTTCTGAATTTGTGGCGGTCCGTGACAAGGGGGAGGGAGGGGTTCTTCGATGCGTGACGTCACATTTAGCATTGATTTTGTTACGAAGTCAGTAAGAAGCAGGTTGGCTCTCTTATGTTATGGAAGAAGAAAGACAACATTCCATAGTTCCACCGTTACAATAATTTACCAAAATTGTTATTCCATCATCGCTTAAACAGTAGAAAATTTATGCAATTATCAACTATTTACACCTTTATATAGCCAATTTAAATAGCGCATTTAAAATAAACAGCGTAATCTCTCTTATGTCTTTGTTTATTCGCCCCTATTATTTCTGAGGATGAATCAAATTCCCCTGCCGATTGAAATGGTTTCGATTCTTTGGCCAATTTTCTAAATCTCAAGCTCGATTAGACTGTGTGCCCCTTTAACTTAGCTTTATGGAACTTTTTTGAAGCTTATAGAAAGCACATCCAGACATTAAAATTCTAAAGGTCAATCAGAGGGGGAAAAGCTTAAAACGGAAGAGAACTTGAATTTTCAGCAGAGCAAAATATTTCTGAGAGGGCGGCATATCACTAATGAAATTAATCAAATTAAATTTGTAAATTAAGACAAATCATAGTGCGGAGGGGGGGGGGTTAAAGAAATGTGACGTGGTTTTTAGGGGAGGGGTCTGAGAAAAGCGTGACGAAGCGTGATCTGGGGGGACGGGGGGTCAGAAAATGCTTTTTTTGCGTGACGTAGTTTATGGACGGTCCCCAATGGATGTGGCTTTCTCTTCATACCCGAGGTTGATGGCAAATTTTTTGGTGAACTTGGAGTAGGTGCGTTTGTAGGAAAGTAACGGTCTCGCTTTATGTATTTGTAGCTGTTTAAGAATGGATATTCCTCTTTTAGGTCATCTAGAATCTAGAAAGGCTTTCTTCCTGGTAGTTTTGTTACATTTGTACATTTGCTCCTATCTCTTGCATTTCCAGTACAGTCAAAAGTAAATAGAATCAAAAAGTTAATAGCTTTAAGTCAATCATACATTTCCGCCTGCATGCTATGTAAAATGAGTATCGAGTATCACGTGGCTTGCTTGTAACCAATAGGATGTTCGCATGACGTCATAGAAGCGACAAGAGATATTGGAAAGCAGTACAAATTACTGAGCATCATGGGAGTAAATTTAGGGCAATATCATTGGTAGCCGCGCTTACGTGATGGAAAATGGCGCCGTAGTAGTGCGGGTAATTGCTGAATTATGGTAAATTATAATAAAATACTAAAGTCTAAAACTGTAATTAGTTTCATAATGCCGCGTAAAAAACGATTTTAGTTTCGTCGTCGGTATCGACCCAGTGTAATTTTTATCTGAAACCTACGAATAATACCGCATACTCTTCCATCATGTTGCAAACAAAAGTTTTCAGACGTCCTTGGCTCTCCCAACATTGTAGTATTGTTTTACGTTCATCTTTTTGTTTCACGAATTCGTCATAATCATATTCCTTATCCATTTTACATATTACTATTTTATCACATTCAAAGGCAATCACATGTAGTCTTCACAGATTTTGTACTAGGCCTAGGCTATACTGTTACAGTCTCACAGCAGACAGCTGATTGAAATTACCTTTAGAACGCATGCGCGTTGATTAAACCTTCAACAACCCGCACTACTTTGTCTGAGCGGCGCGACACTAGATAGGTTAGGTACATGTCAAGTGGTTCGCTAGGTGCTACGCCATTTGTGCGCTGCCGCGGAATAGGAGCGGGAATCTCAACTTTCATAACGCGCCAATGCCGGGGAGATATTAACTTCTTGTTTATAATCTATTTACTTCTGCTACAGTGATAACTAGTGATGCCACGAATATTCGGTTACTATTCGGTATTCGGCCTATTCGGCCATTTTTTTCGTATTCGGTATTCGGCCGAATATTTCGTAATATTCGGCCGAATACCGAATCTCCAATCATTAAGGGAAAAAACGGCAAAATGACTCAAAAACTATTTATTTCAATAACAATTTTTACTTTAATATTTATAATCTAATATTTATAATCATAATATTTCCAAACAGGCGATTTTCTGTTTGCCGATGACATTTTGTAAAGCATATAGTGACACGATCTACTCGCAAATGAACCAAAAACCTAAAGACGCTATAGACGGGTCCTATAGAGTAATGCCAGTTCTACTATGCAAACGTCATACCATAGAGTAGTGTCGGTAGAGGGGGGAGTAGACTGTGTATCCCTCCCTCTAGGCGCGCTTTTGTAAGAGGGGATACTTTACGGGCCTGGTAGGGGGGATGACACTTAGTTAAGAGATAGAAGGGTATGACGTTTGCATACGTAGAACTGACATCTAGCTCTAGCTCAATGTCATCCCCCTACCAGGCGCGTAAAGTATCCCCTCTTACAAAAGCGCGCCTAGAGGGAGGGATAAACAGTCTACTCCCCTCTCTACCGACACTACTCTATGGTGTTAAAGAGAGCGCGTTGAAAAATCGTAACTTCCCCCTTTTCATTCCCTCCTTCCCGAGTTTATCACCAACGTTGAAAGCTTCCGCGCAGGCGCGCTGTAACAGAGGCGGTAGAGAGTGGATCTAAATCTAAACAGTGTATCCCTCTCTCTGCTTGCGCTCAAATATTGCGCAGAGCAGTAATCGCGTTACAGCTAGTGCCGAGAGGAGAGGAGAGTTTTCCCACGTGACCCTACATTTCGCGTAGCCGTCTGCCTATTCACCTCACCATTCCATACCCTTCTTCTTCCATGATGAGACCTGTCCCATTGCGGTCCGTGCGGGGGATGTACGTATTTCGCGGAACGGGTTACAGCTCATAACCGGTTTCGCGCGAGTTGCACATATCTCACGCCCGAATATTCGGTGGCCGAATATTCGGTGCTTCGGCCGAGAGCATGGCCGAATATTCGGTATTCGGTATTCGGCAAAATCAATATTCGCGGCATCACTAGTGATAACCATCATTTGAGAAAACAAATTGTCCACCGTCATCTTGATCTTTTACGATTGTTTCTTCACAACCTTTACAAGATGACCGATTACTTTTGGCATATTCAGTTGAGAAGTCTTGAATTTCAATGGAGGAGCTTTTTCTCTCTGTTCCTTTAGATGGGGTTTTGCTTGAAGCAGCAGGTGCTGCTTGAGACCCAATCGTAATTTTACTCCTTCTCTTGATCTTCCCAACGTAAAGCCGCAAAATGTGAGACGTCAGCTGTGATATATTGTATTAGTTATCTTTATAACATATCCCTTGTTGTATGTACTTTATAGACTGTTCCCTTTGTATAACTAAACCCTATGGTTCTAAGCAGCGCACTCTAAAATAAAGTTGCAGTTTATTACTAGAGCTTGAGCGTGAGAGTCGATTCATTTTTGCCCTCTCAGATATACGGCATAAATATAACATGGCGTCAGAAATTCGCTTAAGAACTCGCGTTTTTAACTCTCCATCGGATAAACTGTATTTTCGCTACTTTCATATAGCTTCAAGTTAATGAGTCAACTTTTGTTTAAATAACGGGACTGCCTGGTTTCATCTGTTTGAGCTCAAACAGTATGGCTACTAATCTTCCCGCCATTAAACCTTTTGTCTCGGGAAATAACCCTACTGAATCCTGGCGTTACTGGCGTCAAGATTTTGAAGACTATGTCTACGCTTTAAAAACAGTGCTGAATCTGAGGACACGAAAACTGCTCTGTTTCGCCATATTTGTGGTGATGAACTAAAACAACAGTACCGATCGTTTACGCTACAGCCGATAGGCCCTGCTACGTCGGTCACTCTGAAGCAAATACTCGGCGAATTTGACAAATACTTCAAAGACTATCAAATGAGCCTGCGGTTCCCATCCCCCATGGCATCATTCGTCATAGGATTCACTGCCGGATGTCTGCACTTCAACTGCAGCTCTGGCTTGACATGGATGGGCAGAGACAAGCCAAGGAGTTTGTCCCGGGTCCTTCTATCACTATGGCAAAGGAACTGCTTGCCCTCACCAAAAGCAAAATTAGGCTGGTCACCAGTCTCCTCACTGGACACTGCCGGCTGAATAGACACCTGCACTTATTGGGCATCGTTGATGACCCACTCTGTAGGTTCTGCCGGGAGGTAGAAGAAACCTCCTCCCATATCCTCTGCAGCTGCGACTACCTCGCGGCCATGAGGTTTGAGCATTTTGATATGCATACTATGGAACCTCACCAGTTCTCTACTGTCTCGGCTAATCGGATTCTCCGATTCATCGAGGCGACAGGACTCTTCGCAGTCTAACTAGCTCGGGGCGCACAATATACCCTTGGTATCGGTGCTCGACGCGGCGACGCGTCACCCCTTTCAACAATACAATACAAAGGCAAGTTTACAACTTAATCTGATCTCCAGAAACAATCACCCAGACTTGCAAACACAGCCAAGTTCTGAAATCCTGTCGGTTACAACAAATGAAAGTCCGCCACCCTCGCAAGAAACTCCCTAAACTGTCGTGGAAGAATTCATGGAAGTCTTTACTGGACAGGGAAGGCTAAACAGGCTTGTTAAAATTCACCTGAAGGATGATGCAGTACCACATGTATCTGCACCTAGGGAAATCCCTTTGGCTCTATATGACGTAGTGAAAGCGGAACTCCAAAGAATGCAAGAGGATGGAATCATTACAAATTGAACACACCCACTGACTGGGTTAGTTCTATAACGGTAGTAGAAAATGAGCCAATCTTGTGGACCCTACCAGTACTAGCAAGACCACTGAATGAAGCAATAAAAAGACCTCACTATCCTATACCAAGTCCGGACAAACTAGTCTAAAATCTACAGGGTTGCTCCATATTTACTCACTTGGATGCAAAAAACTGATTTTGGCAACTACCTTTCGATGAAGAGTCATCGTACTTAACCACATTCACTACTCCGTGGGGAAGATACCGTTTTCAAGTCCTACCTTTTGGTTTGAATAATTCTCCAGAAGAATTTCAAAGGGCCATGGATGAACTTTTCGAGGATGAACCTACAGTGAATCCCTTTTATGATGATTCCGCTTTGGGATCCAAGGATATGAAAGAACACTGCCAACTACTTAGACGGGTTTTCACCATCGCTCGCCGAGATAATCTCAAGTTTAATCTTTCAAAACTTCAGCTTGCTAAACCAACTATCAAGTACCTTGGCCAAATCTTATTCTAGGAGAGCGATAGCTCTCTTAGTTAAGACTTCATATCGACTTTAATGTATAAGGATGGTTTTTTGATTGGTTATAACTTTTTTGTATCGTATTAACTGCTTTGAAAAAATTCCACAGAACTACAATTCGGGCCCTCAATATGTGGTTAAAATTTCAAAAAGATCCATAAATTAGTTTATTTTATAAAAAATAAAGTTGCTAAGGGTGGTTTTCATTTCCATAAAAATAATCATAGATTTTGACGAAAACCTCGAAATTTTCGCATAGAAATAACATGGGAAAATTTAATGGGTTAAAAGGAATTTGACCGCGAAAGTCAAGCAAAACGGTATTAGGCCTTGCCAAAAGTTGACTGAGCTATAGTATCGCATGTCATAGATTATCACATGTCATATGATATAAGAAATATTGACCCTCGGATATCCTGTGACTAGGAGATGGTTATAAAGTTACTAACTCTCGATTTTGGAGGTAGATACTTTCTAGTGACACTTAAAGTAACGATTTAATCTTATAAACAGACTACCATCATAAGCCCATATCGTAAATTAAACGATGTTGATATCAAAGCTTAATAATTTTTTTTAACTCCATGAATCTTAAATATCAACATCAAAAATTATCTTCTGAAAGAGATATCTACTTATATTCCATTCAAATTTCTCGCAACATTTCAAATTAACGAATAGAAATGTGCAAATGAAGTTCAAACTGATTAATTGGGCAAATTGCTATATTGGTCACCGTTACCGATCACAGATAGATTTGCGCCCTTCAGTTGTGTTTATTATGCTTGTGAAATGTTAAGCGAAATCTGTGATTAAAGTTTAAAATAAACATGAGCAAAAACGGCTTTATTCATATCAACTCGATTACCGAATATCTAAATTTGACTAAAATTAACAAAATATTCTCTTCATGATTAAAAATCTTGTTTGAAGCAGCAAGCCATCTAATCCTTATTACCTTCTTTTGAAAAAAGTAGGTTGATACCTCTTTCAGTAGATGATTGATTGATATTTCAGTTTCATTGAGTTTAAAAAAATTGGTTCCACCATTGGTTAATATACAATATTGACCAATCGACAATCACAAATTTTACTAAATTGAAAAAAAAAACCGGTTCAAAACTTTATTAGTTTTCAAACGAGTTAAATTCTAATATTAAACATATGTACTATTTAATTCCTTGTAGGTAATTAATTTATTGCCTTAGTGAAATTAATTATGAATTTTATATACACAAAATAAATGTTTACTTCCAAAATTTAAATGTAAAATGTGTGCATTATTTCCAATTAATAAAAGATATCCACCTATTTTTCATTCAAATTAATTTCCTAATTAATATTAATTAGGCCTAATAAGCTTAAACTATCAAATTAATTTCCCACTTAATATTAATTAGGCCTAATAAGCTTAAACTATCAAATTAAGAGGTTTCTTAATTGTACAAAATTATTACAATAAAACATGTTAAAATCCAAGGCTTAAAACATTTTACTTTTATATTAAACGTTGCAAAAGAATTGACCAATAAATACTAAGTAAAATTACGTAATGAAAGAGGAAGTGACGTACATTTGGTTTGGTTAAAGGTTTGGCGCGAGATCCAAATGTCGATTTGGATTTGGGTTATAGAATACAGTTTTAAGCGCCCTGTCCAAATGGAACCGATCCAAACGTTTAGATTTGGATACTTGTCCAAATGATTTAGATTTTTAGAGGTTTCTCATAGCATCTGTTTCCGAAGTCTGCTTTGTATTATTATTTATGCTATGATTTTATGCTTTATTTATCTTGTAAACATAGGTTACAGTACCGCTAGTTAATTCAGGATCCACTTTTATCATATTATATTAATTATGGTTATTGATAAATGAAGCTCCGTTAGGTGCTATGCCACTTTACGTAAGCTAACGAACAAACAGTGGTTTCTAACTAATTAGACTATTGTGAGTAAATCAATGTCAGTTAAAATTTCCTAGGTCTCTGTAAATATTTCTCTTTAAAGAAAAAGAAATACTTGCATCAGTTGGTGGAGCAAGTTTTATTTTAGCGATAGTTTTCTGAATATTGGATCATGGGCTATTTGAAGCCTGTCACCCAATAAAACCAACATTTACTGCCCAGGCTCTTTCAACATTGGTTTTAGGAAACAATTAAATTTAAAATAAATCATTTGCATAATGCACATTTAAGATTTTTAACTACAGTACTAACGCTACTAACGCTACCCACGAAAACAATGTATAATTGTCAGTCTTTTCCAAGAGTATTTTTACGTGATTATGAAATTAAAAATAAGTCAATCTTTCTGGTTTAATTATTAATTGATGGCTATTAAAGAGGCTTGGGCTACCTTAATCTGGTCTCTGATGGAGAAAGCTCTGCGTTAGCGTAAACAATAGTTTTCCAAACTTTGAATCATGGGATGGTTTAGTTATTATTTAGTGACAATTATTAGGTAACAGTAATTATAAAATTTTTGTTGTCCATAACTCCGTTTAAAAAATTATAATTCCTAATTTTGTAAAACAGTTATCTCTATACCAGAAATACAGTTTATTTCACTAACTTTCAACTTAGGCCCTCGACTATGGGAACATCTAGTTGTGCTATCCCCAGATATTTTCTTATCACTCTAAGAAAAATTAATTATGTTAGGAACGAAATGATTAACGCAAGTTGATAAAGAAATTCTTTATTATTTAATAGGTATTTTTCATAACAGTAATTAAATTAGTCACTCATTTATGTTAGTATAAATGATTTGTGTTAATATACAACATGTGATTTAGTGCAATAGTTGTAAAAAATTGATGAAGCCAGAGCTAAGGAATTAAAATTGAGTAGACATAGGACAGCGATTAGAGATCGACCTTAGTTGATTATCCTGTCCGCCGTACCGAAAAGGGTCTTGTCCACATCCTTGTCCTTCTTAAATATGGACACTCCAGTAAACATTGCTTAATTACAAACCAATTCAATGAATTACATTCTTCGATCAATTAAGTGGTGATTTTAATCGCGTCAGCCTTGGTTCTTATGTCACTTTTGCTCGTCGTTCACTCCATCGCTGCAATAGAAAATAAATTAATTTACGTTGCAATACAAATTAAATGACTTAAATTGAAACCGGCAAATATAAATATAATCATAGTTTTTGTTAAAGAAACTTGTTGAGTGAATAGTTTGGCGTCTCACAGACATACAAATAAAATTGCTTTTTCAAATCTAACACGGCATCGTTGATTTTAAATACGAATTAATTGTAAACATGTGTCAAAGACATTTCGAGCTTAATTGGGAGTTTAAAATACACTTCATTTCACAGGAGTGAAGTAAAATTATAGTTTCTGATATTGATTTTTCTCCATAACATTAAATGGTCCTATTGTTCTAAACCTTTCCTCATCGAGCTGCCAATTTTTATCTCAAAATTGTGGAATGTGTTTTTTTTTTAAAAGAATATTCAATCTATATCGACATTTGGGGTCTTAACTTAAAAGATGACACGAGAAATTGAGCTTGGAATACGTAAATCTAAAGAGGTCCAGAAAAGATGTCTATTTTGTGATCCGAGCACAAGGACAGTGAGATCCTCTCCCTCCTCCCCCTAACTTCAAAAAGTGCTTTGAAACTTTGGCCTAACAGTCAACGTTGAGAAAATTGGAATACAAACGCTGGACCTAAGGAAGTTCTGGTTTCTTGAATCGATTTCTCTCCTAAAAGTTCAAACATTAAATTTTAACGAAGGTTTGAAAGCATTAAGTTATGTCGAGCTCTAACTAAATCCATTTAGAGAATAATTAGACGAAGTGTTTAACTAACTTCGTTAGAAAAATCATCCAACCGTAATATCATTTAAATGGCGTGTAATATGAACCTGCCTCTAATAGAATTCAATCTTGAAAAGGGCAAATATATCCGTAGCAAAGTACTTTCCTTCCATGTCCAACTGCACCCAATCTCGGGTTCATAAAACTTTCAGAATTAGTAAAGAGTTTTTCCAAGTTTAAGGCGTCGTTCTAAGGAATTAATTCAATTTCAATGTCACGTCAAGCTTCGTGATTTCGCCAAATATTTCCGCGATTCCTTTTAAACCCCAGCAACAATTTTGTAAGCGGAAGTCGGTGGTTAAGAGCGAGAGCAGTTCAAGCGCTCTCAATGAAGCCTTGAACCAAAACTCAGCCATGGAACGAGTCAAGAATTACTTGATTGAACTTAAAAGAAGTAGTATAAAATATTCTTTCAACTCTCGATTGTAGATTTAATTATAGATTTGTTACTTTTGTCTGCACCTTATCCTTAACTTTCTGGCTATTTTTATGCTAAATCAATTGGCGCCTATCAAATACAGGACGTCCATTTCCCGCAACAATAGTACACTATCATGAAACCGCGCCCTTTTAAGTTTTTTTCTCGACGCTTACTTAAAGCAACAATTACAGTCTTTTACTAAATACTAACACTTTAAGGGGTAGAAGTGAATTAAAAGTCAAAACAAAAAACAACTTTTCTGTGTAAGTATAGCGCTTAATTTCCACTTTACTGCGAATAAACTCACTCGCTTTCCGCGACATAAACAATCGCAAATTTAAAAGCAACTCGTTACGGTCTTCGAAGGTTTCATATTGATTACTCGCTAAAATTTAAGAGGAACCCAAAATGGCAACGAACCCATTTGAATATCTTGGAAATAACCGATATTTTAAATACAGGTAATTATTTTAATTTTCAAATCATAATTATTTCGTCGATTCGAAAAGTAATTTTTTTAATAGGTATGCTCAAGAAACTCCAGTGAACGTGACGACAATTGCTGTGAGTTTTTGTCAATAATTCATTCGGTGGCGTGTCTCGCAGAATGGAATTTGTTTATGGAAATTATACTTTTAATATTTCTTGTCAGGAAACGTGGGACTTGAAACGAGCAGGGACATCTTACAAAGTCGTAAAGGAATATCTTAAACGATCCTTCAATTTGAAGTATTTTTCGTACTACTTTAAAGATTAGCTCGGCTCCAATTTATTCTCTACAAGTTCACTTTCCTCCTGAACTCCGGGTTTGCTTTGGCGAAAGCCAGCGGCATTTGTGCGCGGGATTTTTAAGTGCATGCATAAATCCCGCCCACTAGCTTTTGCCAAGCCAAACCCCAAGTTCAGGAGGAAAGTCCCCTTGTAAGGGATCCACTGGAGCCGCGCTTAAATTTGATTGAACTACATAAACTGTTTTAATCATCGCTCAGATCGGTGTGCTAATATTCTAGAATTTTAATTTCACTTGCTTTGTTCGACTCGATTAAACCGAAAATTTTAACCATAAACCGATAAGCACAGACAACACTGATATTAAAATATAAATAATGATTCCAGTTCACATTTCAGCTTCCCTACAGTGTGCCTCATTTTACACATTCAAATGTTAACAATCAAAACAACAGCTAACATACGTACTGAACTTTAATACCTCAACGTTTATTAATTTTGTCGATGATTTTAGAGTATGTTACGAAGAGCATAAAGTCAGCTTTTTCGATCTTACCAAAATATACACCGAACCTGGTTTTTTCAACGTAAGTCAAACTGAAAAAGAAATCAGAATTTAAAACTGAACAAAGTTTAAATCATCCTTCTAAACTCTGGTTTTAGAAATCAAATTTTATCCTGTTTTCTGCGCCACTCTCATACTTCGATGGTCGACAGGAACATTTCACTCCGTCTCCGGTGTTCGAAACGGCCAGGATGATTATCGTGTCCGCCGCACCGAAGAGAGTCTTCTCCACTTCCCTGTCCTTCTTAAATATGGACACTCCAGTAAACTTTCCTCACTTACATTTCAATGACTCCCAATTCATTTAAATTCTTACTTCGCCCAATTAGGTGGTGATTTCAATTGCGTCCACTTTGGTCATTCTATCACTTATGCTCGTCGTTCACTCCGTCGTAGCCAAAAAATACAAATCGGTGCCCACCAAGAAAGTTGTCAAGAAAATGGCCCAAGAAACCCTGGGAAAGGTCTGGGACAACGCGTCGCTCTTTTGTGCCGAACGTAAGCGATTAAGCGCACCCACACATTTGAAAATAATATTTCCCATTATGTCAGGTCGTAGCGCGAGCCAGTTTCCACAATTCAATTAGCGGCCCCACTCCTTCGGGTGGTCAACCTGGTGATGCAGAGCAAAAGGCCTTGTCGTGGCGGAGGGGTCCCGAGTTCTGTGTGCCTGTTAGGATAGTTCCTTGGGTTCGCCCTTGGTTCGGATCTTTCCCTGCCCCGTTCCGCGAACGTTTTGCTCAGCCGACTCTCCCCCGTCCAGGTGTTGCTATGGCTCTTCTCTAGCTCTTGGCAACCCTCTGGGGGCCGCGGATACATTCCTGGACCGTATGGCACTGCTGTGCTCGGAGGGACCTCCACTTTTCTCGAGCCTTCTGCTGCCTTCTTTCCCTGTCACCGACCTCCTCCTGGCTGGGCTCGCTGCCGAAGGTGTAGCGCTCTCGTCACCTGGTTAAGAGGCGTTAGTCGTGGCCGCTGGCCGGGCCCGTGTGCCTTGACGGTGGTTCCGCAGGTACTATTGGGAACAATGATGAGAGACAATTGAGGGCGCTGATAAGGGCCCCTAGTTAGGTGCAGTGCCTAATCAAATGTTCTCTGAATCTAATTAGCGGAGATTGCACCCCCAAAACGAACGATGAATAGTGCTTTAATCAAACATAAATATGTTCCCTACAGCGATTCCATCCATTTTGCCCCACATTACTTGTCGTCTGCTGGCTGCGTCGTGGCTGATCGGAGTGACTTTCATTCTGTTCTTCTTGGGTTGTTATTTGCGGACGGAGTTCACGGCGGAAAGGTACAATCGCATCGACACTCTCGCGGACTTGATCAAATCGGGAATTCCACCAATAATGGCAAAAGAAACCGGAACCTTCGAGTATCTAAAAATATTGGTAAATAGGAGTTTCCGTGTTAAGTTAGTCAATCCTTCAAACGTCATTGTTGCCTATCTATAGGCAACGCAGGACTCGGTTGTTAAAGAATGGCTCGACGCACTCGACAAGGACCAAATTTTCACCAATCCTGTGGAGTATCTCGATCTTAATGGATACATTCCTTTATTTTCTGGAGAAAAAGCTCTGATCACGAGAGACACTTTTCTGATTTGGTTCTTTGGACAATTCTTGACATCTGATCCCGGGAATAAAGAATTCGTTCTGAACAATGGAGGACTTTACTTTTCAGAACAAGAACTTGTTTTCGACTACTTACACCTCATGATAAACACTTCTTGGATAAAAAGCAGCCCCATAGTGCACGAGACCATCCAACTGGTGTCGGTTTGAATTTTATCGTAAAATTATTCAGGTCCTTGATGTATTTTCTATTGCAGCGTGGAACCATTATTGGAAACGCAAGCTTTGGACTATCTGGATTTTGAAATGGGTCACTTAATTGAACAGGTCACTTGGAGGACACCCATGAAAAGCGTGGCTGATTTGGACTTGAGTAGCGTCAACGTTCCCTTCTACTTACTTCTCATGCTGTTGTCTGGAACAGTAGCCGTGGTCACAGCGGAAATACTCTTCAACGAATTAGCTTAGACATTAAACACGTCACGAGATGAAATTGAATGTTTCGAAAATCTCAGAAACATTTTCCACTTGAATCAAGCACACCAACATCAAAATGCTCCCTTGAACGTCACTTCAAATTGTACACTTTAACTTAAGGTGGTAATTATGTACTTAATGATAAACACAATTGCAATCGAATGTAAAATTAATTAGCAATGCAATACAAATTACATATCTTAACCGCCGATAACATAAATAGTCATGGTTTTAGTTTCACTAACAAATTTGTTGATTGAATAGTTTGACGTCTTTATGACAGTTCTGCATTATAGACAAAAAGTACAGTTGGTTGTAGATAGAGATGGCCGATACCAGGCTTAAACCGATACCGATAGATACCGGTGAAAACATGAACCGATGCCGATCGACACCGATATTTATTCACTACGATCCAAAAACCCTATACTTATACCATGCCGATATGGTATCGGTACCGGGTCATCCCTACAGGCACGTATTATTTCGTAAATTTCATCATAATAATCAATATTTTAATTACAAAAATATAATATACAAGAAAATGTGTGTATAAAAGACCCCACTTGTCTGTTGAAATGACAGCGAAGGTCCCCACTTGTAAATTTATCAAGTGTGAAAAATTATCTTCAAATACTTGATTGAACCATATAGGCTTTGACACAAATTCAAAATCTAAAAATTTATACACAAATGTCCCCAGATATAAGGTTGGAAGACTGTTTAGGTCACCACTTGTAAACCAAAAATTAGCTCAAAACTTAGGTGTTAAGCTAGAAATAGGACTGATTACTTAAATTTCATTCTGATAATCAATATTTTAACTATAAAATTATAATATACATGACATTTGAAAATGTGTGTATAAAAGACCCCACTTGTCTGTTGAAATGACAGTGAAGGTCCCCACTTGTAAATTTATCAAGTGTAAAAAATGAAATTGAAATACTTGATGGAACCATATAAATTAGACACTAATTCAAAATCTAAGAACTTATACACAAATGTCCCCAGATATAAGGTAGGAAGACGGTTTAGGTCCCCACTTGTAAACCTGAAATTAGCTCAAAACTTAAGTGTTAAGCTAGAAATACCTAAATTTCATTATAATAATCAATATTTTAACTATGAAATTATAATACAGGGTGTATCTGAAATGGACGTAAGAGCGGAAGTATTTGGGTTCCTGGGGCCAATATATGACGAAACTGTGGTATGACATTTTGTCGTACGCCAACCCATTTGAAAGTTACTTGAACCTAACACTTGCTAGTTTGCATAAATCACAGCATGTTGACTTCGTCTAAAACAGTAGGAATTAAGTTCAAGATAGGATGATTATTGCAAATTAGTGGTTGCCAGCTAAAACAAAAAAAGCCTCAGAGCCATAGAGTTAATAGTCAATTTTTAAGGAGTAGAAAGTTGTACAGATGGTGACTCATTAAAAAACTTCAATGTAAAACAACATATTACGATTTAGTGTGTTGAAACAACTGACCGATACTAACGGGAAACTGACAGCGATAAGTAGCGCAAACTAATAAGGAACACCGACATTTTGCTTCATTCTTCAAACAATCGAAAGGTTGCATTTAGTTTAAAGATTAGGTTAATGTTGCAACTTATCGAAATCGGTATTCGTGAATAAATGTTAGTTGGCGAATGTTGGGCAACGCCTGTTTAGGATTAAATTTTACAAATTAATTTACAAAATTTATTCCTTATAAAAAAACAACAAATAATGAAGAAACCTAATTGTTGAAAATGAAGTAAAATTTGTTATGGTTCAAAGTGACCAAAAAAGGGAACACTCATTTCTCCAAAAAATTACAGTGAGGGAGTAATGGCGGTTTTCTTGGGGAATCACCCGAAACTTCACCCGTCACAAATTAGGTACGCTATGTCGAATAGCGTACTTATTAGTGGGCTTCATGAAACCAAGCATTCCTTCTCAAGGTCACACACTACTAACTTGTTCAAGAAAGAGTTGAAAGGCTCGTGATTGGCCTACACTGATTAAGAGGTACCACCAAAAGTAATAGCAGAGAAAAATTTTAAGAAGAAATTTTCGTTCTTAACCTCGGAACCGAACGGATGATCGCGCATAAAAGTAAAGAAAATTTGAGAAAAAACCAAAAGTGGAAGGTTAACTTAAAACTAAGAAAAAACTTCGCAAATAACTTGAAAATCGATTAAACCTTAGTAAATTTGCAGACCACCCTAAAACTTTAGACTAATGACGTTTACTAAGTGGTAGCAATCTGCCAGCGTTGAGAACGACAGGAGACCCACGTGCAATGCGAGATGCAATGTAATTTACCCATAAGGAAATGTACATTCTTACTCCTTAGAATTATTCTATGAAAATTGCCAATAAAAACCGTAAAAAAGGTTCTTCTTTTAAAGGTTCAAAGTGTTTTAAAGCATGTAAAAAATAAATTTGCTATTTAATGGAAACAAGACCAAAATAAACGCTTTTGCAACCATCCGATTGTTTGAAGAATGAAGCAAAATGTCGGTGTTCCTTATTAGTTTGCGCTACTTATCGCTGTTAGTTTCCCGTTAGTATCGGTTAGTTGTTTCAACAAACTAATCGTAACATGTTGTTTTACAATGATGTTCGTTATGAGTCACCAACTGTACAACTTTCTACTCCTTAAAAATTTACTCTATGGCTATGAGGCTTTTTTTGTTTTTGCTGGCAACCACTAATTTGCAATAATCATCCTATCTTGAACTAATTCCTACTGTTTTAGACACAGCAAATCATGCTGTGATTTATGCAAACTAGCAAGTGTGAGGTTCAAGTAACTTCCAAATGGGTTGGCGTACGACAAAATGTCATACCAGCCGGGAGTGTGGCGCACTCCTGTCAGCCAAGCTTCTGGGCGGCAAAGTTTGAGGAAATACGACACATGTCGGCGATCCTGCCCTATAGGTGCCGACTGTCCCGTGTCCGCCGGGGGTGACTTACCCCAATTCCACCTTCCGTCACCTCCCACGTAAACCTCATTTCCTTCCCTGCTTATACACATACGACCTAGCGGCCCCCGTCAGTGCTGGGCCGCGTAGGGTCTCCCGCTCGATTCTTCCTGGTGCTCAAAGCCTAACGGCTAAGCACTAGTGTTGTAGGTGGAAAAAAAAATGTCATACCACAGTTTCGCCTTATATTGGCCCCAGGAACCCAAATACTTCCGCTCCTACGTCCATTTCAGATACACCCTGTATTAGAAATAGTATATATTTCAACTACTTTGTTGGAATCAACTTCAATCACACTTACAAATATCTTGTTCTTTTCAACCTCATTGTCACGTGATTTAGGTATATAGAATAACTGTTAAATACAACTTCATGTTCACGTGTATTACACGGCCTAAATCATCACCAAACTTAGTGTGATATTGTCCACCAATTCTCCACGTGTATTAAACGCTTTAAATCCCCACCAAATTAACGTGATGAGTTCAACGAAACCTCTACGTGTTTTACACGTCTAAATATACTCCACAATTAACGTGATAGTTTCAACTATTCCCCACGTGTTTTACACTCCCTAAATCAACACCACAATTAACGTGATATTATCCACCTATACTCCACGCGTTTTACACGCCCTAAATCATCAGCTCTATTAACGTGTTATATTCAACCTATACTCCACGTGTTTTACACTTATGAAAAACCCAAACACGTTATATACACTAAGAACACTCAAAATACACGAAATTTACATGGTGAATTGCTACCTGGGCATAGTAGTAAAAATAGTAGTATTTTTCCTACAATCGAAAAGCTAAACCGATGAGGTAGAAAATATTATGGATAGCTAAATTCTGACAAATCACGTTTTCGTTTGGTTTTACTGTATGTATAATTAATGATTATTATTAGCGATTAATGCTATATTTATAGCAAGGTTCAGCTATATATAATGAGGGAAAATGATTTATTTTACCAGCTAAAACCGTATCTTCGTGGCGGTAACCATTGGCTGGTGGCGAAAGTCTAGAAACCAGGGAATAAATCCTTCTGCGAAGTTTCAATTAATCTACTTAAACATCAAAAATGTATCTAATTTAAACAAATATCTTATTATAAATAGCGGTTATCATTGGCTGATGACACTAATAAATAGTAATTGAAAACGTAACTGTTACCTAATAAAAAAGATTTCAAGAGCAGGGATAAAAATATTGGTTGGTTTGTTGACAGGGTTTAGTGACCGTGTGATTTAATCTATCAATTTTTTACCACTAATTTAAAAAAACAAAATGATCTACGCAGTGGTTATCGTTGGCAATCTGGCCATTGATTATTGTTTTCCTAAGTAACGTTAGAATAAGCGCAAAATAAATAATAATTCAATTGTTACCCGGTAAATATGATTGGTAGGACCTGAGTTAAAAATATTGGTTGATTTGGTGACACGATTTAGTGTTAGTGGGATTGAATCTATCATTTATTTTACAAGCAATTTAAACAAAAATCTTATCTTCTTAGCGGTTGTAGTTGGCTGGGCCAGAAAGTCGAGAAAGCAGGGAACGAACCCTTGTGCGTAGTTTGCATTAATCTACACTCCTAAAATCAAAGGTGTGACTTAGCACCTTTTGTCTTAATTTTGACGGGTCCAAAAACAGCACCATTAATGTGGTTAAAAGACGCCTCTGAAAGTTTTTAATGGCCCATTTTCAACACTTTGCGTCTGAAAAATATTTTCCCCCGACACATTTATTACACCTTATAAAGCTTTATCTTACACCTTTTAAAAACCATATATTTAAAATGTGTTATTAAAGTGTCAGTATGCTCTTCTAATATTCTTCAAAAGGCGTCAATTAAGCCAGTTAACTTTAACTAATCCTCCCGTTGGTTCTGCCGGAATCTGTACTGTTTCAAGTGTACCAATGGTTTCTAACCCAGTCACAGTAAGAGCAACTGGATTTCAATTACCTAATTTTAGTACTAGCATTTCTAATATTAGCGGTATTACAAGACAATCGGGTTTTACTCCGTTTACAAATGTAATTGCGTCTACACCAAGGCTTACCACTAATATACATGTCCCTGTTAGTGTTGTAACTACGTCTTCGGTTTTTGTGGGTGCTAGGCCTAAAACTACTACTACTACAGTATTTGGTGGACAACCTAGGGTTTCCTCCAATATATTTAATATACCGCCACCATCCTTTGGAAATATTTCGCAAACTGCAAATATTCCATTTGTAAGGGGCGTACAGAATCCTTTCTCAATTTCTGGACCTTTGCCACCTGTTTCAACTCCAGTAACGAGATTGGGTAGTACTTATCCTCATGGACAACCGCCTATGGTTTCGTCCTCAACAAATATTACTCCACAAACCTTTGGACATATTCAATCGGAAATAGGCTTACAGAATCCTATTTCACTTTCTGGTCCTTCACTATCTGTTCCTCTTCAAGGAACTACACCAGTACAGGGAATGGGAAATGTAACTGCCTATGGACCTTTTACTCCTACTCAAAGTATGATTACCAGTTTCGCTCCTATGCAATCCTATCAAGCATTAAACTCTGAGCTTCAAGTGTTAACTAACATAGTAGCTAACCTTGCGACAAATAACGCAACTGCTCAGAACATAACGGTTAATCCTGTTGTATTACCTAGTTCTAGCGCGGTGTGACCTAATCTTAAGTTTAATGGGAATAGCGCTGATGCTGCTGATTTTTTATTTCAATTAGATGGGTTACAACGAGCACACAGGTTAAGCGACGCAGAAGTGTTAGGTTTAATGCCTACTTTCTTAATTGAGGGTGCGCGATTTTGGTATCGTCAGGAACGAATGGACTTAGTAACATGTTTAAATACTTTTAAATCACGATTTAGAGAGTATTTTATGTCCGCTGTTAAACAAAGGTTTATGAAAACCGCATTAATTTCTACTAAACAGAGACGTGATGAGAGCGTAGTTCACCTTTTCGAAAGGATGCAAGATTTGAATCTAGCTTTAAGAGATCCCCTTCCGGAAAAGGAACTAGTGCCACTCTTGGAAGAAAACTTACTTCCAGATATAAATGTTTATTTACGTCACCAATGTTCTACTATTTCGGACTTGTTAGTACAAGCAGAAATAATAGAAGCTAGGGTTAAGAATCTTAAGGGGTCACGTGTCACTGCAAGTGATACTCCTAGTCAGAGTTCCAAAAATACCTTTAATTCTCGTAGATCTACCGAACCTTCTCGTAGTTCTTCTATAACATGCCATGAATGTGGGAAACAATGCATATAAGACCAAATTGTTCCAAATTAAAGCAAAATAAGCCTACTACTCAAGGGAGGCCTAGAAGTAAGAAGGGAAACTAACAGGCAGCAGGAATGGAACTTTCGGTTCAAGGGAATTCGTTCCAATGGGATTCGATTGAATGGGAAAATATTCCCTTTTAATAGGAAACCGCCATTGGGCTAGATTTTAAAATACTGGCTAGAAATTTTCGAACCAATGGGACTCCTTCCAATGGTATTCTTTTGAATGGGTAGACTCATAAGTATATAACGCCTCTAAGTAGAGAAATGGCTGCTACTCCAATGGCAATAGTGTTTGTCTGGCTCCCTTTAATGAAACCCTATACTCTCTCCGTATCATTTATCACCTCAACTTCAATACAAAATTGTACCGCCTAGCCTAGCGTTTCTTTTAAACCTTTTAGAATGTTTCAGGACTGATACCGCCTCTATCTCATGAGAGAGAGAGGGATTTGGGGTTGCTTAAGTAAAATTAGTTCCCCCCAATGCCTGCCTATACGAAACGTAAAAATCTCCTTTCTTACATTGGATGATTTTTTATCATGAGACCCATTTAGTAATCGTCTCGACCGCTTGGTGGCTGCACCGCGACAGAAATTTCAAAATTTTCTCTCCTCGGATCTTAGCGCTATACGAGTTCTGACGTCACAGTAGCCTGCGGAAGATGCCCAGTTGAAACCCGTATTTGTGTACTTAAGACACGTTCACACTTACTTGTGAAATCGGTTCGAAGCGATTCAAAACGCTTCCAAAGTTAAGTGTGAACAAAACTGATACTCGAGAAGATAATTACAAACGCGGTTTCTTGAAGTTGCTCCGGTAACCAACTTAAAGCGGGTTTGCAGGCAAGTTTTTAGTTTTCAGGGGTATTGCACATGGGATGAGACTAGTTTTCAGGGTTATTTTAGCTGGGATGAGACTAGTCTTAAGGATTTTTTCCGCTTCTCTTAGGTTATTTTCGCCGGCCTTAGCAGACAGCAACAACGAAAAGATAAGCATATAACACTAACAGGATCGTCTTTAAGTGTGAACTGAGGCTGTTGAAATCGCTTCGAACTAGCAATAGAGACTGTTACAAAGCTAGTTGGGCAAACGAGTTGTCAACCGACTCCCGTGGAAGTGTGAACAGAATTTAAGAGGCATGATAAACTTATGGTAGACTCCATATAAGGCGATTGATTCAAAGTAAGTTATAACAAAACCCGCAATTGCGTTAACCTTTGGTGGAAGCCCTGTCATTGGGAGACTAGACGTTTCTCGTAACCCTAGCCTCGTTACATCTTAACGCTGACGATGATAATGGAGTAGAAGCTAACATTCCTTACTGTGAACTGCGAACTTTGCTTCGATTTTACAACTGTGAACGAGGTGACAGGCATACAGACAGACACACGCACACACAGAGAGAGTCAGAGACCCGTCCGAGTGACGATGACGTCACGGAGGGAGCTATATATTATTTTCTTATGACTAAACACACTTCATAGTTAATATAATTAAGAAGTGTCCCCATTGAATTAACAATGAAGCAAGCTCTGTTCAAAGTTTTTGAAGGACGAGTAATGACATCTTGCAACGAAAAGTAACGTCACTTGCGTGAAGTGTAAATTTTGATTTAATTGAATTCTTTTTAATGACCATCAGAAATGAATCGAAGTATGCTTTATGATCACCTGAAAATACATTTGATGTGAGTATAGAAAGTGCTTTTTGAGTTTTTGACAAGAGAAACATTTTGAATTTAGCAATAACTGCGAAGTTGATTTTAGTTTGATTAAAATGCTGGAACATACTGCTGAGTTGGACCAGGGATAGATTTAATTTTAGAAGTAGGAATGGAGAACAGAGTAATGTGGGCGCGTCAAAGTCCTCCTTAATTATTGTTAAGAAAATTTAAGTACCCAATGTTTAAATTGTTTGTGTAAATTTTTATCTTAAGTCAAACCCGGTAAGTACGATAACTATGAAATTTTTCTACCCACAATAAACTACGTCATGCCAAAAAAAGCATTTTCTGACCCCCCGTCCCCCCAGATCACGTTTGGTCAAGTTTTCTTAGACCCCCTCCCCTAAAAACCACGTCACATTTTTAACCCCACCTAACGCACTATGATTTGTCTTAATTTACTAATCTAATTTGAATAATTTGAAAAGAGAACCTTTTTTCCTGAGTGACATTGCGTTCCACTGAAATATTTTGGCCATCTTGAAATTCAAAAGTTTTCTTCCGTTTAGTCTCTTTTCTATAAGCTTCAAACAAGAAGGAATTTATATAAGAAGGCCATATATAAGAAGGCCTAAAATAGCGTCCGGTGCACGCGTGATAGTCGAAAATCCCTCTTCCAAGCGTGCTGCAAGTATTTTTCTTTTATTTCAAAATAAAATACTTGCATCAACTTTGGGGGAGAAAATTCTCCGTTAGCGTAAACAATAGTTTTCTGAACATCGAATCATTGGATGTTTGAATCAGTATTTAATGCGCAACATTGTTATTAGGTAAAAATTAAATTATAAATAAATTATTTGCATGTCCATAACTCAGTTTAAAAAACAATGTTCCTAATGTTGTAAATTTATTGTTTTGCAGAAATACACTTTATTTTGCTGAGGTTAGCGTGGTAATAAACTCCACCCCTAGACTATGGGAGCATCTAATAGCGCTTGTTTAAACTAAACCCTACCAGATATTTCATTTTCAATCTGAGTAAAATTAATTATGTTAGGATGGAAATATTAACGCAAATTGATAAAGAAAATGATAATCATTTAATAGATATTATCGGAAGAATATATAATACTGCTCTTCTATTATTTAAAGTAAATTAGTTGTTTTTAGTTTAAGTAGATTAATTGTTTTTATTTTAAGTAGATTAGTTGTTTTTAGTTTAAGTAGATTAATTGTTTTTAGTTTAAGTAGATTAATTGTTTTTAGTTTAAGAAGATTAATTGTTTTTAGTTTAAGTAGATTAATTGTTTTTAGTTTAAGTAGATTAATTGTTTTTAGTTTAAGTAGATTGTTTTTTAGTTCAAGTGGATTAATTTTTATAGTGTTTTATAACAAAGTTTTAATTATTTAGAAAATATTAGTTTTTTATGTAAAATATAAAACACTACTTTCTCAAGTTTCTGAAATTATTGGAGCATGATATCAAAGACACGTATCTCAATATTACCAAACTTTTTATGAAATTGACAATTTTGAGTCCTTTTAACTAGCATCGATTTGGCAGAATAACAGAGGGGTCGTAATGGGAACTCGCGACGGAGAATAAAAAGCTATAACTTGCTTTGAGACTTAACTAAATAAATAAGTCTATGATATATAGCGTCGATTTAGAAAGAATAACAGGAAACTTTGGGAACTCACGACGAACACAATAGCTATAACATGCTTTTAGACCAAACTACTTTTTTAATTGAATAGGAAGCTCTGACTCTAATTGGGTTTAGGAATTTTTTGAGCTAAACACCAATACCAAAAGTCATTATTACCAAACATTTTGAAAAAAAATTAAAATTGAGTCAACGCTGTCCTCCATTCAGTTTAGAGATAAATATAATTTATTCGTTTAAATTATCATTTTAGAATAATAATGAATAAACATCTATTATTATTTTTGTTGTTGAGGAGGTTACGCGCCCTAGCACCGATGCCAAAGGCATATTGTGCATCCTCGTAATCAGGCCTTGAATAGGCCTGTAGCTGCAGCGTAGCGAAGAATTCGCTCCACCGTGAGAGAGGAGACCCTCGAGGGTTCCAGGGTGTGTGAATCAAAATATTCTAATCTAAGCGAGGCGAAGTAGTCGCACTCGCAAAGTACGTGAGCGGATGTTTCTTCCTTCTCTTGACACGACCTACAGAGAGGGTCGTCGGCAAAACCCATCAGATGGAGGTGCCTATTAAGCCGACAATGCCCGGTCAAAAGACCGGTGGCCAGCCTAATATCCCATCTGCCGAGCGAAATTAGGTCCCTAGCACGAGACCTGCAGGGACCATCGATAAACAGCTTTGTCTGTCTCTGGCCCTCCATGCTGTGCCAGAGCTGGTTTTGTATGACAGTCAACCTGTCATGCAGACACCGTTTGACGTGCCTGTAGGGGATGGGGACGGCCGGCTCCGGCCCCAAGAGCTTGGCCTCCGCACCCCTTTTCGCAAATCTATCGGCTTGCTCATTGCCATAATATCCGCTATGCCCTGGCACCCAGTACAGCAGAACCCTGTTGCAGGATGCCAGTCGCGCTAGCAGGTCGAGGCAGCTACGCACCAGTTGAGAAGTAATCTGACACTGGTTCAGAGCGTTCAGGGCAGCCTGACTGTCAGAATAAATTCTCACAGTCCGTCCGGTATACCCTTTGTTAATACAGTAATCTGCGCAATAACAGATCGCGGCAATTTCAGCCTGGAACACACTAGCGAAGGTGCCCAGGCAAGCAGAAAAGCCGACCCTTGTGGTTTGACAGTAATAGCCGCGCCAGCGCCGGAATCAGTCTTGGAGCAAAGAAAATATACGCTCCGGGAATGGAAGGTATGTCTCGGGGTTGGGCTGATCAAGGAACTTCCGGTCTATGCAATTTCAAAGTAGCCGGAAATACCTCCGTCAACCGAGCCTGCCTTTGGAGCGTACTAGGAGGGGCGAGACAAAAATTTACACTAGAGGAAGCTACAGTTTCCATTCCTGGGGCGTGTATCTTCTTTGCTTGGAGCCATCGGTGAACCAAATGGTTTCACCCCCAGTGCCAAGAGGCAGCAGGTTAGTCCACTCTGCCCGACTGGGGAAGTGGATGCTAAATGGCTTAGTGAAATCAAAACTGGTAACGGTTTTGTCAGAGCACATCGTAAGCGACGGCTCAAGTGCGGCGTACTCCCGAAAGAGCTTCGTATGGCTGTAATCCCAAAGTCTTGGAACCTAGCAGCCACTAGCATGTTGAGCCTGTAGGCCCCCATGACAGCCTCCTCCTCAATGAAGAGATGAAGATGAAGCATGTCAAGGAGCACCTCCAGGGAAGCAGTTGGGGTCGATCTCATGGCCCCCGTAACACCAATGCAGGCAAGCCTTTGAAGCTTGCGCAGGGCAACCTGCACCGTCTTAAGCCGGACCCTTGTCCACCAGACAAGTGCCCCGTAAGATAGTATGGGTCTGATGATCCCAGTATAGAGCCAGTGGGGTTGAGGCCCCAAGTCTGGCCGACAGAGCTCCTGGTCCTCCAGAAGAGCATCTTGGCCTTCTTAATACACCGATCAAGATGCGGCTTCCATGTGAGTCTACAATCAAAAGTCACCCCCAGGTATTTCACCTCGGAGGACTTTGTCAGGACCTGGCCAAAGAAAGAGATATAATTGAACAGATCCTTAGTATTCTTCCTCGTAAAAGGAACAAGGACAGTTTTATCAGGATTAACGGTGAGGTTAACCGCCTGACACCATTGCTCCACGCTAGAGAGAGCAGATCTCATAAGCGCGGTGACAGTATCCGGGAACTTCCCGGTAAAGACTATCGCTACATCGTCCGCATACCCGAAGCAGCAACAGCCCCCAGCACCCCCGAGCCTCCCCAGGAGTTCGTCCACCACCAGGCACCACAACAGGGGGGAGAGCACTCCACCCTGAGGGCAGCCCCTGCTGGTAGTCACCCCTAGAGAGTCCCCAAGGAGGGACGCCGACACCTCGCGGTCGGTAAGCATGGACTTGATCCAGCGGCCAAGAGTGGCGCTGATGCCAAATCTCTCAACAGCTTCAGTAATAACCGAGCTAGAGACCTTGTCAAAGGCCCCCTCGATATCGAGGAAGACAGCCAGTGAAATTTCCTGAAACTCGAATGCCCTATCCAGGCAATTCGTAAGGCCGTGAAGGGCCGTCTCAGTGGATTTGCCTTTTTGGTAGGCAAATTGTGAAGAAGAGAGAGGAGTTACCGAAAGTACCTCGTCTCTGATGTACCTGTCCACCAACTTCTCCAGAATTTTGAGGAAGAAGGAGGTCAGGCATATGGGTCTAAATGCTTTCGCCTCGAGATAGGAAGCCTTCCCGGGCTTGGGAATAAAGATGACCCTAGAGCGTTTCCAGTCACGAGGTATGTGACCGAGAGCAATGCAAAGTCTGTAGATCTTGCATAGCGGAGAGGCGATGTGGTCTAAGCCCTCCTGCAAAAGCAGAGGGAAGACCCCATCGGGTCCCGGAGACTTGTAGGGCTCAAAACAGTTGACAGCCCACCGAAGCTTGGGAATCGTGACAACCTGTCTGGCTACAAGCCAGTCTTCCCTCTTAGCCCTGTGCAGGACAGGGTAGAGAGAGTCAGGGTTTGTTGGATTGATAAAAGTAGAATCAGGAAAATGGACCTCCAGCATGTGCTTGAGAGTCTCAGCCCCAGATTTAGTGTACACACCCTCCCGTAGCTTAATAGCATTAAGTCGATGTGTGCTGTCGTGCGCTAGAATCTTCATGACCCTAGCCGTGGCAGGGACATTGGAGACTTGCTCACAGAAGGTCTGCCAGGAGTCCTTCTTAGCAGCTCTAATGGCCCTGTTGTAGGTGTTAAGGGACTGCCTGTATCCAGCCCAGTCACCCGTGCGCTTGGCTTTGTTAAAGAGCCTGCGCGTGTATTTACGAAGCCGGCTCAGATCCGCGTTCCACCAAGGGAGAAGCCTCGAGCGGTTGACGGTCTTAAGTGGGCAGTTCCGGTGGAACGACTCCATGATGGAGCACTGTAAATCACCAGCAGCCCGATCAAGATCCTTAGGTGAAGTAAGTTTAAGAGTGTGACCCCCTCCGTAGCGTAGGATTAGGTCTTCCCTATAGCCGGCCCAATTAGTCCGTTTTGGGTTGCGTATCTCCGTCCCCGCCGGGACAGAAGAAATCGCGACAGTAAAGCAGATGTGCCTATGATCCGACAGAGACGGTTCATTAGACACATGCCAGTTAGAAACGGAAGACACGAGGTTTTCCGTGGCTAGCGTGAGGTCAATGACCTCCCTTCTATTAGAAGTAACAAAAGTAGGTTCATTGTTTTGATTAAGAATATAGCGTTTACAACCAACTAAATATTCTAGTAATTCATCACCTCTCTTGTTGCAGTCAGAGCTGCCCCACGTGATGTGATGAGCATTGGCATCGCAGCCAATGATTAGTTTGTCCCCTCCCTTTTCACATTGATTGACCAAATTGATCACCTCAATTGTCGGGAGAGAGTCCGCGTCGTGGGCAAAGTATGCGGAGGCAGCCGTGATAGTCAACTTGGCATGCCCAGTGGCCAGGACTAGATTCACGGCCGCCGTGTCCTGGGACGTGTACAGCGGTAGAGAGATACAACAAAGATCCCTCCGAACCAAAATACACGCCCTAGGTCTAGCAGCAGTTTGGTCATAAAATAGTGACCCCGCCGCGTCAAGACCGAGGATTTTGCCATGGCAAATCCACGGTTCTTGTATGAGGGCCAGATCAAGACCCTCTATAGCAAACCTCCTGCAGAGTACCGCAGAGGCCGCCTTACTATGGTGCAAATTGATTTGAATTGCACGTAGCGTCCCCATGGTCCTTAAGAGAGGGGTTCAGAAGGGACCTAGCTACACCTCATCGGTCCCGAGAGGGCTAATGGCACCTCCCCCTCGACAGGCGAGCTCCCAGTCCCAAGATCCTCCCCCTCACCAGGACCACTAGAACGCTCATCGGCTGAACCCCGAAGGGTCCCATCCGATTCTTCCAGTAGGGTGGACTCATCCATGGAAGAACAGACTTCCGAATGAGCCACCCCCCCTCCCCCTCTGTGCCTAGAGCGACACCAGAGAGCTCCTCCGCGAGATCCCCCATCTCGCTAGTCCCACCCCCCGCCGCAGACTCGGCTACAGTGGTTTTAGTGGTTTCCGTGTTCTGAAGGAGTTTGAAGGAACCCTTGTCCACTCCAGTATAGCCCACGAAACCAGCATTCTTGATGGCTTCCAATGAGGAGCCATCAATGAGCAGTACCCAGTACCGTACGGCCCTGTCCACGTACGTCCGGATACACTTCCAGCGTTCAGTGGCAAAACCTGCATTAAGGGCCTTTAGGCGCCGAAACAGCCCCGCCGGCTCCTTGGTGATCTGGTCCTTGGTGCGGAACATTACCTTAAACGGCTTAGGGAGTTCGCTAGCTCTCATTACTGAGAGCACCGCATCCCTCACCACCGAGTAGGCTAAGTTGTCCTTCAACCATTGCCCAGTGAACGAATCCTCACAGGAGTATACTAGGGCCCCGGTCGTCAGGCTAAAGTTCGCAAGGCGCGGTAGAGGGCTCCCCGAAGGTATCCCATCCAGCGCCCCTAGAATCGCCTTCTGAATTGGGCCCACGTCTTCCTCCGTGATGACCGCCGTCGGATAGCCTTTTTTGACAATGGCCATCTTTACTGAGCTGGCGGCGTCACTATAGGACTTAGCCTTTTTCGACGCCGCCTGCGAGGTACTTGGTGAGGGAGTCGAATCCTCCGCTCTGGGCCTCTTCATTGGGTTGTCACGAGCCGCCGCACCCCCAGCGGGGGTGGAGACCGTTTCAGACCCCGATTTGACCTTTTGCCTAGCAATCTGTCGTTTGAGACGACGACGCACGGTACGTTTCGAGGGCTTGCCAGACACACGCACCGATAAATCGGCACGAGTATCGCTGGATACAAGCCCTTGTAAAGTGGTATCAGTGTGGGTTCTGCCTTGAGCAGACCCCTGCACCGTAGGTTTGGTAGTGTTAGAGTTGTTTTTATTAGATTTATCCATGGGAATCCCACGAGTAAGGGGGCAAGTAAAAGGTCACCACCCGGTAGTCCCCCACCCGGGTGGAAGGCTAGATACAACGGGGTGTCGCCTGGTGCCCCGAGGGGATCGTTAGCGATACCGTAGTTTTACTTCCCCAGTACCATGCAGCCCTCGGCACGATGCCTCAACACCTTGGCTTGGGAAGGGCGCGTATCCGCTTAGCCCACACAACGTAGTGGTTAACCAGCTCTCACCACCGAGGAGGTGTGATACTCCGCATCGATGAGGACCCAAGCTAGCGTGTGTGAAGTTAAAAACGCGAGCGGGAAGCCAAAGCAAGGGGGGGGGAAAGATACACCCCATCTAGCTTGCGTCCCCAACTTCGAGAGCCAATAAACATCTAAACCAGTTAAATATGTTTCTATCATTGCGTATCCGTGGCTATAAATTATTCTTGAGCTCATGTACTCTATGGCGAATGGGATTGCAGCACCTTTGCAGGGAATCATTACATAAACCAAGAAGTGATATATATTTTATTAGGGAGAAGGTATAAGCACGGATGTGTATTGTAGAAGGGGGAGAGACTAGGCCTCTAATGCCTAGACATAAGCGTACTAGTGCTCCGCGCACAATTTTCGGGCATACCGAGCCTATGTAAACAATCCCTGACGTCACGTGTTTTAAAGAAGGCGTCGTTTTCTTCTTTCCCGGCTTAATTCTTTGAATATTTTCCATATTATACTTAATTGAAATAGAAATAATAGTAAAAATAAAAATTTAAATAAGATTTGCAAATGCTTGAGAAACTCCCGTCACTCGGACTCGATACACAAAAGACCGTGGCTTAACCCTCCTATACATCCGTAGCTCGCGGCCATCTTTCTTGTTTACATGGGCTCGCCTAGGTTTGGAGGGAGGGTTAAAATTCATACCCCCTTTTTATGGACATATAAGGTCTAGCTTTTTTTAGTAGAGGGGAAGCTACGAGTCTCTACTCCTTCTACAATACAGCTCCGTAGTGGTATAAGGTGCCTTAGTATTCGCGCGCCATAGTCCCAGTCCCCCTTTCAAAATACAAAGGGGGACGTAAAAGGAGGCCGGGCTATTTCGGCTCTCCTCAGTCGGAAAATACGTAATTTTCGACATTCGCGTCGCGCTGACGTGAGTTTTCAAGAACCAATGATATACTGGTTGTAATTTAGAGGCGGGGATTAACTCCGGACCTAAGTTTGGACTGGACATAAAGCTGGAAATGCGCGAATTTATACCTTCTCCCAAATAAACTAGATATCGGTTCTTCCATATACTTTATAGCTATGTGCTTTAAATGATATCGCAAAAACGGAAATGAATATTATTGTTGTCTACGGAACAAGTATTAAGGCCAGTTCAAGCTTGGCTGAAGGTGGGGGACTTTACCTTATCTCGAAAATATATATTTCGTCGTGTGATGGCGCTCTTTGCTATCCTTCTATAAAGGGGTCATTCATAAAAGTAAATTTACTTTTGTTCATTGACGATTTTAATTTTTTTATTATTTAACCATTTTATTATTAAATATAAGTAATTTAATACTAAAAGCTGAAATTCTGAAACGAGAACCATAGACAGCGCGAGAACTAAAGTTGTATAACCTTGTAGGAAAAGAACGCCAACCGAAACGACTTTTTTAAAGACCCTCCCCCCCCCCCAAAACATCACCCTCTTGTTTTTTTTCCCCAACGGTTCTATATTCTATTCATCTCATTTTAGTTAATGCAGTTACGCAGGGGAAAGGGGTGAAAGCGGGTAAGAGGATGATAAAGAAATCTACCCCTTTAGACGGTGTCTAATACAAGGAGAACAGACAAGCATGCCAAAGTAGAGAAGACCGAGGTTTAACAATCGTAAAGCTTTGTTACTTATCTTCTTTCTTCAAGTAGCTAAGCCTCATCAAATAATTGGTCAATTGAAAGGTGAAGATAAATTAACTACTTAGTGGTATTGTGATGCAGGATTAAACAGAAAATGTAAACACTTTTTGGCTGTTTTACTACTTATAATTACTCTTGAGTCTTGAGGACGTAAGAGTAACTGATTTGAAGTAAGAATGTGCTAAAATCAAAGTGAACATTATAAAAAATTCATGAACCCATACCATTTCAAGAGTGTTGCCATTTTAAAGAAGTCAACCCTGTTCATAAGGAAGCAACAGTTTAACAACAATGTACAATAACGCATAGGAAAAACATCAATGGTAGATGTTCAAACTGTGCCTAGTGTATAAAAGCGGCAAACTGGAAAGTCATTTATTTTGAAGAGTAAACAAGTGATCCAGTTCTTGAAGTTTTGTATCCGTCATCACCTCTAGCAGATCTACTCAAGCAAGACTTAATCAAGAATTATTCCTTTTAAGTCTATTTTTTTCGTTTTAATAAGAAAGGTGGTGCCATATTGATATTTATTTTCTGTTTGACACACCACTAAAGGAGCCGTGCACCATTTCAATTGCTGAGTTAATGAAACGCGCAGATTCCATATTTAAAAGCGTAAGGAGATAATTTAATTTTTAAGGAAAAAATATCAAGAAAAGATTTGGGCGTATTATGGCATTTTTGAATTTGGAACAATGTCTTGGTCACTTAAAGCAAGAAATACAACGACATACTAGTCACTGTAGCAAAAAAAGTTAAAACATGTTTAGTGTTATAAAATGAATTGTAAAACTGAGTTACAATTAAAATAATTTTTAAAAACCAAATATTCATTTTATTCAAAATCTAACTTTATCTAATATTGGCGATGACAAGTTTACAATACCAACTGCAATTAAAAACATTGGGTAAATGACGTCATCTCCCAATCCAGTTTTTCACTAAAGATTGAAAAAAGTTTTAATCTTTGTATCACACTCTCTATGTGCACTCTTGCTTTTACTATCTTCAAGTTATCGAGTGATTTCGTTTCCGTAAACTGTTTAGATTTTTTCAGAAATGGAGGGATGAAAATTTCAATACATTTTTCCAAACATTCGGCCTCTATTCTGAATCCTTTATCTACCATGCATGCGTCTACATAGGATGTTAATCTGTAAATTACTCCACTGTGCAAAGTGATAACTTTGTTAGATGCTCTTCCTCCATAAAGTGTACTCAAAAAAAGAAATCAAACCAGCAGGAGAAACGCTAACCAAAATTTTAAGAGTGTGGTTACATTTATAATAAGAATAAGAGGAAATTCTACATTTAAGGCAATTAGGTTTCTCGAATGGAATTTCAGAACATTCCAAAAGCACCACAGTTTTTTCAAATCCCTTAAAACATTGGGGCATGCTATTAATGATTTCTTCCTTTGAGGGCCATTTGATTGCGCATTTAAAAACACCCGCAACAATAAACACTGTTTGTTTAAAAAATCTGCGGCAACTGGTATCAGACATATCAAACATAGTAGAAAAAACCCCGTATGTCAAGTTTAGTTTAATTTTCATTAAAACGAGAAGAGAAAGGGATCTGAGCTTTAAAATTTATTAACATTGTCATAGATTCCACAATGGCGTAAAATAATTTGATCAACCCTTTTCTTCTTCCATTAACTTTCTTTGTGGTATCTTCAAAAATAATATTCTCGTGGATCAATATAGGCAAACATTGTGAAGGGCAAGTTCCAAGCTTTAGTTTTCTTTTCCCTGTCGGCATATCTGAAGTAACAGGTACATTAAATCGTGGTCTTAAATTTTTAAAACTCAAAAAAAAACGAACTTACTAGGAAAAAAGTAATTAGTCTTCTTGAAATGTAAACTGCATACAACCATGTGATTTGAAATATATTTTCCAATTTTTAGAACGCGTTGCCATTCTTTACGGCACTTGATTTCTTTTGGGAAACTATGCATACTTAACCCTGGGATATTTAGTTTTAATCTAGAATTACATTGTGGGACACAACAAAACTTTTTGCTAGGCGCCATGTTTTACGAATATGATCCTGTAATATCTTAAGCCTAACGAAATGCACTCCTTCGCCTTCCTAGAATAGATAAATTACTCCGTTAAAGCAGTTACCACAACTACTGCTAGGTGTCGCGTCACTCTTTGGCGATGGCCAATAGGGAGTCTTTGTCGAAAGCCAATAAGATGAGATCATGAGGGACACGTTATTTAGCCCTAATTTTCAAATAAGAAAGTTTCATTGAAAGTAAGCTCTTACATATAACTTATTTAATATGTCATAATTTTCCATTTTTTTAAACTTTGGCGTAAAATTAGAATTTAAAACACTTAATTTTGTTGCCGAGTTTAAAAATACATGAGAAATAAAGACATTTTTAAATGGTTTAATATAAATAATTTTTCGTTTATTGATTTAGGCTTAGCAAAATGGAAAAAGGTGGCAACATAATTAAAAATTGCAAAATTACGAACTATTATGGGGGAGGAGGTTACGATGGAGGACGACGCGGCGGAAGGGGTGGTGGTCGGGGTGGAAAATGGCGAGGGGGTAAGGCCCGGGGCAAAAGAATTTGCTATATTTGCAAAAAACCCGGGCATATTGCCCGAAACTGCAGAAACCAAAAAAGTAGGTTAAAAAAAATATCTATATGGATTTTCCTGTGGTTCTTCACGTGTTTAGACGCAACTGTTAATGTTTTATATATAAGCATTTCTGATAGCATAAGTTCATAACATATGTTCCATAAGTTTGTCACTAGTTATTGAGAGCTTCTCATGTACAGACTAAATAGGAGGTTGAAGTGCAAAACCCCATGTAGTAAATTCTCGCGTCGTTCTCGAACTACCTCTCAGTAAGCCTCTATCACTTCGAAGTATATGAAGTTACAAAGTATCATACTTAAGGGAACATATCTTATAAACTTATGGTTATATTAGTACACAATCGTTTTTAAAACCCATTTTATGAATGTTTAACGTAAATCCATAGAGATAAAGAATGCGATTGAGATTTGTTTTCACGCTATAGGATAGGCAACTCTCTATCTCGAACGACAGCTTATTCTTTATACACTCTGATCCAGCATCGGTTGTCACCACGCGCAAAGGTAGGACTCTATGTTACCTAGTTTTGTGTGTGCTGACAATACTACGTGTAGTAGTCTGTAGGCAATTTGAGACGTATTTGAAACAAAGGCCTAGAGGTCCGTGCATTTGAGCTTAAAAAATTCGCTAAAATCCTGAAGTTTTTCGTCTATTTTCAGCACACACAAAACTAGGTTACATATAGTCCGAGCTTTGCGCGTGCTGAAGACCGATGCTGGAACAGAGTATATACAGAATAAGCTATCGTTCGAGATAGAGTTGCGTATCCTATAGCGTGAAAACAAATTTCCTCACGCGCATTCTTTATCCATGGTAAAACTTTTTGAAGTATACTAAGAGCTGCGTGATTTCTGACTTTTACCTGACTTAATATAAATGCTTAACATTTCCTGACTTTTCTCAGACTTTGTTAAATTCTTAAATTGCCTGACTTTGTTAAATTATTAAAATTATCTGACTTTGTTTAAATTATTAGATTTCCCCCAGTTTTTCACAACTTTAGTGTAGTTTTTTAGGAAAGTAATCTAAGGTCATGTTAATTAAGTTGTATTCTTTAAAAAGTAGACGAAAAACAGCCTGAGGGCAAAAAAAAAGAGGAAGAAAAAAATGATGAAAAAATGGAGGAAAGCACCAGCACCGCTGAGGAAAGCGTAAAAACTAAAGAAAATTTAAATAATTAAAAAAAAAAATTTATGTAAGTCATGGTTAATATTTTTATTTGTATACAATTTCAGTTTTGTTTCAAGAATAATAATGTTGAGATTATGTTTTGTGTAGGTTCAAAACACCCTGGATTTTTTTTGAAAAACTTTTTTTAATTTTTTATTTTTTTTTCATTATGTTTTAATTTAGTTTCTTTAAAAGTAAAAGAAATTTAAAAAACATTTCTTGAATTTTATTGAATTTGAAACTCTTAACCCCAATATTTATTAGTTCTAAAGTCCATGTGACATTATTAAATTCTGAAGATTCTTAAACGAATTATTTAGGCCCATTTTCAATTTCCCAGACTTGTCCCTGAATTTTCAGGCCCATTTTCAATGTCCCAGACTTTTTAGGCGCATTTTCAATTTCCCTCACTTGTCCGTCCCTGACTTTTTAGACCCATTTTCAATTTTACCGACTTCCCCCTGACCTTTTAGGCCCATTTTCAATATGCCGGACTTTTTAGGCCCAATTTCAATCGAAAAAAGTTATTAAATAAATAAATCTATATGGTTATAATTATGTTGAAATGAAAGCTATTAAATCCATCACTTTGTTATTTGGCTCCGTTAATTTCTAAAAATTTCCAAAAACTAGTGTATTACATATTTAACCAAAATTTATGTTAATTAACCAAACCAAAAAACGTTATGAAATAAAGAGCCTGAGAATGGATCCCCTTAAAACCAGAACCAAGACCTGTGGGTGTTAATTTGAAAACAATTTTTGAAAATGAACACTTTCGTTACTTTCGTTTCTTTGATATTTAGTCATTTACCTACAATAATTTCAGAAACAGCTGTCACAGATAGCAATCTATTGATCTACCAGTAAGATTAATAATTAATTTAATTATAATTTATTTCAACCTACCGACAGTATTCGTAATACTAATGGGTGGCTTTTATTCCAAATAACCGAAGTTGATGTTGCCTATAACATGACAACAATCATTGATAACGCTATTTTGACCGAGGCTTAGCGAAAATGCTGGTGAATTTCTAGTTTAAAAATAATTGTAATTTTCAATGACGTTTTTGGATTAAACAAAAGAATCTATACAGTTCTGTTTGTCATATTTCCCTTGAAAAGTTATCGGCAAGGTTCAGTCAGCGGAGGTATCATCATTAAGGTGTAAAATTTACTTCAACAGCTTATATTAATATGTCCCAGCTGTCACAGATAACACTGTAGTAATTGATTGATCTACCAGTAAGATTAATAATTAATTTAATTATAATTTATTTCAACCTACCGGTAATCGTAATGCCTGGGCAGCGTGGCTTTTGAAATTACCGAAATTGATGTTTCCTTACTTGCCTTAGTTGCCTATAATAACGCTATTTTGACCGAGGCTTAGCGAAATTGCTTAATAATAAAATATTCTGGTTGTTTTAAAGTTTAAAATTAATTATAGTAAATTCCAATGATGTTTTTGTTAGGAACACAATAAAAATCAGACCTAATTAGCCTCCATTTTAATTCCATTTAAAAAAACTTTGGTTTTAAGCGCTTAAAGGCGCGGGTGATCTAACGCCATGTTTTTCTTGCTTAAGTCCCCCTAACGGTGTGAATCACGACGAAAACGCCGTAAGTCCTGGTAAGTCCAACATAAAAAATTAGGGCTAAAATGCGTGTCTCTAACAGTGGTAAAACGCCGTAATTCCAATACCCAAAACAACGCAAGTCAAAGTATGTGTTAATAATGATAAAAATCAATACTTAAACTTAATTGATCTTTATGAAACTTGAAAAGTCGGTAAAATGAAGTGTTATCTTTCATTTAAGATGGTTCCCAAACGCAACGAATGAATAGTTTTCTTTATATGCCTTCTGAGAAAATGCTCTTTTTATAAAATTCCCATGTTATGTCTATGGAAAAATATAGTATCTTTCGCCAAATGTCTTAATAATTTTATGGATTCTAAAACCACCCTTAACAACTTTTTTCTTTATAGAATTAACTATTTGATGGATCTTTTTGAAATTTGAACCACAAAATTAGGGCCCGAATTTTAGTTCACTGGCAAAATTTCAAAGCAGCAAACACAATACGAAAAACGTTACGGCCAATCAAAAAACCACCCTTTAGCATTAGAGGCAGTATCAAGTCTTATCTAAGAGAGCGACCGCTCTCCTAGAAAAATAAACGCAATGATCCGTGCTATTACATGGGGAACTCGGGTTTGAACCAAGGACCCCTCGATCTGCAGTCGAATGCTCTACCACTGAGCTATCCCCTCTTGTTATTAGCCGTAATGTCGATTTAACTAAAATAAACGCAATGATCCGTGCTATTACATGGGGAACTCGGGTTTGAACCAAGGACCCCTCGATCTGCAGTCGAATGCTCTACCACTGAGCTATCCCCTCTTGTTCTTAGCCGTAATGTCGAATTAACTAAAATGAACGCAATGATCCGTGCTATTACAGGCGTAACTCGGGTTTGAACCAAGGACCTCTAGATCTTCAGCCGAATGCTCTACCACTGAGCTATCCCCTCTTGATCTTGGCCGTAATGTCGATTTAACTTAAATAAACGCAATGATCCGTGCTATAAACAGGGGGAACTCGGGTTTGAACCAAGGATCCCTCGATCTGCAGTCCAATGCTCTACCACTGAGCTATCCCCTCTTTTTCTTAACCGTAATGTCGATTTAACTAAAATAAACGCAATGATCCGTGCTATTACAGGCGGAACTCGGGTTTGAACCAAGGACCCCTCGATCTGCAGTCGAATGCTCTACCAATGAGCTATTTCCTCTTGTTCATAGCCGTAATGTCGATTTAACTAAAATAAACGCAATGATCCGTGCTATTACAGGCTTAACTTGGGTTTGAACCAAGTACCTCTCGATCTGCAGTCGAATGCTCTACCACTGAGCTATCCCCTCTTGTTCTTAGCCGTAATGTCGATTTAACTAAAATAAACGCAATGATCCGTGCTATTACAGGAAGAACTCGGGTTTGAACCAAGGACCTCTTGATCTGCAGTCGAATGCTCTACCACTGAGCTATCCCCTCTTGTTCATAGCCGTAATTTCGATTTAACTAAAATAAACGCAATGATCCGTGCTATTACAGACGGAACCCGGGTTTGAACCAAGGACCCCTCGATCTGCAGTCGAATGCACTACCACTGAGCTATTTCCTCTTGTTCATAGCCGTAATTTCGTTTTAACTAAAATAAACGCAATGATCCGTGCTATTACGGGCGGAACTCGGGTTTGAACCAAGGACCCCTCGATCTGCAGTCGAATGCTCTACCACTAAACTACTCCCCCTTTGTTCATAGCCGTAATGTCGATTTAACTAAAATAAACGCAATGATCCGTGCTATAACACTCCGAGCTCGGGTTTGAACCAACCACCTCTCGATCTGCAGTCGAATGCTCTACCACTGAGCTATCCCTCTTGTTCATAGTCGTAATGTCGATTTAACTAAAATAAACGCAATGATCCGTGCTATTACAGGCGGAACTCGGGTTTGAACCAAGTACCCCTCGATCTGCAGTCGAATGCTCTACCAATGAGCTATTTCCTCTTGTTCATAGCCGTAATGTAGATTTAACTAAAATAAACGCAATGATCCGTGCTATTACAGGGGGAACTCGGGTTTGAACCAAGGACCCCTCGATCTGCATTGGAATGCTCTACCACTGAGCTATCCCCTCTTGTTCAAGGCGTAATGTCGATTTAACTAAAATAAAAGGAATGATTCGTGCTACTACTGAGGGAACTCGGGTTTGAACCAAGGACCTCTCGATCTTCAGTCGAATGCTTTACCACTGAGCTATCCCCTCTTGTTCAAGGCCGTAATGTCGATTTAACTAAAATAAACGCAATGATCCGTGGTATTACAGGCTTAACTCGGGTTTGAACCAAGGACCTCTAGATCTTCAGCCGAATGCTCTACCACTGAGCTATCCCCTCTTGTTATTAGCCCCAATGTCGATTTAACTAAAATAAACGCAATGATCCGTGCTATTACATGGGGAACTCGGGTTTGAACCAAGGACCAATCGATCTGCATTGGAATGCTCTACCACTGAGCTATCCCCTCTTGTTCTTAGCCGTAATGTCGAATTAACTAAAATGAACGCAATGATCCTTGCTATTACAGGCGGAACCCGGGTTTGAACCAAGGACCCCTCGATCTGCAGTCGAATGCTCTACCACTGAGCTATTCCCTCTTATTCATAACCGTAATGTCGATTTAACTAAAATAAACACAATGATCCGTGCTATAACAGTCCGAGCTCGGGTTTGAACCAACCACCTCTCGAACTGCAGTCGAATGCTCTACCACTGAGCTATCCCCTCTTGTTCAAGGCCTAATGTCGATTTAACTAAAATAAAAGGAATGATTCGTGCTACTACAGAGGGAACTCGGGTTTGAACCAAGGACCCCTCGATCTGCAGTCGAATGCTCTACCACTGAGCTATCCCCTCTTGTTATTAGCCGTAATGTCGATTTAACTAAAATAAACGCAATGATCCGTGCTATTACATGGGGAACTCGGGTTTGAACCAAGGACCCCTCGATCTGCATTGGAATGCTCTACCACTGAGCTATCCCCTCTTGTTCTTAACCGTAATGTCGAATTAACTAAAATGAACGCAATGATCCGTGCTATTACAGGCGTAACTCGGGTTTGAACCAAGGACCTCTAGATCTTCAGCCGAATGCTCTACCACTGAGCTATCCCCTCTTGTTCTTGGCCGTAATGTCGATTTAACTTAAATAAACGCAATGATCCGTGCTATTACAGGGGGAACTCGGGTTTGAACCAAGGACCCCTCGATCTGCAGTCCAATGCTCTACCACTGAGCTATCCCCTCTTTTTCTTAACCGTAATGTCGATTTAACTAAAATAAACGCAATGATCCGTGCTATTACAGGGGGAACTCGGGTTTGAACCAAGGTCCCCTCGATCTTCAGTCGAATGCTCTACCAATGAGCTATTTCCTCTTGTTCATAGCCGTAATGTCGATTTAACTAAAATAAACGCAATGATCCGTGCTATTACAGGCTTAACTCGGGTGTGAACCAAGGACCTCTCGATCTGCAGTCGAATGCTCTACCACTGAGCTATCCCCTCTTGTTCTTAGCCGTAATGTCGATTTAACTAAAATAAACGCAATGATCCGTGCTATTACAGGAGGAACTCGGGTTTGAACCAAGGACCTCTAGATCTTCAGCCGAATGCTCTACCACTGAGCTATCCCCTCTTGTTCTTGGCCGTAATGTCGATTTAACTTAAATAAACGCAATGATCCGTGCTATTACAGGGGGAACTCGGGTTTTAACCAAGGACCCCTCGATCTGCAGTCCAATGCTCTACCACTGAGCTATCCCCTCTTTTTCTTAACCGTAATGTCGATTTAACTAAAATAAACGCAATGATCCGTGCTATTACAGGAGGAACTCGGGTTTGAACCAAGGACCTCTTGATCTGCAGTCGAATGCTCTACCACTGAGCTATCCACTCTTGTTCATAGCTGTAATTTCGATTTAACTAAAATAAACGCAATGATCCGTGCTATTACAGACGGAACCCGGGTTTGAACCAAGGACCCCTCGATCTGCAGTCGAATGCACTACCACTGAGCTATTTTCTCTTGTTCATAGCCGTAATTTCGTTTTAACTAAAATAAACGCAATGATCCGTGCTATTACAGGCGGAACTCGGGTTTGAACCAAGGTCCCCTCGATCTTCAGTCGAATGCTCTACCAATGAGCTATTTCCTCTTGTTCATAGCCGTAATGTCGATTTAACTAAAATAAACGCAATGATCCGTGCTATTACAGGCTTAACTCGGGTTTGAACCAAGGACCTCTCGATCTGCAGTCGAATGCTCTACCACTGAGCTATCCCCTCTTGTTCTTAGCCGTAATGTCGATTTAACTAAAATAAACGCAATGATCCGTGCTATTACAGGAGGAACTCGGGTTTGAACCAAGGACCTCTTGATCTGCAGTCGAATGCTCTACCACTGAGCTATCCCCTCTTGTTCATAGCTGTAATTTCGATTTAACTAAAATAAACGCAATGATCCGTGCTATTACAGACGGAACCCGGGTTTGAACCAAGGACCCCTCGATCTGCAGTCGAATGCACTACCACTGAGCTATTTCCTCTTGTTCATAGCCGTAATTTCGTTTTAACTAAAATAAACGCAATGATCCGTGCTATTGCGGGCGGAACTCGGGTTTGAACCAAGGACCCCTCGATCTGCAGTCGAATGCTCTACCACTGAGCTATTCCCCCTTTGTTCATAGCCGTAATGTCGATTTAACTAAAATAAACGCAATGATCCGTGCTATAACACTCCGAGCTCGGGTTTGAACCAACCACCTCTCGATCTGCAGTCGAATGCTCTACCACTGAGCTATCCCTCTTGTTCATAGTCGTAATGTCGATTTAACTAAAATAAAAGCAATGATCCGTGCTATTACAGGCGGAACTCGGGTTTGAACCAAGTACCCCTCGATCTGCAGTCGAATGCTCTACCAATGAGCTATTTCCTCTTCTTCATAGCCGTAATGTAGATTTAACTAAAATAAACGCAATGATCCGTGCTGTTACACGCGGAACTCGGGTTTGAACCAACCACCTCTCGATCTGCAGTCGAATGCTCTACCACTGAGCTATCCCCTCTTGTTCATAGCCGTAATGTCGATTTAACTAAAATAAACGCAATGATCCGTGCTATTACAGGCTTAACTCGGGTTTGAACCAAGGACCTCTCGATCTGCAGTCGAATGCTCTACCACTGAGCTATCCCCTCTTGTTCTTAGCCGTAATGTCGATTTAACTAAAATAAACGCAATGATCCGTGCTATTACAGGGGGAACTCGGGTTTGAACCAAGGACCCCTCGATCTGCATTGGAATGCTCTACCACTGAGCTATCCCCTCTTGTTCATAGCCGTAATGTCGACTTAACTAAAACAAACGCTATGATCCGTGCTATTACAGGCTTAACTCGGGTTTGAACCAAGGACCTCTTGATTTGCAGTCGAATGCTCTACCACTGAGCTATTCCCCCTTGTTCAAAGCCGTAATGTCGAATTAACTAAAATAAACGCAATGATCCGTGCTATTATAGGCTTAACTCGGGTTTGAACTAAGGACCTCTTGATCCGCAGTCGAATGCTCTACCACTGAGCTATCCCCTCTTGTTCAAGGCGTAATGTCGATTTAACTAAAATAAACGAAATGATCCGTGCTGTTACACGCGGAACTCGGGTTTGAACCACCCACCTCTCGATCTGCAGTCGAATGCTCTACCACTGAGCTATCCCCTCTTGTTCATAACCGCAATGTCGAATTAACTAAAATGAACGCAATGATCCGTGCTATTACAGGCGTAACTCGGGTTTGAACCAAGGACCTCTAGATCTTCAGCCGAATGCTCTACCACTGAGCTATTTCCTCTTGTTCATAGCCGTAATTTCGATTTAACTAAAATAAACGCAATGATCCGTGGTATTACAGGCTTAACTCTGGTTTGAACCAAGGACCTCTAGATCTTCAGCCGAATGCTCTACCACTGAGCTATCCCCTCTTGTTATTAGCCATAATGTCGAATTAACTAAAATGAACGCAATGATCCGTGCTATTACAGGCGGAACCCGGGTTTGAACCAAGGACCCCTCGATCTGCAGTCGAATGCTCTACCACTGAGCTATTCCCTCTTATTCATAGCCGTAATGTCGATTTAACTAAAATAAACACAATGATCCGTGCTATAACAGTCCGAGCTCGGGTTTGAACCAACCACCTCTCGAACTGCAGTCGAATGCTCTACCACTGAGCTATCCCCTCTTGTTCTTAGCCGTAATGTCGATTTAACTAAAATAAACGCAATGATCCGTGCTAGTGGTCCTGGTGAGGGGGAGGATCTAGGGACTGGGAACTTGCCTGTCGGAGGGGGAGGTGCCACTAGCCCTCTCGGGACCGATGAGATGTAGCTAGGTCCCTTCTGAACCCCTCTCTTAAGGACCATGGGGACGCTACGTGCAATTCAAAACAATCTGCACCATAGTAAGGCGTCCTCTGCAGTACTCTGCAGGAGGTTCGCTATAGAAGATCTTGATCTGGCCCTCATACAAGAACCGTGGATTTGCCATGGCAAAATCCTCGGTCTTGACGCGGCGGGGTCACTATTTTATGACCAAACAGCTGCTAGACCTAGGGCGTGTATTCTGGTTCGGAGGGATCTTTGCTGTATTTCTCTACCGCTGTACACGTCCCAGGACACGGCGGCCGTGAAGCTAGTCCTTGCCACTGGGCATGCCAAGCTGACTATCACGGCTGCCTCTGCATACTTTGCCCACGACACGGACTCTCTCCCGACAATTGAGGTGATCAATTTGGTCTATCAATGTGAAAAGAGAGGGTACAAACTCATCATTGGCTGCGACGCCAATGCTCATCACATCACGTGGGGCAGTTCTGACTGCAACAGGAGAGGTAATGATTTACTAGAATATTTAGTTGGTTGTAAACTCCATATTCTTAATCAAAACAATGAACCTACTTTTGTTACTTCTAATAGAAGGGAGGTCATTGACCTCACGCTAGCCACGTGTCTTCCGTGTCTAACTGGCATGTGTCTAATGAGCCGTCTTTGTCGGATCATAGGCACATATGCTTTACTGTCGCGACTACCTCTGTCAAAGCGGGGACGGAGATACGCAATCAAAAACGGACCAATTGGGCCGGCTATAGGGAAGACCTAATCCTACGCTACGGAAAGGGTCACACTCCTAAACATACTTCACCTAAGGATCTTGATAGGGCTGCTGGTGACTTACAAGTGCTCCATTAAGGAGTCATTCCACCGGAACTGCCCACTTAAGACCGTTAACAGCTCGAGGCTTGTCCCTTGGTGAAACGTGGATCTCAGTCGGCTTCGCAAATGCACGCGCAGGCTCTGTAACAAAGCCAAACGCACGGGTGACTGGGCTGGATACAGGCAGTCCCTTAACACCTACAACAGGGCCATTAGAGCTGCTAAGAAGGAGTCCTGGCGGACCTTCTGTGAGCAAGTCTCCAATGTCCCTGCCACGGCTAGGGTCATGAAGATCCTAGCGCACGACAACACACATCGGTTTAATACTATTAATCTGCAGGAGGGTGTGTACACTAAGTCTGGGGCTGAGACTCTCAAGCACATGCTGGATGTCCACTTTCCTGACTCTACTTTAATCAATCCAACAAACCCCGACTCTCTCTACCCTGCCCTGTACAGGGCTAAGAGGGAAGACTGGCTTGTAGCCAGACAGGTTGTCACGATTCCCAAGCTTCGGTGGGCTGTCAACTGTTTTGAGCCCTACAAGTCTCCGGGAACCGATGGGGTCTTCCCTCTGCTTTTGCAGAAGGGCTTAGACCACATCGCCTCTCCGCTTTGCAAGATCTACAGACTCTGCATTGCTCTCGGTCACATAACTCGTGACTGGAAACGCTCTAGGGTCATCTTTATTCCCAAGCCCGGGAAGGCTTCCTATCTCGAGGCGAAGGCATTTAGGCCCATATGCCTGACCTCCTTCTTCCTCAAAATTCTAGAGAAGCTGGTGGACAGGTACATTAGAGACGAGGTACTTTCGGTAACTCCTCTCTCTTCTTCACAATTTGCCTACCAAAAAGGCAAATCCACTGAGACGGCCCTTCACGGCCTTACGAATTGCCTGGATAGGGCATTCGAGTTTCTGGAAATTTCACTGGCCGTCTTCCTCGATATTGAGGGGGCCTTTGACAAGGTCTCTAGTTCGGTTATTACTGAAGCTGTCAAGAAATTTGGCATCAGCGACACTCTTGGCCGCTGGATCAAGTCCATGCTTACCGACCGCGAGGTGTCGGCGTCACTCCTTGGGGACTCTCTAGGGGTGACTACCAGCAGGGGCTGCCCTCAGGGTGGAGTGCTCTCCCCCCTGTTGTGGTGCCTGGTGGTGGACGAACTCTTGGGGAGGCTCGGGGGTGCTGGGGGCTGTAGCTGCTTCGGGTATGCGGACGATGTAGCGATAGTCTTTACCGGGAAGTTCCCGGATACTGTTACCGCGCTTATGAGATCTGCTCTCTAGCGTGTAGCAATGGTGTCTGGCGGTTAACCTCACCGTTAATCCTGATAAAACTGTCCTTGTTCCTTTTACGAGGAAGAATACTAAGGATCTGTTCAATGATATCTCTTTCTTTGGCCAGGTCCTGACAAAGTCCTCCGAGGTGAAATACCTGGGGGTGACCTTTGATTGCAGACTCACATGGAAGCCGCATCTTGATCGGTGTATTAAGAAGGCCAAGATGCTCTTCTGGAGGACCAGGAGCTCTGTCGGCCAGACTTGGGGCCTCTACCCCAAGGCTGTACACTGGCTCTATACTGGGATCATCAGACCCATATTATCTTACGGGGCACTTGTCTGGTGGACAAGGGTCCGGCTTAAGACGGTGCAGGCTGCCCTGCGCAAGCTTCAAAGGCTTGCCTGCATTGGTGTTACGGGGGCCATGAGATCGACCCCAACTGCTTCCCTGGAGGTGCTCCTTGACATGCTTCCTCTTCATCTCTTCATTGAGGAGGAGGCTGTTATGGGAGCCTACAGGCTCAACATTAGTGGCTGCTGGGTTCCAAGACTTTGGGATTACAGCCATACGAAGCTCTTTCGGGAGTACGCCGCACTTGAGCCGTCGCTTACGATGTGCTCTGACAAAACCGTTACCAGTTTTGATTTCACTAAGCCTTTCAGCATCCACTTTCCCAGTCGGGCAGAGTGGACTAACCTGCTGCCTCTTGGCACTGGTGGTGAAACAATTTGGTTCACCGATGGTTCCAAGACTGATTCCGGCGCTGGCGCCGGCTATTACTGCCAAACCACAAGGGTCGGCTTTTCTGCTTGCCTGGGTACTTTCGCTAGTGTGTTCCAGGCGGAAATTGCCGCGATCTGTTATTGCGCAGATTACTGCATTAACAAAGGGTATACCGGACGGACTGTGAGAATTTATTCTGACAGTCAGGCCTCCCTGAACGCGCTGAACCAGTGTCAGATTACCTCTCAACTGGTGCGCAGCTGCCTTGATCTGCTAGCGCGACTGGCATCCTGCAACAGGGTTCTGTTGTACTGGGTGCCAGGGCATAGCGGATATCATGGCAATGAGCAAGCCGATAGATTTGCGAAAAGGGGTGCTGAGGCCAAGCTCTTGGGGCCGGAGCCGGTCGTCCCCATCTCCTACAGGCACGTCAAACGGTGTCTGCATGACAGGTTGACTGTCATACAAAACCAACTCTGGCATAACATGGAGGGCCAGAGACAGACTAAACTTTTTGTCAATGGTCCCTGCAGGTCTCGTGCCAGAGACCTAATTTCGCTCAGCAGATGGGATATTAGGCTGGCCACCGGTCTTTTGACCGGGCACTGTCGGCTAAATAGGCACCTCCATCTGATGGGTTTTGCCGACGACCCTCTCTGTAGGTCGTGTCAGGAGAAGGAAGAAACATCCGCTCACGTAGTTTGCGAGTGCGACTGCTTCGCCTCGCTTAGACTAGAATATTTTGATTCACATATTTTGGAACCCTCGAGGGTCTCTTCTATTACGGTGGAGCGAATTCTTCGCTACGTCGCAGCTACGGGCCTATTCAAGGCCTGAATATGAGGATGCACAATATGCCTTTGGCATCGGTGCTAGGGCGCGTACCCTCCTCAACAACAATAATAATAATATTAAACACGTGTAATTTTCTTATTAAACACGTATAATTTACTTATTAAACACATGTAATTTTCTTATTAAACACGTATAATTTACTTATTAAACACATGTAATTTACTTATTAATCACGTTAAACCAACGTTATACACAGGTTCAACTAACTTATAAAACACATTAAACTAATTTTTGTGCACGTTCGATTAAGTTGTTACACTCGTTCAATTAACTTTTGAGACACGTTAGATTATTACACACGTTCAAATAACCCTAAAAATAAACCTAATTAAAACCGTTTAACGCACGATTTATCCACGTTAACCTACTTTATAATACACGTTTTTAAAACGAGAAATAAACGAGATTTCTCATGTATTTGCGACAAAATATACACGTGTGTAAACACCATGTTTCAAGGTGACATGATCACCGTTTTAAAAACGTAAATACACACGTTTATTCAATGCTACGTTTAAACGTTGTGTCAACGTGAATTTGCTACCTGGGGTACGTAGTCGAACGTGAAGTCTTCTTGCGAAAAGTAAAGCCCTCCTTTGCTCTTGATGACCTTTATGAAATTTTTGACGTTCTTTTCGATATTGTTTATGCCCTTGCTCATCCTTAAATATGGTACCATGGAAAACAGCATTTCGACCGTAGTTATGATCGTTTTTCTCCCGAAACTAACGGGTTCGAAATCTTCTTCCAAAGTATCGTCAATTTCTGCATGTACTCTCATCTTATCGAATGCGCTCAGCCATTTCTTAACAGCCGTAAATACGTAAGCTGCCTGTAAATACGCAACCATGACGTCAGAAGAATTGAGAGACTTAACATACAGATGGATATTCACCAAAGCTTCCAGGTGTTCGTATGTTTCCGGCAACATTAGTGGTGGAATTCCCGATTTGATCAAGTCCGAGAGTGTGTCGATGCGATTGTAGCTTTCCGTCGTGAACTCCGTCCGCAAATAACAAGCCAAGTAGAACAGAATGAAAGTTACTCCGATCAGCCACGACGAAGCGAGCAGACGACAAGTAATGTGGGACAAAACGGAGGGAATAGCTGTAGGGAACAAAATTATCCAGTTCGCTTTACCATGAGTGATTAAAGCGCCAGCCATCTTTCTTTGTCGTGACATAATCTAGTCTTTGGTTCTTGAAACCGGCTCGCGTGAGGATGAATTGTTATCAACTGTTTGGGGGTGGGCTTAATCGCTTACGTTCGAGGCAGAAGAGCGACGCGTTCTCCCAAACATTTTCCAAGGTTTCTCGGGCCATTTTCTTGACAACTTTCTTGGTGGGCACCCATTTGTGTTTGTTAGTTACGACGGAATGAAGGACGAGCAATAGTGACAGAAGAACCAAAGTGAACACAATTACAATCACTATCTAATTGAACCGAGAATGGAGATTATAGCATTGGGCGATGAAAGAAATGTTTATGGAGCGAAATTCACTGGAGTGTCCATATTTAAGAAGGAAAAGGAAGTGCACGTGACTCTGTTCGGGGGTGCCGAAAGGCTTATCGTCTTGGTCGCTCCATAGGGAGAAGACGCAGTGAAATATTCCAGTCGTTTATCGAAAATTTAGCGTGGCGTTTCAAACGTGAAGATATGAAATTTCTAAAACCATCGTAAGGATTAAGTATTTATACTTCATAATTAAGTAATTAACTAAAGCGTTTTAATCAGTTACAGCCAACCATTTATCCGTTCGTTTGGTATATAATGAATTTAATTGAATAGTTGGAAGAAAATTCCACTTGACTCTGTAAATAAACCGATAAAATGAATAAAAATATGAACTTAAATTAATCTTACGAGTATTCATAAATTGAATGATATTAGTTTCTAAGAGATGATAAGATTACAATTAATGAATTTTTCTTATATTTTTGTCTAAAATCTCAACTTAACGGGTTTAACCCGTCGGTTCGATTGCCATCGAATTTTCCAAGTTTCGCTGACAAATTTTGTCAAAGGAGCGAGCGAGTGAAGATTCATTTAACGCGTTAAGCCGATTCTTTCTCGCTCGCCCCAATTAATAGTCGTCTAATAGAGTTTGAAATATGAAATTTACTTCATGTTTAGAGATCGTTTCTAATAATCCCTCATCATTTCATTCTGGGCCCTTTTGCTTTCTCTGAAACGCCATTCCTGACAAGCAATAAAAGTGCAAATGTTCAAGAAAAGCGGTCTTAATTACCAAACTCTGGTCAATCTCGTTTCAACAATGCGAATAAACTCACTGCAAGTGTCGCGTATTCAGTTTCAGTCTCATTGGCGAACCTATAATAAATTAGGCGTTTTTGATAATCAAGGATAATATAAATAACATTTACGATATGAAAATTCAACGACCTGTATTTAAAATATCGATTATTTCCAAGAAATGCCATTTCGTTCAGCCCCATTTTGGGCTCCACTTAAAGCATAGCTTGTAAAATCCGAAGTTCGAATATGATAAGTACGACAATCTTTTAAAACTCCAATTCTCTCAAATTTTCAAGCCATAATCATTTTTTTTAAATTTTAAGACAATTTACTACGCTCCTTCGAGTACCATTTTTACTTCTAAGTATGTCAAGTCTCGTTCCGAACAAAGTTTGCCTAATGAGTCTAAAATATCATGTTAATAGCTAAATTTGTTAACCAAACACTATCGCTAATGTTTCTGTTGCCAGGGTAACTGAAATGAAAATGATGAATTATGCATTTTTCTAATCAATATTTTTAACTAAAAATAAAATCCAGACTAGAAGAGTTGAACTTTTAAAGTGTAAAGTATGTAAGGGAATGGGTTTTGTGCGGGAATTTTTACCCTATCTAAGCCTGAATTCTGCTATATACAGACTCTTGTTACACATATTTTTAAGAACATTACGTCTGGTCGGGTTTTCCACAAGGTTATATAAACTCGAGTTAATTATTCTCGCAATAGAGTTTGTGGCAAAATAATAGGTTTTGGCTTTAGTAATGTAATGGTGTAAGCGACCATTTTGAAGCAACTGACAAAATTATGCCACAGGTAATATATCAATATCGTTTAAGTTTATTACACATAAAACAAAGTTGATTAGAGGTCTACATCTAACTATTTTGAAGTTAAGGTTAGGTTAGCTTAGGTTCTATAACTCGGGAATATTGACATAAAATTCCCGTGAATTTAGCGATGAATTGTTTTAAGGACGATTAAAAATGTGGTTGGAATAAATGTGTTTGATTAAGTTTAATTGAGGTCCAGTTTTATACAATGATTTGGTAATATAAAATCTTTATATTAGAAAAAGAAAATTCAATGTCTGTTCAAGTAAACTTCACTCGTGTGAAATATTATCTTCGTTTTTCGAAAGCAAGTTTTACCATTTAATTAACAGCAGTCTTTTGGGTGTTAAAATCAATGATAACATTTCCTGCCTTCTCGATAACAAAATTCACATCGCGCTCTAAATGTCAAATGAGATTTAAAGCGATATTTTTTAAAAATTGGTCGTGACGCTAGTTAAATTTTGTTTACAAGAAAGTCAGGGAAGGGGCGTTACGCCATTTGAAGGTGTTTAATTCAAATTATCTATAATGAAGTCTGAAACTAATTTGAATTTTAAAATCATTCTTAGGCATTATTTCCTGAATGTTTCACAACGTAGATTAGTCTTATAGAATCAATAAAAAAAACCACTTTACTTTACCTTTCACCCTACCTTAAAGTGTTTCGTACAAAACTTTGAGAAGAAAACTCGATAACGCCAAGGTTTTCAAAATGCGAACGATCGCAAAATAAGTTTACATTGTTTAATAAATAATTATTGGCTTCAAATTAATTTTTGATTTTACCCACAAGATGATTACAGATGAAAATTGAAATTTAAGCGACCATTTTGAAGCGTGGGGCGAAATATAGCACTTCATGTTAAGGGATCGGTTTCAATATGCCTCCATGACAAGGAGGATTGATACCATTTACGCAAGGAACCATTTTGAAGCGCATGGGGCATAAAATTATCATTATCGTTTATTATGTATAAAACAAATTTGATTTGTGTTCTACATCAAAATATTTGGTAGTTAGTTGTTTTGAAGATAAGCTTAGGTTAGGCTCTATAACTCGGGAATATTGACACTAAATTCCCATGAATTTAGCGATCAATGGTTTTATGGACGATTAGAAATGTGGTTGGAATAAATGTGTTTGATTAAGTTTAATTGAAGTCAAGTTTTATACAATGATTTGGTAATATTAAATCTTTATATTAAAAGAAGAAAATTCAATGTCTGTTCAAGTAAACTTCACTCGTGTTAAATATTGTGTTCGTTTTTCGAAAGCAAGTTTTCGTTTTTAATTAACAGCAGTCTTTTGGGTGTTACTATCCATGATAACATTTCGACTTGAAAATCGTAACTTGATATTTTTTTATTAATGCGAGATTATTTAGTCTCGATTAGAAACTACTTGCATTAACACTCGAGTGAAAACATATTAAAATCACAAGTGCTTAACTAATTACTACTATAAGTTAAATGAGAAGATTTGAAGTGACGTAAAGTGCAGTCATTTTGAAGAACAGAGGAGGTTTAGATGTATTATCTAGAAATTCCATTTCGTTTCGTGACGTATTTGATTGGCGTCTTTCACGTTTATTAGTAGAAGATTATTTCTGTTGTGACAAGGGCTACTGTTCCTGACAAGAGCGTGAGGAGAAAGTAGAAAGGAACGCCGACGCTACTCAGGTCCAAATCAACCGCGGTTTTCATGAGTGTCTTCCACTTGAGCTTTTCAATCGAGTAATCGAGCTCAAAATCCAGATATTTGAAAACTTGCGTTTCGAATAGGGCGCCATGCTGCAATAGAACATTCGTCAAAATCCTTTAATAATTTTACCATAAAATTCGTTACCGACCTCAGTTGAACGGACTCGTGCACTTGGGGACTGCTTCTCACCCGGAGCCAATTCTTTTTGCGAAAAATAAAATCTTCCTTTGTTCGCATGTAGATTCATCCTACTGCGTCCGTAGCCCATTGCTATTTCCAAGATAACTATCTGATATTCGACTGTTGTGATAATTGCTTTCTTCCCGGAAATAATGGGAATGAAACCATCGAAGACACAAGCTATTAATAAAAAATGTCTTAGTGGACAAAGACTAGAAAAAGTAAATGATAAGAGAACAAAATGGAATGACCGAAGAAACAGATATTAAATTTTTTCAGTTTAATGACATGATTATAATGTAACCGTAAAATTAAAATGTACGAAAGGGAGCCTAATTTCACGGCTCACAAAGAATTT